>NC_064630.1:446328284-446953284 GCF_023864275.1 Schistocerca cancellata | reverse complement strand
ACCGAATTATGAGGTAAATATTTTCTTTTTATTACAAAATTTCTGCTTTCCCAAGACAAAGAAACGTATAATCTCCAGAAATTAGCATTAAACGGTCCCACATGTAGCAGATCTTTTTGTTTTCAGTTGAAAGTCGTGAGCTCTATCTTCTTGTCTCGTGTTTTCTACTGAAAATCTCGTGCTTGTATTCCTGTTAACTTTACTATTACAGAGATCGCCTAGACTATATTTTATCTTATTGGTCCAGTGCGCAACAAATAACTTGCTTGGTCTTTCTGCTGCCACTGCTTGATCTGCTGCATTCCATTATTTAACAAAACCATTAAAAAAACCTATTATTCATGCTGAGTGCAATGCATGTTCTGTAAGGCGGCCCCTGCTGTTGCTGCGGCTGCTGCTGCTTACTACAACTACATATAATTCAAGAGAAAGGGTTTGGTCAAATCTAAACTCGATAAATGGTAACCCATACACATAATTCTTTTTTTTCCAAAACTATATTCTGAAAGCGATTCTTTCTCATTCAATTCAAAACGCTAGAAGCTCTTTGAACAATCGCTTCGTATGTAAATCTGCCTCCAGTGGCATTAAAGCAAAATTGCAAATTAATCAAACTCTTGAGACAGACTGAAACACTTTTCAATTAAATACATAGTGAAACAATTCCATGACAATTACAAAAGAAATCAATGACAAAAATCAATACTTAATCTAACTATGGTTTCCCTTAAGAATTCAACTCCTATCATTATCAAAATTACCGGCTGCTGCTACGCACATCCACAAACGCTTTTCTTTAAATTAATAAGCGCGCTGCAAATTATAAAAAATATCAACTAAATAACAAATCCTGTGTCGCTGCTGGCGGACACTGCAGTACGGCAGGTCGGCACTGGGCGACGACCCCCTCGCCCAACACATGTGCACACCACAGCAGGCAGGCTTCTACACTGGCTTCAAAACTGCCACTAGTTAATCCATGCGCTGCGAAGCGCGACAACAATATCTTAGATTCCAGAGCTTGTGTACGCGCGCTGTAGCCAACCTTTACATCCTAAGAGAGTATTGCCAACTCTCATAACTCTCAACCTCGTTTTTGAAAATTTTGCGAGGTGATTCTTGCCTAACATATTGGCAAGGAACAAACTAATTTTTTTTACAAAACGACGAAAAAATTAGGCAAAGTTAAAAATGTTACAATTTATATCCATTGACTAAAAGTATTTCTTGCTTAGCATCTAAGTAAATTTTTTTTTTTTTTACAAAAGGACGAAAATTTTCTTGCATGGCATTTAGGCAAGAGAAAAATGTTAAAATTTTATACAAAATGGCAGAAGTGTTGTTTGCCTAATTGATTGGAAAGGAGAAAACATGGCTCCTTTTACGAAAATAATATGAAAATGTTGGTAGCCTAGTATGTATGTAGTTAGAAAACATCAAAGGAAATATAACAAGTTTCTTACATAAGTAGATAAAAAAAGATAATATAAGTTTTAACAGATGTGTAACAGTAACTACTTAGGCATTGAATAGTCTTCAATAAGCTAACATAACGTAATAACAAGTAAAAAATTATATTGTATTTTCTGAATTTGGGCACTTACGTTTCCATGACGTTAATCAGTAGTGTTATGACTACATGATATTTTATCTTTTTATGCTCGCAGTTTCCTCTGGTCAAAAGAAACCAGGTCTACACGTTTTAAGTGCACAGACTCAGGGACTTCATATCCACTGACCACCACACTACGTTTTCAACATCAGTCAATTTCTGGTGTAGGCAGACTCAGGGACTTCATATCCACTGATAACCACACCTGAAGTCAAATTTTCCTCTGGTGAGACAGTTTGACAACGTACGCAGACTCAGTGAGCTTGTGTCCACTGACATCCATACGTAACGTCCATTCTCCCAGGATGACACAGTTTGACAGTGTTGGCCGACTCAGGGACTTCGTGTTTACTGACAACCACACGTCACTGCGTAATTGCATAAGTACCTCCTCAAATGTATGTAGTACAAGTCTCGGTCGAGTATTTCTGTATACTGAAAACGTCATATTTTATAGAAAATAGATTCTCTCTTTAAAATACGATATCTCTAACCTAATTACAGAAATGAAGCAAGGAATAATATTATATAATATAAACAGGCATGTGAGCTCTGAGCTCATTTAAATGTTTTCTTTAACTCTATTGCCGCAGCAATTACAGATTTGTGGCATATATCTCAAGTCATGAGTAATGTGAGGCTCACCACACGGTGGCAAAGTCAATTTTCTTTAAATTTCTCGCCACAACAATCACCGATTTGTGACATGCATTTTTCAATTCACTCATAACATGAGGCTCACCACACCGTGGCAAGTTAATTTTCTTACGATTAGTTTGGCCAATAACAGTAGCAAAGTTTTCATTGTAACCACGAATCATTACAAATGTGGTACCATACAAAACAATATCATTTTAATTTCAAGGCATATATCCTGTGCCGTCGAACTCTAATTTTCTATTATTTTTACATTACTAGTGATGCTGAAAAAGAATGTTACAATATTTGTTACAATACTTGTTAAGTTAATTTTGGTTATAAAATATTTAAATAATCCTACAAATAGAGAAGTAATTCCATAGTGTTGCTGTTATATATAATAAAAGTTACGGAATCATGTAGAAAAAGTCTAGCCAACGGCTCACCAAATCAGTTCATGAATATGTACAAAATTTAGTTAATAATTACGTGACTTTGAATCAGAATTTTTACACTCTAATTACTAAGTTATACCAAATTTATAATTATTAGTCTGTAATGACTGTCAATATTTCTGATTTCAACCGCCAATGTCTGTGGTATAGCGTCTCAATCGTTTTATATGGAGTCCTCATTGTCTCTGTTTGGAGGCCTCCCTAGTCTTTGTATGAATCTGTGTGGCCATACCTTTGACGGTCACAAGGAACAAGAAAAAGAAACAACCTACAAAGTAAATAATAAAAAAATAGATTATTTACAAAATACACAAAACCCCTCCATCTGTCCAGTAGAAACTGAAAGAAATGGTTTAATCATCAAGGTGACAAGAAATAAATATATGACATGACAAGAGAAAAATCAACACATTACAATTAACCTCTTGCTGGAATCGGCACTGCATCACTAAATTACAATCATGAAATCGAAAAAGAAAAGATACTTATTAAATTGACTTATGTTACACTACTATTTACACATTCATAAAATATGGCAGATACTCTCGCCTCTTGGCGTAAGGTTCATTTCGCTCTGGAAAGAGAAAAGAAATCGTTTAATGCTCGACATAGTTATTTAGGTCGTGGCTCGGTGTCTTTGTCACGGCCGACTGTTTCTGGAACGCTTTTCTTCTCGCGACCCTTAACGGTAAGCGTGCTATTCTCCGATCAGAAAATATCATCTACTACACAAAATTATGTCACGTTAAGTGCTTCCGTTTCTGCAATGGAGAAAACTTCCGTTGCGATCATGTTTCCTGTAAGAAATGCAATAAAGTCAACATTAACAACAATAAGAAGAGAAAAAACACAATCATTCTTACCATTCCACAATTTCACAGAGCAAAAAAAAAAAAATATATATTCTTGGCACTCATTCATCACATAATTCAACACTTTGCTGTGTATTTGTATCAGAACCCCTTTCGTGACTCGTAGCCATGTCTTAACTTTACTGTGATTTAGATTTTAAGTAAGTGTGTACTGTACCTTAACATGACTGTGACTTAAATTTTACGCAAATGTGTATAAGCTATATCTTCCTTCATAGAATACGGTTGTGGGTTTCTTCGTTTAGAAGTGTATCTTTCTTGCCTTCTCTTGTTCTATAAATGTCTGCTAAGTGCTCCCTCAACTTTTCACTCTAATCATGAGTGGTCCATAAATCCTAATACGCCTTACCTGGCAAACACGAAAAATCCACATACATCATCACTCTTCAAACTACCTCATAAATCAGAACAAGTGTCAGTTCGAAGGTTTCCTAATTATAATATTACCCACCAATATACCTTCTCAGTTCAGTGCCACTTATACACTATATTTTACCGGAAGATAATGTGAACAGTTTCTGTTATTTCATGTTATTTCTCCCTAAAAACGTACATAGTTATTTCTTGCAGTTTCCTTCAAACAAGTGATGAAAATTTCATTCTTTCAGTGAACAATCGCAAGATGTCAAAAGCTGGTATAATCCTCTCGTCAGAAATGTCCTTTGCAAAGTTCTCATTCTCTCAAACAATGCAAATCATTCATAATCATTCATTCATGGTCTTTCACACAGGATAGAGTAATAGTAAAAGATTAATAGATAAACAGGTTAGTCAAAGATTATGAAACAGTACTGAAAACTAAAATCGGAAGAATATACTGTAACGGCTAGGGCACCTATGCTTGCCAAACATATACTTACTAAAGATCGGTAAACTCCCTAGGGCCATATTACTTGAAAATTTTATGTGTGATAAGTGATGAAGTTCTCGCGATTTATGTGTTGGTGTTGTCTCAAGTTCCACAGAGTTTGTGGGTGCAATGCGTCGTATACGGAATGGTCCTTCATACACCAAGAAAAGCTTCCTACTCAAATATTTTCCGTTATGAGATAGTCGATATGATCTAAGCAATACTTTTTGACCTACCTGTAAATTCTTGACGTTGACTCGTAGATTATGCAGCTTCTTTCTTCTGTCTGCAGCTTTCTTGATGTTCTGTAATGCTATACGTACCACTTCATAGTGTTTTTGCAATAGTTCATCTAAAGTCTGTGGTCTCTCGGTTTCAGGTTGTATTACTGTGTTAATTTGTCTGGAATCAAGAACCAGTCTAATGGAATTATCCCTTTTCTTAAACACGTGTAATGGGCTGTTACATGAACTCACAGCAGGTTCGATGATTCCCTGCTCTAACATGGTTTGTATTTCCTGTTTGACTTTGTCTGTGTATGTCTATGGGATCACGTGTGGTGGTACAAAAAATTTATTATGTTCCTTGACCATGAATTCATAAAGAAAGTTACGTATTGTTCCTGTCTTGTGAGAAAAAGCTTCACAATTTGTTTGTAATATTTCAAATAACTCATCAGTGCCTGCATTAGGATCTTCTTCGTCTCGGTAAACTTTCCTTTTAATTAATTTTTCTGCACTAATGGGTTGTTCTGTTTCACAGCAAAACGTAGTGATGTTATCTGTGCAACTATTAGAGAAATTCAATGATTGTTGTGCCTCAAGCGGAAAGAGAAAACGCAGATAATTTACTTCCTCATCTTCCTTTGTTAGCCATCCTTGAAATTTAAGCCTGACTGGCATTTGATTTACTCGTAACATGACTTCAGCATTACAAAAGTTTAACATTGCTTTATATTCACGTAGGAATTCCACACCCAAAATTATTTCTGTTGATAAAAGAGGAACTACTAAGAAATTTGCAGAAAACTCGTGTCCTTGACACCTGAAAACTAAAGAAGTCTGATTGCGTACGTCTACACACTTTCCTTGAGTGACTCCCTTTAATTTGGTCTTTAATAATGCCAAGGTTGGACAAACAGACGCCTGTTCAAACTTCTTAAACATTATCTCGCTAATTACATTCACAGGGCTGCCAGAATCAAGTACAGCAAAAAGTAGAATATTTCCTACCGAGATTTTTATAATTGGATGATTATTCATAATTTCGCTGTTGTCATTTTGTTGTAATAATGTGTCCTCCTATCCAACAAAGTTAACATAATTTGTGTGTCGGCTTTCCGCCGCTACAAACGGTTCGTTTGTAGTCCTTGTTGCCAGTAATTGTTTTGCCAGCTCGTGTTGCCGCGAATTATTGCTTGGGTTGGGTGGTCTGATTTCTACATTGTCGGCACGCTCTAAATTGGAATTTCTGTGATCCTGCCAATTTTGATTTGTCCCCTCATCATAACTGTTTTGGTTCTCATAATTGTTATGACCATAATTATCACGTGGGCTCGATGCTCTGTATTCTGCATGAGCACCGCGTTCCTAATTGTAATTTGTGTGTCCGCGCCAATTTCGGTTGTCTCTACCACGACCATTCCTTTTAATATAATTTTCATTTCCATAACGCCTTTGCCCTCGCGGCCCGCGATCTCTATTAGTGAACTGAGAGTTTCTATGAACATAAAAATCATTTCTCTGGCGTCTATGATCTGTGTAATTTGCGTGTACGAGCCAATTTCGGTTGTCTCTACCGTGAGCATTTCTTCTAAAATAATTGTCATTTCCATAACGCCTTTGCTCTCGCGGTCCGCGATCCCTATTACTGTACTGAGAGTTCCTATGATCAGAAAAATCATTTCTCTGGCGTCTATGATCTGTGTTATACGGTTGATGCGGCATATCGCGCCTATCTTCTTCCGCCCTGTATGCGTAAGGTTCGTACGAGTTCCATACGCGTTTATGGTCACGCCGCGGATAATTATTTTCCCAATACTCATTACTGTTATCTCCTTCTGTGTTTTCATAGTTGTCAAATTCTAATTCTTGCAAAAGAGCTTGGAATGTCTCCAAGTCATCTTTGCATCTACACTCCTGGAAACGGAAAAAAGAACACATTGACACCGGTGTGTCAGACCCACCATACTTGCTCCGGACACTGCGAGAGGGCTGTACAAGCAATGATCACACGCACGGCACAGCGGACACACCAGGAACCGCGGTGTTGGCCGTCGAATGGCGCTAGCTGCGCAGCATTTGAGCACCGCCGCCGTCAGTGTCAGCCAGTTTGCTGTGGCATACGGAGCTCCATCGCAGTCTTTAACACTGGTAGCATGCCGCGACAGCGTGGACATGAACCGTATGTGCAGTTGACGGACTTTGAGCGAGGGCGTATAGTGGGCATGCGGGAGGCCGGGTGGACGTACCGCCGAATTGCTCAACACGTGGGGCGTGAGGTCTCCACAGTACATCGATGTTGTCGCCAGTGGTCGGCGGAAGGTGCACGTGCCCGTCGACCTGGGACCGGACCGCAGCGACGCACGGATGCACGCCAAGACCGTAGGATCCTACGCAGTGCCGTAGGGGACCGCACCGCCACTTCCCAGCAAATTAGGGACACTGTTGCTCCTGGGGTATCGGCGAGGACCATTCGCAACCGTCTCCATGAAGCTGGGCTACGGTCCCGCACACCGTTAGGCCGTCTTCCGCTCACGCCCCAACATCGTGCAGCCCGCCTCCAGTGGTGTCGCGACAGGCGTGAATGGAGGGACGAATGGAGACGTGTTGTCTTCAGCGATGAGAGTCGCTTCTGCCTTGGTGCCAATGATGGTCGTATGCGTGTTTGGCGCCGTGCAGGTGAGCGCCACAATCAGGACTGCATACGACCGAGGCACACAGGGCCAACACCCGGCATCATGGTGTGGGGAGCGATCTCCTACACTGGCCGTACACCACTGGTAATCGTCGAGGGGACACTGAATAGTGCACGGTACATCCAAACCGTCATCGAACCCATCGTTCTACCACTCCTAGACCGGCAAGGGAACTTGCTGTTCCAACAGGACAATGCACGTCCGCATGTATCCCGTGCCATCCAACTTGCTCTAGAAGGTGTAAGTCAACTACCCTGGCCAGCAAGACCTCCGGATCTGTCCCCCATTGAGCATGTTTGGGACTGGATGAAGCGTCGTCTCACGCGGTCTGCACGTCCAGCACGAACGCTGGTCCAACTGAGGCGCCAGGTGGAAATGGCATGGCAAGCCGTTCCACAGGACTACATGCAGCATCTCTACGATCGTCTCCATGGGAGAATAGCAGCCTGCATTGCTGCGAAAGGTGGATATACACTGTACTAGTGCCGACATTGTGCATGCTCTGTTGCCTGTGTCTATGTGCCTGTGGTTCTGTCAGTGTGATCATGTGATGTATCTGACCCCAGGAATGTGTCAATAAAGTTTCCCCTTCCTGGGACAATGAATTCACGGTGTTCTTATTTCAATTTCCAGGAGTGTACCTGCCAAAATTATGTGGCGTAATCTGATCGGCAGTTTTGTCAAACAGATACGAATTAATTCCGACTGACTGTACGGATTCGTTAAATATCTGTTCATGCGCATCATGTTTTCAAAATATTACACTGGAGTTGAAACTTTCGACTACTCATAACTTTGCATCATAATAATGTAATGTTTTACACGATCTTGTGTAGTCTCTGACCAGTAAGCAGATAAGAATGCGTGATAAAAATCACCATAAGTGTGACATTCACGTACTATTGAGCCCATTCATGTTGCAGGCTCCCCTTCAAGATAACTGCAAATGAATTCCAGTTGGTAGCCTATTGGCCATGTTGGTGGTAAAGAATAGTCAAATTGTTGTAACCACTCCCGAGGGAGAATTTCGTGACTAGCGTTCGGAAAAATTTTAAATTTCCTAACTCTGAGAAAATGCTTATAGTCAAACTCGTCATTTTCTTTGCGGATGAGTTTTCTTTTACAGCATGATTCACGTTTCCGTCATTACGTTCCGCAACCGTGTCATATTCACGAGAAAAGTGGTCAGCATTTCCATAATTATCGCGCTCATTGCCGTTAGGAGTTTGGTAATTATCAGATCTACCAGTGTCATTGCATCGATCGACCTTTTCTTCGATGCTGGCAAGCTGTTCCTGTAATTATTTTTACGTCACGTTTGTTTTGCTGAATAATTGTCATCTGTCCTTGTTTCAAACGTTGCAGAGACTGAAATTCTTCGGTATCCGCGATCGGTACCGGCTGAGTGTCATCTGACCACGTCTCTAACCCGGTACTCAGTTCCGCCACTTCCATGGATAATTCATCTACCTGTTTAGCAACTGTCGTTAATTGAGATTCTATCATTGTAACTTCATTGGTGGTCTGTAATTGCAATGACTCAACATTTTTCGCTAATTCCTCTATTTGCAGTTCTTGTTGTGACGTCTGTCGTTCCACTTCAACAATATCAACATTTTGTACGTGATCAAGTCGGGATACAAGATTATTAATAACTGATTTGAATTCTTCACGTAGCTGACTTTTCAACTGACTGGTAATTTCTTCAAATTTACTATTTAAATTGTAATTCACCTAACCCCGAAACAATGTGAGATTCTCGTAAATTTCGTTCTGAAGCGATTTGAAATTCTTTGCATTATTGTCATTAAATTCAGTGAGTATACTCTTAAATTCAGTGAGTTTACTCTCCTGTCTGTCATTAAATTCAGTGAGTCTACTCAGTAATAATTGTAAAACATCATTACTGGGGACAGGGAGTACAACGTTACGTTACTCCTCTCTGTTAAAGCAGAAACTGTACCTGCATTTCCACTAACAGAAGGAGAGGAAAAATTACGCCGCTCTATCGGAGTGGCAACCAGACCTAAATTTCCACCGAAAGTGGGGAAAACAAAATTGCTCTCCAATTTTGAGGCGGAAGCAACGCTGGAAATTCTCATAATGAGTTCGGTTTCCGTCATTTAATTGTCATGTCATAAGTTCCGTGTAAAACACAGTAATTGTTCATTACGCATTGTTGGCAAATGATAGCCGACGTTCCGATTCTCCGCAGTATTGATCGAAAATTACCGGATCTCAACATTCTCAAAATAATTTTCTACTCTCTGTTACGAATTTTCGGAAACTGCGTTTGAAACCGCTGCTACATCCATGTTTGCAAACCGTATCTACGTTCGCGTTTGCAGTAGCATCTGCATTATTTTCCATTTTCTTTTGTGCTCGCATCCTCATTGTCGCAATACGAACGGAAACATGTCACTAAAATACACCGCTATCCTAAAGATTCCACTGTTCAATTAACTATTACACAACGCGCCAACAAATTCAAAGACAAAACTGCTGAAATAAAATTTTGTGTTAATACAAATCAGTGCGCAAGTGATCAAAGTGCTGTGCCTCAACTAATGATTACTGTTGCGTAAGCTTACAGCTGGCAGTAGAAAGACGAAACATATCTAACTACGACTCATCCAAAAAAGAAAAAAAAAACATATCCTGGCAGGCATGTCGACAGGTGAAAGTTGCGAGCTCTATCCTCTTGTCTTGTGTCTTCTACTGAAAATCTCGTGCTTGTACTCCTGTTAACTTTACTATTACAGAGATCGCCTAAACTATATTTTATCTTATTGGTCCTGTGCGCAACAAATAACTTACTTGGTCTTTCTGCTGCCACTGCTTGATCTGCTGCATTCCATTATTTAACAAAGTTAAAAAACATTTAAAAAACCTATTATTCATGCTGAGTGCAATGCATGTTCTGTATGGCGGCTCCTGCTGTTGCTGCGGCTGCTGCTGCTTACTACAACTACATATAATTCAAGAGAAAGCGTTTGGTCAAATATAAACTCGATAAATGGTAACCCATACACATAATTCTTTTTTTTCCAAAACTATATTCTGAAAGCGATTCTTTCTCATTCAATTCAAAACGCTAGAAGCTCTTTGAACAATCGCTTCGTATGTAAATCTGTCTCCAGTGGCATTAAAGCAAAATTGCAAATTAATCAAACTCTTGAGACAGACTGAAATACTTCTCAATTAAATACATAGTGAAACAATTCTCTGACAATTACAAAAGAAATCAATGACAAAAAGCAATACTTAATCTAACCATGGTTTCCCTTAAGAATTCAACTCCTATCATTATCAAAATTACCGTCTGCTGCTACGCACACACACAAACGCTTTTCTTTAAATTAATAAGCGCGCTGCAAATTATAAAAAATATCAACTAAATACCAAATCCTGCGTCGCTGCTGGCGGACACTGCAGTACGGCAGGTCGGCACTGGGCGACGACCCCCTCGCCCAACACATGTGCGCACCACAGCTGGCAGGCTCCTACACTGGCTTCAAAACTGCCGCTAGTTAATCCGTGCGCTGCGAAGCGCGACAACAATATCTTAGATTCCAGAGCTTGTGTACGCGCGCTGTAGCCAACCTTTACATCCTAAGAGAGTATTGCCAACTCTCACAGTAATATAGTCTTACAGATAAAAAAATTAAGGAAGACTATCGGATCCCAGTTGCAAATGAATCACAGTTCACTTAGTTATTTAGTCAGTTACTTACATGTTCCATGGATCATTTTGCACTATAAATCATCATGATGTGGAATGAGTAATTTTATATCCATATTGCAAATTAATTTGAACTGCTCTTTCTACTCTAAACGTCACCATATTATTATTATTATTATTGTTCGGAAATGAAAAGAAGATATACTGATTGAGTTAGCAATTTCTACCCACCATCCTTTACACATTACAAACATAGAAGTACTTCTATGGAATGGAAGGAGTTGTGGAGGAGTAACTTTTTAAATTTATTTTCAGATGTTACCTTGCTTTGTGTTAGACATTTTATATCATTGGGTAAGTGGTCAAAAATTTTTTTTGTATTGTTGTGCACCCCTTTCTGTGTTAAAGACAACCTTAATGTTGAATAATGAATGACATTTTTCTTCTAGTATTGTATTTATGTACCTCATTGTGCCTTTGAACTGTATTGGATTATTTACATAAAACATCATGAGCAAATAAATATACTGTGAAGCAGTTGTCAGAATGCCCAACTCTTTAAACAGATGTGTACAAGATGATCGCAGGTGTGCACCACATATTATACTTACAGCACATTTTTGAGCAATGAAGACCTTATTTCTTAAACACGAGTTTCCCCAGAACATTATTCCATATGACATTACTGAATGAAAATATGAAAAATATGTCAACTTACTGATTTCTCTCTCCCCAAAATTTGCTGTGATTCTAAGTGCAAATTTGGCTGAACTAAATTGTTTTAGGAGTTCCAAAGTGTGGTTTTTCCAATTTAAATTCCCATCAACATGGCCACATAAAATTTTTGAAGTTTCCACCCTATGTATTATGTGATCACCATGTGTTACACTTACCACTGTTGCAGTACCCTTAGAGATGCAGAACTGAATATGATGTGTCTTTGTGGAATTTGGAGTGAGACCATTTGCAGGAAACCAGTCAATGATACTTTTGAGAACTTTGTACACCATTTCTTCCATTTCTGCATGTATACTGGGAGTGACTACAATACTGGTGTCATCTGCAAAAAGAACTAATTCTGCTTGTTGTACATTAGACGATAGATCATTTACATATATGAGAAACAGTAGTGGACCTAAGATTGAGCCTTGTGGAACCCTATATGTGATTTCACCTCAGTCATAATTATGTCCGTGGATTCTGTTGGTTGAATTACTACTAAGTATAACTTTCTGCGTTCTTTTGGTTAGATATGAGATGATCCATTCGTTCGTTATACCATCAATCCCATGCAACTTCAATTTATCTAGAAATATACTATAGTTCACATAATCAAATACCTTTGATAGGTCACAAAAATACCTACCGGTGTTATTGCGTTATTTAATGCTTGTAATATATAATGAGGGGACATGTAAAACGCATACTCAATAGGGCAACCCTTCTGAAACCAAAACTGTGATTTTCTGAGGAAATCATTGTTGCCAAGGTGAGATACTATTTCATTAATTTACTTTTTCTTCTATGCCATTACCATTTTTCTGTCCAAGGTGACCACTGACATTCTTTTTCATTTATTTGGTTTTAGGACGTGCCTAGACAGCCATCTTAAGTGTGGAGTCTCAGTTCTGACGATAAAAAAGTAAGGACATTACAATACCCTCTCCCCGAGTGGATAAAATCTCGCAATATGTAGAGAATCGAACCCTAGGCCCTTCAGTTAGCAACCCACCGTGCTGACCGCGCAGCTACGGAGACATGTGCGGCTGTTACTTCAAAGACTCCAACTAACGTAAATGTTCTTTACAAAGAGTCGTTCTGTGCACGCTGTCTGATGTGTGAGGTTTGTGTCAACCTCTTAGACAGGCCCTGGCAATTGTTTCGAACGAAGAGGAGTGGGGGAACGCTCGTTCCGGACACGCGAGTGGTTGTGTGCATTTAGGACACAACGAACAAGTTCTGTGCAGCGTCGGGAAATCAAAGGAAATGGTTCGTTTTGCACCCTCTTTTGAACGACGTTTCTCATTTTCCAGTTTCACTGGCGCGTACACGCGCACTCACAGAGTAACATTGCACGCAGCTTTAAGCTTTCAGCGGTAATTAAACAACACAGAGATTTCTGTCAAGGAATCAACACGGATTAAGGTGAAAGTTCTTGCATGAAGCACAATTTTTTTTCTTTTTTTTAGTTCGTAGACGCAAGTAAACAGGTAGCATCCACTTCTCTAGAAGACCAAAATAAAGTGAGGTGACAAAAGTCATCGGCTACAGATATGAACATAAAAATATTGCGTATAAAAAGGAAAACACATTGGCGGAGCTGTCATTTGAACTCAAATGATTCGTATGAAAGGCTTTCTGACGTACTTTTGGCCGCACGATGGGAATTAACAGCCTTTGAACGCAGAATGCTAGACGCATGGGACATTCCATTTTGGATATCGTTAGGGAATTCGATATATTAAGATCCACAGTGTCAGAGTGTACCGACAACACCAAATTTATCACCGCGAACAACGCAGCGGCCGACGGCCTTTATCTAACGACTGGGAGCAGTGATTCATCAGTGCTAACACACAAGTAACACTGAGTAAAATAACCGCAGACATCAATGTGAGACGTAGGGCGAACGTATTAGTCAGGACAGTGCGCTGAAATTTGGCGTGAATGGACTATGGCAGCAGACGACCAACTTAAGTGCCTTTGTTAACAGCACGACATCGCCTGCAGCGCGTTTTCTAGGATCGTGACAATGTCTGTTGGTCTACACACGACTGGAAAACCGTGACCTGGTCAGGTGAGACCCGATTTCAATTGTTAAGAGGTGGTGGTACGGTCCCAGTGTGGCGACAAACGAGGTCATGGACCCAATTTGCAACAATACACTGTACAAGTTGTTGATGACTCCATAAAGGTGCGAGCTGTGTTTACGTGGGATGGACTGGCTTCTCTGGTCCAACTGAACCGCTGGTTGGAAATGATTATGTTCTGTTACGGGAGCTCAATTTTGCAGCCATTAACGGATTTCATGTTTTCAAACAGCAATGTAATGTCACTGGGTCACAACAGTTCGCGACAGGTTTGATCAACTTTATGAACAATTCGAGGGAATGATTTGGCCACCTATATCGCCCGACATGAATCCCATCGAACATTTATCGGACATAATCGAGGGGTCAGTTCGTGCACAAACTCCTGCACCGGCAACACTTTCGAAATTACTGATGGCTATAGAGGTAGAATGGCTCCATATTTCTGCAGGGGACTTGCAACGACTTGTTAAGAACATACCATGTCGAGGTGCGGCACATTGTGCCCATCACTTGGCATTCTGAGTACAGTGCCTTGACAAAATGGCGACAAAGCAAGAAAAGACATTTTTGCGGTGAATATGCTAAATGTTTTCTGGTACATCATTGCAGCGTGCATTCAGAAGGATTTATGGGGAAGAACCGCCAGGGACAGCGGTCGTCTTTGGAAATAGAAAATTACAGCTTGACCAAGTGTTCCAGATGCCACCTATGATAGGGCGTGGCAGACTTTCGTAGCAGTCCAACAAAAATCAACGGCACGCGCGTCGTCGAACTTCCAGAACTGCAGCTAATTGTGTGAACTATTTAGCGCGGATTTCAAAGCGAACCACCTGGAGCTTCCACAATAATTAATACCGGAATATCGGGCGCTTTCAGTTTTACATCGCAGTGAAGGAAGCACGTGTGGGTGAACATTTCGCGTCCTAGCTGAAATTCAGTGGCAACGCAACCTTCCATTTATCTGAAAATGTTATTCGCCACAGTGTGAGAGTGTGAAACGTTGAACATCCACATGAAGTTGAGGAGCAGGAAAAAGGTTCGCCGAAAGTTTATGTGATTTGTGAAGTATCACAGGCGAAGCTGTACGGGCAGTTTTTCTTTAGCGAGATGACTGTGACGGTGCAAAATGTAGAGGGTTCGTGGTTCTATTCATGCATCAGTCATGCTTGTTCATCTCGTAGTTTGGAAAGTACGGAGCTTTCAGGGTGAAACATATGTACCATCATACGAAGTATCATCATGCAAAAGCTATGCTACTGGATTGATGAAACATTGGCTAACAGAACGCAGTATTTTATAATGGACGTCGAATATTCCACAGAAGTGAAACTAACGCCAGATGGGCACCAAGGAAGCGCAATACGACCCGTAACGTACTCAGGGCCGGCCGCTGTGGACGAGCTGTTCTAGGCGCTTCACACTGGAAGCGCGCGACCGCTACTGTCGCAGGTTCGAATCCTGCCTCGGGCATGGATGTGCGTGATACCCTTAGGTTAGTTAGATTTAAATAGTCCTAAGTTCTAGGGGACTGATGACCTCATATGTTAAGTTCCATAGTGCTCAGAGCCATTTCTCGGTCTCAGGATACGTAATTGGTATACTGATCGTCTCAGGTGCGCGAGTGGATGCACAATTTCCCGCCAGGAAGGTAACAGTGCGTAGTAACTGAGGAAAATTCATTGAGTAAAACAGAAGCAATATCTGACGTAATTAAGGGAGTGTTATAGGTTCTCTGCTGTTCCTGATCTACATAAGCGATTTAGCAGTCAATCAGAGCGGCCATCTTAGATTGTTTGTAAATGATGTTGTCAAAAAATGGTTCAAATGGCTTTGAGCACTATGGGACTTAACTGCTGAGGTCATTGTCCCCTAGAACTTAGACCTACTCAAACCTAGCTAACCTAAGGACATCACACACATCCATGTCCGAGGCAGGATTCGAACCTGCGACCGTAGCGGTCGTGGTGTTCCAGACTGTAGCGCCTAGAACCGCTCGGCCACGGTGTTGTCACTTACTGTCTTATAAAGTCATCAGATGATCGAACACAAATTCAAAATCATTTAGACAAGAAATCTGTTTGGTGCCAAAAGTCACAATTGACTCTAATTAATGAAGTGTGAAGACATACAAATGTGAAATCCGCTAAATTTCGATTACATGATGAGTGACACAAATCTGAAGGTTGTGAATTCAATTAAATACTTAGGTATATAATTCCAAAGAACGTAAATTAGAGCTATCATATAGATAATGCTGTGAAGAAAGCGAATAAAAGACTGCGATATGTTATCAGAACAATTAGAAAGCGAAAGAGGCGTACTAAGGAGAGTGAATAGCTTGTCCGTCCTCTTCTCGAATATTCGTGGGTCATATGGCATCCGTATCATGTGGGATTGTCAGAGGTCTACGAAGACGTTCAAGGAAGGGTAGCTCGTTTTGTGCCAGAGAGAGTGTCAGTTTAATGTAGAAGATGATTTGCTTTGCGGCAAGATCTTCTCATGAAATTTCTTTCACCAACTTTCTCCTGCGAATGCGAAAATAAATTGTCAGCGCCAACCTACACAGCGAAAAATTATCATCATAGTAGAATAAGAGAAATCAGAGCTCTCTCGGAAAGATTTAAGTACGAACTGTTCGACAGTGGAACAACACAGTAATAGCTTCAAGGTGTTTCGAAAACCCCTCTGGCAGATACGTAACTGTGCTTTGCAGAGTAATCATGCAGATGTTGATGTAGATGTTCGTGAGATGCCGGCGGTTGAGTTGGTCTTGGTGAATGCACAGCACATCGTTCCTTTGGTGAGATCGCACCAACGCAGCGTAATTTGGGCTGTAAGGGAGTTTAAAATCTATTGTTGTATCTTTCGCAACTAGGAATCTCCTCTGCTATAGTTTATTCTTTTTCACTTAAATGATTGCACAAATTAGAGACGAATTTTTCCTTCCAAGAACCAAGTGGCTTTCAGCCGAATAAATAGTTATTTTTGGCGTGAATTTTTATTAATGCTACGCGTCTTAGACTCCCTTCCCATGTTCAGATGTGTAAATAAGTGTAGAATTGTAACTTGTGTTTAATATAGGAATTTACGTGAACGACCGTGAGTACGTTATTTTAATCCTCGAGGCAATTGTAAGGACAGGGGATTTTGTCGATCTTTACTGCAGATTGGCCAAGAGTACCGCAAGTAGGCTCGTATGTTTGTGCTAATGTTGGTAAAAACTATTGCAAAATGCTATTTATTGAAACGAGCCAGTCAATATCCAGAGGTGCTGCCGAACGGAAAACGTAAAGAAAGTGTATCTGTGTACATTAATTCGTCGTATTGTGCTCCTTGATAGACTACGCCAGGCCAGTTTGGATTGAACTGATATTTTATTTGAAATACTTGAATTTATTAAAATGTAGGTAGGGAAACACTAGATGTGATAGGTGTATTTTACGGACAATACCATGGACACTAGTTATAGCACGTACTTGCTTCTTCTTCGTAGCTTGAAGTGATTCTTTGTTGAATCTGGACTGCGACTTCAGTTTATTGGCCAATATTCTCCCAAGCAGTTTATTTTACTTTAAAGTAATCACGATCAGTGAATGACAGCATTCCTGTTTTCGGCCAGACCGTTCTTCAGGAAACTGATGTTCGTGAGGTACGCCTAGAATCCTGAACGTCTGCCCTACGCTCTTTCTTGTTCGCTGCAACAACCTTCATCTTTCTTTCAGTTTTTAAGACACTGGCCGTATTTTCTGCGGTCTGCTGTAAACTGATACTGCAGTACCGGCCACTACAGACTCCAGGGGGACCCACTCACGGCATGTGGCATCCCCTCTATTGTAGAATTTGCGCTATTGTTAAATTCTTCATTCACTTATATTTAAATCTATCACTATTATATCCGGCCGATGGTGCGGCAGCAATGCGTATGTTCGTCGGGAAGCTTTCTCGGAAGACAGATTCTAGTATTTCGACCTTCATCGTACCATCATCCAATACGGTAATAAAACAATGAGCGCAGTTACTAACTGACCCACAACAATTGTTCGTATCCGTTTCCCGACGTAAGAGTTCAATCTATGTACAGATTTCCAACAATACTCCTTACACTTGAGGCGAGTGAGAAAAGGCTTCCTTTTTCGTATCTGGCTACTATTTGCGAGTGTGGATGTAAGAAACAAATTTGTCATGAGATTATCCAACGAAGTGCGTGCCCTACTGCATAGTGTTTAATATGCTGAAAGCAACGACGGAACTTCGCAGAACTTCTTAGCAGCCAGCAAAGGAAATTATACTCCTGTCATTCCTTTGGAAGAAACAGATACGTCTGCCGTCTGCCTCATCCCTGTCTCACCGCTTTGTACCCGAAGAATGAACAACAAACTTACGGCAGCTGTGTTTGAGAGAGAGCTTGTACCGAATACTGAAACTGTACTCAGCATTGATTAAACATTCATGAGCACTCTCGAGATGAAATGAATATTTACGATTCAAGAGTTATCAATAAGAAACTTGGACGCGGACAGTTAAAAGAGTGCATGAATTCCCTTCGCTGTTTTATAAATTGTGGCCCCAAGTCAGTGTCAACTCTGATGAATAATTGTCTCTAATTTGTTCTCAATGCATTCATAACCAAAAAAAAATCATTTAGCGCTTAAAGCTTACTGTGAACATCAGAGGTTAGCTTCTACGATATAAATCACTTTTCTTCAACTTTTGTACGTGAAGAAACGAAGTACATATGAAGGCGTAAGTGAACACATGCACTAACCACACACAAGTGGCAGCGCTGGCAGTGGAGGGCATATGAAGAGTGTTCGGGGGGGGGGGGGGGAGGTGGAGCGGAAACTGCAATTGTTTCCAGAATGTAATTTTCACTCTGCAGCGAAAGGTGAACTGATTTGAAACTTTCTGGCAGATCAGAACTCACCGCCTCACCGAGACTCAAACTTGGGACCTTTCCCATTCTCGGGAAATGGCTCCAGAGACTGAGCTGCCCAAGCACAACTAACGACCTATCGTCGTAGATTCCTTCCGCCCGTACTTATCTCCTACCTCCGTAACTTTACAGAAGCTCTCCTGCGAAACTTGCGGGACTAGCACTAGTGGAACAAAGGATATTGCGGAAACATGGTTTAACCATAGACCGGGGGTAGGTTCCAGAATGAAATTTTGACTCAGTAACTGAGAGTGCGTTGATATGAAACCCTGCCAGATCAAAACTGCGTACTCGATGGAGACTCGAAATTGGGACTTCTGCCTTTTGTGGGTCAATGATCTATGGACTAAGCAATTCAAGCACGATTCACGACCGATCCTCACATCTTCACTTTCGGGTATACCTTCTCCTACCAATAGTGCACGTGCCCGCGAAAGGTAAAGGTCCTGAGTTCATTTCTTGATGCGGTACACAATTTTGATCTTCCAGGATGTTTCAGTGCAAGGAACGGAACGGTTTGCCTGGCATAGTGAAGGGCGAGATACTGGCTTGTTCAATTTGTAGAAATAAATAACACCAACAGCTTCTGATTAATTCTATTAACTACGCGACCAGCTTCGACACTGCATTTGTGTTATCTTCAGGCCCCTATGCAAACTGAATAGTGATCTCTTCCATTCGGACAGGCACCATGTATATTCACTGGTCTCATGGATTTCTATTTACCCAGTGTGTGTACTCCAGCCATCTAACAGCAACCGATCATTGGCTGTTGGGCCAAGGATGGAAACATTACTGAAACTGCTAACCTTGTAAACTGTTTGCATACAGTCATTGCTGAAGTATATCGTGCATGGCAGTATAGTGATACGTAAAACCGGCTATGAGTGAACTGTGGGGCACCACGGACTACCGATGACGTGTATTTGCGACGGCTGCGGAAATATGTAGGGTGAACAGACGAGCAACTATTGCGCAATTGACCACCCAGACGAACCAACTGGCGGTCAACAGTATCCCCTCAATGACCGCTCAGCCAAAGTTGCTGCATATGGCCTATGTTGCAGGCGCCTTGTTCATGAATACATACTGCCTGCCGTTCATCAGCCCTCGAAGGCTGGAATTTATGCATTTTTGCAGGTGGAGACATTCAGCCGCCAAGAAATTGTTAAAATTCAAGGTGAATACTTCAGCTGTCGTTTATTTTGCACAATTCGCTACTACTTTCGGTCACTGACCATTATCATGATTAGCTGGCATAAACGGCAGGGAATTTATGGTATAACTTCCTGCCGTATAGTAGCGAATTGTGCAAAACAAATGACAGTTGAAGGTTTCACCACGAATTTTAACAACGCTGGGATTGTCACACCAACACCGCACCTGACGTTCACTGAGTGGTGACAGGTTGCCTTTTCAGATGGATCACGTTCTACTCTCTATCAGTCAGATGGGCATTGCGGTAAGGTGGGAAACACCTGAAAGCAAACAAAATCGAGTCCTAGCTAGAGGCGTTCCCTTGATTACCTTGGCATTATGGAAGGCACAGTGGATAAGCACAAGTATGCATCTATTCTTTGGACCACGGTCATCCTTCCACGCATTTTATGTCTCCTCGGCATTTGCCAGCAACGCAGTGGAAGGTGTAATGGAACTTTCAGTGTACGAGCGTGGCTGAGAAAGCACCAGAATGGGTTTACCGTACTCCGCTGGCCGCCAAACTCCCCATTCGTGAATCTGTGGGACAACATCGATTGGGCTGTTCGCTCCACGGATCCTAAACTGAGAAGCCTAGCAAAGTCGACCGCGACACAGGAGTCGGCATGGCTCCACGTATCTGTCGGTACCTTCCAGAATCTCACTGACTCTCTTCCTGCACGTCTCGCAGAGATCAGCGCTGCAATAGGTGCTTATTCAGGCTTTTGATAGGTGCATACATATGTGTGACTGGGTAATGTATGTTACGTAATTGACTGCAACTCAAAAGAAAATTTTTCTTGAGTAGATGTATGAAGACGCAGCAGTTTCTAATTTTAACAGTATTTATTGATACTCCGATCTCAGGGAGTCACACCTAGTGATACGTGGCTGGCGACCACGGGGCTCCGAGCTGAGTCCTGGCATTGCTTCCACTTACTTATGCCAGGCTCCTCACTTTTATCTTTCCTATCTGGCCACCCTCGGCCGGCTCTTGTTCTTTTCCGACCCTGACGCTATTAGGTTTCGAGGGCTAGGGGTCTTTCATTTTCCAACCTATACTTCTCATGCAGCGTCTGACCCGGAGCGGGCGGCTGCAAAAGGCGTCTGTATCCCATGTTAGGGGCGGCCTCCAGAACTGCGGAAGGCAACGGAATACCACCGCAGATTATCTTCCCTGCATAACGCAGTCTCCATTTTATGCTAAAAAAATGGCTTCCTCTCATGTTAAATCAGTGGCCGGAGGTAAAATAGTCCCCCATTCGGATCTCCGGGGGGGACAACTTGAAAGGAGGCAAAAAACCAAAACGAGAATTGGTACTTGGAATGTCAGAACTCTGCTACAAGCAGGAAAACTAGAAAACCTTAAAACAGAGATGGAAAAGAACCATATGGATCTCGTAGGAGTTGCTGAGGTAAGATGGAATGGACATGGACAGTTGCAGTCAAATGAATATGTATTCTACTACTCAGGAGGAGATGACAAAGGAATTGGCTAAATGTGTGGAATATGTAGACTATGCAAATGACCGGGTTATTGGTATAAATCTGAAAGGAGCACAAAAAGATTTACTGATTGTCCAGGTGTATATGCCAACTTCAGAACATGATGACCAAATTGTAGAGGAAACGTACAATGTAATAGAGAGAATAATGGACGAAAATAAAAACAGCTGCAAAATAGTAATGGGAGATTGGAACGCCATTGTGGGAGAAGGGAAAGAGGGAAACTTAGTAGGCAGTCATGCCCTTGGGAAGAGAAATGACAGAGGTGAATGGTTAATTGACTTCTGCAGGGAAAGGCAGCTGATAGCGGAAAACACATGGTTCAAGAACCACAAAAGGAGGCTCTACACTTGGAAATCACCAGGGGATAAATACAGAAACCAAATCGATTTTATTCTGGTAGAAGAAAGACACAGGAATGGAATCAAGAAGGTGCAAACATTACCAGGTGCAGATATTAATAGTGACCATAACTTACTTATGGCAGAAATAGAAATAAGAATGAAAAAACTGAAGAAGGCGACCATGGTGAAGACGTGGGATTTAGAGAAGATAAGATCCAACAAAGAGCAAATTACAGAAATGCTGTCTCGGGACTTTCTAAACACATTACGAGACAAATAAGCACCTGATAATGCCGACAAGTACTGGAATATACTGAAAGAAGGAATCATTAAAGCAGGACAGCAAAATATAGGATATGCAAAAGGGAAAAGGTAAAAAAAAAACCATGGGTCACACAAGAAATGATTTCCAAGATGGAGAAGAGAAGAAAATTGAAAAACAAGAACACTGAAGATGCAAGAAAGATATACCGAAGATTAAATAATGAACTGCGAAGAGAAACAGAGCAGGCTAGGAAAAAATGGCTAAAAGAGGCATGTGATGAAATTGAAGTACTGGACAGGAAGGGAAGATACGACTTGCTATACAACAGAGTAAAGACTATGACATGGGAACAAAACAGAGCAGGAAGTGCTACTATGGAAATTTTGAGTAAAGACGATGAGATGGGAAGAATATATAAAATAGCTATATGACACAAATAGCAAACCAGAAACCCTGGAACTTGAATCACACAACAGTGTAAGTGATGACGAGAAAGGACCGACCATCATAATGGAAGAAGTAAAGTCTGCCATAGCTGCAATGAAAAATGGCAAAGCGGTAGGTACAGATACAATACCGGGATAAACACTAAAATGCTTGAACCACGATGGAATAAGAGAAATATTGAGGTTATGTAATAAAATATATGACAGTTGTGAATGGCCTGAGGACTTTCTGACAACAGTAATGATTCCATTACCGAAAAAACAAAGAACCAAGAAATGCAGCGAGCACAGGACAATCAGCCTCATTTCACATGCAGCTAAAGTGATGTTAAGAATAATTAATAAAAGACTTGAAAAAGTAATGGAGGAGAATCTTGGTAAGGAGCAGTTTGGCTTTAGACGGAATACGAGCACCAGAGATGCAATAGGGCTCCTACGAAACTTGGGAGAAAGGTTTATTGAAAAAGGAAGAGACTTATATATGTGCTTCATCGATCTATAAAAGGCATTTGACAATGTGGTTTGGGACAAGCTGGCGACTATAATGAGGGAAAAGAGAGTGGACTGGAAAACTAGAAGACTCATTGTATCTTAATCAAAAAGTTTCAGTTAAAGTGAGAGGAGAAAGTACAAACAGGATCAGACTAGGAATAGGAGTTAGACAAGGATGCTGTTTATCACCTACTCTTTTCAACCTCTACTTGGAATATATGATTGACCAATGCTCATTAGATGACAAAGGAGTGGAAATGGGAAGAAGAAGAGTAGGGTGTTTGAGATTTGCTGATGACGTGATCCTTCTAGCCACAGGGGGAAAAAAATTACAGGATTTGGTGGACACCATTGCAACTAACGGAAAAAATATGGAATGAAAATTACCACAAATAAAACCAAAGTATTGGCACTAGGAGCAAAAAAGGAAATAAAAATTATACTGAATGGAGAAACACCAGGACAGGTGCAAAATTTTAAGTATCTTGGAAGGAGGATAGACACCGACTGGAAGTGCACCACAGAAATTAAAACAAGGATAGCAATGGCAAAAGAGGCGTTTTATAAGAAAAGGAGAATCTTCTGCAGCGGTCTGGACAGAGAACTCAGAAAGAGACTCATAAAATGTCTTGTATGGAGTGTTCTTGTATATGGCGCTGAAACATGGACTATGAGGAAAAAAGACAGAGAAAGGTTGGAGGCTTTTGAGATCTGGACATGGCGGAAGACGGAAAGAATAAGTAGGATGGACAGAGTAAAAAATGAAGAGGTACTGAGAAGAGTGGGAGAGAAAAGACAGTTACTAGATGTAATAAAGTGAAGAAGAAGAAATTGGATTGGGCATATATTAAGGAAGAATGACGGACTAATAAAAACAGTTTTAGAAGGTTATGTAGAAGGGAAAAGGAAGCGAGGAAGGAAGAGATTCCAGATACTGGATGACATGATGGACGGTACAACATACAGCATCCTTAAGAAGGAAGCAATGGATCGCAGAAAATGGAGAGCCAAAGGACCTGCTAATATAGCAGATAACTGATGATGATGATGATGATTGCTACTCCATATCATGTGAAATCTTCTGTGTAGTATTGAGGTTTTATAAGAAAGTGACTTGCTAAAAAGAAACATCCACATAATAAAATCTATCCCATCGCCATACTCACTTAATGCAGGTGTTGAGCATTGTTCCGTGCCGAATGGCACTCAGTTTCCACCTTAAAATCCTTCCAAGTCAGGTGTTGCACTTGTGCCGCCGGAGGGCGGACGGAGCGGGTCGTGTGTTGGCCACGAGCGCCGCGGCGGCCGAGCTGGGGGAGGGCGTGGATGGCGGTAGGTAGACGTCCGCTGCAGTGGCAGCAAGTAGTAACGCTCGCAGTAACCAGTGCCGTGCCCGTGATTGACAAAACCGGCACGTGGTTGTCAGAGGCAGTGCACGCCGGCGTCTCGAGCTGTGCTTAGCAATTGACAGCAAAGGAATCAGGGTCTGTAGGCATACTAGCTTAAAGAGACGGCGAAGTCAGTTGCTGGAGAGACACGAAGCTTTTTTTCTTGGACAGAGGCAATCCCGAGGGGCCTCCAGAATTCGTGTGTGCGGGTCAGTGGGCAGAAGAGACAGAGGTCAGTGTTGACAACAACAAAGTGGAGGGGCTACTATCTGTAGGCGGCTGGACCAATACCAATACCAGAAGAGGGGAAGGCACTGCTTCTGTTGGTTATAAGAAGCACTAAGTTCTTTTGCAACTGATGGTGGTAACCTGGTTCAACGTAACAACTATTTCCAGAGAGTGGGCAACAAGACCCACAATTACAAAATAAATGGCTCCATTGGCTCTGAGCACCCTGGGACTTAACATCTGTGGTCATCAGTCCCCTAGAACTTAGAACTATTTAAACCTAACTAACCTAAGTGAGCCGTGGTGCGGCTCTCGGGCGCAAGACGCTATCGATTACTCCTCTGGTTGAGGTTGCCACTATGTGCGATCGCGAGCGCCTCCTGTCGGAGCGGGTCCTAACGAGGGAGTGAGTGCGAGTAAAGGGAGTCTGGAGCGGTCAGCAGGGGAGAACGGACATTGCGTCCGCACTCTGAGGCGACAAGAGAAGAGTTGTTGTGCACGGCCGATAAGGGAGCGTTGGGTGAGGTGCCAGTCAGCATCGCTTTCTGGGGGACAGAGAGTTGCGGCAGTCCAGCGAGCAGACACCAGCTCCGTGAGCAGTGCTCCGGTTTGTGGACGAGACGTGGGTCGTATTTTGGCGCAGTATAGTTTGCTTGGTACGCATCTGCTGTTCCCTTATGCCCACGTGTGTTGTTCTGTCGGTATGTGCATTGAAAATGTTACGCTCCGGCTGGAACAGTGGCTTGTGCTTCGCTATCATGCACCCTGACTCATTTGTTTTGCAGCAGGCAGCTGTAATTTGAGATTTTTAGTCGCGATTGTCTTAGCCCGTTGGTGCCTAATATCCGAGAACATGACAGGTAACGTGCGACCTGTTGTTTTGGCTTTTGGAGTCCTGTTTGGGCATTCTAGTTATCACGCACACAAATGTATTGCTGCCGAGTGAGGTTAGCCCTAATCTTGTGAAACTGAGCTTTCAGTGACTGGCTCGTCTGCATATTAAATAATTTAACCTTTGTGGTGAAAACTGAGAATGCGCTAAGTGACGATCAGTTTGGCTTTAGGAAAAATAAAGGGACGGGAGAGGCAATTCTGACGTTACTGCTAATAATGGAAGCAAGGCTAAAGAAAAATCAAGACACTTTCATAGGATTTGTTGACCTGGAAAAAGCGTTAGACAATATAAAATGGTGCAAGCTGTTCGAGATTCTGAAAAAAGTAGGGGTAAGCTATAGGGAGAGACAGGTCATATACAATATGTACATCAACCAGGAGAGAATAATAAGAGTGGACGATCAAGAAGGAAGTGCTCACATTAAGAAGGGTGTAAGACAAGGCTGTAGCCTTTCGCCACTACTCTTCAATCTGTCCATCGAGGAAGCAATGATGGAAATAAAAAAAAGGTTCAGTCTACTGACTGGTTTGATGCGGCCCGCCACGAATTCCTTTCCTGTGCTAACCTCTTCATCTCAGAGTAGCACTTGCAACCTATGTCCTCAATTATTTGCTTGACGTATTCCAATCTCTGTCTTCCTCTACAGTTTTTGCCCTCTACAGCTCCCTCTAGTACCATGGAAGTCTTTCCCTCATGTCTTAGCAGGTGTCCTATCATCCTGTCCCTTCTCCTTATCAGCCTTTTCCACATATTCCGTTCCTCTTCGATTCTGCGTAAAACCTCCTCATTCCTTACCTTATCAGTCCACCTAATTTTCAACATTCGTCTATAGCACCACATCTCAAATGCTTCGATTCTCTTCTGTTCCGGTTTTCCCACAGTCCATGTTTCACTACCATACAATACTGTACTCCAGACGTACATCCTCAGAAATTTCTTCCTTAAATTAAGGCCGGTATTTGATATTAGTAGAGTTCTCTGGGCCAGAAATGCCTTTTTTGCCATAGCGAGTCTGCTTTTGATGTCCTCCTTGCTCCGTCCGTCATTGGTTATTTTACTGCGTAGGTAGCAGAATTCCTTAACTTCATTGACTTCGTGACCATCAATCCTGATGTTAAGTTTCTCGCTGTTCTCATTTGTACTACTTCTCATTACCTTTAGTCTTTCTCCGATTTACTCTCAAACCATACTGTGTACTCATTAGACAGTTCATTCCGTTCAGCAGATCATTTAATTCTTCTTCACTTTCACTCGGATAGCAATGTCATCAGCGAATCGTATCATTTATATCCTTTCACCTTGTACTTTAATTCCACTCCTGAGCCTTTCAATTATTTCTATCATTGCTTCCTCGATGTATAGATTGAAGAGTAGGGGCGAAAGGATACAGCCTTGTCTTACACCCTTCTTAATACGAGCACTTCGTTCTTGATCGTCCACTCTTATTATTCCCTCTTGGTTGCTGTATGTATTGTATATGACCCGTCTCTCCCTATAGCTTATCCCTACTTTTTTCAGAATCTCGAACAGCTTGCACCATATTATATTGTCGAACGCTTTTTCCATGTCGACAAATCCTATGAAAGTGTCTTGATTTTTCTTTAGCCTTGCTTCTATTATTTGCCGTAACGTCAGAATTGCCTCTCCCGTCCCTTTACTTATCCTAAAGCCAAACTGATCGTCACCTAGCCCATTCTCAATTTTCCTTTCCATTCTTCTGTATACTATTCTTGTAAGCAGCTTCGATGCATGAGCTGTTAAGCTGATTGTGCGATAATTCTTGCACTTGTCAACTGTTGCCGTCTTCGTAATTGTATGGATGATGCTTTTCCGAAAGTCAGATGGTATATCGCCAGACTCATATTCTACACACCAACGTGAATAGCCGTTTAGTTGCTACTTCCCCCAATCATTTTAGAAATTCTGATGGAATGTTATCTATCCCTTCTGCCTTATTTGACCGTAAGTCCTCCAAAGCTGTTTTAAATTCCGATTCGAATATTGGATCCCCTATCGCTACTAAATCGACTCCTGTTTCTTCTTCTATCACATCAGACAAATCTTCACCCTCATAGTGGCTTTCAATGTATTCTTTCCACCTATCTGCTCCCTCCTCTGCATTTAACATTGGAATTCCCGTTGCACTCTTAATGTTATCACCGTTACTTTTAATGTCACCAAAGGTTGTTTTGACTTTCCTGTATGCTGAGTCTGTCCTTCCGACAATCATATCTTTTTCGATGTCTTCACATTTTTCCTGCAGCCATTTCGTCTTAGCTTCCCTACACTTCCTATTTATTTCATTCCTCAGCGACTTGTATTTCTGTATTCCTGATTTTCCCGGAACATGTTTGTACTTCCTCCTTTCATCAATCAACTGAAGTAGTTCTTCTGTTACCCATGGTTTCTTCGCAGCTACCTTCTTTGTACCTATGTTTTCCTTCCGAACTACTGTGATGGCACTTTTTAGAGATGTCCATTCCTCTTCAACTGTTCTGCCTACTGCGCTATTCCTTATTGCTGTATCTATAGTGTTAGAGAACTTCAAACATATCTCGTCATTCCTTAGCACTTCCGTATCCCAGTTCTTTGCGTATTGATTCTTACTGACTAATGTCTTGAACTTCAGCCTACTCTTCATCACTAATACATTGTGATCTGAGTTTATATCTGCTCCTGGGTACGCCTTACAATCCAGTATCTGATTTCGGAATCTCTGTCTGACCATGATGTAATCGAATTGAAATCTTCCCGTATCTCCCGGCCTTTTCCAAGTATACCTCCTCCTCTTGTGATTCTTGAACAGGGTATTCGCAATTACTAGCTGAAACTTGTTACAGAACTCAGTCTTTCTCCTCTTTCATTCCTTGTCCCAAGCCCATACTCTCCTGTAACCTTTTCTTCTACTCCTTCCCCTACAACTGCATTCCAGTCGCCAATGGCTATTAGATTTTCGTCCCCCTTTACATACTGCATTACCCTTTCAATATCCTCATACACTTTCTCTAACTGTTCATCTTCAGCTTGAGACGTCGGCATGTTTATCTGAACTATCGTTGTCGGTGTTGGTCTGCTGTCGATTCTGATTAGAACAACCCGGTCACTGAACTGTTCACAGTAACACACCCTCTGCCCTACATTCCTATTCATAACGGATCCTACACCTGTTATACCATTTTCTGCTGCTGTTGATATTACCGGATACTCATCTGACCAGAAACCCTTGTCTTCCTTCCACTTCACTTCACTGACCCCTACTATATCTGGATTGAGCCTTTGCATTTCCCATTCAGATTTTCTAGTTTCCCTACCACGTTCAAGCTTCAGACATTCCACGCCCCGACTCGTAGAACGTTATCCTTTCGTTTATTATTCAATCTTTTTCTCATGGTAACCTCCCCCTTGGCAGTCCCCTCCCGGAGATCCGAATGGGGGACAATTCCGGAATCTGAAAGAAGAGTGAAAGTCTTCGCAGTAATTTCCTCACTTGTAGGGAGTAGTTTTGGCACTTTCTTGCATGACTGATTCCTCCTGACCAGCGCAGAGAGCGGTTACCTAATTTCTTCTTGCGGAAGCTGAGCACGCTTCACAAAACTATTTCAGGATCAAAGAGATGCTCGATGAGCACAATATTGGCACTGATGTCAGCACTATGAGGCATGACGTGTAAACATCAGACATGCCACGCCCTGGATAGGCGCACGGAGTCTGCACCAGTGCACCGACTTTGACAGTGGAGGAACTCATAAGGACGAATCGTCGGAGAGCCACCCTTGACATTGCTGTTGAATTGTCGATAAGCGAGGAAACTATGCATCACATAATCGACGAGAAGCTTCCTTAAGGCCAATTTTGTGCTCAATGATTACGCAGGCATGCGTAAGAGAATCAAAATATGGGGGGAATGGGTGTTTGAGTGACCCATCGGTTGAGATACGCGAACCATGGAACGAATTCCATTGCTCAGATTGTGGCATGTGGCTTAGATGCTTAGATGCAACTTTCAAATGGATGAATACTGAGTATCAGCATTTCGGCTCCACTCGTCCTAAAGAAGCCCAGTGTGTCATGAATGCCATAAAAGTGATCCTTAGTTCCTTTTTCGACAAATAACAACCTCCACTCATCGATTGACTACCACGGGATGCAGCAGTTAATATTCACCAGTACCGCAACACGTTGCTGAAACTCCCTAATGGGTACTTCTGCAGGACAACAGTAGGCCACTTGTGGACAAAGAGACACTCGAGCTCATTGACAAATATCCATGCAAAATCTTGGAACATCCTACGTACAAATCGGCTATCTCCACATGACTCACATATCTGTGGGTGCTTAAGTGATCTCTGAAAGTTCTGACGTTCACCTGTGACAAAGAAATGTTGGACACCTTGGAAAATTGGATCCTTCAGCAACCCAGGACCTTCTACACTCAAGCCAACCGCTCCATTCCTGCGCGCTAGGATCGGTTGTCATCATTGTCAGTGGCAGTCATGTATAGTAGTAATACCCCACATGAAGTGTAACTATATTTTTATTATAGTTTATTTAGGTGTAACAATAGCAGCCTTTTTGCTTGACGAATTTTCGTATGTGTACTGTAGAAGGAGTTATTCAGACATAATAGGGTAAATCCGTAGTGTTGTTGGTAGTTTTCGAGTGTCGGTGGCAAAAGTATGGCTCTGAGCACTATGAGACTTAAATTCTGAGGTCATCAGTCCCCTAGAACTTAGAACTACTTAAACCTAACTAACCTAAGGACATCACACACATGCATGCCCGAGGCAGGATTCGAACCTGCGACCGTAGCGTTCGCGCGGTTCCAGACTGCAGCGCGTAGAACCACTCGGCCACCTCGGCCGGCCGGAAATAGTAAAGTTGCAGTTACAGGCTGTATTAATGATAACAATTTAAGTATTCTTTGGCATCGTCAGTTTTCTGTTTTCATTTATGATTGTGGTAGAGTTCGTGACATTTTCAAGACTATGTTGTTATGTGGTGGCCCGTGGTATGGGCAATTTAAGTTTATTCTATATATGATCGTGTTCTGTTACTATCAAACGATGTTTTATACTTCGTTATTTCAGTTCTACTTAATTCCAACAGGCTACAAAACATTATATAACTGTGAACTGTTTCTGTTACGTTAACTAAAGTTTTGATGCTAAATAAAATAATTGTTAAATTAAACACCGCGTCTCTACAGCCTCACAATCCCACCCAGCTTAAATACCGGGCAGAACGAACTTCCCGTTTATCAGTATTTTCTATTAGGAAACATGTAACCAACTAAAACTCGTCCAGTTGTCTAGAAAGCGATATTTCGTCTAGTGAATACTTGAGAATTTCACGTTGGAACTCAATATACTGTATTGCTTGAACACGTGGTTTCAAATTAAATTATACTCATGAGTCAAAACATTATGGCCACTTCCGAGAATTGTAGGCATGCTGTAAGGAAAATACATAATTTGAGCACATAAAAAGGGGAATCATGCTGCCGACAATATGGGCGCATGTGAGGAAATATCCTGACATAAGCTACATCGACAAAGTGCAGATATTTACGGCCAGGTATCTTCGAACTAGCATCACAGAAACAGTGAATCTGGTCGGCTGTTGATGTAACACTGTCGTGAGCATATATGGAAAGGAGATAAAGAATGGTGAACCACGACTAGGCGACAACGTACTGAACGTCAACGCCTCATCGCAGAGCAGGGAGGGAGGAAGCATGCCCACTCTGTAAGTAGGATAGAGGTAAATATTTAGCAGATTTGGCGACAGAGTACAATTCTGGTACAAATGCAACTGTTACGAGCTCACCATTCAGCGCACGTTATTGAAGGAGGTCTTACGCAGAGCATGAGCCCTACATGCCCCCGTTGATCCAACGACATTATCTACTATGATTGCAGTTTGCACGGGACCATCGACGCTGGTGCATGGGTCGATGGAAACGTTATTAGTACATGCGGATTTGTGTGTTTAATTAATGAAAGAGCGCTCCCGGTTGCTCTGTACCAGTTTCGTCATTTTCTAAGCCACCTCAGTTGGATCTGAAACTGGGATACATATGATAGTAAAGCTGTGAGACCGGGCGTGAGTCGTGCTTCGGTAGCTCAGATGGCGCCGGCACGGTAGCTCAGCGTGTTCGGTCAGAGAGCCGGTTGGCCTCTGTAATAAAAAAACTGAGTGAAAGGATCAACAAAACGAATTTGACTGGATGTCATGTGACGTCCGCAACGACCAAACACAACGATCAATAACGAACAAAATGAAAAAAAAAAAAATGAGATGGTAGAGCACTTGCCCGCGAACGGCAAAGGTCACGAGTTCGAGTCTCGGTCGGGCACACAGTTTTAATCTGCCAGGAAGTTTCATATCAGCGCACACTCCGCTGCAGAGTGAAAATCTCATTATGGATATGATAGATGTTTACATGTGTATGTAAGAATGCAAGAACCTGGCTTACTTATTTTTATGTACACATTAGAAGACCTACAGCACAGAAATAATGTCCAAAACATGTAAGTGCATAACTGATAGAATCAAAACCTTGCTTGTCAAATAATATAAGTACATGGTTGTCCAAGACTGTATCTAAGTGGTATATAGATATTTGTAAATATATCCTGTAAGCCGATCAAAACGCGTCGAAGCTCTGCTAACATCGAATCTATGCTAAAACACGACAGAAAGATCTCTAAATCAAACAATGGAAAATCCAGGATTGAATGTAATAATATTTTGAGAAGGAAAGTTGTTACTCACCACACATCGGAAATGCTGATACGCAGATAGGCCCAACAGAAAGACTCTCACTATTAATGCTTTCAGCCACTAAGGCATTCGTCAACAACAGACACACATACACACACACACACACACACACACACACACACACACGCCGGCCGGAGCGGCTGAGCCGTTCTAGGCACTACAGTCTGGAACAGCACGACCACTAAGGTCGCAGGTTCGAATCCTGCCTCGGGCATGGATGTGTGTGATGTCCTTAGGTTAGTTAGGTTTAAGTAGTTCTAAGTTCTAGGGAACTGATGACCACAGACGTTAAGTCCCATAGTGCTCAGAGCCATTTGAACCACACACACACACACACACGCACACACACACACACACACACACACAAACACACAGGCACGCAAACGCAACTCACATACGCGACTGCCATCTCAGGCAACTGAAATCACACGAGTGCAGTCGTGTGTGTGTGAGTTGCGTTTGCGTGTGTGTGTGTGTGTGTGTGTGTGTGTGTGTGTGTGTGTGTGTGTGGTGTGTGTGTGGTGTTGTCGAAGACGTTAATGACAGGAAGCTTTATTTGTGAGAGCCTATTTTGTTGTGCGACTCAGGACCTCCGCTATATTGTCCCAGAAAGATTTCTGTTGTTTCAAGTAATTCAACGTCTTGTACACCAGGAGCTCAGTTCTGCACATGACTTGGATGACACTTCCATTGCAACTATGTAGTACTTCTATTAAAAACTCTTTCTAACCTCTTACTTATGCAGCATGCAAATTCAAATATGTCAAAACATAAATGGCACGAACCAAAAGATTAATTTAAGGTATTGCGTTATACAGTCTTGAAATGGCCGTGTCCTTACATCAGTAGACCATCTCCATGAACCAAAAGAATAATTATAATGTATTGCGTTATACACTCTTGAGACGAGCAAGATTTTTAACCTATTGGACTTCTACTTACATCTTCCCGACTTTACTTTTCACTTTTAAGTTTTATAGTCTGCCTGCACATAAACATATGTAAGCCTCGTTTTCTCATCTTCTATCGTATAGATGTATAAATCTGTCATTTATGTGGCAAGTTCCGCTCCACTTGAGAATGTCTTAACAAAAATGCCGAAACAGGTGGTAGACTAAATAAAATTCTACAGAGCAATTAAAGCAGCTTTTTCATTAATCAAAGGAAATGTGTCACCTGGTCACGTTAACCACGGTATTCGTGTCCGGATATGCCACCATCAAGGCGAAAGGTTGCTCGAATCATGCAACGTGTTACGAACGCAGGCCGGTCAGTATGGGGCAGAGTGTTTCACATTGAATTACGGAGTTTCCAGGAAAGGTAACTGGCGTTTTTTATCTTGATGCGCTTTAACTACGGCAGCTTCCTCAGTTAGAGGGTTCCTTTTTTCTTTTTTTGTGCTGTCTTTTGGATGCTGAACCCTCAGTGCGTGTAGGGAGGTTGTATAAGGATGTCATTCGCCATTTAAATATTTTGTGGTCACCAGGCACAAGCAATCTGGTCCGACAGATCTCAAGAATTACATTCAGGTGGCGCATCCAAATATTCCGAAGACTGATGACTCAATACAGCAACAATTGTCTTTTGGAATTATGAAAAATAATTTCAACAATTCTTATAGCATTTGTTTGCTTTGCAGTCATTCTTAGCTCTAAATGTATGAGAGCGCACTTCGCTTAGACAGGTAATGTTATGGGTTCGAAAATTCTTGAAGTGTCGCTGTATTTAGGAACTGTTTGATCCCTGTTTGCAAGAAATGTTAATAGCTTTTCTGAGATGAACAAGTAATCCAGTTAACTAACCGCATTAAAATTAACAGAACTTCTGGATCCGAGAGGAAAAACATACATTCAACAGGTTACAAGCTACATTAGAACAAAGGTGCACTGGTTTGTTTTCAGTCGGCACAGAATCAAATCTCTATAAATCAAGTTATATGCCATTAAAAATGAATGCACATTCTAGATCAAGAGTTCTGTATTATACTGGCAACTGCATGTTAAGGCGTTTCTAATTTGAATCATTTATTTCACTTCATTTGTTGTTGGCGTCAGACTGAGATCCGTTTTAGCATTAATAACAAAATAGTTCAAAATATGACGCATGGTGCAGGGAATGTCAATTGAATCTCAATGTAGACAAGTGTAATGTGCTGCGAATACATAGAAAGACAGATCCCTTATCATTTAGCTATAAAATAGCAGGTCAGCAACTGGAAGCAGTTAATTCCATAAATTATCTGGGAATAGGCATTAGGAGTGATTTAAAATGGAATGATCATATAAAGTTGATCGTCGGTAAAGCAGATGCCAGACTAAGATTCATTGGAAGAATCCTAAGGAAATGCAATCCGAAAACAAAGGAAGTAGGTTACAGTACGCTTGTTCGCCCACTGCTTGAATACTGCTCGGCAGTGTGGCATCCGTACCAGATAGGGTTGATAGAAGAGATAGAGAAGATCCAACGGAGAGCAGCGTGCTTCGTTACAGGATCATTTAGTAATCGCGAAAGCGTTACGGAGATGATAGATAAACTGCAGTGGAAGAATCTGCAGGAGAGGCTCTCAGTGGCTCGGTACGGGCTTTTGTCAAAGTTTCGAGAACATACCTTCACCGAAGAGTCAAGCAGTATATTGCTCCCTCCTACGTATATCTCGCGAAGAGACCATCAGGATAAAATCAGAGAGATTAGAGCCCACACAGAAGCATACCGACAATCCTTCTTTCTACGAACAATATGAGACTGGAATAGAAGGGAGAACCGATAGAAGTACTCAAGGTACCCTCTGCCACACACCGTCAGGTGGCTTGCGGAGTATGGATGTAGATGTAGATGTAGTTGTGCTGACGAAGCCCAATGGTTCCTTTGTGTGTGGACTTCAAGAGTGCAGTGAATCCATAAACGACTGCGGATAGCTATCCTCTCCCTCGACCCGAGGAATTGATGGACAAATTAGGCATGTGCATATAATATTCCAAGATTGACTTGCAGGACGCATATTTGCAAATTTCTTTAGATGGACCATCCCAAGACATTTTTGTGACCAACACTCACTTGGGTCTTTTTAAGTATTTATGCCCCCCTCCCCCCCCCCCCCCCGTTTGGCCGCTCATCAGCTCCTGCTATTTTTCAGCTTCAATTGTCGCAACTGACTGCCAAGGTACCTTTTTGCTCCAATTATCTGGATGACATCATAGTTGCCGGTCGTACTCTAGATGAACACTTGCAGAATTTGCGTCGCCTATTTTCGGTGTTTTCGGAGGCAGGCCTCAAAGTGAACAAAGACAAATGTGTCTTATTTCGTACAGAAATAGAATATTTGGGACATGTAATCAACGCACAAGGTGTCCATCCATTGCAGTCGCCCCTTCGTGCCATTGCCAACCTTCCTTCGCCTAAAAACCTGTCCGAATTGCAATCTGTGGTGAGCAAGATTACCTATTATCATCGGTTCATCCCCAATGCTACACAAATAGCTGCGCCGTTGCACCGATTACGTCGGTGGAACGTTCCGTTGGTGTGGTCGGCCGAATGCCAAGCGGCATTTCAGAAACTGTAAAACGCCCTCTTGAGAGCTTGTTGCCTAGTCCATTTCGATCCCTCTCAACCAGTTGTGCTTGCTGTGGACGCTTCATCCTATGGTTTAGGTGCTGTGTTGTCGCATCGTGTTGGATCTTCTGATCGACCGATAGCTTTTGCTTCTAAATTGCTTACCGCTGCACAACAAAACTATTAGCAAATCCAAAAATAAGCCTTCGTAATCATATATGGGGTTTCGAAGTTCCACGACTATTTGTATGGCCGAAAATTTTCTAATGCCGGACCATAAGCCTCTACAGTCGTTGTTCCATCCAGCCAAGCCAGACCCCCTCCCCCCCCCCCCCCCCCACCGACGTTGGGCTTTGTTCTTGTCGAATTATCAGTATGAAATTGTCTATCACCCCACATCTCGCCATCGCAACGCGGATGTGTTGTCTAGTTTGCCAATAGCACATGACAATGCCTTTGATGAGTCAGACATCGCTTGTTGTCACATCGATTACCATGACAGTGATGTGGTCACTTGTTTTCCTCTGGATTTCCGCAAGATTGCACAGGCCACAGATTCGGACTTGGGAGAACTTTTGTATTTGGTGCGCACCGCCTGGCCCCGTTCGCCAAAGGACGTTGCTAATCCCGTCGTGCGCCGTTATTTTACTCATCACCACGACCTGTCAATGCAACGTGGTGTTTTGCTGCTTCGCTCTCAGTCTGGACAGACTCGGGTGGTTATTCCACAGTCTTTGCGGCGCGAAGATTTGACCTAGCTACATCAGGGCCACTGAGGAATGGTACGCACTAAGCAACTTGCACAGCAACATTGCACTTGGCCAGGCATAGACAAGGATATTGAACAGTTACCCGTTCAGTGCACTTAGTGCATCGAACACCAGTCGGCCCAGCCCCAGACGTTTGCTCCATGGCCCACACCCTCTGCGCCTTGGCATCTCGTACACCTCGACTTTGCGGGCCCGTTCTTTGGTACTCGCTGGCTTGTGGTTGTGGATGCCTTTAGCAGGTTTCCTTTTGTCGTTGCAATGAACAATAACACTACTCCGAGTACAATCCGGACCCTTTCGTCCATCTTTTGACCTGAAGGTTTCTTTCAAAAATGGTTCAAATGGCTCTGAGAACTATAGGACTTAACTGCTGTGGTCATCAGTCCCCTAGAACTTAGAACTACTTAAACCTAACTAACCTAAGGACATCACACACATCCATGCCCGAGGCAGGATTCGAACGTGCGACCGTAGCGGCCACGCCGTTCCAGACTGAAGCCCCTAGAACCGCACGGCCACTCAGGCCGGCAAAGGTTTTTTTTTTTTTTTTTTTTTTGGTCATCAGTCTACTGACTGGTTTGATGCGGCCCGCCACGAATTCCTTTTCTGTGCTAACCTCTTCATCTCAGAGTAGCACTTGCGACCTATGTCCTCAATTATTTGCTTGACGTATTCCAATCTCTGTCTTCCTCTACAGTTTTTGCCCTCTACAGCTCCCTCTAGTACCATGGAAGTCATTCTCTCATGTCTTAGCAGATGTCCTATCATCCTGTCCCTTCTCCTTATCAGTGTTTTCCACATATTCCTTTCCGATTCTGCGTACGACCTCCTCATTCCTTACCATATCAGTCCACCTAATTTTCAACATTCGTCTATAGCACCACATCTCAAATGCTTCGATTCTCTTCTGTTCCGGTTTTCCCACAGTCCATGTTGCACTACCATACAACGCTGTACTCCACACGTACATCCTCAGAAATATCTTCCTCAAATTAAGGCCGGTATTTGATATTAGTAGAGTTCTCTTGGCCAGAAATGCCTTTTTTGCCATAGCGAGTCTGCTTTCGATGTCGTCCTTGCTCCGTCCGTCATTGGTTATTTTACTGCGTAGGTAGCAGAATTCCTTAACTTCATTGACTTCGTGACCATCAATCCTGATGTTAAGTTTCTCGCTGTTCTCATTTGTACTACTTCTCATTACCTTTAGTCTTTCTCCGATTTACTCTCAAACCATACTGTGTACTCATTAGACAGTTCATTCCGTTCAGCAGATCATTTAATTCTTCTTCACTTTCACTCAGGATAGCAATGTCATCAGCGAATCGTATCATTGATATTCTTTCACCTTGTATTTTAATTCCACTCCTGAACCTTTCTTTTATTTCCATTATTGCTTCCTCGATGTACAGATTGAAGAGTAGGGGCGAAAGGCTACAGCCTTGTCTTACACCCATCTTAATACGAGCACTTCGTTCTTGATCGTCCACGCTTATTATTCCGTCTTGGTAGTTGTACATATTGTATATGACCCGTCTCTCCCTATAGCTTCCCCCTACTTTTATCAGAATCTCGAACAGCTTGCACCTTATTATATTGTCGAACGCTTTTTCCAGGTCGACAAATCCTATGAAAGTGTCTTGATTTTCCTTTAGCCTTGCTTCCATTATTAGCCGTAACGTCAGAATTGCCCCTCTCGTCCCTTTACTTTTCCTAAAGCCAAACTGATTGTAACAGACAATGGTCACGCTTTTGTTTCGCGTGACATTGAACAGTTTTTTGTTGTCAGTGGGATTGCTCATCTCAAAAGTGCTCTTTTCCACCCTTAATCCAATGGCGAGTTGGAGCGGTTTGTCCGTACTTTTAAACAACAGATGAGCAAACCTCGCGCCACCCACACGAGAAACCAAGCTTTGCTCGCATTCCTTTCGTCTTATCGTTCGCAGCCTCGCGACGGCTCGTCGCCGGCAGAGTTGTTTCATGGCCGTCGCCGCAGAACTTTGCTGACCCTGCTGCACACGCCACCGCGCGGCCGCATGTTTGCTTTACGCCTAACACTCCTGTGTATTGCAGGTTGTTTGCCGGCCGCCGCCGCTGGGGGCAGGGTACCATCGTCAGGCGGCTGGGTTCCCACATGTTTCTTTTTCCCACCCCTGTCGGCCGTCGGCTTGCAGCGCCGCCACCGCAATCAGCTGCGACTTTTCCGTGCTAGCGACACTGCCTCTGGCTTCCCGGTTGCAGACCCACAGGCGAACTCTCCCCGGTTCCTGGATGGCGGGCGTCCCTCGCCGCCCCCGCCCCCGCAGCCATCGCCGCAGCAGGAAGCTTCCACGATGGAAGTCGACGCGGTTGTCCGGGCTGGTCCAGCCCTCCCTCCGGCTCTTCCTAGCCGGGAATCCATCGTTGGCTCTTCTTCTGGGTCATCTTAGGCGCCGCCCGAGGCTTCGTCATCGTCCTCGAGCGTCCGTTAAGAGTTGGGTCCGTCGTGGCTGCTGTGCGTTGTGTCCTTGAGGCCGTTTCGGCTGGTTCCGGATGCAGCGCAGGGCGAATTCCGGGACGCGGGAGTCGACGCCACCCAGCCTCACTCCGTTGGCTCCCCGTCACCTCACAGTAGCCACACACCCCCTTCGTCGTCAGGCCCTGGCAGCACCTGGCGTCTTGATGGCCTTTCAAGGGGGGAGGAATGTTGTATCCGCGGACCCAACCGAATAGCGCGCGCCCTGCCGTCACATCGCTTACCACAGTTTCCCGTCGCGACTGCCGGCGGCGCATGTCGTTGCCGCCGACCGAAGACGTCGCGCCATTGCTGAGCCGGGGCCTACAGCGCCTACAGCGCCCCGTGTCAGGGGGTTTGCAGACAGCTCGTTCCAGTCGTCAGTGCCGTCGTTCGTTGTCTGGTTAGCTGGCTCGCTGTGTGATTCAGTATTATATAACGACTTAGGCCACGAATCAGGAATATTACTTGGACACTAATTGGAATTGTATCTTCGGTACACTCTACTCTGTTAATATAGCTAAGAAACTGTTTTATACTAGCTGGCGCTTATTTGTCACTAATCGCTTTCCTGCCGCCAGATTTTGGTCACAATCTGGTCAGGTCCTACTCCATATCCAAATTATGGTTGCCACTCCCGGGCAGCCATAAAACACTGAGGGAAAAACATTGGAACACCAAAACATAACGCACAGCAGTGAAACTTAGGAAATGCGTTGTATAGGTAACATATTTAAGTGATTAATACTGCAAGATCACAGATAGGATAGGGACTGCAACTGCTGTGTTCGGATGCAGGCTGAGTTGGCATCCCTTCGCTCCCAGCTTCAGGCAGTGTTGGCTTCAGTCACACAGCTTGAGGCTGTTGCCAATGGTCATCACTGTGGGGGTCCGGATGGGGGTTTGTCGGGGACAGCCAGCTCGTCCCACGCATCCCCCGATCGGACTACGACTGTGGTTGCCCGGGATACTGCCCGCATTGAGGCTGATCCCTCACCTGTGGTAGAGTGGGAGGTCGTCTCGAGGTGTGGCAGGGGGCGAAAGACATTCCGGAGGGCTGAGCGGAAGGCCTCTCCAGTTTGTCTGACGAACCGGTTTCAGGCTCTGTCTCAGGCTGATACTGATCTTCGGCCTGACATGGCTGCTTGTCCTGTTCCAGAGGTTGCCCCTCAGTCTGCAAGATCCGGGCGGTCGCAGAGGGTGGGCTTACTGGTAGTTGGGAGCTCCAACGTCAGGCGCGTAATGGGTCCCCTTAGGGATATGGCAGCAAGGGAGGGGAAGAAAACCAAAGTGCACTCCGTGAGCATACCGGGGGGAGTCATTCCAGATGTGGAAAGGGTCCTTCCGGATGCCATGAAGGGTACAGGGTGCACCCATCTGCAGGTGGTCGCTCATGTCGGCACCAATGATGTGTGTCGCTATGGATCGGAGGAAATCCTCTCTGGCTTACAGCGGCTATCTGATTTGGTGAAGACTGCCAGTCTCGCTAGCGGGATGAAAGCAGAGCTCACCATCTGCAGCATCGTCGACAGGACTGACTGCGGACCTTTGGTACAGAGCCGAGTGGAGGGTCTGAATCAGAGGCTGAGACGGTTCTGCGACCGTGTGGGCTGCAGATTCCTCGACTTGCGCCATAGGGTGGTGGGGTTTCGGGTTCCGCTGGATAGGTCAGGAGTCCACTACACGCAACAAGCGGCTACACGGGTAGCAGGGGTTGTGTGGCGTGGGCTGGGCGGTTTTTTAGGTTAGATGGCCTCGGGCAAGTGCAGAAAGGGCAACAGCCTCAACGGGTGCGGGGCAAAGTCAGGACATGCGGGGACCAAGCAGCAATCGGTATTGTAATTGTAAACTGTCGAAGCTGCGTTGGTAAAGTACCGGAACTTCAAGCGCTGATAGAAAGCACCGAAGCTGAAATCGTTATAGGTACAGAAAGCTGGCTGAAGCCAGAGATAAATTCTGCCGAAATTTTTACAAACGTACAGACGGTGTTTAGAAAGGATAGATTGCATGCAACCGGTGGTGGAGTGTTCGTTGCTGTTAGTAGTAGTTTATCCTGTAGTGAAGTAGAAGTGGATAGTTCCTGTGAATTATTATGGGTGGAGGTTACACTCAACAACCGAGCTAGGTTAATAATTGGCTCCTTTTACCGACCCCCCGACTCAGCAGCATTAGTGGCAGAACAGCTGAGAGAAAATTTGGAATACATTTCACATAAATTTTCTCAGCATGTTATAGTCTTAGGTGGAGATTTCAATTTACCAGATATAGACTGGGACACTCAGATGTTTAGGACGGGTGGTAGGGACAGAGCATCGAGTGACATTATACTGAGTGCACTATCCGAAAATTACCTCGAGCAATTAAACAGAGAACCGACTCGTGGAAATAACATCTTGGACCTACTGATAACAAACAGACCCGAACTTTTCGACTCTGTAAGCGCAGAACAGGGAATCAGTGATCATAAGGCCGTTGCAGCATCCCTGAATATGGAAGTTAATAGGAATATAAAAAAAGGGAGGAAGGTTTATCTGTTTAGCAAGAGTAACAGAAGGCAGATTTCAGGCTACCTAACAGATCAAAACGAAAATATCTGTTCCGACACTGACAATGTTGAGTGTTTATGGAAAAAGTTCAAGGCAATCGTAAAATGCGTTTTAGACAGGTACGTGCCGAGTAAAACTGTGAGGGACGGGAAAAACCCACCGTGGTACAACAACAAAGTTAGGAAATTACTGCGAAAGCAAAGAGAGCTTCACTCCAAATTTAAACGCAGCCAAAACCTCTCAGACAAACAGAAGCTAAACGATGTCAAAGTTAGCGTAAGGAGGGCTATGCGTGAAGCGTTTAGTGAATTCGAAAGTAAAATACTAGGTACCGACTTGACAGAAAATCCTAGGAAGTTCTGGTCTTACGTTAAATCAGTAAGTGGCTCGAAACAGCATGTCCAGACACACCGGGATGATGATGGCATTGAAACAGAGGATGACAAGCGTAAAGCTGAAATACTAGACACCTTTTTCCAAAGCTGTTTCACAGAGGAAGACCGCACTGCAGTTCCTTCTCTAAATCCTCGCACAATCGAAAAAATGGCTGACATCGAAATAAGTGTCCAAGGAATAGAAAAGCAACTGAAATCACTCAACAGAGGAAAGTCCACTGGACCTGACGGGATACCAATTCGATTCTACACAGAGTACGCGAAAGAACTTGCCCCCCTTCTAACAGCCGTGTACCGCAAGTCTCTAGAGGAACGGAAGGTTCCAAATGATTGGAAAAGAGCACAGGTAGTCCCAGTCTTCAAGAAGGGTCGTCGAGCAGATGCGCAAAACTATAGACCTATATCTCTGACGTCGATCTGTTGTAGAATTTTAGAATATGTCTTTTGCTCGAGCATCATGTCGTTTTTGGAAACTCAGAATCTACTATGTAGGAATCAACATGGATTCCGGAAACAGCGATCGTGTGAGACCCAACTCGCTCTATTTGTTCATGAGACCCAGAAAATATTAGATACAGGCTCCCAGGTAGATGCTATTTTTCTTGACTTCCGGAAGGCGTTCGATACAGTTCCGCACTGTCGCCTGATAAACAAAGTAAGAGCCTACGGAATATCAGACCAGCTATGTGGCTGGATTGAAGAGTTTTTAGCAAACAGAACACAGCATGTTGTTCTCAACGGAGAGACGTCTACAGACGTTAAAGTAACGTCTGGCGTGCCACAGGGGAGTGTTATGGGACCATTGCTTTTCACAATATATATAAATGACCTAGTAGATAGTGTCGGAAGTTCCATGCGGCTTTTCGCGGATGATGCTGTAGTATACAGAGAAGTTGCAGCATTAGAAAATTGTAGCGAAATGCAGGAAGATCTGCAGCGGATAGGCACTTGGTGCAGGGAGTGGCAACTGACCCTTAACATAGACAAATGTAATGTATTGAGAATACATAGAAAGAAGGATCCTTTATTGTATGATTATATGATAGCGGAACAAACACTGGTAGCAGTTACTTCTGTAAAATATCTGGGAGTATGCGTGCGGAACGATTTGAAGTGGAATGATAATATAAAATTAATTGTTGGTAAGGCGGGTACCAGGTTGAGATTCATTGGGAGAGTCCTTAGATAATGTAGTCCATCAACAAAGGAGGTGGCTTGCAAAACACTCGTTCGACCTATACTTGAGTATTGCTCATCAGTGTGGGATCCGTACCAGATCGGGTTGACGGAAGAGATAGAGAAGATCCAAAGAAGAGCGGCGCGTTTCGTCACAGGGTTATTTGGTAACCGTGATAGCGTTACGGAGATGTTTAACAAACTCCAGTGGCAGACTCTGCAAGAGAGGCGCTCTCCATCGCGGTGTAGCTTGCTCGCCAGGTTTCGAGAGGGTGCGTTTCTGGATGAGGTATCGAATATATTGCTTCCCCCTACTTATACCTCCGGAGGAGATCACGAATGTAAAATTAGAGAGATTAGAGCGCGCACAGAGGCTTTCAGACAGTCGTTCTTCCCGCGAACCATACGCGACTGGAACAGGAAAGGGAGGTAATGACAGTGGCACGTAAAGTGCCCTCCGCCACACACCCTTGGGTGGCTTGCGGAGTATAAATGTAGATGTAGATGTAGATGTTAATGTAAGCGCTAGATAAACCACTGCAAATTTGAATTTCTGGTACATTAATAACCGTCGTAACCGCCAGAAGGTTGAATGCAATCATGCAATCATGCATGCATTTTGTTGTTTAGGTGCCCGAAATAAGTTTGTTGGTCGGAGTTCCATGCTAGTTGCAATTAGTCGGTCAATACAAGGACGGTTAATGCTGTTTATGGATGACATAAACTGATGATATTACAGACCAAGTCAATATGTCGACACTCTGTACAGGATATTGGGTTATAACAGAGTTCTGTGTGAGAACATTAAACTTTTGGAAAACATTCTCTGCAACGCTGTTCATGAATGGGAGCTCAGCGGGTCGAATCAGAAGATTGATGTACAAACTGTCAGTCAAGGGCCGGCCGCGGTGGCCGAGCGGTTCTAGGGGCTTCAGTCCGGAACCAAGCGACTGCTACGGTCGCAGGTTCGAATCCTGCCTCGGGCATGGATGTGTATGATGTCCTTAGGTTAGTTGGGTTTAAGTAGTTGTAAGTTCTGGGGGACTGATGACCTCAGATGTTAAGTCCCATAGTGCTCAGAGACATTTCAACCATTTTGTCAATCAAGGTGCGTGGGGTAGCCACGATAGTGCTCCGGCTGTCATACGAAATCACACCCCAAACGATACTCCAAGTTTAGATCCAGCATGTGTAGCGCACAGACAGATTTGTTGCAGGTCATCAACTGGCCTCCTTCTAACAAACACATTGCCATCGCTGGCACTGAAGCGGAACCAACTTTTTTTCTGAATTCACAATAGACCTCCACCATGGCTTTCAGTGAGCTCACGCTCACAAATGGAATGGTTTGGAATAAGAGGGAGGCACGCTAAAGGGCTTCTGCCTCAGAGTTGTCCTTGTAGTAACCGATTTGTAACAGTTTGTTGTGCCACTGTCGGACCTACTGCTTCTGAGATTGCTGCTGCAGGTGCAGTACGTTGCGCCAGAGCCATACGCCGAACAGGATGGTCTTTTCTGCCGTTAGTGCCACGTGACCGTCCGGATTCCTGTTTCAGAACGACCGTATATTCTCATGAACGCCACTGCCAGAAATCATCCACAGTGGTTACGTTCCTGCCAAGTTTTACTGCAGTACCGCGCAAGGAACATCCAGCTTCTCGTAGCCATGTTGCACGACCTCGTTCAAATTCATTTAGCTGTCGGTTAAGACGTATTTGTCGCGTGGAGGGCATTAGGGACTGACAGCAGCTCCCTACGTCCAACCTCAAAGGTAACTAACGCTTACGACCGTTTCAGAGTTCATTTAAAGCAAACACGATTTGCATCCTCAAAGCGGCGCTACTGCCACCAGTCTTATGCAACTGACGCGAAATACGAGCAGATATCATCTTTCAGACGTAGAAGCACGCCAACGAACTTTCTTTTATGCTTCTTAAATCCTTCTTGGCGTCACGATTTTTGCCCATCACTGTATTTTTTGTTATCAAGAGTGATGAAATATAACCTGCACAGTAAGTGGGTAACAGAAACTATTCAGTTGCGATGAAAGCTACGCGGAGCACATGTCTTGAACAAATATGCCATGAGCAAGCTTTTTACGAATGCGAAGATGTGTCGACAGTAACGAGGTATGTTAGAAAGTTGTCACAAAAGCAAAGACAGCTACATATGCACTTTAAGCCAAATCAAAGCGTAGTGTAGAAAGAAATTCTGAACGAAGCCAAAATCAGCATGATGAGAACTGTACGACAAGCATTCAGTGAATCCTAAGAAATTATGGTCCTACATAAGGACAGTCGTTCATGGACCATACAAGGACCGAAAAGCAAGATGACACAGGGACATGTGCTTCCTAAGCTATTTTATTACGGCAGATAGTAATTTCTCTCTTCCTCTCTGTCATCACACGAACTCCGAAACAGTAGTTTCTAAGCTAGCGATCAAATAAAACTATTCAGCAGTGTAAAAACAAATGTTTCTGCCGAGATACCTAAGAGGCTATAGATGATTTATGTGAGGGAACTTATACCTATTTTAGCAAACGTTTATTATATGTGGTTGGAGCATTGGAGTATTTCTGGCTACTGGAAAAATGTGTAGGACATTCCGAATAGAAGAAGGGTTGTAGGACAGGTGTACATAATCATAGACCGTATCGCTAGCAGCAGTTTACTGTTGACCTGAAAAGTGTCCCACTAGGTAGCTGCGCCGTCACTACGACGGAATGTTAACCAAAGGAACCCGGGTTCGTTTCCTGGCTGGGTTGCTGTTCTTCTCCGCTCGGTGAATGATCTTGTGTTGATCTCATGCCCGTATCTTCGCAACAGATATTCTACTATCGCGATGGTTCTATGTACACGTTTCAAAAGCCCATAAATTATAAAATAAACGGTGGAACACTTTCATGCTCATGGATTATGACGTTTTCCAGAAGGAAAATCTATATAGAAATTATCATACAAGGGGTTATTCAAAAGTTTATAGTTAAATGCAGTGCTGCAGCTTACACGCAACGTAGCGCGAGTCCGATGCTGTTCAGTAAGTACCAACATGTGGGCAAGGATTTAGTGTAGCTTTCGTGTCTTTGCGAAGTGCGTGCGGTAAATGTGAAAACTTGAATTATGGCGACATTATTGTCAAATGCGTCGAAACAGGACGGGCGTGCTGTTATTCTTATCTTTGCTGCCCAACGACAAACACCAGTAGTCTACATATCCATCGGAGAGAGACGAATGTGTATGGGGCGGCACATGTGCGAAGATTCAAATGGCTCTGAGCACTATGGGACTTAGTGTGTGAAGACCACAGTGGTTAAGTGGTAACCCAGTTCACGATAACGGAGGTTCCCATATTGCGCTAATGTCGTAACGCAGCAGTTACGCCAACTCATGTAGACGACACTCGAGCGGCTGCACTACAGTCCTGTTCTCTCCTCATTTAACTGTAACGCCTCCAGTCTGTTAATAAAACGTCTTGAAAGGTTGACGATTCCTGTCCGACGAGGAGGTGCAGCGGGAAGTTAGAGACTTCTCCATGCAATTGGAGACGGTGTTTTACCAAATGGGTATTTCCAGCCCAGTGGGAAACTGCTGCTAGGTTATACGAGGGTAAGTTAATTATTATCAACAATTTAGCTTCATTTTTGTTTATTTTGGTAGTACTGTCGTTTTACATTGATGACACATGCTTTGTTTATTTGTTGTTATATCTTTGTAATTTTGAAGCTGCTAGTTTAGTTTCGTTATCACTGCCGTGCTGTTAATCATGGCTGTTCCGCTGTCTGTTTTTACCAAAGAAGAGCAATGTTCAGTGATCCGTTTTTTGTGGTCGGAAGGCGTACCAGGGGTCGAAATTCATCGAAGATTGTCGTTACACTATGGGAACAGTGTTTTTCCACAACGGAGTGTCTACGATTGGATTGAAAAATTTCGAAATGGTCGCACAAGTGTTAAGCACGATGAAGGACCCGGACGACCGTTTACCGCCACAAATGAAGAAACCATTCAGCGTTCACGTGAAATGATTCTCTTAGATAGACGATTAACTATTGACGAAGTGGCACATCGTCTGCAAATTAGTCACGCTTCCGCCTACGAAATCATCCGCAACAGACTTGGGTTCCATAAAGTTTGTGCAAGATGGGTCCCAAAACAACTCACACAGTTGCACAAACAAACGTGCGTGGACATCTGCCAAACACATTTGGACCGCTATGTTATCGAAGGGGACAACTTCTTAGACAGGATCGTTATTCGTGACTAAACATCGATCCATCATTACGAAACGGAGAGTAAACAGCAGAGTCTAGAATGGAAACATCGAAATTCGCCATGGAAGAAAAAGTTGAAGACCCGCAGGGAAACTGATGCTTACGGCTTTTTGGGACGCACAAGATCCAGTACTGGACATTATGGGGAAAGCAGCACAACAATATACAGTGTACGTTACATTGAGATGCTCACTGCCAGGCTATAGCCTACAATTCGAAGCAAACGCCGAGGATTGCTGTCAAAAGGCTGTTACACGACAATGCCCGTCCGTATATTGCAAAAACGCTCCAGAAACTCAAATTTGAAGTACAGGATCATCCATCATATAGTATCGATCTTGCCCCGTCTGACAATCTCTTGTTTGGTCCACTCAAACAGGCATTAAGGGGGCGTCGATTTGCCTCGGATAAAGCAGTGAAAGAAGCGGTGCAATCCTGGCTCGCAGCTCAACCGAGAACCTTCTTTTATGAGGGCATCAGGAAGCCTGTAGAACGTGGACCAAGTGCGTTGAAACGCAAGGAGACTATGTCGAAAAATTTTATAAGTGCTTTGTGGATAATAAATGACTTACCCTCGTAGTTTCGGTGACAGTAAAAGAAACTACTGCTGGATATCTACGAAGAACGATCCAGATATACCTAATGTGCAATGGACATTTATAAAGAATAGTAGAAAAACCAAATTCCCGGTCTAAACCGATTGGTAGAAAGTGGTTTCTAACAAAATATTTGTTCGTCCGGTTGAAACCCTACCAAAATTGATTGATGGGGGAAATTGAGAAAATACAACTTAGAGTGGAGCTTTCTTTCACTGGAACATTTTGTCGGCACGATATCTTTATAGAGATCGAAGTTTTTTAGTAAATAGAAGCGAAGCCTGCTTAAAATCATACAATACACATTCATACCTTTTATCGGTAGTGTAGAAGAGCTAAAGTGCTCGCACAAACAGGTAACGAACATGCATAAGAATTTGAAATTTGCCGGTAGAGCAGATGACAAAACTGTGGATATCTTGGATGGGATAGAGATGTACGGAGATCTAATAAAGCCTCCAATAAAAAAGTCGAATGAGCAGAAATACGTGTGAAATATATGACTGTTAGACAATTTTAGCCATATTTTGAGTTCCAGGTGAGTTAATTAACAAGAACAACTGTTTCCAGTCGTCGTGAAATCTGGCAGTGGTTGCCGAGCAGCTGTGTCTCTGCATGACGCTGACCTTTACTTATATATAGTTGGTTTTGTTGTTTTATTATGACTTAATAGTCACTCCATCCTTTTATCTGACAGAAATAGAAAACAGAATCCAAAAATCGGACTTAGAATATAGATTAAGTCCGATTTTTGGATTCTGTTTTCTATTTCTGTCACTTTTCTCCATTCTGTGAGCATATTTCACAAAGCACATGATATCGACTCCATATATTAGTATCTTTGCACTCCGTAGCTCATACTCTTTGTATGTTTACAGCCTAGACGCTTTAGTGAAACGTTTAACACACCTGCAACACGAAATTTCAACTTGCGTTTTTATAACATTATTTCACCAGCTTTCTGCGGTGTATGATACGTGGAACAGATTAATTCACACCACCACATACAACAGCTCTTACACAGCATGTCATAGCTGTATGCTATAGAATGGGTTACAACATCCCACGTAAGTACTGAAGCAGTGAAATTTATACTTTCAGCGTTCGTCAGTTTGATTATTAAGTGAATTATATTTGGCGACACACTGCTTTCAGAACGCTTGAAAATGAGTACGTATCCAAGTTGCAATCGCAATAAATAATATTTCAATAGCTAAAGCAGAGCGATTTCATTTTAAGATTATAGTGTATGTTTTCATTCTATGATCACTATCAAGTAAGGGTCAAGTTTTTTTTTTTTATTTGTTTTTCCTGTCTGCCGTGGAATCGTTGAGACTGCGTGCTGGTAAGGTGTCCATTGGGATGCTATATCAGCAGGTTGATGCATTACGAAGCGATTAGAAGACAGTAATCTCCGAGATCAACACTGAAACTGAAATAGCATCAACGCATGTTGTGGGAATAACTTGATGTGGCTGCAACCAACGTTAGCGTAATATTCATTACTGCAGGAAATGAAGTGAGATTGTAGGAGAAATTAAGTTATTACTGCATCACAAATATTTTCGCTTATGTTGATCTGACATGTACTGGGTGGGTATAATTAAAGTGTAGCTGCTCTCGGAGGTCCAGTCTGCGCTGTAATTATCGTATGTCAGCGAAATTTGTTAGATAGGCAAATGCATTAACGTGGAACAATATAGGCCAGATAAAATTAGTTCCAATTTCGGTCACCAGATGCGAATCTGGCATCGTACAGCACCTCGTCGGCATCTCTGGTGTTAATATTGAACAACTTCTGTGAGCGGCCATTAATAAAATAATCAACATTATGCCTTCCACACTTGTTTCACCATTCATGCTCACACCCCGTTCCTAATCAATTACACACGGTAACATTACTATAACATTTGTCTTGCATTCACAGCGCCAGATTTGCACCTGTTGGCCAAAACTGAAATTGATTTTTTTTTAGCATAGACAACTTCAGCATTAGAATGTCTACTAAGTTTCGCTGCCTTAAGATAGTTACACTGGGCATGTCTGTGTAGCCGCACTTTAATTATAGCCACGCTGTTATGACTGTACATACGTTAAGAAAATAATAATTCGTATCCAAATGTTATTGCTGGTTAACAAAAGTTTAAAGAGATAATGGACGATACAAGAGAAATCTACTTTAAATTGTTTTAATCTTTCAAATATTAACCCACGTGCTTTATGTGAGCTAATGAGACGCACCCACTTCCCTGTAATGAAACTGCCATTCACTAATGTATAATTTCGACCGAGTGGTGTCCGTTGAAATGCTTTACACGCGGTTGTGAGAACAAGGAAGACGTTCTCTGCAACAGTCGCGCCCGCAGGTAGAACCGGGGCGCCTCAGTGGCGCCTTTAATGAGGCGGAAAAACGGAGAACTTCCCGGCCGGCAAACAAAAGGGGCTGAATATAAATACAGTAGCAGCGGCAGCCGCCGAGCTGCCGCTCTGCCGGCGGACGGCGAGATAAAGCGTTCTGCTGTACCTTGCCTCGCCTGGCCTACACTCGACTCGCCTTGCAAAATCGAGCACCGCAACGAAAATGAACCTACATGTATGTGTGTGTGTGTGTGTGTGTGTGTGTGTGTGTGTAAGCTCCCGCTTCTTGCGTCTGAAGAAAGAATACGCAATTCTTCAACAAGAATGCTCTGCGTTATTTTACTTTGAAATACTTTAAGAACGGCAGGAGACAACTGTGTGCAAATCTGATAATAAACACACGAGTTAAAAGTCTGTTTCCCGGAAAGCGGCAGAGGTAGTGTTGGTGCAAATATGATTTTCTGAAAAACTACGCTTGAGATATTAAATCACCTTTCGGGCGTGATCCGAGATATTCTGTATCCACTTCGTCTTACTGTGGATCCATATTTCATATCTCAGTTTCAAGCCTCTAATCAACAGCTAGTATTTTATCTTAACCATTTTTTTACCGTTCTCACAGCTCAGTTAACAAGTGAACAGTCCTACCTAAGGTTTTTTGCAAAATTACTTTTGTTAACTTTTCTCCTATTTACACCTTACTGAACAGTATCACGTGATACATGTGTTAGCAGAAATGGCGTATGAACCTCACATTTTCACCAACCAAACAGTTATAATAAATCAAAATATCCACGAGTGTACTGCCGATCTACAGTGTCCAACGGGCACAATATTTCGGCGATCATACATGTCGCCATCATCAGGTAGACCGGCAGTACACCCGTGGATATTTTGATTATCAGACACGCCGGGATAAACTCAAGAATCACAGTTATAATGAAATTAAAATTATGATGACGGCTTGTCAATTACAAAAGTGGCAGCGGTGCGCAGAATCAAGAAGTTGCTCAACAGCGGGAAGGCGCCATGGCGTTATACCTACATGATCGTGAATCACTTGGAAGACCTTGCTCCTCTTCTAGCACCTGTGTACCGTAGATCGCTGAGAGGGCGATGTTCTCCTAATGCTTGGACAAATGTGCAGGACATTCCGCTTCTCAGCATAGGTGTTTGAAATGACGCACAGAGCTACAGGCCTATATAACTAACGTCATCTGCTGTAGAAGTTTGGAACACGTTTGTTGTCCATATATTATGGCATTTAGTGATAATGATAATCTCCTGCAGAGGTTGGTAACAGACATCCATGGCACCCATAAGCAACAGAGATAGTTTAAAGCTAATAAATCATCAGGTCAGGACGCAGTTCCAAATCGGTTTTGCAGACTGCATACCACGGCGTTGGCCCGTTACTTAACTTTCAGTTACAGCAGATCTCTCACCCAGTGCGTAGCCCCCAAGTGATTCGTAAAAAGCCCACGTGAAGAAGGGTAAAGGAACTCATCCGAATATTACAGACCAATATCATGGCGAGCAAGATGTATGAGATAGGCAAAATACCCTCAGACTTCAAGGAGAATATAATAGTTCCAATCCCAAAGAAAACAGGTGTTGAAAGGTGTGAAAATTACCGAACTATCAGTTTAATAAGTGACGGCTGCAAAATACTGACACAAATTCTAGACAGACGAATGGAAAAATTGGTAGAAGGCGACCTCGGGGAACATCAGTTTGGATTCTGTCGAAATATTGGAACACGTGAGGCAATACTGACCCTACGACTTATCTTAGAAGATAGATTAAGGGAAGGCAAACCTACGTTTCTAGCATTTGTAGACTTAGAGAAATCTTTTGCAATGTTGACTGGAATACTCTCTTCCAAATTCTGAGGCTGTCAGGGGTCAAATACAAGGAGCGAAAGAAATTACCATTTCTAAAGAAATCAGATGGCAGTTATAAGAGTTAAGGGGCATGAAACGGAAGCACTGGTTGGGAAGGGCGTGGGACAGGTATGTAGCCTGTCCCCGATGTTATTCGATCTGTATATTGAGCAAGCAGCGAAGGACACAAAAGAAAAATTCGGAGCAGGAATTAAAATCCATGGAGAAGAAATAAAAACTTTGAGGTTTTCCGATGACATTGTAATTCTGTCAGAGACAACAAAGGACCTGGAAGAGCAGCTGAACAAAATGGACAGTGTCTTCAAAGTAGGATGTGAGATGAAAATCACCAGAAACAAAACAAGGATAGTGGAATGTAGTCGAAATAAATCACGTGATGCTGACGGAATTAGATTAGGAAAAGAGACACTTAAAGTAGTAGACGAGTTTCGCTATTTGAGGAGCAAAGTACCTGATGATGGTCGAAGTAGAGATGATATAAAATGTAGACTGGCAGTGACACGGAAAGCGCTTATGAAGAAGAGATATCTGTTAACATCGAGTGTAGATTTAGGTGTCAGGAAGTCGTTTCTGAAAGTATTTGTATATAATGTAGCCATGTATTGAAGTGAAGCATGGGCGATAAATAGTTTTGACAGGAAGAGAATACAGGCTTTCGCAATGTGGTGCTACAGAATAATGCTAAAGATTAGATGACAGCCTCAGAATTTGGAAGAGAGTATTCCAGTCAACATTGCAAAAGATTTCTCTAAGTCTACAAATGCTAGAAACGTAGGTTTGCCTTCCCTTAATCTATCTTCTAAGGTAAGTCGTAGGGTCAGTATTGCCTCACGTGTTCCAATATTTCGACAGAATCCAAACTGATGTTCCCCGAGGTCGCCTTCTACCAGTTTTTCCATTCGTCTGTACAGAATTGGTGTCAGTATTTTGCAGCCGTCACTTATTAAACTGATAGTTCGGTGATTTTCACACCTTTCAACACCTGTTTTCTTTGGGATTGGTAACTAGTGAGGATATACTGAATAGAGGTGGGTAGAAGAGAAATTTGTAGCACAACTTGACTAGAAGAAGGGATTGGTTGGTAGGACACGTTCTGAGGCATCAACGGATTACTAGTTTAGTATTGGAGGGAAGCGAGAAGGGTAAAAATCGTAGTGGGAGACCAAGGGATGAAGACACCAAGAAGATTCAGAAGGATGTAGGTTGCTGTAGTTACTAAGAGATGAGGAACCTTGGATAGGACAGGGTAGCATGGAGGGCTACATCAAACCAAACTGTGGACTGAAGACCATAACAACAACGACATCCTTAATATTTCCCTGCTGAATTCTTGGACGTATCCTCAGTTCGAATATAATACATTCCCTTGAGAAGGTGAGGTTTCCGTCGGCAAAAATAAGCACGGTTTTATAAAGCATCGCTGGTGCAAACCCCAGGTTGCCGCACGATATCCTGCGAATCATCGATGAAGGGCAAAAGGGATATTTCATATTTCCAGCTTTACGGAGATCGTTTGGCGCAGTGGCGCACATAGGCCTTTAACGAAGGTACGAGCATACGGAATATGTTCCCAGGTACGAGAGAGTCCTCAAAGACCTTTTATCAAGTCAAGGATATCGGCAGTAGCACCCCAGGGAAGTGCGATAAAACCCCACTAGTTGTGTGTATACTTAAATTATTGACGGACTGCGTGAGCAGCAATAAGCAGCTATTTGCAGATGACGCTGTGGTGTTCGGGAACGTGTCGTCGATGAGTGACTGTAGGAGGATACAACATTCCTTACACAATATTTCTAGTTGTTATGAAGTATGAAACTTGCTCTACTCGTATAAAAATGTAAATTACTGCAGATTAGAAGGAATGACAATCCCATAATGTTAAAAATCAATGTTAGTAGTGTGCTGCTTGACAGCCACGTTGGTTAAATAGCTAGACATTACGTTACATAGCGATATAAAATGGAACGAGCACCTTAAGGATGGTGGCTTGGAAAGCGAATGGACGACGCCGGTTTACGGGAAGAATTTTAGAAACATGTACTACATGTACACTGCGACCCATTCTTGACTACCGCTCGATTGTATGGCATCCCCACCAGGTCGCATTAAAGGAAGACATCCAATCAATTCAGAGGCGGCTTGCTGGATATGTTATCGGTGGTTTCGATCGATATGCGATTGTTACGGAGATGCTCCATGAACTCAAATGGGAACCAGTGACGTGGCGACTTCGGTCTCGTAGCGAATTCCTACTGAGAAACTCTAGGACAACGGCATTTAAAATTGAATGCAGTAGCATTCTGCTATCTCCAACGTATATTTCACGTAACGACCATGAGAGAAATTAGGCATGTACGGAAGAATATAGAGTCGTTTATTCCTCGCTATATTTTCCAGTGGAACAAGAAAGGACGAGTAATAGTTAAAGGTACCCTTAATCTTCCTCCGGAAGGCGGCTTGTCCAGTATGTATGTAGATGTAGATGTAGTCAATCATAAAATGCAAATTCCATTCTGCCAAAGTTTCTCCACTCACAGTAACTAGGTATATAATCCATTTCAACGAATTGCAATATCGTTTTGCTACATTATCTCTGAAATGCAGCGTAAATATTAAACGCGCTGTGAGATACTCCCTCAGAACAACGGTAGTCTGGAACCCCACTCTCTCTAGTGTCTACGAGACGCAAAAGGCAGTACATACAGGACCCCAGGTTAATGCTCAGTTCCTCGCCACCCAGAAGCCGGTTGACACTGTTTCCCACCATCACAGAATCAACAAAATACAATAGTACGGAATATCAGACCAACTTTCTCATTGTATGAAAAAGTTCCTAGCAAATACAACAAACCGAGCCATTTTAACGGGGAGAATTCTCCAGACATAAAATTAACTGTTGCCGGAACTGTTTACAAAAGCTCGAAATTTAGTGCGTGATTCAATACGCAATGCTTATAATAGTTTCTGCAATGAAAGTTTTTGTCGAAACCTGACAAAAAATCCAAAGACATTCTGGTCGTATATAAAATATGCAAGTGTCAAAACACAGTCAATGCCTTCTCTGCTGTCTATCAATGGAAATACTGAAACTTCCTGGCAGATTAAAACTGTATGCCGGACCGAGATTCGAACTCGGGACCTTTGCCTTTTGCGGGCAAGTGCTCTACCAACTGACCTACCCAAGCACGACTCACGCCCAGTCCTCACAGCTTTAATTCCGCCAGTACCTCGTCTCCTACCTTTCAAGCTTCACAAAAGCTCACCTGCAGAACTAGCACTCCTGGAAGAAAGGATATTGCGGAGACATGGCTTAGCCACAGCCTGGGGGTTGTTGGTAGAGCACTTTCCGGTGAAAGGCAAAAGTCCCGAGTTCGAGTCTCGGTCCGGCACAAAGTTTTAATCTGCCAGGAAGTTTCATATCAGCGCACACTTCGCTGTAGAGTGAAAATTTAATTCTAATGGAAATACTGTCGATGACAGCGCTGCCAAAGAAGAATTACTAAACACAGCCTTCCGACATTCCTTCACCAAAGAAGACAAAACATATATTCCAGAATTCGAAACAAGAAGAGCTACCACCATGAGTAACTTAGAAGTAGATGTCCTCGGAGCGCTGAAGCAACTGATATCACTTAATAAAAGCAAGCCTTCCGTTCCACGCTGTATATCAATTAGGTTCCTTGCAGAGTATGGCTATGCAATAGCTCCACACTTCAAATACAACCGCTAACGTCAAAATGCAGCAGGATTGTGGAACACATATTGTGTCCGAAAATTATGAATTACCTCGAAGAGAATGGTCTATTGACACACAATCAACACGAACCTAGAAAGCACCGTCCAGCTCTTTACTCACACGAAGTGTTGAGTACTATTGACAAAGGACTTCAAATCGAATCCTTATTTCTAGATTTCCAGAAGGCTTTTGACACCGTAACTCACAAAGCACTTGTAGTCAAATCGCGTGCTTATGGAATATCGTCTCAGTTACGTGACAGGATTCGTGATTTCCAGTCATGGAGGTCATAGCTCGTAGTAATTGACGGAAAGTCATCAAGTAAAACCAAAGTGATTTTTTGCCTTCTCCAAAGTAGTTTCGTAGTCGCTCTACCATTCCTTGTCTATACAAATGATTTAGGAGACTATCTGAGCAACGGTCTTACATAGCTTGCAGACAATGCGGTCGTTTATTGTCTAGTTAAGTCATCAGAAGATCGAAATAAAATGCAAAACGATTTGGAAAAGAAATCTGTATGGGGCGAGAAAAGGCAACTGAACTTAAATAATGAAATGTGTGTGATCATCCACGTGAGTGCTAAAGGCATCCTTTAAACTTAGGTCTCCTGATGGACCAGTCAAATCTAAAAGCTGTAAATTCAACTAAAAACCTAGGAAATACAAATAGTTGGAAAGAGCTCATGGGAAATGTTGTGCGGAAGGCGATTCAAAGACTGCGTTTTATTGGCAGAACACTTAGAAGATGTTACAGATCTTCTAAACAGGCTGCCTACATTACGCAAGTCCGCCCTCTTTTGGAGTACTGCTGCTCTGTGTGGGATCCTTACCAGACAGAATTAGCGAGCTGCATGAAGAAAGTTCAGAGAAGAGCAGCAATTTTTGTATTATCGGGAAATAGGGGAGAGAGTGTCACTGACATTATACAGTATTTGGGATGGACATCGTTACAACAAAGGCGGTTTTCGCTATGGCGGAATCTTCTCACGATATTTAGATCACTAACTATCTCCAGATTTCTCCTCCGAACGCGAAAATATTTTGTTGACGCTGATCTACCCAGGGAAAATGGTCATCACAATAAAAGTAAGAGAAATCAGAACTAGCACGGATATGTATGGGTGTTCGTCTTTCCCGTGCGCTCTACGAGCCTGGAATAACAGAGTATTATTGTGAAGGTGGTTCGATGAACACTCTACCATTGAAGTGTAATTTGCAGAGTGTCCTTGTAGATGCAGATGTGGATGAAACTTCTGTCGCACGCCAATTGAGAATTATTCTACCTTTGCGTCGAAAGTTGAGGCTAATCGTGGATGATTCTTTTAAACACAGACAAGTAGCAATGCTTATAAAGCAGTACCGAAGTGTAGGACGACCTGCAGAGAGATGATGCTTGATACAATGTTTCGCCATTGACTGTCAACATGCACCAAAACAACTGAAGTAACTGCCAGTGCGAATTGTGAATGAGTACGCAGGAACAACAGCAATTAAGTAGAGCGGAAATTTAGCCATTTTATTCTGAATATTATCACAAGAATATGTAACACTACACGTTATCGTGCAGCTCTTATGCGAATTACAGGAAGAGATAACACTATCAAGCAACTCTGTTGGAATATTCGTAAGAAGCCCTAAAACGGCGAGGCGTAGAATAAAGGCCAGGTATGCTGTCGGTGTCCACTTGCATGTAAAATCTATCCAGGATTGGTGAGATAGTCGCTGGTTGAAACTACGTTGTATGAAGAACTGTGAAACACTGCGGAGCAGTCAGCACAGCTGCCGAGCTTAAGGTCATAAGACGATTGCCTTTAATTTTTTTGACCTACGCTGAAGTTCCATCTGAGCCGTGACACCTTGAAGTTAGTAGAATGTTCTGTCTGACGCCACTAGCTCAAGTATAGTATAGACTATCGCTCTTGCGGCCCCGTTGCTAATATCCATTAGGAAAAGTTGGTATTTGTGGGTTGTGTCCTCAGAAGCTCTTTGCTTGCCTATATATATATATATCTGTATGCTTCTTTTCTCTTCCCAAAAACCTCTCATAAATTCACTGTGTTCCTTCTTCCTCTCTTCTGTCCACTTCTTTCCTGATTTCTTCTCTTTTGTGTTTCTTCGAATTTCTGTTTGTTGATTTTTTCTCTGTATTTTCCTCTGTTTGATATTTCTTCTGTGGAGATGTTTAGATTATTGAGGTCTTCCATGGATTCCTTTACCCAGTTAGTTTTCATCTTATTCGTCACGACTATGTTAAAAATCTTCTTGGTCAGCCTATTTTCATTCATCCTGTGAATGTGCCCATCGTATTTTGCCCTTCTTTTTCTGATATTGCCTGTAATTGTCTCTGCCTGTTTGTACAATTCCTTTGTTGGTCTCTGTATCCAGATCCCCTCTCGCTGAACTGGCCCGTAGATCTTTCTCAGAATTTTCCTCTCTTGCTTTTCCATTTCCTTGATTTTAGTTCTTTCTCTGATTACTGTTGTTTCTGAGGCATACAAGGCCTCAGGTAAGACTACTGTTTTGTAATGTCTTAATTTGGCATTGTCGGAAACATTCCTTTTATTGTAATGGTTCCATGTAAGTCTCTATGATTTTTGTAGTTTTGTAACCCTTTCTTCATTGGCTGTTGAATTCAGTCCTGTTTTCTGTATAATCTCTGCCAGGTATTTGAAACTTTCTACTTGTGTTATCTTTCCGTACTTTGTTATCAATGGGCTTCTGTGTCCATGTACTGGGTTTTTTCATATGATATTTGTAGTCCTGTTCTGGCTGCGATTTCATGCAGTATCTCTAGGACTTCTCTGGCTTCTTTTCTGTCATTTGTAATGATGGCTATATCGTCGGCAAAGGCCAGACATTTTATGTTGACGGTTCTATTTTCCTCTCTCCCCATCTTTACCCCATTGATTCCTTTGTCCCACGTCCTGATTATTTTCTCTAAAACAGCGTTAAATAAAATGGGTGACAGGCCATCTCCCTGTCTCACTCCTGTCTTGATTTCGAAAGATTCTGAGATCTCGCCCATGAACTTCACTTTTGACGTTGTATTTGTTAATGTTTCCTGAATTAGCTTCTGGTCTTATTGTCTACCTTCATTTCTTCTAGTGTATTAAAAAGTGTTTCCCTGTCTATGGAATTGTAAGCCTTCTTGAAATCAACAAATGTTACTGTGGTGTTTCTGGATTTTCTCGTTGTTAATTATGTTCTCAGACACCAGATCTTCTCACTGCATGATCTTCCCTTCCTGAATTCTCCTTGGTGTTCTCCGATCTGTGGATCTATCTGAGGTTCTAGGCGATTTAACAGAGCTTTTGATAGAATTTTGTATGCCACCGGCAGTAACGAAATTCCTCTATAGTTATTAGGGTCTGTTTTGTCTCATTTCTTGTGGAGGGGGTGTATGAGGGCTGACTTCCATTCTTCTGGTATCTTTTCTGTTTCCCAGATGTTTTTGATTATACTATGAATTTTGGGTGTAATGTTTTCATGGTCTAATTTCCAGATTTCTGCAATCAGTCCATCTTCACCAGGTGCTCTGTTATTTTTCAATGATTTTATTATTTTCACGATTTCTTCATATGTTGGGGGTTCGGAGTCCCGATTGGGTTTTGGTTTTGTAAACTGCAATCTCTGTTTTGGTTTATCACAGTTAAGTAACGTGTCAAATTATGTGGCTAATGTTTCACAGTTTTTCTTCGGATTTATCTCCAGTGTTCCATCTTGTCTTTTGGAGCATAAGCTTGGTGGCTGATATAGTATCATATTTTCTCGGAATACTCTGTACAAATTTCGTGTGTTGTTTCTGGTGAAGTCTTCTTCTATCTCCTTCAACCTGCTGATTTCGTAACCTCTTTTTTCTCTTCGGATTATTTTTGATGTGTTTTTCTGTATCCTGTTGAAGTCCTCCCATTTTTCTTGTGTTTTATGGCTGTTAAAGTTTTTCCAGGCTTGTATTCTGTCTTTTATGGCCCTGTCGCATGTCATGTTCCACCATCGGTGTTTCCTTTTTCTCGGTGGCTGCCCCAATTTTATCAGTTCATTTACTTTTTCTAACAGTTCTGTCCAGTTGTTGTTATTGATTTTCTTAATTTCTTCTATTATTTCTGTCTCGTTTATTTGTAGGTACTCTGGATCTGTTCTGAAAGGTCTGTTGGTTCTCTTGATTTGTCTATTGGGTATAAATTTTACTTTAATTTGGAGAGGGTGATGATCAGATTCGAAAACTCCTTTCCTTGTTCTTACGTTCATTATTTCTCTGGTGTATTTTGTGGATATTGGTACGTGGTGTATCTGAAATTCTCCTAGAGCATGGTTGGGGGATTTCCAAGTTACAAGTTTTCTGTGTGGTTTCTGTAATTGCGTTGACATGATTTTCAGATCCAAATTTCTGCAGAAGTTTATCAAGTTCTCTCCATTTTTTTTGTTCTCATGTGGGCCATGTGTATCCCTGTCGTGTCTTGGAATTTTCTTTCCTTGCCTAACTGGGCACTGAAGTCTCCTGGTAACACTTTTACGTGATTCTTGGGGATTTTGCTGGTAGTTTCTTCCAGATCTTCCCAGAATTCCTCTATCATCTCTGGGTTCTTCTTGTTATAATTGTTTGTGGGGGCATGTCCATTGATTAATGTATAGGCTTTGTTTCCAGATCTTGTCGTGAGTGTCGACTTTTTTCTGATTTTGATGTGAAATCTATTACGGAGTCCAATATCGATTTATGTACTACAAAACCAGTTCCGAAGAGTTTGAAATTTTTTCCTGGGATGGTTATGGCTGGTTTCCCCTTATATATTCTGCAATTTTCGGAATCAAAGTGGTTCTCATCTGCAAATCGTGTTTCCTGTATTGCCATAACTTTGATGTTGTATTTATCCATGGCGTTTGTTAATTGTTTCAGTTTACCTGGCCTCAGTAGTGTGTTGGTGTTGATTGTTCCCATGTAAAATACTTTCTTCATCTTGAGGGTTTTTGAGAGGCTCCGATTCTTCACTTCATGACGCGCCTGATCCCCTGGAATCCGATGATCAGGTCTATTACCCAGTCTTACTGACTGGGGCCCAGGGTAGTGGATTCTTTCCCGTTGTTCTGCCATGATTATTGGTTTCTGTTGAGGTATTGGTGGTGAAATCACGAAGGGTCTCACATAATATTGACTGGAGTTTTGAGTTTCAGAAGATTAACTTACAGCCGAGCTCAGAGAGCCAACAGACGCTGACCAGAGTATCGGTGGCTGCCACGCAGATGTGTCTGGATTTTGGGGCTTCGCATGTAACCCTATGCAGGGGCCCTCACAGGGTGCTACCATCCGGAGCCAGATGCATCCAGGTTTTTTTTTTTTTTTTTTTTTTTTACTAGGTGTTACTCCTTCCCCTCCTCCTTCCTCATCACTTGCGAGATGAGGCCCGCTGTCCCGCGAAGGGGCACCAAGTTTGGGGATTAGCGGTGCGTCGCTACAAGAGGTGGTAACGAGGGCCGAACGGCTGAAGCCACGAGCTACGCAAGGAGGGCCTGCGCAGAGTGCTTCACCTGGGTCAGCGTCGACTACAAGCAGCAGGCCAACATCCGGTAGGTTGGTCGGCAACATATGTGTCGGACGACCGCTCATGGTCTGGCTGCCCCCTTCTCAATGGCTGTTAACGGCACCACTCAGCAACCGCTGCGACGCACTGTGGATCCATGGAACTGCTTGCTGATAGAGGGGAGTAATATTCTGTAATCCTCGTGGTGATTCGTGTCATTTCCTGGTTTGTACCCGAGTTTTACTCGGTCGCCTCTTTCGTCGTAAATATAGACCGTGGTATTGAACTAGACACAGGTTGTCGTTTGAACATTTGTTCTGATATTATATTACCCTTCTTTGCTAGTTTATATCCGATGATTAATGTTTCAATGAATCAGCTCCTGGTAGGAAATGTAGTCAGAACATTGTACCAAGACACAGGTTACCGTTAAACTAACAGTGGTCTAGTGGTTAGAATAGTTGTTAACCGGTTCAATTTCTTGATTGTAATTGCATTTGAGATAATCTGAACTACCTGTTGTACTAGGCTGTGCTTTCCTGTCTTTGGATGACCGGGTCATTATTGGTGTATTTTTAATTGGATCTTGTGGTTGCGCCAAATAAGTTCTCTGGTAACAAGTGCTCATACGTAATGTTTTAAAACGTTCCTTTAGAGCGGCATTCATAACTGAAAAACAGTTTAACTTTTGACTTATTAACAGCCAGCGGTCACTAGAGCTTTAGTCAGAATAAGATTGTAAAAAGGGACGGGTTGGAATTCAGACGCACCTTGGTTGCTGATTGAACCGAGCCCTATCATTGTCATAATTGTTTCGTAATTTGATTAACTTTTAAGCATAGGTGCGCATATTAACCCCGAGCCTTTCTACATACAGTAATCAAATTGAAAAAAAAATATGTCATATGTTCTTGTAAATGAAGCACTCTTTCCAGTAATGATACTTACATGTTTTCATGTGTTGGAGAATGGTATTGAATAGGAGAAACTGTGTCCAGCGCCGGCCGCGGTGGCCGAGCGGTTCTAGGCGCTACAGTCTGGAACCGCACGACCGCTACGGTCGCAGGATCGAATCCTGCCTCGGACATGGATGTGTGTGATATCCGTAGGTTAGTTAGGTTTAAATAGTTCTAAGTTCTAGGGGACTGATGACCTCAGAAGTTAAGTCCTGTAGTGCTCAGAGCCATTTGAACCATTTTTGTGTCCAGCGCGGTAGTAAACACCGCTGTTTCACCTGATAACGGGCGGGCTGCAGATACAGGCCCTTGTAATTATTGTTATGTTGTTCATGTTTTGATTTCTCTTGCAAAAGCTTGTTCATTTCACAAATTTGTTAATTTATAAAGAGAAAATTTATGATTGTAAAAAAAGTGGTTCAAATGGCTCTGAGCACTATGGGACTAGACATCTGAGGTCATCAGTCCCCTAGAACTTAGAACTACTTGAACCTAACTAACCTAAGGGCATCACACACATCCATGTCCGAGGCAGGATTTGAACCTGCGACCGTAACAGTCGCGCGGTTCCAGACTGAAGTGCGACACCGGCCGGCTTTGATTATACATTGTTAAATATACAGGATGTGTGGAAAGACAGTTACATTGGTGGATCCTTCCTTCCATGTTTTCCTTAATATCACAATTTTGAATTCGAAGTTGAGGTGTGGAGATGCAGCAATTCATTTCATTAATACACTTTTCGAGTCATCTTATCAAAACCCATTTTTTGGCATACCTACAGTCGGTGAAATGACGTCATATTGCTTCGTGCCAAGGAACGTGACTCCTTATACTTGTGGCATGGGAGAGAAACAGTCCGGTCTAGAGTTTGCGTGTTATGAACGTAGTCTCAAAGGACATCAGTCTTACGATGCAATTTCGTCGTGGTTCCCTGAAGGCCATGCGAGAGCATGAGTACATCTAGGGCGGAGGCATGTAGTGCGGACTATTTCCAGGCAACTGGCATGCGGGGGAAAATAGTCCCGAGGCTGGAAAAAAATTTGTAAATTATTGGAAAGTTCCTATGGGACAAAACTGCTGAGACCATCGGTCCCTAGACTTACACACTACTTAAACTAACTTACGCTAAGGACAACACAAACACCCATGCCCGAGGGAGGACTCGAATCTTTGACGGGAGGAGCTGCGCGAACCGTGGCAAGGCGCCCTTGATCGCGCGGTTACCCCTCGCATCTGTAGCATACGCATGACGTGTATACATTAATAGTATTGTCTCCCTGAAGTGCCCGGTGGAATGTCGGAAAACAAAAAAGAGGCACACCTGGACAATAGTTCTCTGTTCAGTGGTGTGTGCCAAATACGACTAAGAAATCTGACTCACTTTGCTCATCAGACTGTGACTCGTCGAAGCATCTAATAACACACAGCCCTGTATAGCAATCTCAGTAGTCGATCACATTGTGCTGAAGATGTCACGTCGTGTGAGATAGAGTTCAATTAAAGTTTTTTATGTCCTTTTATATGGCGACGGTCTACGCTACGTGGTCTGCTCAGATCCGTTCACACTGAAAAAAAAGAAAAAAAGGAAAAAAAAACAATAGCAGACGCTGATGACGGCTGTCAGCCGAGCTGGCTGAGCCTCCTATCGTGTACTAGGAACAACACCAGATGGCGAGAGCAGCGCCTGCCCTGCTGTCGTTCCGCGTTCCTGATGATTATAAGCCACGTTGTACTTCACAAAATTAGGTTAACAGGACATTCGCAACTGTGCATCGTGAAGTCACATGATACCACTTCGGTTATAATACATTTATTAATCGTGATTGGTTCATGGTTTGGGTTCCTATAGTCATGTCCTAGTTCATGAACCACGGGCAACGTATGAGTGGCCAAGTAAGTGGTCCCGACAGTCGGGATATCAGTTACTTTGGAATAAGGCTGGGCATCTCGGACATATTTTGAGTCGTGGTCACCTTTGTGCTCATACGGCAAAGACTACCAAATCCACCGGTTAGTCCCTCAGCCGTTAGGGGTAAAACCCAATGGGACTCGGGGCAAGTAAGGCTAGCAACCTGCTTCCCTGGTACTTTAAATATGATGCTGGCAACAATCAGAGCAAAATGCCTCGGACCTTTGGAGGTGACGGAGTCCCACCTCTAACTGACAAACCAGGGACTCCTAAGATACGACTTGGCAAACAAATGGTAATAAGATGGGGAGCTATTAATACCAATGGGGGCTACTCTGGGAAGAAGGTAGAGGTGGCAGAGGCTGCAAGTAAGATGGGGCTGGACGTTTTAGCTGTTAGTGACATTCTGGTAAGGAGTGAGAAAGAAGACGAAGTGAGAGAATAGAAGGTCTACCTGTCAGGAGTCAAAGCAGGAATAGCACAATGGGGTGTAGGGCTTTACATCAGCAAAAAAATGGAACCCAGCGTAGTTGCAATAAGGTATGTAAACGAACGACTGATGTGGATAGATTTGACAGTGTCTAGCAAGAAAATTAGGATTGTGTCAGTATATTCGCATTGTGAAGGGACAGATCAAGATAAGATGGATAGTTTTTATGAGGCATTCAGTGATGTAGTTGTTAAAGTACAGGGACAGTGTTCTGCTCATGGGTGATTTTAACGCCTGGATTGGAAATCGAACAGAAGGGTATGAAAAGGTTATGGGTAAATTTGGAGAGGATATGGAGGCCAACAGGAACGGGAAACAACTCTTGGATTTCTGTGCCAGTATGAGCTTAGTAATCACAAACTCCTCTCTTAAACATAAGAACATTCACCGGTATACTTCGGAAGGCAGGGGAACCACATCTGTCATTGACTATATAATAACAGATCAGGAATTCAGGAAGGCTGTGAGGGACACGCGTGTATTCAGGGGATTCTTTGATGACACTGATCATTATTTAATCTGCAGTGAAATTGGGATTGTGAGGTCAAAAGTGCAGGGGTCAGGTCAATATGTAGGAGGATAAGAGTGGAGAAACTTCAGGATAAGGAAATCAGGCACAAGTACATAACAGCGATCTCAGAAAGGTACCAGTTAGTTGAATGTAGTCAATTACAGTCATTGGAAAAGGAATGGACAAGGTACAGGGACACAGTACTAGAAGTGGCTAAAGAATGTCTTGGAACAGTAGGATGAAGCAAACAGCTTGGTAGAATGATACAGTCAAGGCAGCCTGTAAAAGGAAAAAGAAGGCGTATCAAAAATGGCTACATACCAGAGCCCAGGTAGACAGAGAGAGTTATGTTGAAGAAAGAAACAAAGCCAAACAGATAATTGCAGCATCCAAGAAGAAATCGTGGGAAGACCTTGGAAACAGGTTGGAGACTATGGGTCAAGCTGCTGGAAAACCATTCTGGAGTGTAATTAGCAGTCTTCGAAAGGGAGGTAAGAAGGAAATGACAAGTATTTTGGACAGGTCAGGAAAACTGCTGGTGAATCCTGTGGATGCCTTGGGCAGATGGAGGGAATATTTTGAAGAGTTGCTCAATGTAGGTGAAAATTCGATCAGTAATGTTTCAGATTTCGAGGTAGAATGGGATAGGAATGATGATGGAAATAGGATCACATTTGAGGAAGTGGAAAAAATGGTCAATAGATTGAAGTGCAATAAAGCGGCTGTGGTGGATGAAATTAAGTCGGAACTCGTCAAACACAGTGGAATGTCAAGTCTTAAATGGCTACACAGGATAATTGACATGGCCTTGGGGGTCGAGACAAGTTCCATCAGACTGGACAAAAGCAGTAATCACACCAATCTTTAAACATGGAAACAGAAAAGATTGTAACAACTACAGAGGTGTCTCTTTAATCAGCGTTATGGGTAAAATCTTCTCAGGTATTGTTGAAAGGAATGTGCGAGTATTAGTTGAGGACCAATTGGATGAAAATGAGTGTGGGTTTAGGCCTCTTAGAGGTTGTCAGGACCAGATCTTTAGCTTACGGCAAATAATGGAGAAGTGTTATGAGTGGAACAGGGAATTGTATCTATGCTTTATAGATCTAGAAAAGGCATATGACCGAGTTCCTGGGAGGAAGTTATTGTCTGTTCTACAAGATTATGGAATAGAAGGCAAACTTTTGCAAGCAATTAAAGGTCTTTACATGGATAGTCAGGCAGCAGTTAGAGTTGACGGTAAAGTTCATGGTTCATGGTTCATGGTTCAGAGTAGTTTCAGGGGTAAGACAAGGCTGCAACCTGTCTCCACTGTTGTTCATATTATTTATGGATCATATGTTGAAAGCAATAGACTGGCTAGGTGAGATTAAGATATGTGAACACAAAATAAGCAGTCTTGCATATGCGGATGACTTAGTTGTGATGGCAGATTCGATTGAAAGTTTGAAAAGTAATATTTCAGAGCTAGATCAGAAATGTAAGGACTATGGTATGAAGATTAGCATCTCCAAAACGAAAGTAATGTCAGTGGGAAAGAAATATAAACGGATTGAGTGCCAAATAGGAGGAACAAAGTTAGAACAGGTGGACGGTTTCAAGTACTTAGGATGCATATTCTCACAGGATGGCAACGTAGTGAAAGAACTGGAAGCGAGGTGTAGCAAAGCTAATGCAGTGAGCGCTCAGCTACGATCTACTCTCTTCTGCAAGAAGGAAGTCAGTACCAAGACTAAGTTATCTGTGCACCGTTCGATCTTTCGACCAACTTTGTTGTATGGGAGCGAAAGCTGGGTGGATTCAGGTTACCTTATCATCAAGGTTGAGGTTACGGATTTGAAAGTAGCTAGGATGATTGCAGGTACTAGTAGATGGGAACAATGGGAGGAGGGTGTCCACAATGAGGAAATCAAAGAAAAACTGGGAATGAACTCTATAGATGTAGCAGTCAGGGCGAACAGACTTAGATGGTGGGGTCATGTTACACGCATGGGAGAAGCCAGGTTACCCAAGAGGCTCATGGATTCAGCAGTAGAGGGTAAGAGGACTCGGGGCATACCGAGGAGAAGGTACCTGGATTCGGTTAAGAACGATTTTGAAGTAATAGGTTTAACATCAGAAGAGGCACCAATGTTATCACTGAATAGGGGATCATGGAGGAACTGTATAAGGGGGGCTATGCTCCAGACTGAACGCTGAAAGGCATAATCAGTCTTAAATGATGATGATGATGATGATGATGATCGTGATTGTATCAGTAAAACTATTTACAACTCAAGTGGCTTATTATCTGATTTGACGTCGTATTTATTGTTGTTACTGGTCTGCTATTCGAGACGGTTTTGATCAAATTTGGCCTGCGGACGACTGAGTAGAAAGTGGACAATTCGTGAAGCATAGACCACCATCAAAACGAAGATGTGCTTTGCTTGCGGTTCGGTTGGAGTTGACGTGCGGACACCGCTGTAACGTGTTGCTCATAAGTAGCAAAAAGATCCATTATTTTATGATAGTTCGATTGCAGAACAACCACTGGAATAATTAGCTTCTACTGCATTACAGTGAGTATCCGACAGGAGTGATTTGAAGTGGACACAATATACTGCCTGAGAAGAAAGTGAAGCCCCAAGAAGACGTGGTTGGGTGTCAATAAAACTTCGAACACATAAACATCGTTTCTGGCATGTAAGATTGGTGTTGGAGTTCTCTGTGAGATGTAGAAAGAAAAGTACACTGCAGTAATGTTGTTTATAGTTTGTTATCAGGATATCATCAGGCGAAGGAGAGAATGGGGAGTTGTAGAGTACATTGAAGACCTTTATGAGGGGAAGAGAGAAAAAGAAACAGATGTCGATTTAGAAGATATAGGGATCCAGTACTAAAGAGCTTTGGAGTGCATTTCGTGGTCGTGCGGTAGCGTTCTCGCTTCCCGCGCCCGGGATCCCGGGTTCGATTCCCGGCGGGGTCAGGGATTTTCTCTGCCTCGTGATGGCTGGGTGTTGTGTGCTGTCCTTATGTTATTTAGGTTTAAGTAGTTCTAAGTTCTGGGGGACTGATGACCGTAGATGTTAAGTCCCACAGTGCTCAGAGCCATTTGAACCATTTTTAGCTTTGGAGCACTTAAGATCAAATTAAACAGAAGGAATAGATAACATTCCGTCACAGTTTCAAAAAGCATTGGAAGAAGTGGCTACAAAACGTCTATTAACGTTGGTTTGTAGTATATATGAATCTGGTGACATACCATCTGACATTCGGAAAAATAACATTCACACAGTTCCGAAGACTGCAAGAGCTGACAAGTACAAGATTTATTGCAAAATCAGCGTAACGGCTCATCCAGCAAATATACAGAAGAAGGGAAATGAAAATTGAAGATGTTTTAGATGACGGTCAGTTTGACTTTAGGAAAGGTAAAGGCAACAGAAAGGCAATTCTGACGTTGCGCTTGATAATGGAAGAAAGACGAAAAAAACATCAGGTCACATTCACAGAATCTGACAACCTGGAGTAAACGTTCGCCATATCGAGTGTGCAAGACGTTCGAAATTCCGACAAAAACAGTTGTAATATACAGTATGTACAAGAACCAAGAGGGAATAATATGAATGGACGTCCGGGAACGAAGCGCTCGGATTAAAAAGAATGTAAGATAGGAATGTAGTCTTTCGCCTTACTGTTCAATTTGTACGTCGAAGTAGCAATGACGGAAACAAAAGAATCGTTCAGGAGTGGAATTAAAAATGAAGGTGGAAAATATATCAGTGATACGATTCGCTGGTGACATTGGTGCGTTGAGTGAAATTACTTGATTTGCTCCAGGGAATGAACTACTACCGAGGCAACAAAATCACCAATGACGGATGGAGCAAGGTAGACATCAAAAGCAGACTAGCACTGGCAAAATGTCATTCCTGGCCACGATTGGTCTACTAGTATCAAACATAAGCCTTAATTTGACGAAGATATTTCTGAGAGAGTACGTTTAGAGCAAGGCATTGTCTGGTAGTGAGTTGCGGACTGTAAGAAAACCGGAACAGAAGAAAATCGAAGCATTTGTGATGTGGTTCTATAGACGAGTGGTAAAAATTGGGTACACTGATAAGGTGAAGAATGAGAAGGTTTTGCGCAGATTCTGAGAGGAAAGGAGTGTGCGGAAAACCCTGACGAGGAGAAGGGACTGGATGATAATACGATGTCTGTTAAGACACCAGGGTATGACTTCCGTGGTACAAGAGGGAACTTTAGATAGCAGAAACTGTCGAGGAAGACAGAGATTGGAATACGTCGAGCAAGGATGGAGGACATAAGTTCCAAGTGCTGCTCTGGGATGAAGAGATTGGCACAGGAGAGGAGTTCATTGCGGTCTGCATCAAACCAGTCACAAGGCTTAAGGCTCAAAGAAGATCGGACATGATAGGGTATGCAAAGACCGTGAACAGCATCAGGTACTGAGTGATATCTTTGAAGAACATGGATATGACCGATGTCAGTGTTATCAGCACTTGACAGCTTTAGAAACGGGACTTATTCTGGGTTCACATTTGGCCAGCTGATCGAACCGTGCAATACGATTTGTGTTGCCTTCTGTTGTGACAGTATCCTGATGCTGGACCGCTTGGAAACTAAAGACCTGGCACACTCATCGTCAAAGAAGAGTAATTTGAGGCACAACTTGCCGAGGAGAAGGGGTGGTTGGTTGGACTTATTCTGAGGCATCAAGGGATCACTAATTTAATATTGGAGGGCAGCGTGGAGGGTAAAAATCGTAGAGGGAGACGAAGAGATGAATACACTAAACAGATTCAGAAGGATGTAGGTTTCAGTAGACACTGGGGGATGAAGAACCTTGCACAGGATAGAGTAACATGGGGAGCTGCATCAAACCAGTCTCTGGACTGAAGACCACAACAACAACAATTACTATTACTGTTATTTTATGTCATATTAACTTCATACTATTTCGTAAAATTGCCATCAGCCAGTCAACTTAACCAAAGGGTCACAATGTGTAATTTAGGTCGTGTAATGTGACACGTGCTGTTCAACCCCTAGACGAGTTTTAGCCAAGACATTTCGACGAAGAAGAACCGGATGTGGGCCCGTACATCTTTGTGATGTTAGCTCGCAGTGTTCACTGTTTGAAGACCACACACTGGGTCCAGCATTCTCAGCCTGGCAACACTAGCTTCGTCAGCAATTTGAGGCACAATTTTCAGTCGGAATCTCCCAGGAACAACCCACAAATCGCCAGGTAATTCGAATTTCCGAATCATGTTCTTCATCGCTTCTGCGGAAAAGGACCTCTCCGTGAACCATGAATGCGTCGATACTCACGAAGAGCAGCAGCGCTGTTGTTTTAGTAAACTAGCTTTGCGAGTAAAGCCCTGCTCACCTTGTCCAGACCCATGTTAGATGTCTGCAACTGTAACCCACGCTTGTTTGTGTTTACCCCTATACCACCGTACAGTACCGGCGTCTAATGGGACGTTACGACACTGCTAACTGTATTTAGATTCTATATTGTCTCAGACAGTAAAAGTTGGTTTCTAACCACCCAGTATTTTCTCAAAAATCTTATAATGAATCGCATGTTTTCTTTCCAATTGCTTTACGAAGTCATTGATCTTTACGTCACTCAGTCCGTTTACTCTGAGATTTTTTGCGAGTGATACTTTTTCCACTGACTTTTCGTAAATCTCTTTGCCCTTTACTGTGCAATGAGTGATATACTGTGTCAACTACCAGTTGTAGCACCAATCATCGATCCACTGCAGATCTTCCTACATTTCGCTACAGTTTGCTGACGTTGCAATATTTTATAGCCTACGGCATCTTCAATGAATAGAGTCACAGCCTTCCTCGTTATTCCGCAGATCACTAATATAAAATGTAAATCGTACCGGTCTTATAACACTCTTACAGGGTACTTCCAAAATTACCATCAGAGTTTCCGATTTTGTTCTTTAAGAACTACGTCTTCAGTTCTGCCTGCAAGAAAGTCCTGTTACCTTATACAAGTCTGGCCTGAGACTCGGGAAGCTCGTATTTTGTTCACCAAACGACAGTGTGGAACTATATCGAAAACCTTGCAGAACCGAAGAAGCAAGGTACCAACCAGGGAGTCTATGCCTAAGGCGCTCTGGATTTCATGACCGAACAGAGCGAGCGCGATTTCGCAAGACCTCTCTTTACGAAACACGCTGGATGTCATAGTAGGGATTTTCGTTTTCCAGAACCTTCGTCTGCGTCAAGACTAAAATCTATTTTATTGTCCTGTAACGAAGTGATGTTAGTGACATAGGCCTATAATCATGCGCACCAATTTGAAGATACCTCATGAAATCGGAATTGAATTGCACCTTTCTGCAGTCGCTTCGCACCCTTCGTAAAATCTCCGAATCTCTACCACAATTCAGTGATTTTAGTTGGTTTTGTATTCCGCGATCACTTAATCTTGACCTTCGTTATGTCAAGTGAAAGGAGATCTTCCGCGGTGAAACAATTTTGGGATAGTGAACTTTGTATTTCGACCCTCTCTCTTTCGTCTTCCAATTCGATGCACTCTGATCACTGAACGACTCAAAAGATGATTTCTGTCGGCTTACTTGCTGTAATTAGCACCAAAACTTCTTACGATTTACTGTCAGATCAGTTGGTAAAACGTGGCTTCAGAAATCATGGAATGTTTCTCACATTGCTTTTCGTACGTAGTTACGATTTAGTGAAACTTCTACTTTTGAATTATGTTGGAATCTATTTGCTTTGGTAGCAGCTTTCTAACGAGGCTATTGTAGACCAGTGGGTCTTTATCATCCCTAAAATGCCTACTTGGTAGAAAATGATCGAAGATGCACTATTCGATGTTTTTTAATTCTGTTCATTTTTGTTCCACATCTTTGTCCTCAGAGCTGAATATTTGATTTGACTCCTAAGATATTTCGCAATTTGTTTCATATCTCACTTATTAGACAAAAATATTTTCTAACTGTTCTTAACATTCCTTATCCCATGTCTAGTCAATGATGCTGAAGTAGCCGTATGATCGCTGATGCCCTCCACTACATTGAATGGTTCGAAAGCCTCGGGGCGGTTATTTAGTAGGGTATCTAAGTCATAACTCTCACAGTAAACATTTAAAACAATTTCAAACTAATTCTTATCAACGGAATCAGTTTTAACCACATAACTCTTCTATTCTATAGCTAACAAGTCTGCTACAGACTTTATCGGGAAACTTACTCGCTACATTCTCCAAGTTTTCTCTGATGCGTCTAATACTACAACTGCTGAGGTGGTCAGTCTGTAAATCCATCCGATATCTATGTTCGACCCAATGTTGGTGGTTATTTACTCCAGATTATTTGACTTTCAGATTCTGTTACAACCTGTAGAGATCTGTACGGCATTGGGTTCTAGCCTGTCTTCCGATATATGTTCCAATCTATAGAATTTCGTTGTTATACACTTCTGGTTACAGGCAGCTTTCTGACGCTAGTACTATATGAGCGCCATTACTGTTTTACTGTTACTGATTACCTTACCATAGATACTACCACAGTTTACTAATACCACAATAACAATTCCTATTTCCAATCTGTATGGACGTAAATCCTTCTTTGAGAGTGAAGTTGCTGCTTTATCTTCGTTTTCGGCAGTCAACCCAAAATCCCTCATGTGCTCGACAAACTTACTCCACTACTCTAAATAACGATCCCTGCATGTATTCCACGCCTGACCTATTGAGAGGAAACGTATAATTCTCCACTCGATAGCAGCTGTCGTGAAACTCGATCTGCATTATATCTCACCTATGCATACCGCATGTACTGGGTGGGATTTAAGTCGGTGGAACAGGCACGCCCATTCGCTAAATGCTCTGTCGTTCCAAGAAACTCCCCACCTGCGTCGTTCGACGCGGTCGCGCATTTTCATCCACAGAAATTAAGTCATGTGCCGAATCCACCCAAGAAAATATGCACATACTGAAGTACAGTGCCACAGTAAAGCTGACCTGTGAGTAAAAACGATCATGTTCGACAAAGTTCCTTGGTACATTAAGCGTTCCCACTTCTTGTCGCATAGGGTACGTCAGAATCACTGCTCAGGCTAAACCTGCTTTCATCCGAGAAGACCCTGCGACACCATTCCTCGCTGGTCCAGTCCCTATACCCTTGGCTCCATCGCAAAAGGTTAAGCTGATGTGCGGAGTCAGTCGAGATCATACAGTTCGTCGAGGAAAGAGATCACACACATACCGCCCTCGTGCCACAGTGGATCCTGAGACTGAATATCTTCCAGACCTGTCAAACGTGGTTGCAATTGCACCTACTGACTATTGTGTGTCCATTCTTGCCTGTTGCTCTATGTTGCGAGTATCTATTGCAGTAGCTGGCCATGGTCAACCACTCCTCTCCATCGGGCAACAGTACCGTTCAGAATGCTGTCCATACACTTGAAAAAGTGATCATCGGCTACCCTAGTCACACCCCGTCCTTCTACCATTTTCCAGATGGTCCTTTCCCGTGTAAGGTCATCCGAATGATGTTGTCTTGGGGCCAAAGTCTAATGGTAACCACCAGCCTAGTTCAGTGTAACTGCTCGGGGATTGACACACACTGCCTTTTCCCCGTTCAATCAACTGCCACATGTATCGGGACCAGCCCCATTTGGCGTTATAGTCACCCTGACCTCACACCATGTGACGCCCAACTTTCTGTGCACGACTGGGTGACGTCTGGCAAAGTATTCGCCCAGTTTGATTCAGTTACACATGCTACTTAAAATGTTTATGTCACTCTATCTACCTCTTCCTTGAATGTTGCAGAGGAGTGCATTTGCAGCCATAGCATCCAATGCGTTCAAGAGCCACCTGCAGAGCCTCCTCCTCATCTCGGACGAGATGTCTAGAAAACACACCTGGCATTTTATAAAATTTTTTGCGGATTTGTGACCGTATTGTCAATATACAAAACTACCGACGTTTCGGTCCCTGTTGCATGTGATCATCTTCAGGATGTTTTTGTTTGCTGCTGAATGAGAAAACTTTGTTTCTTATATACCTGCGGACGTGGCCGTTATCTAATTCTGGTAGGCTGTTAAGGATGAATATGACAATGGCCGCGGAAGCCTACGTTTATATACACCTGGCATTCTTTCCCGACCTGCTTGCTGTTGGCCAAAGGGGTTAGATTGCCCGCCTCTTATTGGAGCTCTCACAGACCAACATATAACCGTCTGTGATAGTTCGTAAAAGTTCATCTCGGAGTGATGTGGCTGATCTGTCGAGATCCAAGTAATTGAAGATGTGCTGATTGAGAGGTCAGAAAGCCGTGTAGAACGTTCTACTATGAGATTATTTGAGTGAAGTGTGTTTCCCGTACTGCATGTAGGCTGTTGTCCAGTGAACTCATTCTGAAGAAAGATCGAGGTGTAAACATTTAGGCTTCCAAGGGCACATAGCTCTTAATTTACGCTTTAGCACACCGTGCTAAGATTGTAAGTGTCGCTCGATTTTAGCGTTGCTGTATACCCTTACCGAAGGTGCATTACAAATTTTGGCCAAAAAGTTATTCGCAGTTCCTTAATAAATTCTGAAAATTCCTGAAAGAGGTGCAATGCATAACTAAAGCTTCATCTGTCTTTAGCAAGCTAGAATGTTTTTCTTACTGAAAATGCAATGAAGAGCCAAAGAAAGTGACACACCTGCCTGATACCGTGTAGGGCCCAGGGAGCACGCAGAAATGCCGCAAGACGACGTGGCATGGACTCGACTAATGTCTAGAGTAGTGCTGGAGTGAACTGACGCCATGAATCCTGCAGGGCTGTCCATAAATACGTAAGAGTACGAGAGGGTGGAGACCTCTTCTAAACAGCACATTGCAAGGCATCCTAGATATGCTCAGTAACGTTTATGTGTGGGGAGTATGCAGGCCAGCGAAAGTGCTTAAACTCAGATGACTGTTCCTAGAGCCACTTTGTAGCAATTCTGGATTTGTCGGGTGTCACATTGTCCTGCTGGAATTTCCCAAGCCCGTTGGAAAGCACGCTGGACGTAAATGGATGCAGGTGATCAGACAGGATGCCTACGTACTTGTCACCTGCCAGAGTCGTATCTAGACATATCATGGGTCCTATATCACACCAATGGCACACGCCCCACACTATTACATAGCCTCCACCAGCTTGAACAGTCCCCTGCTGACATGCAGGGTCGTCCACTGATTCATGAGGTTATTTCCATAACCGTACACGTCCATCCGCCCGATACCATGTTAAACGAGGCTCGTCCGAGCAGACGACGTGTTTCCAGTCCTTAACAGTCCAGCGTCAGTATTGACGGGCCCAGCTGAGGCGTACACCTGTTTGTCGTGCAATAATCTAGAGTATACACTTTTGGGCCTTCGACTCCGAAAGCCCATATCGATGGTGCTTCGTTGAACGGTTCGCAAACTGACACTTGTTGATGGCCCAGCCCGACATCTGCAGCAATTTGCAGAAGGGTTGCAGTTGTCTCACGTTGAACGATTGACTTCAGTCGAGTTGGTCCCGTTCTTGCAGGATCTTTTTCCGGCCGCAGCGATATCGGAGATTTGATGTATTATCGGAGTCCTGATATTCACAGTACACTCGTGAAATGGTCGTACGGAAAAATCCCCAATTCATCGCTGTCTCGGAGATGCTGTGATCCATCGCTCTTGTGCCGACTATAACATAACGTTTAAACTCACGTACATCTTCATAACCTGCAATTGTAGCAGCAGTAACCGATCTAACAACTGCGCCCGACGCTTTTTGTCTTATATAGGCACTGCCGACTGCAGCGCCGTATACTTCCAGTTTACATACCTCTGTATTTGAATAAGCACGCGTATACCAGTTCCTTTGGCGCTTCCGTGTAGATCACAATGTTGTTGCACCATAGTCATGGTGTAGGAAGATTTATAGGTCCGTATTTGGGAGTATGGTCCATCGTCAGTGGCTTGAATTGTCTAGGGCTGTATGAAAGTACGTTTATGTGAAGTATGAAATCTATTATGTAAAAAATGATGTCCATCACTTTGGTACACAGATTGCTACGTGTAATGATACAGCTGTAGAAGGCTGAAAGGCCACATTTCTTGGTAGTGTTGGACAGTACTAGCACGGGACAAAAACAGATTCAGACTCATTCAATTTTGTCTTACATTATGTAGCATTTTATAACATGTTAATGATATTTAAGTAGCTTTTAGCACCGTGAACCACTTATGAACCTTTTGAGTGTTGCTATGTGGGTAATCAGCGACCTGCCTACAATTCCCCCACTTGTAAAAAGAGTATTTCTACACGGCTGCACCCTCGGCGGTATCGCCTTCTTGTCTTCTTATTACTTACAAGACTCGCTTGCCTTCAACTCTGCTCATCAGAGCTGTCCGAGTAAAATGAGCTAAGTTGCTCGCAATTTGAGGCCTTTAAATTTGTAAGAGCGTGAAGTTGCTTAATTAAAACCACAGCTAATTAATACCGTTAAACGACTCTGGTTTCTTTAAAAGGGCTTTCCTGTGTCTTATTTTATTACTGGCTCGATAGAAAGGAATGCAAATTGTTCTCAAGGGAGAATATTATTAATTGTTAGATTAGATAAATCGTAACGAAAAAATAATTTCACCGAGATACACTAATAACTAAACAATTATCTCTCCATATATTTCCTTCTAATTGTTAAGAATATCAACTCCAAGAAATGAATGAATGAAAAATACTAACGACAAATAGGTTCTCCTTGCAAAACCGTCATAAGCAAAGCTTCCCTTCTGCTTGTATTACGTTCTCCGTAACGTAGTAGCTATTCCTTTGCTTCCCGCACTTAGTGCTGACATTTAATAATGCAGTTATATTCTTGCATACTGTGAATAATCTACCATAATCAAAAACAACAGGACCTCCGAACTATTCGGTTGGAATATCTCGGGGAGCAGTGCAAACGCTGGACAAACGTAGACATCCTTCTTTCCTGTCTGTTCTCACTAATTACGATGGCTGTGACACTGATGAAAAGGGAGGTTTGGACAGAAAGAATGTAAGCCGGTACCACAGTATAGTCTCTTCCTGTTATGTTGATGGGTTTTGCTAGGGACGGCAGCATAATACAAAGCACCGATCAGTCTATAGTTCTAAGGCTGAGAATGTTCACTTAGATACTTCAGCAAAATTTAGTGAACACCACTTTTGCTCCACCACATTTGAATCAGCTATCTGTGGCACCTATATCACCGAATGCATGAATAGTTGAATGTTTCTAGAACTTCACTGGAAATTATTTAGGAATCTCTACACACATGCGTCTTACACACAAAAAAAGAGAATTATAATAAGAGGGGAGTCAGACTGAGATCTTCCAGATTAATTGAGTTCATTTCAAACAACAAGTATAGAATACGATAATAAATAAACACTTTAATTGTTGTGACTACTTGAGTAGAGGGTCGAAGTAAAAAGGAATACATATCATGTGACACGTATCATATGACGGTTCCTACTCTAGTTTCTGATTATAATTACTGTTGCGTCTATGTCTATATTTAGTGGGTCAGAATGAGATATTAATGGAGACTGTTTTGCGACATAATCATGAGGCAGTGTGAGGCGAGCACCGGTACTGCAGTACAGGAAATGGGCGTACCAGTTTGGTCCACTGCCTACAGGTTGCGGAATCCGCCCTTGAAATAACATTACAGACACCACGCGGGGCCTTCCTGATCTCAAGGCAATAACACGGCAACCGTCCACACTGCATATTCCAACATGTCCTTAAACAGTGTCTTAATCTGCAATGTGTCCTCTAATTGAAGGCCAGGTACTTATCCCACCAGACCTCGTCCACGAAATGCAAGGCAAAATGGCACGTTACAAAGCATTAATGAATGTCTGCATCCCGGATATAGACACCTTAATCCATCCGATTACCTCTTTACATCCCATCCCACCACAACTTATCAAATCCGTTTCATGACAAATGTCCATCAAAATAGCCATCCATTTGAATGACAATGTGCATTTCACTCAATTGCCACCATGTCTTACTTCTAGAACACTCCATTTCGACCTCTCTTGTTTACTCACCTATTTGATACCGCTACCACGCTATCAAGTTCAGAATTCCAATCCCGCTGCACCAAATCCCTCTCACATGCACAACAAGGTACAGTCACGTAACTGCAGCCCTCGGAAGGGATCTGACAAATGTTATTCTCCAACTGGCTGTATCAGCTCCTCATCCACCATGCTTCCACATTCCTTCTCATTATTTTATGATCCTCATCAGCCAAAATGTTACGAAGATGATCATAGATCCTCTGAAATTGTCTTCCAGCTAACCTACAAAATCATCATAAACATCCTGCACAGCTTCAACATCAAGATTATTACCCATTTATTACCGCGTAAACCGTGAGCGCCCCATGAAGATGGCCTGCATAAACAAGACCATATGTTGGTTTCTATCTTTAAGGACTTGATTGAACTACCTCAAAGTTTTTTTTCAAGTGAGTTGTTACATTCTACATCCTAGCCTTTCGCCTTTCAGGGAATTAACAATAATGGTAATTAATGACCAATGACAATAGGAACTAATTCTTTAACTAAAAATCGAACATAGGTCGTCCTCAGTTGTTTGTGATACTTACATGCTGTTTTTATTTTATTTTATTTTTCCGACTTCAACGAAACCCGTTGGTAATACTTGCATGACTCAGATGAGGTAATTTTTTTCTCTTTTCTGCTGCTCTTTCCTCCACATCATTTGTGCTTTATCTACTTCATACTCATACAGTGGGAAATGTTAATATGGTTCAATATTTACCTCTTTACCATTCGGAAATACATATTGCCGTAAGGAGTCACATTACTCATACTTTTCACTACTCAATTTGGAAAATTTTATCCTTATCATCATTTTTTGTATCAGTCAGTCATCTACGATTTCTGTGTATGATTTCTGGGTAATCTGTGGTACTACCCGTCAGTTGTCTCAGACTCCCATTCCAATGGTATCTAGAGCACATACACTTTCTAAATACTTTGTGTACTGCTTTATACAGAAAGTAATTGTCATGTAGATCGAAAACATACAGAGCTGCAGCCAACTAAGAAGTTGAACATTCAATACATCTAAGCTTTTAATATACTTAAATCCATCTGGCGATAGAGGTTCAATCCTCCGAAAGGCGTAGTTATAAGTATAATATTAGGAGCATACCACAGTAACGAGCCGGAAGCCTCCGGATGAATGTGCGAACCCTGTAAGAGCTCTGGCGCCCAAAACTCGCCACTAGAGGGACATGGGCGCACAGGTGGAACATGTACACGAGTTGACTGTGAAATCAGTCTTTACACGATAATTTACGTAAAATCATTGGAAAGAAACAATGCAAACGTATCTATTACATTTATCGCATTCAACCTTTTCTCTCTCTGTCATTCTTCCTGGAACTGACATAATAGCATCCTACTGCTACATCAGCACTGTCGTTTTGGATGGTTTGTGGGAAGATAACTTAAGGCTCTTTTTCCAGAATATCACTTCATCAACGAACGATTAGGGTATCCTCTTTAGCATAATCATCATCGCTCCAGTCATCTTGGTTTCTGTCTTTGTACCTCTTCCATTATTATAACCTCCAGCTCAACAGTAGTTCTGCCTGCCGATGTGGCCGAGCGCTTCTAGGCACTTCACTCAGGAACCGCTCGACCGCTACGGTCGCAGGTTCGCATCCTGCCTCGGGAATGGATGTGTGTTGTGTCCTTAGGTTAGTTAGGTTTAAGTAGTCCTAAGTTCAAGGGGACTGATGACTTTACATGTTAAGTCCCATAGTGCTCAGAGCCATTTGAATTTGAACAGCGGTTCTGGAAATCTTCTCGTCCTGAAATTTTTCTTTGCTATTTTCGGCAAATATGACTGATAGAATAAAAGGAATCTATCACTCAGTTTCTGGACGTGTATAGTTATAATAAAAATAAGTATTATTTTCATTATTATTTATTGTTATTGGATCAATGGCATAATTTTGTGTTATTAGTAAAGACTTCATAAAAACGGGAATGTGGAACGAAATACTCACAGTAACACTGTACTAGGGTATGAAATGTCCTTTGGGACAGAAAAGGAAGAACACAACCACTTCAAACAATTTTGCATCTGCTATCGGATAGGTCTACATGCTCGAAGATTAACTGGAATCTGAAATTACAAATTGCTTCTATCACTCAGAAATATCAAAAACAGAAATGTTTGTGGAGTGCAGTTCCCTACCACAATATTCCAGATTAATAGTTCTCATTACAGTTACGTTCGATTGACGGTCTACCTATCTGCCTTTGGTGACAGGCAGCGCCCTGCACAAGACACGCAGTGTCAGTCAACTGTATTAAGCAAGTTGTTCGTACAGACAGTTACAATACTCGTCTACCGCCTTATTCTACTGACATTTGTTACCGTTACGTCGGGAATAACTTCCGTTCTCTTCACGTGTGCCTCAATCACATCAAAGTGGAATCTTTGCCTGTTTACGCATTTTTACTGGTCCGTGTAAAACTTACTTCATCGTACGTTATTAGTTTGTTTTCTGTTACTTAGCGACATTATCGTTACTACAATCATCTTGAGGTTGAAGCGCTTTTGTCTGTGTTTGCTTTAACAATACATACGTGTTGGGATGGGGTCCGCCCGTAGCAGAACACAGTTTTGTTTTCTATCCCAAACATGTTTTACTGCAGTTACAGCACCTTGAATGGGCTTCTACTCTATGGCTGCTAACTACAAAGAATATTCTTTACTGTTTGTACATACGTTAATATTAGTTTTTAAAATTGTAATTACAAATTTTGAAGAACAGATAAAGTTATGGTAAAAAGGTGTGAATACATAACTTTATGTGTTATTCAAAATTTTTAATTACGATTTTGATATCTTGTTGCTGTTGGCAGCAGATCTGCGATGTAGAGTGTTGTTACACTGGATCGCTTGTTGTGCAGTACCGGAACGGTTACCACGAGAAATACTGCTAGTAGCGTAAGGTAAAGCCATAAGCGGCGATATTGCAATAGCGTCCCAACATCCGATAAAATGTGCCATACAACGTTGTTCATAACCACGCTGCACACGTCGGCGATCAGCGACGTTAACACCGTCAGTTAGTAGTAGCCGTAATGTTTACATGCACAAACATTATAATACAAGGCTACATGCGTGGCAAAGCGAGTAGCGAGAGTTATGCTTTCAGTAATGGTACAACTGTTAGCCACCGTGAATTAATTTTCCTTGCTCCTCAGTTTATAGTTACACAAACAGGAACATTTGTAAAGTTGCAAAACATTCTCAGTATACAAGCGTACGAATTCTCGCAGCCGGTTTCGCCGTTTCTTTTATAGTTGCTATGTGCTTGAAAAGTGGTTTGTGTGTTCTTCTTCCACCGCAACAGGAATAGTTTTCAGATTCATTGTAAATGTCCGATATGTAAGATGACTTTTTTTTACCTTAACCTGGAAGCCATTCTTATACTGGATTCCTATAAATTTGTGGCTGTCTTCGTGTATTTTGAAACTGTTTCACTTTAAGACTTTGCAGTGTACTGTTTTCCTCCGTACTGTTACATTACTAAATTATTTCTGTCTAGACTCTGGCAAAATTACATAGTTAATATTATACATTCTCTGCTTGTTATGGTGGCACTCATTGCTCTTAATTCTTATAAGAGTTGTCTTGAAGCACAAAAATTGGTACCAATTGATGTACAAAGATATAAAATTAGCGTAATTACGAAACATATTCAATAACTCTATTTTTCCATAAAAACAAATTTCCTTAGAAACTATTAGTATCAATGTACAAATCATTGGATGGCGGATGTCGAAATAGCTTTACCTCACGTGTTTTGATAGCTAAGGACTGCAGTAGCAAATTTCGTGTCATGATATAATCAGCAGCAAGCTAATGTCACAAGTACAGTAGAATAATTTATTGAATATTGGCGAATCGTTTCCTCAGCAAATCCGTAATGCAAGGTGTGTACGTAAAAATTTATCGCCCAACTTTGCTGTCATTCACGGTGAGGCAGCTTTGTGTAACACTCCCTGTAACCAACTGACAGATAAATGATTGATGTGGCAATCCGGAGATAATTAGTGCGGGCAAATCCAGAGCGGACGACACGCAATGTAATCTGCGTCGCGTATAAATCAGCTCATCTGACTGTCACTCCGGCTGAAACGTGCCTCATCTTTCCACTGCATTTGCCACTGATTAATGAACGACTTGGTCTAACCGCCTTTTATTTCTCTAGATGCAGCCAACCACGTCAGACAAAGCTGTAAACCATGTTATAAACTCTAGAAACGGATGTACTGAAGGATCTCATAGGTGCAACGGATTAAATGTGTTTCTTTGAACGAGACACAAGTTATCAAACTAACGATGTGATACTCTGCCATACATGTGGTTTTAATTGTGTGAGCATTTCTATTTCGTATGTCACGCGTATGAGCGTACAGAAATCTTTATACGATAGTCGACTAATGGGTCTCCTCCGATAAAAGTAAGTTTTGTCCCTACAACAGAAACATTGCAGTGTCAAGGTACCAGGAACTTCTCACGTGATCAACGTTGTCATTCTTTTTGAACTTAGAAGTGTCATTTTTTAAGAGAAATGCTAAGGAACAGTAAAGACTTCTGAGCGTTGTCACGCGCACCGGTCTCTACTGTTCAGACAATGATCAGTCGAAATTCATATGGCATGACTTGTCACAATGCTGCAGATGGATACATGAATTAAATTCATTACAGACCCTCAAAGGTCAGGGTTTATCTCATTTTTACAACTTGTCACCGCGATTTTCTTCTATGTAAGATTCGGACGAACGCCCTAAATTATCTTCTCTTCGTCAAATACCAGCATGAAACATTCACCGAAGCCAAGCTACGATTCTTAGAAAGGCTTTCCGAGGTTAGAAATTAAATTATTTTCAATACGACTAATGGTGGCTTCTGGTGTAGCATCTTAACCATAAAAAATATTTTACAAAGTACGGTGTTCTATAAAAGAGAATAAATTGTGTCTCTGATCTGATAGCGATTGGCTTCTGAGCCACAGATGTTAGTTTGGATCTCCATCACATTTTTACTAGAGGAAGAGGATATGAGTTTTATTCATTCTCCGTATACTGACCTAACGAGATGTAAATTTTTCTTACAAACTAACAAGCCGTCTTTTCTGTATGTCCAGGTTATGCCTAGCGGTACTTTGTTGTTTCGAAAGATGTAAGTTAAAAAGAAAATGGCTGCCGCCTGAGAAACATCGTGGGATACAGACTCACTCTTGCATGATGCTGACGTGACATATTAGTTCACCTGGGGTTCCAACAGAACGAAACAGTTGCGGTATTAGCCAATGGCTCAGGCTCCCATCGATCAAACATATAGCATGGGGCTGCACTAATGCTGATGTCACCCTGGCTAGAAGAAAATATAATATGACATACGCAATTCCAGATTTTTGTTGTGTGACAAGCGAAGCACGTACCTAGTTAAAAATGGTTCAAATGGCTCCAAGCACTATGGGACCTAACATCTAAGGTATCAGTCCCCTAGACTTAGAACGACTTAAACCTAACAAACCTAATGACACCACACACATCCAAGCCCGAGGCAGGATTCCAACCTGCGACTTTAGCAGCAGCGCGGTACCGGACTGAAGCGCCAAGAACCACTCGGTAACAGCGGCCGGCCTTACCTAGTTACATTTATACAACTGTTGGTCAATATATTGCTACACTTCTCGACAAGCAAAGAGAGGATCAGATTTGTTAGTAGGTACATACAAGACGATTCTCCTCTATGGACTACCAGAGCAGCAGAATCTTGTAAAATTTATGACGATTATGAACATGATATGGTTCTGAAATACTTGTCCAAGGGCATTCAGAAGAGGAAGTATTTAATCCGAAGCCATGAATATAAAACAAGGTAATCACAGGAGATACTTGGAAAAGTGTAATTATAAAACCAAGTACTGGAAATAGCCAGTCTCTCACACAGATATTTTACCAATATTTAAGGTGACGTTTGGTGTCGAATTGATCATCGTCCCGTAAACTAACCTGGAGGAGTGTATATCGGTGCCGGATTTCACTGGCATTGTACAAGAAGAACCAAATGTGGCAACATGTAACGTCCGTCATGGTAGGAACGAACTGGAACGCCGAGAAAACAGTTGACATGGTAGTTGCAATGGATGAGCTGAAAGTGGTGGCAATATCACTTACGGCTTTGTTGCTGAAGGGCAGACAAACTTGTGAGAAAAACTGCGCAACTGCAGTCAGCTTATAGCGCCCTGCTCTGCTGAAAGGGCGCTGCAGCAACGACGAGATAACAAACATAAATTTGGTTATCAGAATTCGATAGGGTGCAAGTTCACAGATAATAGTGGACACAAAATGTGATTCTGAACAGTCATACTCTGAAAGCGAGCGTGGGAAAGGTTAATAACTTTTATACCAACTTCGAACAGGAAAATACGAATGACAACATTGAGTCTCAGAAAGCAGGTCATGGACAGAAGTAGTGGCAGTGGCAGTGGCAGTAGTATTAACATGCCCCTTTATAATGGCGGATGTAACATACAAGCAGAATTATATCAGAAACTAAATGAATATACTATTCAGTTGTGAAAATATTTCACCCCAATGTAGAAGCACATAGAGATATGCGTTTTGAGATTGTTTTGGATACTGGTGGTGCCACGAGTGTTCTGTCTATCAATTTGTGTAAGAGGATTCCAAATTACCTACTTTGCTAATTACTAGTTCCAGAATCCTGGGAGCAATTGGACCCAGTATAAGACATATAAAGATAAGAGTTAATTTGACTTTAGGAAATATAGCTTCTCAGAACATGTTCTTAGTGACTGATAATTCACTGGTGGATTATATGCATGGATTGACTTTCTGCTTGAGAGAGAGAGACGCTAAAGTGAACCCTCCACGGGAAAGTATTGTATCAAGGTTGATGGTCAGGGTGTGGTAGTGGATTTACTGCAAATGGATCCTGGTTGCGCTAAATTTTGCCAAGATGTTAGGGTGAAGATTATTAATAATGGAAATGACAGTCACAACACTCTACAGTCTTTTATTCTGTTCAATATATTGTTGAACAATAATTAATAAAGTCTGGTTGTTTAAATGTTGGTCAGAAATCTGAATAGAAAGGCAGTTTTGTAAGGTACATGACTGTATTTGAAGAAAACGCTGAAATAATTTGTGGTTACGAAAGTCTCCTTGTTATAGTACCCCACAAAAATATTGTCACAACTCGTACTCCATACCCTGGGCAAAATAGTCGTGACTAAAGCAATACGCAACAAGTTGGTGTCGGTCATTGCAGAAATTACTGCAAATGGCCCATTTATCATTGTGGGGACAATTCACTGCTGTGCTTATTTACTATGCTATCCTGGGTCTACTAAAATATAAAAGTTTATGGCCTCATCAGGATCTAAAAGGCTAGTTTAAATGATTAGTTCCTTGGTATGTTATAATCAGATCTTGTATATCAATGTGTACGTTGAACCTTGTAAAGGTGAGCCAATACGTGTAATTAAAAGGGCTGTGTATGTAAATTCTCACAGTGATTACCTTGTAGGGTATAAATATTAGTGTATACTTACGTTGCGATCTAACATGATGGTGCAATATGGTAACCAGAATCTTTTTTTTTCGAATAAGCTTAAGCAGTGACTGATATTACGATGTATGAAGGTGTACATACTTGTGCAGCCTAAGGAAGTATATTTTGTGGTCATGATGTTGATTTGAGGAGTTAGTAAAAGTTTTTCATGAAGTACAGAGCAGTAGCAGAATTACTAACATATATACATGTCTGCGCGTGTTTCTCTGTGTTATAACTGCAAGAACCTTATGGTTGACAAAGCATGATTTGCGGAGGATACAAATAAAACAATTTCTGTTTTTTTCTCTGTAACTGGTAGGATTTCAGAATGTAGCTTCTTTCTTTTGTTCTCCATATTCATGAGAATTCGGTAAGCCAAAGTAGTGATAATGAGAAATCACTCTACCAGAAGCCTATGAATAAGTGATCAGATGGCTGAACATAGAAAACTGTAATTTATGTACGTTAATTTGTGTTTAGTTGGCGTCAAATTAGACTTTCTGCCTGTTCTATTAATCTTTCGACAGGTACTAGATATACGACAAGACAGCATAAAAACTGAGCCTCTGTGCCTCTGTGCATGTTTTTCCACATAACAGACCAGGTATGTAACTGCACAGTGTGAATGATTAAGCTAAAAAAGTACAATGTTCCTTTCATGGAACTGTCAGGTGATAGTGTAAACCAAGTACAATTCTGACGAAGCAGAGGTGTAGTTTACTACTTGAGTTTAGTTATTAATTATGATAGTAGCATTTACATTGCAGTTAGACACTTGTACATGCAGTATGATTTTTTCAGGTGATTTGGGAGCTATGGTCTCGAATACGTTGAATTATGAAGATGATACACACATATTCATCATGAACTGATCAGAGTGCTTATGAATCAGGAATCAGTTTACCTGATGGCACGAGGACAAACCTTTGCAGTTGGCAGCTGATGGTAGGAGTGCTGACACATTATCTCCCTATCCGGTAATGCTGGCAACTGATGTGTTATGCATGGAGATGACATCAACCTGTACTGCACCAAAAACAGGCTGAAGATGACGCACTGAAGCGTTGAAACTAGTAGTGGCAAAATAAAAATAAAATAAATCATAAGGGCGGCTGTAGGTGCTTTTATTTGTCACGAAACCTTAGCAATGTGTTCTTAAGGACTGTGATAGTGGACTTACCTTTTACCTGCGATAAGGACGGTGAATGTAAGTCCAGTCACTGTGTGTGTGTGTGTTTTCGCGATGAGTGTTGTTGTCCTCATGAACACAATTATTTTGTAATGTCCAGATGAACATGTGGAAACACTCCCCACTGATATTTGGAAAAGTATTACCTGAGCACGAACGTAATCCCTGCGGAACTGACAGTCAGATGTCACCAGACTGCGTTTCTGCCGTTCAGATGAATGAAACGGATGCCACAGCGGTGTGGACATCGGAACTTAAATAAAGACTGCAAAAATCATCTACGAATGTACTTGTCGGCTGTTATGAACCGAGAGTTCGTAACTGGTACTGATTTATGGTTAGAACGATAATGCTGCTCGTGGACTTGGTGAAAAATGAAAAATATAGGAGCCACCGGCAATCACAGTACATACCTAGTCTGCACTCTCCCCAATTCTGACGATTTCATGTTATATAACTATAACCATTTTTCACAAAATTGTGTAGCTCTGTCTTCTACAATTTATATCTTTGCTTTAGGTCTTGATTTCCAGGAAGATAATTATGTAAGACTTTTTTATATTAGTTGTATTGTTACATGTTTTGCTGCCATCTGATGTTCTGCTTGGCGGTGTGAAGATACTGGAGCAGACATCTCCACTAGTGGTCCTTTCGTAAGTCAAATGCCAACCAAACAAGACCACACCTCTTGGATGATTCGGCTCAGGAGAAAGCTCGACATATACAAACAACAACGTAAATTGTGTTCACGCTCCTGATATAGAAATGTGGAACATAGCTAAATTTACCTACCTAATTTCTTCATCCTGTAAAACATCGTAATTCACAAATCGACCCTGGTCTTCAGACACACTAATGACATTTCTGTATTTAAAGCCTATATCGTCATACCGCTGTCTGATTTTCCCCACCTATATAAGCTTATACTGTTGTTTGTAAACAAGGATCCTCTGAACAACTTTTTGTAAACGAGAAATATGAGTTACCTAAAACATGAGAATGAAGGCGCTGCCCTTGTTCTTGCCCCGGTTTTCCATAGGCCGTGACGAAATGTTGGAATAAGAAACATGAAACAGTTGAGCTTATCCCAATCTCATTCCATTCAGCGAATTATAGAAAATAAAAATAAACAGTACGCTCACCAAACTAAGAAGAAATTGCTATAATCTTTAACACATATTACTGAGTTGCGTTGTATTGAGACATTTCTTTGCCCAATTGTGAATTGCATTCCTTCGCTAATACTCGTAAATGTTTACCTACATTTTGTAGCTTTTCACTTGAAAAGTTTGCCTCCTTTTTTGTAGCTCCTTTGAATTACCTATGCATGTAGAGCTGTTTCATATGTACTTGATTGACATGTGGTTTAACATGTCGGTAATGACTGTTACCTTTCTGTGTGAAATAAGAGATACATCTTACTTTATTACGTCCAGTACAGTACGAGATTGGTTCCAGGGAAGCAGAGTTATAAGCATTAAAAAAGAAAGAAAGCACTCAAATAAAAATTTGAGTAAGGGCTTCAGCCAAAGAAATACTTTAAAATAGTTATTGTGAAGAAAAGCGAGTAAAACCAAGAATGGTGACAGACATGCTTACAATTAACAACACATTCCCCCATTGAGGACTTCGTAACATCTCAATCAAAAAATATTTAAAAAAGGCAGTGTTTTATGAAAGTGAATAAACTGCTTCTCTGAGCAGGTTGCGTATGTCTGCTACACCAGAGTCACAATACAGTTAACTGAAATCTCTTGTCATAATTTCCCCGCTCATAATGATCTGATAGAGGAAGCTGAAATATTTTTTCCCGTTCTTCAGGTATTAATCCAACAAGAGATGAATTTCTGTTACGAGCCAATAAGAAGAAATTTTGCTTATTGAGGTTAAGTCGAATAAATATTTCTAAGTCATAGTGAGTGTTAAAGTAAATACAGACTTTATTTAATTTTCAATGAAGTTATTTTGGCACTAGAATTTTGCTAACTTTCATGATGATTGTAGTGACGTGTTTAGCTTCTCGAGTTTATCAAGGACAGAATTTTATTTTTCAGTTTACTGCATCTTCAGACAGGATTTAATAGAAAGATTTGGCGACATGTGACTGGGTAACATTTGTTTCAATCGGAACTCAAGACGTTATCCTGAAAAAAGTTGTAAAATTATATTCTGATTTATGAGGCGAATAAAATATGTAATACGTGTAAATAAAACAACAGAAAAAAACAGCAGCTACCAGCATGAGGAAGAAATCGTAGAACCTCACGAAGTACAAGTTAATCTGATTATTGGGAGAGAATTTGTCAAGTAGTACAATGAAAGTACTTGACGATAGAGAATATACTCTGTCCATCAGAAACATGGTTGCTTTCAGTACCTAATTATGACTGTATCCACTGACATTGCTTGGTTAACAACTGTGCATGATAAACTTAGCTTTGATTTCAGTCGGGCCACAGATGCCAGGTAGCGCTAAACGTGGAAGGCCAAAACGTTTAGCTATACCACAAGAGTAGGTAAGTTTGACGTTATAGTAATCGAGTGTATCGTTCATGATATGTTGCTGTATACAAATACTAAGTGTACGTGAATGAGGCTAGAATCTGGTCAGAGAGATAAGACAGACGTCAAACGACAGCAACCAGTCCGACGTGAGCACTCCCCAGCGTGACTACCCGTTGCATACCTATTTAGCAAGCATATTTTCAAACGGCTGTAGCCCGAAAACTGTACGCTTTCAGTCCCAGACATGGGTTCCTGCTCAGAATAGTATGCATTCACTCCCCTCTACACGTCCTACAAGTTTTTAAGGGAATTTACGAAACCCAAAATCCAAAATGTAGTACCCCCTTTTTTTGCTTTTATATGCATATCACAATCACTTGTACTTTCACTGGAAAACCGAGTCAGCACGGCATTCGCTCTATAGCCGATTAGCGCCTTTGCTTGCATCTAAATACAAGTTATATTTTTCTTACACATTCTGCAGATGTTCCTGTTTCATTTGTGTTTGCAGACTTAATAATACATACCATTAACCACGACCCATACTTCTATATGTTTCCAACTTACCTCAAGCTAGTGTCAGCTTATTCAGCACTTATAGGACGACATGTCGTAAGATTTATGTGTAGCTGAACATCTCCGCCAAATTTCCCACTAAGATCACGGTATTCTGTCCCGTCTTAGAGGGACAAGAGCTCTACAAGCTGCTCAGAACGTTCAATGTTTTGCTGTCTCTGGATGAACTACAGTGAGGAACTCACTCTAACCCAAATTGAGTTATGGAAACGCGTGTTACAGTTTCCAGTATACTGACTTCATACCGAGTAAGTTTTTGGAAGCCATCCGAAACGGGTATATACACTGTCCAGTCACATTAATATGACCACTGTCTAAGTTCAACATCAACTTGGAATGACCTCTGACAGACTGCAGGTGGCATTACTAGCAGTGGAAGGTACATAAAACATGTCACGAGGACGCGGTAAGAATGGTGCATGTCCTAATACGGAAATGGAATCATTTATCTCCCGTCCAAAATCTTTGCCTCTTTGGAAAAGGATAGAAGCATTTACGAAGCAACTAAGTTTGTAAATTGAGTTTACAGGCATATTCAATTGGGTTCAGTGACTCCTGAAGTAGTTCGTGCTCAAAGACAAGTGTATTTCCCGGAAAAGCGCTCAGGGATACTTTCGCAAGTGTGTCGTTATCTTTTCTTTTAGAGTATGTGTTCAAGTGCGGCATTGGAGGTATTCCTTGGATTTGTGTAAATATCCTCTCACCATCTGCAAAGCCCCTTCTCTTTGTGAAGTGATACATTTAATTCATGTGATATCTTTAAATTATGTATGCGTCAATATTCCGCCACACGAAATGTTCTCGTGGGCGTCAGTATTAGACAAATTTTTACCAGGTAAACGCTGTTTTGTTTGCGATTCGGTCCGACTGCGACCAACGACACGTACAACCCCGGCAGGACACGAGGAGAAACGGAGAAAGAGCACGTGTTTCGACAAAAGTTTCCCTGGTGCATTTGTTCGGGCATCAGCGTGACGTGTGATCCGTCAGTCACGTGGCCCTAGCGCACCGCCGCCTCTCAGGCTCCTGCCGGTGTGGCGCAGTCCAGCAGCCGACGCCGGCCCTGGGGTTTGAGGCTGGGGCATCCTGCGAGGGTGGCAAGATGGGATGACAGACGGTGCGTGTTTCGAAATCGAAGGATTTTTAACAGTGTAATTACGTGTGATGGGTATTTCATAATGGTATTCCTTGCGTGAATGCGTCTTTTCAAGACTCGCATCTTCCCAAAGAGCAGAGAATGAAGACCAAGAGAGATCCAACCTCTGCAAACTGATTTTCTGATGAATAAATCTACCCCCTGCTATGTAACTGAATTTCTTGTCATGAGATACTTCCTCTCAACCACAGAGTGGGAGGAGGGCAGGGGAAGTATAGAGTAAGGACCTCTCAATCAAAATGAAGGATTATCACCAGGGGGGGATAATTATTCATAGATTTGCCCCTGAATGTGTACTTCCCCCTGATCTAAGTAGCCCTCACTACCAAAACGCTCTGATGCCCTCTTGTACGACGCGCATCTGTGTCTATGTGTGTGTGTGTGTGTGTATGTGTGTGTGTGTGTATAAAATTATGGCTCACCACATTCGTCAATTTTTGTTTTAGATTTCGCGCAAATTTTTTAAATATCCTACACTCATTTTTGGATCTTCTAAGGACCGGCCGCTGTGGCCGAGCGGTTCTAGGCGCTTCAGTCTGGAGCAGCGCGACCTCAACGGTCGCAGGTTTGAATCCTGCCGCGGGCATGGATGTGTGTTATGTCCTTAGATTAGTTAGGTTTAAGTAATTCTAGGTTCTAGGGGACTGATGACCTCAGATAATCCCATAGTGCTCAGAGCCAATTGAAACATTTCTTCTAAGGAATTGAGCAGGAAGATTTCGAACTACTCGGAAGTATTCTAAACAGATAATAAATTTTCTGCGACCACAGAAATGTATCAAACATTTTAGTAGCGTTAGCACAGAATGTAGATGACAACTACGAGAAAATCTGATAGTGCGAGTTGGGTATTATAAAAGAATGCTCTTCGAGTACAACATTACAACGTATATCACATTTTCCACATTTCACTTCATCGACAGTTTTAAAGTTAATGGCTTTCAAATTAGGTTACAATTCTCTGAGTTGTGTCTACGTAAATTGTAAAGCGTTGTGGTGTTGCAGTGCAAGACTATTTACGAAAATCGTATAGCATGGGTAAATCAGTCATCGCAACAGACGCCACTGCCCATGCTCGCTGACGAAGGTGGGATAACAACCTTGACTTGCCTTGAGCGTTCCTCTCACCAATCACATAATCAGTCCCCGATCTGCTGATGGTACCCTACACAGCCAGAACCCATAAGGTGCAACAGATATCCGGTGACATCCCACGGAGACGTCGATCAGATTCCAAGTTTGTAAGGTCGCTGAAATTCTCCAGCGCCATAGAAGAGGGATAAATTGTATAAGGCGGAAGCTACATCCATTAATTTAGAATGTCATTGGTGTTTGTTTCAGGGTTATCAGTGCGAGTCCCCACCAGATGTTTTTCTTCGAAAAGTTTCCACGCAGTCCGTGCCATTCAACCAGCGTAATTTCTAGGCACGATGTTGATATGTTTGCTTGCATTGTGCATTTGTATTCCTTAATTGCGACTTGTTAATCACCTAGTTTGTGACAGTACAAGCATCAGCTCCAGAGTGGACGATGGGACTCATTAACGCTGAAAAAGCTGAGAATAATCGTTTTTGCTGTAAGATTGCATGCTCATGGTAAATTCAATTACTTCTTGTACGATGTATGCAGTAGGATATTCCAGTAGACGGCAACCATCTTGGCACCTATTTATCGAACTCGTGACAGTGGTAGTTTAAAACCTAGACAAACTAACAGACGGAAACCAGTGACGACAGAAGTGAGAGAAATTAAAGTTCTTGTTGCTATTGCGGCAGAACGACGCGTTAGCACCCTCGCAGTTGCGCGAGGAAGTGGCATGAATAAGGGAAGAGTCCCGCGCCTTGTCCATCGACATAGGTTCCATCCCTATTCATGTTTCTTCTTCAGAAGCAGCATGGAAATGATTATTGGAATCGTGTTAAATTTCCATACATAAGACTTAAGGAATGTTACCCCAGATTTAGGAAGGCACCTTTAGTCTAGGGTAACTAACGCCTTTGATTAATAACCAAAACGTCCTCGGTCTGGGGGTCGGAATTTGCAAACCGTTTCAATTTTGAATAAAAATCAGCACCGGTGGCCGAAGACCTCCGGTATAAGAACTCTTCCACATTCACTCAACGGCCTTGCACCCACAACACATGTGGCCTGTAATTGCAAAAATGTCATGATGATCTATCCATGGGCAAAAGATTCCGTTACAGTCACACTTTCGGGTCTCCGGGAGAGGACTCCCAAGAGAGAGGTGACCGTGAGAAAAAGGTGGAATAAACAACGGAAGGGTAACGTTCTACGAGTCGGGACGCAGGATGCCAGAAACTTAAAAGTGGCAGAGAAGGTAGAAAATCTGAAGAGGAGAATGCAAAGGCTCAATCTAAATATAGTGGGGGTCACTGAAACGAAATGTAAAGAAGACATTGATGTCTGATCCGATGAGTATAGGGTAATATCAACAGCGGCAGAAAAAGGTATAAGAGGAGCAGAAATCGTTATTAATAGTAAGGTAGGGCAGATAGTATGTTACAGTGAACTGTTCCGTGATTGGTTTGTTCTCTTCATAATCAACTGCCAGCCAACACCGACACAACTCTCAGGTGTACCTGCCGACGCCGCAAGCTGAAGATAAAGAGACAGAGAAAGCTTATGACGATATTGAACGCGTAATTCGGTACTTAAGAGGAAAAGAAAATTTAATAATCACGAGGGATTGGAATGCTGTTGTAAGGGAAGGAGTAGAGAAAGCGCTGCGGCGAGTATGGGATTGGTACTAGGAATCAGACAGGACAAGGACTAATTGAGTTCTGGAATAAATTTCTGGCAATGACAGCGAATATGCGGTTCAAGAATCACAACAGGAGGAGGCACGCTTGCAAAAGGTCGGGAGATACCGTGGAGATTTCAGTTACACTATGTCACGGTCAGACAGAGATTCCGATATCAGATACTGCATTGTAAGCAGATATAGATTCAGATCATAATGTAATAGTGACGATGGGTATGCTGAAGATTAAGAGATTAGCGAGGAAGTATCCATACGCAAAGAAAAGGAACGCGGAAGTAGTAAGTTCAAATGGCTCTGAGCACTATGGGACTTAACATCTGTGGTCATCAGTCCCCTAGAACTTAGAACTACTTAATCCTAACTAACCTAAGGACATCACACACATCCATGCCCGAGGCAGGATTCGAACCTGCGACCGTAGCAGCCGCGCGGTTCCGGACTGCACGCCTATAACCGCTAGACCACCGCGGCCGGCGCGGAAGTAGTAAGGAATAAAGAGATACGCTGGAAGTTGTCGAAGACTATGGGTACTGCAATAATATTGAGGCCAGCAGGTGGTACAGCTGAAGAGGAATGGACATCTCTAAAAATGGAAAATCATAGTTTGGAAGAGCAACATAGGTACAAAGTAGTTAACTGCAAGGAAACAATGAGTGACAGAAGAAATACTTCAGTTGATCGATGAAAGAAGGAAGTAAAAAAGTGCTCAGGGAAATTTAGGAATACAAATAAGTCGCTGAGGAATGAAATGAATAGGTAGAGCAGGGAGGCTAAGACGAAATCACTGCTTGAATACCGGACTGGCAACTTATCACTGTCGGTGGCCATTTCGAACACCGTGATGGTTAGTTGTCTCGATACTGGTCAGAATCCACATTACTAGTGTATGAACTCGCGTTGTTCTTTACTGTGTGCTACCACAGCTATTGTACAAGTGCCGATGTGGGAACTATTCAGACTGCGATATCTCGCAAAGGTCTCGCACTAGAAACCTGCAACAAACACCACTGACATTCTAATGCACCCTTCTTATAGTTTGTTGATGTCAATAGGCACACTTAAGTTTAAAAATGTGTATGTTTGCCCTAAAATACACTTTCTAAGTGTTATTATAGTCTATTGTTAGGCTAACAATACCAGCCCCTGACTAGCAATCCATTCTGTGAAAACCGCACGTCAACACCAGTTTCCATTTCCGCTATATATACTGTGCAATTTTTAGGTAGTTCTCCTTTATACATTAACAATCATTTACGTGCATCAGGAAATTTGTCTCGTTGTCCGTTCAAACTTAACGAAGAATGTACTTCCAAATAGTAATTTGTTAAGGATATGTCTGGGTTAGCATGTCTTTCCAAAGTCTTAATGTATATATCGTGTTCATGTAGCTTCATCAATGTAATAAATCTGAAATGTTCACGCTTCCAAGGTTATATGAAATCTTATTAAAAATACGATTCTCGCAACCAAGAGATTACTGCTCTCTGTTCACCTGAATATTTGTAACGTTGACCATCTACTTAAATTTGTCTCCTGCCTTCACACGCTTGTACAGGTTTCATCTAGATTTCATGCAAAACGTTAAGCAAAGGACGAAGATGTTAGTGAAGCCCTCTCAGGGATCGCCTTGTTTCGCTTCTCTCGGCAGACGTTCACTTGAACATACCTCGCTATATTGAACACTGTCGTAGGCGAGGGTTGGGGACGCGGCTTTATCATTTGACTCTGTTTTCACGAAATGAAACACAGCCCAGAGCGTATTTCTTTCATTCTCCCAAGGGTTACGCCGCGAGAACAAGAAGAGAAATGGAGGATTAATCTTAACTGTTGCACTACCATACGATACACCTCCTGTTGCTTCTGCGCATGTCGTGCCACTTGTCTACCTGTTCCTGGCTCTACCCTTGTTCGTTCGGACCTTTTATTCGCTTCGTTCACAAACTTGTGCCTTGATGACTATGCGACATAGTCTTCGTCTCACGGTAACCCGCGAGACAGTGCCATGGATAACCGCAGACTGCTTTCATGTACCGAATACCCATGAGATGGGTACGTATAACTGGATCTTGTGGCAGCTAGCACCTCCTGTGGGACGGACAACGCATGGCCTAGACGACGAGATAATAGTGTTTGAACAGTGCACCTCTATGTATCGAGGCGCCTGCTGGAGCGTTGGCGCTACGTCAGGGGAAGAGCGATAATATGGTGACCAACTACGTCTATAAACCGGTATTCGATGAGCTGGGTTGCTTGCGGCGCGAATGTACTGGAGCATTCCGTCGATGCCTAGGGGTGAGCTAGGAATGTCTTTGGAGTGCTGATAAATGGGGCCATATACTGAACTAATTAATGTACTGAAGTGAGAGGATTATGAAGTGTACTTCTGTATAGAGCCTCTTATAATTGTGAAGCTTCTATGTAATAATTAATTCGGCCGAAAGCAAGGTACAGAAGAAATTCTTATTAATTAATTCTTCCGAATAAAAAGCAAGTCAGCGTTCATGAAACTGAAAACTATTAGCTTCGGAGAGATTTCTCATAATATCTGTAGTATCAGTGCAGTTTCCCATTCTTACAATAAATCCAGTTTCTTTGCCTTAGTCTTACGGATCAATAAATGCACTTCATCCGACCCCAGGCCTTCAATTCCACAGCGACACCATTTTAATAACATTAGAACCCACTTGTTATTTCCTTACAGATATTTGCGAATTAGCAATTGCCCATCCCCCCCCCCCCCCCCCCCCTTGAATCATGGACCTTGCCGTTGGTGGGGAGGCTTGCGTGCCTCAGCGTTACAGATAGTAGTACCGTAGGTACAACCACAACGGAGGGGTACCTGTTGAGAGGTCAGACAAACGTGTTGTTCCTGAAGAGGGGCAGCAGCCTTTTCAGTAGTTGCAAGGGCAACAGTCTGGATGATTAACTGATCTGGCCTTGTAACAATAACCAAAACAGCCTTGCTGTGCTGGTACTGCGAACGGCTGAATGCAAGGGGAAACTACGGCCGTAATTTTACCCGAGGGCATGCAGCTTTACTGTATGATTAAATGATGATGGCGTCCTCTTGGGTAAAATATTCCGGAGGTAAAATAGTCCCCCATTCGGATCTCCGGGCGGGGACTACTCAAGAGGATGTCGTTATCAGGAGAAAGAAAACTGGCGTTCTACGGATCGGAGCGTGGAATGTCAGAGCCCTTAATTGGGCAGGTAGGTTAGAAAATTTAAAAAGGGAAATGGATAGGTTAAAGTTAGATATAGTGGGAATTAGTGAAGTTCGGTGGCAGGAGGAACAAGACTTCTGGTCAGGTGACTACAGGGTTATAAACACAAAATCAAATAAGGGTAATGCAGGAGTAGGTTTAATAATGAATAGGAAAATAGGAATGCGGGTAAGCTACTACAAACAGCATAGTGAACGCATTATTGTGGCCAAGATAGATACGAAGCCCACACCTACTACAGTAGTACAAGTTTATATGCCAACTAGCTCTGCAGATGACGAAGAAATCGAAGAAATTTATGATGAAATAACAGAAATTATTCAGATAGTGAAGGGAGACGAAAATTTAATAGTCATGGGTGACTGGAATTCGAGTGTAGGAAAAGGGAGAGAAGGAAACGTAGTAGGTGAATATGGATTGGGGCTAAGAAATGAAAGAGGAAGCCGCCTGGTAGAATTTTGCACAGAGCACAACTTAATCATAACTAACACTTGGTTTAAGAAACATGAAAGAAGGTTGTATACATGGAAGAGCCCTGGAGATACTAAAAGGTATCAGATAGATTATATAATGGTAAGACAGAGATTTAGGAACCAGGTTTTAAATTGTAAGACATTTCCAGGGGCAGATGTGGACTCTGACCACAATCTATTGGTTATGACCTGTAGATTAAAACTGAAGAAACTGCAAAAAGGTGGGAATTTAAGGAGATGGGACCTGGATAAACTGAAAGAACCAGAGGTTGTACGGAGTTTCAGGGAGAGCATAAGGGAACAATTGACAGGAATGGGGGAAAGAAATACAGTAGAAGAGGAATGGGTAGCTTTGAGTGATGAAGTAGCGAAGGCTGCAGAGGATCTAGTAAGTAAAAAGACGAGGGCTAGTAGAAATCCTTGGGTAACAGAAGAAATGTTGAATTTAATCGATGAAAGGAGAAAATATAAAAATGCAGTAAATGACGCAGGCAAAAAGGAATACAAACGTCTCAAAAATGAGATCGACAGGAAGTGCAAAATGGCTAAGTAGGGATGGCTAGAGCACAAATGTAAGGATGTAGAGGCTTATCTCACTAGGGGTAAGATAGATACTGCCTACAGGAAAATTAAAGAGACCTTTGGAGATAAGAGAACCACTTGTATGAACATCAAGAGCTCAGATGGAAACCCAGTTCTAAGCAAAGAAGGGAAAGCAGAAAGGTGGAAGGAGTATATAGAGGGTCTATACAAGGGCGATGTACTTGAGGACAATATTAAGGAAATGGAAGAGGATGTAGATGAAGATGAAATGGGAGATACGATACTGCCTGAAGAGTTTGATTGAGCACTCAAAGACGTGAGTCGAGACAAGGCCCCCGGAGTAGACAACATTCCATTGGAACTACTGACGGCCTTGGGACAGCCAGTCCTGACTAAACTCTACCATCTGGTGAGCAAGATGTATGAAACAGGCGAAATACCCTCAGACTTCAAGAAGAATATAATAATTCCAATCCCAAAGAAAGCAGGTGTTGACAGATGTAGAAATTACCGAACAATCAGTTTAATAAGCCCCAGCTGCAAAATACTAACACGAATTCTTTACAGACGAATGGAAAAACTAGTAGAATCCGACCTCGGGGAAGATCAGTTTGGATTCCGTAGAAATACTGGAACACGTGAGGCAATACTGACCTTACGACTTACCTTAGAAGAAAGATTAAGGAAAGGCACACCTACGTTTCTAGCATTTGTAGACTTAGAGAAAGCTTTTGACAATGTTGACTGGGATACTCTCTTTCAAATTCTAAAGGTGGCCGGGGTAAAATACAGGGAGCGAAAGGCTATTTACAATTTGTACAGATACCAGATTGCAGTTACAAGAGTCGAGGGACATCAAAGGGAAGCAGTGGTTGGGAAGGGAGTAAGACAGGGTTGTAGCCTCTCCCCGATGTTATTCAATCTGTATATTGAGCAAGCAGTAAAGGAAACAAAAGAAAAATTAAAATCCATGGAGACGAAATAAAAACTTTGAGGTTCGCCGATGACATTGTAATTCTGTCAGAGACAGCAAAGGACTTGGAAGAGCAGTTGAATGGAATGAACAGTGTCTTGAAAGGAGTATATAAGATGAACATCAACAAAAGCAAAACGTGGATAATGGAATGTAGTCGAAATAAGTCGGGTGATGCTGAGGGAATTATATTAGGAAATGAGACACTTAAAGTAGTAAAGGGGTTTTGCTATTTGGAGATAAAATAACTGATGATGGTCGAAGTAGAGAGGATATAAAATGTAGACTGACAATGGCAAGGAAAGCGTTTCTGAAGAAGAGAAATTTGTTAACATCGAGTATAGTTTTAAGTGCCAGGAAGTCGTTTCTGAAAGTATTTGTATGGAGTGTAGCCATGTATGGAAGTGAAACATGGATGATAAATAGTTTGGACAAGAAGAGAATAGAAACTTTCGAAATGTAGTGCTTCAGAAGAATGCTGAAGATTAGATGGGTAAATCACATAACTAATGAGGAAGTATTGAATAGGATTTGGGAGAAGAGAAGTTTGAGGCACAACTTGACCAGAAGAAGGGATCGGTTGGTAGGACATGTTCTGAGGCATCAAGGGATCACCAATTTAGTATTGGAGGGCAGCGTAGAGGGTAAGAATCGTAGAGGGAGACCAAGAGATGAATACACTAAGCAGTTTCAGAAGGATGTAGGTTGCAGTAGGTACTGGGAGATGAAGCAGCTTGCACAGGATTGAGTAGCATGGAGAGCTGCATCAAACCAGTCTCAGGACCGAAGACCACAACAACAACAATTGCTCATGTTAATCTAAGTTTCAGTGCCTCATAGCTGCGGTAACAACGCTCTACTGAATATCTTTATCTTTCTCTGCAATCAACTACCAAAAATCGACTGCACCGTCAACTCTTTACATTTGTTTGGAGCAGGTATAATGAGCCAGTCTGTTTTAGTCATTGCGCCTTTATGTAATTCACCAACAAAAAATAACTTACTACATATACTAGTAGCATACACACCAATAAGCGAAAATATTATGATCACTTGCTTTGTAGCTTGTCTGTCAGTCTTTGGAATGAAATGCATTACTGATTCTACCGATCAAAGATCCGACAGTTTGTTGGTGGGTTTGCGAAGATACGTGGCATTAGATGTCTACGCACAGGTTATGTTATTCGCATAAATAACGGACCTCTGATTTGACTACGCAGTGATGCCACCCGGGTGTGAACCAGATGGGTTGCATAGGATTTACATTAGGTGAATTTTACAGCCGAGATAACAACGTGAAATTACTATACACCTCCTCAGACCACTGTTTCAATGTTCTGGCTCCAAGACAGGGACAACTTGTTGCTCAAAGATAACATCGCCGTCGGAAAAATTCAAACATGAAGGGATTCTGGTGTTTTGCACCTGTCGGCGTGCCTTCCATTAATATCAGAAGCCCCCTGCAAGCGCAGGCGAGCGTCTCCCACTGTATAATACTGCACCCATCAGCCTGCATCCCTGTCGCACTGCACCTTTCCCTCGATGACGGCTTGTGTGGAGACGACCATCGAACTAGTGTAGTAAAAGTGTGATTCACCCGAAGAGCCGACACGTTTACGTTGTTCGACGGACGAATCCCGATGGTCCCGTGTCCACTACAGTCGTAATTGACGATGTCGTATGGTCAACTTGTTAACATATGGTTCAAAATGGCTCTGAGCACTATGGGACTTAACAACTGTGGTCATCAGTCCCCTAGAACTTAGAACTACTGAAACCTAACTAACCTAAGGACATCACACACGTCTATGTCCGAGGCAGGATTCGAACCTGCGACCGTAGCAGTCGCGCGGTTCCTGGCTGTTAACATATGGGGCTGGTCCGCTGCGGAGCTCCAAATTCAACAATCTATCATGTGCGAAGCAAGTATTGCGCTCTTTCGACAGAGGTGTCACAGATCACCATCTCTTCTAATTTACAGAGCAGACAAGTCTCCGAGCCACACGTTGTGTGAAGAGTCATGGACGCCCAACATTTAGCTCCTATTCGTAGTTTCACTGTCCCTTTACCTCTTTCTGTACATTCTCATGACGGTAGCACGTGAAAATTCGACCAGGTTCGTCGTTTTCGAGATACTCGTTCACAGACTATGCGTAATAATAATCTGCCCTTTGTCAAAGTCGCTTATCACAATGGATTTCCCCATTTGCAGCCCATATATCCGCCAGTCCCTGCAAGATCGATAGCGAACGTAATATGGCGGATACTGTCCGCTGCACGATGCAGGTAAGAAAAGCATAGATGTTGTGCTGTTGACAACAGGCACTGACTGCCGATTATGTCTACTTGCAGATATACTGGTTGTATTGCGTTTTAGCACTTACGATGGAGGCGATAGTTTGATAATAGACTTTGTGTCCGAAAGCAGTTGCCGCTAATAAAGGATTTTTCCCACAGCAATTTCGACAGCTTCGCTTACACAGATTTGAGTGTGTAGCTCATACCAGGGCTCCATTACCCGCCCGCTGTATCGATTTCCGCAACATGCGATGATTCGAGTTTCATTAGTATTTATGTGTCTTGTACCGGACTAAACCGAAGCTATTGAGAAGGGCAACGGATTCCTATTATATGTGGGGAAATGTTTGGGAAATTTGCTGTGAATCTCTTAAAGAACCACATACAAGACGATAAGACTACCAGTTCTCGTGTAGTTCTCGAGCGTTTAGGGTTCTTGTCGAAATAATCTGAGAAGCCCTGTTACGGTTATAATAGGTACACTTCACACAGAAGTGTAACAGTGTCACTCGGGGAACGTATACAGCAGTCAGTGGATGAAGGGCAGCAAGGTCACTGTGAAACACCATTAACAAGGGTTATAGACGAGTGTCAATGCCTAAAGTCTTTCACTAGCAAACTAAACGTCCCGGGTCCTAGGATCGAACCCAGCCACTGCTTACATTCAGAATAAAGGTGTCAGCAATGCTATGGCTGCCAATGACTTAAGATATCATTATTTGTTCTTGTCAAAAAGGGCAGAGGAGTGGATGTAGTTTAATGACAACTTCCACTAAAATGGTGTGCAGCCTCTCCTAAAAAGAATTACAGTGATCAAAGGCATAAAGACGTAGTAGAAGCCAATGGAAACCACTGCGTTAAAGACATAAATTGTGTACCCAAAGGACATGGGGGCTGTAACTGAACAAATATCATGATGATCACTCCTTATAGAAAACCATACCCCAATTTCTATTGTAGTGAGGTACTGTTATATCTAAGGTAGCTATGTGAGATTTGTAACCAAAGGAGGGGTAAATTACCGTGAGTCGGAGTATGGAATCTCATAACTCTTAAGATGGTAGGGTAGCTAGAAAATCTGAAAGAGGGACGCAAAAGCTGAGACCAGAATTATCGGGGATAAATGAAGTGGCAAGAAGATATCGATGTCTGGTTAGGCGAATGTGTGATAATATTGACAGGAGCACAAAATGATATAACGATAGTAGCACTCGTTATCAATGGAAATGTAGGGCGGAGAGTGAGTTTCTGTTAGCAGTTCAGTGATAACATAATAGACAAAAAATCAAAGCCAACACAAATTCTTCAAATATGCGTGCCGATACCACAAGCAGTAATCAAGAAAGTACAAAGGGCTAATACTAAAATAATCGTGGAAGATTGGGACACAGTAGTAGCGAAAGGAACAGAAGAAAGAGATACGGGGAAGTATGGGAGTAGGAATTAGGAAGGAGATAATCTAAATCCGTTGTGCAATAAATTTCACCTCGTAATGGAAAACATACTGGCAAAATAACGTAAGAGAAGGAGGTGCACTTGGAAAACGCCTGAAGATAGGGTAAGATTCCAGCTGCATTGCTTTATAGTGAGACAGAGATACCGAAACCAGATACTGGATTTTTAGACCATGAGACAACTTATTAATGATGAAGAGAATACTGAAGAGATTCGTCCGGAAGAAGCAGTGTGCGCAGAAATGGTATTCTTAAGTACAGAGGAATGATGGGATGCATTCGAAGTTCTATGACGCTAAAGGGTACTGTGGTAATGATTACTACAGTATTCAGTTCAGTTGAAGTTATATTCCTGTATTAATAAATTTCCCTCAACATTTTGGTACTTCCTTCTTTCGTCGTCTTCTGTTAGCGAACGTTTCTGTACAGTGGCATCCTTTTTAACTGTGTTTGTGAATCCAAAATCTGTGAGCGTCCTTTCTAGACACAATAAAATAAAATAGAATAAAAATTAAAAAACAGGGCCTTGGAAGGCTTGCCTTCAAATAACAAAAAGGGATAGATAATATTCTTTCGGAATATCTTAAAACCCGCGGGGAAACGGCAACAAAGCGATTATCCAAGTTGCTCTGCAGCATCCCTGAGTAGGGAGACGTGTCATCAGACTTCCCGAAAAATATCGTTCACGCAGAACCGAACATGGCAAGGATATCTAAGTTCGCGAAGGATGGTAGTAGAATAAAGTACAGGAATGACGCGAGAAAGATAGAAGATGAATTTCGATGTTAGGACACAAAAGACTTGAAGACAGTAGAAATGAAAAGCATATAAACTGTTGACTGACAATACCAATAAACCCTTTCCGAAGAAGACAAATACGTTAACGTCTTGATCAAATTACGGAGTGCTTACTGAAAGCAGGCCTATTTGTCTGCAATGTACGTTCTTATGACCGTGTAGCTTTACACGTTGTATCATATGTATGTTAATATTCATACTTGTAAGACAACAGAGACGAGCGTATTCATTTATTTGAATAATGTAGGAAGTGACTACTTCTGTAAGAAAAAAGTGAAAGATCAAACGGCTGGAGACCCGTTCTTTATGCAGGCTTGATTTCCGTTCGCGAACTGTTGCCCAGGGGTGACTCACTCTTGTTTTCAGTGTTAGACTCACTATATCTATCATGCTCTCTGTGAACATTCGTTGACGAGATGGTGTTTAGTGGATCCTAATGTGGGACTGTAAGAGGGAAAAGCGCTAACAGAAACGATAAGTCAGTTGTATCGTTGTGTCTCTGTTGTATCGTTGTGTTTCTGTTGTTAAGAAAACCCTGAGTTCAAAATTCAGCAGACCGATGTCATGTATCATTTTGCTGTGGCACTCTCTGTCACATTAATTATGATCATAGTTCCGTTTTTTGTTATTAGTGGAAATCGGCTGGCTGTAGGTGGCAGGTACACTTAGCGGCTCAAATAACATCCAGTCGTCCAAAGAATGTATCCTTAAAGGCCAACAAACGACTACAGAAATGCACTGTTATAGCTTCCCACGCACACAGTATTACACCTGTGAGCCGCATCGCCGTGTGTGGAAAACGTTTACTGTACTACACAGGAGTTATGAGTCGATTAATATCTTAATCAGATAAAAAATTGAAGCACTCGTCCTCTTCAGTGACATACAGGCAGCCCATAATTGAAGAATTTATACTATCTCAGATTAAAAAATATGTTGTGTTTTTTGTGAATTTCTTGGGGCGCTAAATTAAGAAAATAACGTATTTGTTTCCTAATATTATTGTTCTTTGGTACAAAACTCTAGAAGCCACAACGTCATGGGAAAGTCAGTTATTTTCCTATGAGCAGGATGGGGGGAAATAGCACTCCTTTCGATGGGGCATTGTGAGCTTCACATGCAGGTGAAACAAGGTCAGTGAAAGGTGTAAATAAGAAGAGAACAGAAGATTTAGAAATGGGATGCTACAGAACAGTGTAGACATAGTAATATGTTCGGAAAGAATCGTGAAGGGAAGATGTTTATGATATAACTTGATTAAAATAAGGGGTAGGTTGACAAGACACTTTCTGAAGCTTTGGTACATAAGCAAAGTAGAGAGAAAACAGTGCTTGAGGACAGTAAAAAAGTTCAAGTGCAGTAGGATGGGATAGCTGAGCTGAGATTAAGAGATTTACCACAGGATAGACTAGCATATAGATTTTGCATCAAATAAGTCTTCGAATGTAAGACCACAACAACAACCACAGCAACAAAAACAATATTTAATATTAACGTATAGTTATCATCATATTTGCAGTCCGCCTTGTCTTCAGTGCTACATAAAATAAGCATTTTATTACAGTTTTACGTAAGTCTCAATACATTCTTGCTATGTTAAGTATCTGCCCAACTGAATGCCTGTTCAACTGCTGCTACAGTTACTTTACTCAGTACAGTTACATTCGTATAAAATGAGAAAGACTGACAGTATAACATTCTTTTACAAATCTCTTCGTCAGTGATGTGTTCATAATTTTCTTTTCTCAGACTTCAAACAGATCCAGCTAACTTACAGACACATAAAACACATGAATCAATATCTAACCAGAACTCCCAGAGAATTAATAATAAAGAACAACACACGTTAGAATTCAGGTATTTATTGTGATGCTGACTGAACTTTATGACAGTGAAGAGTAAGTGAAATCCTGAATGATAGACCCTAGCTTCATTTAATCGACAGCTCAGAATCAGCACATAAACGATTAAAGTGAAATCGAACAGCTGGACTTTATAAACAGTCTTATGCCTGTATGCAACCTCAGATCAAGCCTGCAATTTTCATTGTAAGCAGTAACTTGAATAATGATATAATATCGAGAGAAACTGTGCAATCTTGGTTGAGGAAGACAATCCCTTCCCATGCATCTATATACAGAAAATTTCTCAACGTCGGTCATTTCTATAAAGGCAGTAATATTATAACCAGAGGCAAGAGATCGTATTTGCGTTACACGTATGTTTACTTCAAAAAGTTTTCGAGAAGCATTCCTGTCAGATACTGCACAGCTCACCGATGGAGGAATATAGGTCGTTCGCAAATTATTTGGAGCAGTTATTACTAAAAGGGTTGATTTTTCTCACTGTTATGTTACTAAATGAAAGCATAGACAGTTTGTCTTTAGACAGACTGAATCAGCATACATTCAGCAAGTTGGTTTATAATATCGATTGTATAATTTTAATTTTTGTGATTAAATGTCAAATTTCTTAACCTGTGCGCTGTGGTTCGACAGCAGCCTGAAAAGGGTGGAAATTAAAGAAAACAACTGAGCGTTTTACTCGAATATAAGCCTTTCATCCTTCTGAAGGTTGCAGATTATCCTGAACATCTGAATTTGATTCCTGTAGATGTCAGAGTCATATTACAGTTATTTGATGCAATCATTCTCTCATTGGAGAAGAAGTATTATGTATAACCTTTATTGTCATCACTAATTTTAACATTATTATTATTTTTATTACTATTATTTCTAGCAGTAGTGATAGTAGTAGTAGTAGTAGTAGTAGTAGTAGTAGTAGTAGAAGCAGTTACAGTATTGTTGTCCTTAGTGTTTTTAAAATAGTGTCTCCGCTTTTGTGTTCAAGACAATGTTACTTTCAAACGAAACTGTAAAAAGGATTCTTGGTCAGAAGTAAGAGACCGTGATTTCCCAATTAAAGAAGAAGCGCACATCAACACAAAACAAACAAAACAAATATCATTTAGACTTTTTTCTATTTATGCAATCTATTACAAAATTAATGTAGTTCTCCATCCACAGTATATACCGCACTCTTTCGGATGCTTTTCCTGTTACTGAGATGTAGTCACATTTAATTTCACAGGCAGTGTTTGTTATTTTAAGAATAGCTTCTTTTGACATTCTCTGTTGGGTGAAATTAATGACTAATGACTTGGTTCTCTCATATAGAACGGTTGTCTTCATATCTAAAAATAAAAATGAAATGACAATAAGTACGTGTTAATGCAGATAGACAAAAATGGAAATGTTTTACAGAACTCGAACGTTTAATTATTACTGGGTTTTTCACAATTAATGACCAGTGAAAATCTTTTATTTGAACGTAGTAACCCGGGAGGCGCATCAGGGATAAGGTTTTAATTATAGCATAGAAAAATTCAGCTACACCTATGAAACTTGGTGACGGTATTACTTCTCCTGTATGTATTAACTCTACAGTACGACACTTTCTTTCTCAACGATGGAAAATCTGACTGAGACCTTGAGTGTAGAGGTCTGCGTTTTGGCTGCTTAGGAATATCATCTTCTGTGTCGTTGTGTTAACTCCTGCCATGCACTAATTTCTTCATCTCAGGGAAGACGATTCCCAACCATCAAATACTACTTGAAGACGATCTTGCACTGTTGTTATAACTTTTTACGTAATACATCTATCTGCTGATGAAAAATTTCGGCCTTCATTATCATTATTATGCAACTACATGTAAGTGGTTATAGATATCATTTTTGTAGACAATGCACAAAGGAAAAAATGTATTATTGTGGAGAATGCTGAGGCACGCTCCATACAGCGTTGTAAAGAAAAATTCAACAACAATGGCTTGAAAAAGCTTCGGAATTCCGTCTAGTATTAAATTTTTTTACTTCATGTACAGGATATACACATCAAACTTACAGCGATTTACATGCAGATGCTTGGCAGTGACGCTGAGATCGGAATTGCCCAACAGAAAATTGGTACACATGCTGGGGGTACCTGTATGTTCCAAAACGCCGCCCATATCAACGGGTTTTCTCCGGGACTCATACATCGGGGCTCGGTAGTATCATGTGTTTCGGACAGCTCTTGGGACAGTGATCAGTTGTATACTTACCACAAGGATTGTCTTACTATAACTGTCCTACACTAGAGGGTCAAAGATTTAATTTTACACACTTTCTTCAACTTACGAAAATGGAGCAAATCGGTTAGTTCTTTTTGTACTAGGTGTGGTCTACGATGCGCCTTAGGGGCTTATAGAGACACAATTTAGTTCGTAGTCATTCCTGAGGAAACCAGTCTTCCACCATTTTTTTCGACGTCGGCAGTGGATGTCAAAATAAATAACAGCGGCAAATTGCTAAAATTTTAACGGTGTATTCTCTAGGCACCTATCTCGAAATGCCATCTTCCCGTTTTCAAAAATATTTATACGTTACCACGAACCACCTAAAATGCTTAGTTTTTGGGTACTAAGACGGCTTTCTACGGCAGATGGATGTACTGTAATTATTACGATGTATTCCTAGGATACCGATCTCTAATAACCCTGAAATTTTCTGGATATCTTATTCGTTTCCGAGATACAGAGGTTCAAAGTTACCCTCCTTGTACGCATAAAATACGGTGTGAGGCGAAAATTAGACCATAAAGTCATTAAAGTAAAATTTGCTGTAAAGTGTTTCCGTTATCATCAGGAGGGTTCTGGGACTTAAAGTTAGTTGAAATTCACGTAAGTAAAATAGCAAAATTTCACTGACGGATAAGGTATTCTTCATATTACTAACATGCCTTTCTGTTGCAGGGAAAAGAAAGTAACCAGGGGAAAACTGTTCCCATCTGAGTACAGAATATTAAAATACGCTTCTGTTTAAAAGAATCTGACTGAAAAATTGGGTACCAGATGAGTCACTGTACCTTCCTCAGCACTTTTTAGAATTTTACCAAAAATTCTGGCCTACGAACGTATTCACGCTTTCTTATGCTGAGAGGTAAGGATACAGTGGCACGTGGAGAGACGGAAAAGCAATATACACTGTAAGACAGTACTCCTAGACAGTAGTTGTCTATAGAAAGAGAGCAGAAAAGATAATAGCGTAAAGAAAGAGGGAGATACAGTCACTGTTCCGACGTTAAGTCGAACGCCGGCACGCAAGTTGAGACGTTAGAGCATAGAGCGCTGAGAGATGGCATCAGCACCAACTGAACGCTGACCAAGCCCTCACCAGGCCGACAACGCGATGGCAGCGCCATCTACACGAAGAGGGCATAAGCGCTGCGCTGCCTGCCTACAGCCAGTTGAAGACTCGCACTTCCACAGTAGCATCAAGAATAGGCAATTGCATAGGAGCGAATTCCCACTTGTATTAATTCAGTTTTATTGGGAATTGTACGTACTGAAATAATTGCTTATGTTGCTTGCCCCTCTGCTTGCGACACATCATTGTAAATTCTCGAAGTTCAGTATTGTCACTTATTCTACTGTAATAAAATTCATTATTAGGATTTGCTTGAATTGTTGTCTAGTAATCCCAGAAAACAGTTCTCCTAAGCAACCCATGTTTGACGAGTAGGTAGGATACAACAGTGACACTGAAACATAGTTGGTAGTGACAGAACAGTGCTAGGAAAAGAGAGAAGGAGACAGTGCCAGTGGGAGAAGAGTGAGGAGGAAGTGTAAGTGGATGAGAACCAGTGATCATGAGAGAGTGTATAACGATGACAGAGGGGAAGAGAGAAAAGATGACACCGAGAAGAGACAAGTCAAGTGGGAAGGAATGAGTGAGATAGTAGTAGTAAGAGAGAGCAAGAGGGAGACAACGACAGAAAACAGTAAAGCAGAAAGAAGGAGACTGTGACTGTGAGAAAGGAGACAACCACAGAGGAAGTCATGGAGGTAATGAGAATGAGTTGGACTGAAAGAGCGAGTAAGAATGGACATATGGGAATGGATGAATATGAGCGATTTTCAGGGATGGACAAGAGGTTCTGACCGAGCTTAGAGGAGCTTGTATGGGTGACAGAGAACATCATGTAAAAAAGAGCACTGATATATTCGAATGCCAAACTTTTTTGAGAATATTTTTAAAGATGTTGTGGAAGGTACAATGAGGCAGCTGGTACTCAACGTTTCAGTGAGAGTCTTTGAAACATTAATGTATTCGACTTTTTCGTCCACCGAAAGGAACATTTTTCCGCTGGTAAAACTGTTACACAAAGTTACAGCTCCAGCGGATACATATTTTCATTGAAAGAGGAAGAAGTCACTGGCCATCATGTTAGGTGAATATGCATGACGAGGTAAAATTCCACGAGCCAGAAAAGCAGCATGTGTTACTGTGTCTTGTGCAGAATGAGCTGGGATGGTTTCGTTGACCTTCCTGTGGTGGTTCAACATGAAATTGTCCGGTACCATCTTCACCAGATTGAGTTTTTGTCTTTCTTATTGTGGTAAATTCACTTGTTCACACAGGTATCTCTGCTTTCTTCGCCTTAAAACAGCTCCCAACATTTTCACGGCTTTTTCGGCTCGACTGAGATTTGGGATGAGTGGGAACAGTCATAAAATTCTGCAGATGGTGACCTCTGTCATATTCAAAATGTATTGGCAATTGAGAACCGAGTCATTACTGCTTTTTACTTTTTATTTTATCGCTTCAATTTTGGTTTGTTGGCGCCGTGCAGACCCTCCACTTCCTTTTCAGTAAGGAATTTCTGTTCCAAGTATGTCGTAAGTAACGAATCCGTAACTGCAGTAAGCAACTTAACCATCGCTAAACATTCGGGTTGGTGGTGAACTTAAACATCAAAAGGAAAATAATTATATATTGTGGGTAGCTCAAACAACTGTAGTTATTCATCTGCTATGTGCCAGTAAATAATTTTTGATTAAGTTGCAAGGGATCAATGATTGTGACATTTGTGTATAAATTGACAGGACCAGTTAGAAATTCTGTATTTTGCCATGATAGGGGAAAATTATAGATGTCCTTAATGCCGAAGTGCTGATCGAATGTTTATAAGGTTTTTACTTTCTGCACCACACTGTACATAACCGCATCAGACTGTGTACAAGTAAACTTTTCTTAAAATATATAGTTACAGAATATCTGCGATGTGCTGTCATCCGTTACTGAAAGACTAATACATTTCTTTCTATTGATGCATGGTGTGACTATTTTAGGTAAATGTGACTCGAGTAAGTGCTTACTGAAAGAGGTCTGGTCAAACCGTTTACTTCATATATTTCCGGAACCGTTCAAATATAGTAATTGCTTTCTCTCTCATATGATTTGTTAGAAAGTTCTCATTAAACGATGTAGAGTCTCATTTCATAGCCATATAAATGACTTAGACATCGATGTCCATTTATATTTTTCAAATGACAAAGTAATTTTGACTGCTGGTATCGGAGCTATAAAAGAGATGAATTCAACAGTGTTTCTATTTTTAAAATCCTATTAGTAATTTAGGAGTAATTACAATATTTAGAACTTAGGAAGCATTTGTTTTGAAACCAATAATTGTCTTATGCAGAAGGTCTTGATTCCTTACCTAACTAAGGAAATGCCTCAGATTAGATAAGAGAGGGGTGTTCCCATGATTCCGGTATACCAGGGGCAGAGAAGAGATGCTTTTATTCTGTTTGTGTCGAACAGGTGTGTCGCGTATTGGTTTGTTTGAAAAAAATAATTGTCCTTCAAAAATTAAAGGACCTGAAACATTGAACTGTGGCAGTATGTGCAATGAAGTCAGTAATTGTATGGGAGATTCCAAACATGTACTGCTATAGACAGTGAACATTTTGAAAACTTGATTTATAAATGGAATTTTAAGGGCGTGTATTACCAAATTATTTTGTAGCTGATGTAATTTTGCATTGTAAGTGCATAACCCTACGTTAAGCTCAAGACGCGACGTTATTATTTAACCAACTTTCTACATCAGTTCCCTATCGTATAAATTCATTTACTTTGTGACGTGCACTTTTTCCTCAGCCTCTCTAGGGTACCTGTCACCGTAGTTAACTGGCGAATCATCCTCAAATGCAGCCTCCTTTGCCTCCCATTTGGTGTGTCGGTGCCGCCACTTGTAGCCAAGTGTGACTAATTAGTTTTACGTTAAACTTTTCACTGCTCGGTTTCTGTAAGTAGTCTCCCGTAGTCGTTTAAATATGGAGCGCCCCGTGAAATTGACGCAACAGGTCCGTATAAAAACACGAAATTCCGCATAAGACAGCAATCGGTTTCATATTCGAAACATAAATCCTATGTTCTTAATACTCAAATATCTACGAAACTACCAATAGTGTTTTGTAGAGTGAAAAACCATTGCATCAGTCTCTTTTGCAATTGCGATGTCGTTCGTTGAAAAAAATAACCATAACCATGAAAGGTAACTATTCTTCATTGCCTTACAGTTCCTTTAAGAGCAACAATTACGTTTCCGTAAACGTTTCAGGAAATAGCTTAGGTTAACAGCTTAAGTGAATCACTGTTCATTTTTCAGTGATGGTGCAGCGGAAGAGAGGTGAGACAGTAATTTAATCAATTTGCCATGCGTGCCTAGAAACAGCTGCACATAAGTGCTGCTGCTTTCTGCGCCATTTAAAACGAAAATTCATAAATTATAAACTGTACTTAAGTTTGAGAACCGATTTCAGTACACTCATATTTTCACAAAGCCAATTACTATATCTTTTATCTATATAATTCACATTCTGTGATTGGAGGTGCCGTTCAATACGAACAGTAAGATGTTTCTTTCAACAAAGTTATCATGGAACTCAGCGTCCTTGTATGAGCTACTTTATAACTGCTTCCATTAGAGACTGAACTTTCCACAAATCCATATTGAAAATGTGTGTAGGTTTGAGAAAGGATCTACAAAAAGTATATCGAGCCTATTTTTGTTGTTATTTTTGCTATATGATTTGTGTAATTACTATATGATTTTATGCAGTTAACATTTCTGGTTGTGAGGATGAAAAACAGGAGGTATATATCAATTACCATTGCATATTAATGGATGAAACTGTGTACAATACCATTTATTTGTGGCGCATCCAATACTGAAATGAATTAATCTGTAAATCTGGTTGAATTGTTGCGCCAGAAACCATAACGGTGACCTTCACCATCTACATTGTAATAATGATTCTGAATTCATGTTATAGTCAGTTAACGTTTAGTGGCTGTAACCGCTCATTCCTCTAAAGCTGTTACAGTCCGGTCGGTACAAAAACAGGAAAAGTTACTTCGAAAACAATATTCACAGCTTCCCTACTGTCGATTAGAAATTCATGTAATTTTCATCTCATAAGCTGCTACAAATAGTAGCAAACTGTTACGTGAGGTTATTCTTGTTTCCACACTCATAAGGCTTCTTCAGATTTATAAGTATAAATACATATAGAATTCTTTGACAGTTTGATTAATTGAAGTGTTTTCTCACTAATTACACTGCTGCTTCGATTAATCCCTCTGCGATTCCAACAAGAATATGATAAGTGAAATAAGTAGCTACTATGAAGGCAATTGACAACGTTTACAAGCAGGTGCGTCTTGTACTGTTTTATGATTTGTAGTTATTTTTCGTATCGTAGACAAATAAAGTAAAACAAAGAAAAACTAGCACTGCTTTTCATATCGTGTATCGCAAATCGTGTAAGTAGAGCCTACCATTTAGTTGATCTGTGAAAACAACACAATATAAATTGCCTTATCTTTTATAAACAGACATCATTACGTTTGCTGTAGAAAATAAACATTTGCTGTAGACGATAAATATATACGACTTGGAGTTGAAGGCTGACAGAACTTGAATCTTAATGAAGTTCTAGTGAATAACTTAGAGTCATGAACTTGACGTAATGTGAACTCCAATATGCATTCAGAAACACATATGTTAAACTGCAAGCAATACCTGCATGCTGACAGCAGAACTGTTTCCAATATTACTTACAGAAAACCACTGCTCAGATTTTCTATCGAGTAAGCTACATTGATGGATTTGAAATACATCAGTTCCCTACACTTTATTCGAATAACAGCATGTACACATTCAATGTCCATTGGTAATCAGCTTATTTTATAATAATATACTTCAGAAATATTTCAGATCAATGCGTAAGTTCTCTGCTAGTTCTTCTTAATATCATATTTGAAAGGAATCTGATCATTTTGTATTCAGTTTTATTAGTACTATTTCATTCAGAAACATACAATATTTCAACAAGTTCTGTTAAAAGTAATATTAAAATATATTTTGCTCTATACATCTTCAAATGGAGAGCAGCCATAACGGCACAAACCGATATGAAAATTACTGCCAATATCACAGTCATGCAAAGAAAAAGAAATATAGAGAACCAAATGACACACAGTGATTACAATTCATAATAATGTTATATTCGTATCCCAATTACCTCTACGTGAATGTCCCAAAAGATAATGTGCTGGTATGCACTCTGAGAATTTCTTAATCTCTGATATTTCTACTTGATTCGAAATGGGTTTCGTCTTTCCTTTCAGACTTTGAATGTGAAGTATAAATCTGTACAGACGTGAAATATTTAAGAAACATTGTTCCGTTTTGTTAATATTTCATAGAATACTCTTAGCTATAGAAAACAATCATACAAAAATAGTTTTATGTGTTATGTCATATACATTCTAGAACCGAGTTTGTTATCTACTTCCTATACGTTTAATTTCGTGGTGTCTATTCCTTCAGTTTCTTTTTAATTTAATTGTCACTTATGGTACACATAGTGCATATGAATCATAGGTAGATAATTTCTTTCACTCTTACAAATACCCGATCAAACCCTGTGCCTCCTGTAACGTTATCCTATTCCACACATACGTCCACAAAGAAATTGTAGCCAGTGCTGTACCATTAAAGATTTGCTCCTAGTGGAGCAATCAAAGTATAAAGAAATTTTCAAAGCAATTTGAGCTCGGAGACAGCTGTTCTAAGGAAAACTCAAAACTCCTGTACATCCATTAGCATATTGTAATATCACATGGATCCTAGGTCTGAAAAAAGTCACATTTCGTATCAGTTTTATGCCTTTCTATATCGTTAGCTCGTCTCCAGAGCGGCAAAATTATTTAGACATATGGTGGCTTACAATCAGAAAAAGTGTAAAGGAAACGCTATTGGAGATAGTGAAACTATTTCTGAATGCACACAAGTAACAGAAATGCATCAAATATTGGAATAAATTCCACTCTGCCTAAAATTATAAATTAGTTTTTTCGAAATCAGTCATTTTCTATATTAACGTGAATACCTCGCAAAAGAAGTGAGTCGGCTACCGTATTTATTGGTGTTCTTCCTAGAAAGGGATGACATACATGTACATCAGTAGTAAGTTTTCTTAATACTTAAAGTCGTTCAAAAGTAGACTACGTGTTATTCCAGAAAATAATTGTAAACGTGGTACATGTAGGATCATACACAAATTACGTGTAAAAACAAAGATTGTAAATATACTCCAAAGTATAACTGACGTTTTGCGGAACGCCAGAATGAATAAAATTGTGAAAGATCTCCACTTCTAAGGATTTCAAGAGCTTGATTATTCGAGAAAACGGTAATAAGGTAGAAATAACAATAAAGCGATCATGATTGGTTATATAAGCCATGCTGGAATAAATCAAAAATAACAAAATCAATTTCTTTGAATAGCGTGTTATAGCAATTACTGTAAAATTTCGTACAGCACAGATGGGAGTAGTTTCACAGCGCTAGCGGCGCAGCGACTGAACCTGTCGGAGCTTTTTAATTTAATCATCAAGATGTTACCGCATTTTAAATGCAAGCTAAAGAGATAGAATCATTACTAAATGCACACACTGTGCATACGAATCATACGTGGATTATCTCTTCCAATCTTACAAATACACTATCAAACCCTGAAAACAGTCTCGTAGTAGATATTTTATTAACAAAACACGGATGAAATAGGGACATAAAGCTAGCTTAGGTTTCATGAAAGGAAAATGAACACAAAGGTACCCTGCTTCACACACATCTAAGTATTTTACGGTTGTCATTCTTTACTCACATTAGGAATTCGTTACCGGAAGGAAAATAAGAGCCCAAATCTCTGTATGATACACCACAGAGGTCTTGTTCAGAACTGTTTTGTGCACGTATTAATGTACAGACGGTGTACAGAACACGAAGTCGTCTTTACAAGTGACACAACTGTGTTGCTACAAGCAATTCCTGGACCATCTCCCATGACTGACACTGCGCTACTAATATTTCTTATTTAATGCATTCTGAGTGCCCCATCAAATGAACAGTTTAAGCAATTTGCGCAGGCTCTTGTTGACTGCTTTCACAGCATTTTCATACTCAGTTCGTATCGTATCTTATTAGGTAAGTACACTAATCATTCAGATAGAATTAAATAATGCGGCATATTGTTAGACTCGTAACAGACTGGTTTCATTGTTCGACATTATTTTGGAGAATGACTGAGGACGAGGAAGTACCTCAGCAAGACTTAGTTTTGCGTAAGAATCTACTTTCACATAAACGGCTGTGAAGCGAGTATTTCATGCCCACCATTAGCTCCAGCCTGTTTCCTTTAGGAAGACCAATATTCAAGATGTGAGTGCCACGTGGTAGCGCACACAGCAAAAGGAAAAGTGTGTACAAAGAGCACGCGAAGGCTACAGGTGCGACCTGACTAGATAGAGACGGAAGTCTCCGGAGGAAACGGTCGCTTGGGAGTTGTCCCTTTGGCAACGAAGCGGCACGCCAGCGCGCAGCCAGCGAACGGAGCGTCGGCGAATTGCGCCTAGACGCAACTCTCCTGCGGAGACACGACGAGCGGCGTGCGCACCGTGACGATCTCGCGCGGCGGCGGCGGAGGCGGCGGCGGCGTCGATGTCGGCACGGACGTGGCTGCGGCGCGCTGCGAGTGGTCGATCTGCGCGTACACGGTGGGCGGGTCGCGGCGCCGGCTGCGGGGCGCCGAGCCGATGCCACCTGCTGCGGCGTCCGGGCCGCCGCCGCTGTCGCTGCGAGGGAGGCTGAGCTCCGCGTACGTAACGTCGGCGCTCGCGGGCCGCACCTGCGCAGGCACGCCGGCTACATTGCGGTTATACAAAACAGGCAGATACAGCGTATACAGAGGGGTCCAAAAAATCTATCCACTGTTTAAAAGTCCATAACTTGCAAATTATTTGACGCAGTTGTCTCATTTTTGGTGAAAGTGTAGCTTAAAGTCCAATGGGGGGTAGGACTTGGAGCAGGAGAGGCATCACAGGACATTTTAATTTCCAGTGTCTATACTTTTACAAATAAAGTCATAAAACTTTGGCAGCATCACCAAGAAGGATTCAGGACTCACACTCATTTCAATGGAAGTTCGAAATCATAAAAAAAAGATTTTTTTTTACATGTGAAATTTCATCATTTTTTCACTTACTTATGGCTGCATTTGTTGCTATAGGTACACTTTTCTTCATGAGTTAGAGAGATTCTTCGTGGAATTTTGCGCAGCATACATACCATACTGACCGGTGTATGGAACCCTAGAATATATTTAATTTATGAAAAAACGAATGAGTTGTCATATTTTAAACTTCATGTTTAGAAAAAACACAAATTTTATAGTTAATTACCTCAATTTTTAACACAGTTTTTAATAGATATGGAACATTCTAGAGTTTCATACACCTTTAAGTATGGTTTGCATGCTGTGCAAAATTCATCGAAGAATCTCTCTTACATATGAAGAAAAGTGTACCTATAGCAACAAATGCTGCCATTAGTAAGTGAAAAAAATGATGAAATTTGACATGTAAAGAAAATTATTTCGTTATGTTTTCGACCTTCCACTGCTATGATTGTGTATTCTGAATCCTTCCTGGTCATTCTGACAAAGTTATATGAATTTATTTGTAAAAGTATAGACAATGGAAATTAAAATGTCCTGTGGTGCCTCTCGTGCTCACAGTTGGCCCGTTTGACGTCCTATCCTCCTTCAAGATACCACTGTAGGTGTTCGAAATCGTCACCATTAACATCCACACACAAACGTTCCCCCCAAACTGCAGCACGAACTACTGACTGAAACGTGTTCAGTTGGATTCTCGGAGTCCATCCCATGTGGGTGGCTTTTGTCGATAAACGACGTCCTTTAGTGTTCCGCACAGGTAAAAGTCCAGAGGAGTTAGGTCTGGAGAACGTGGTGGATACTCCACACCACCTCTACGGCCTATCCATCGTCCTGGTAGACTTTCGTTGAGATACGCCCTAACAAGATGTTGGTAGCGGGCTGGGGCACCATTTTGTTGAATGTAAACTCTTCCGTTTCCATACAAGTCTCGGATGGCAGGTAAAATTGGTGTCTGCAGCTTCTGAAGGTACATCTCACCGGTAACTGTGCCGTCAAAGAAGAATGGCCCAATCAAGCCCGGTAAGACAACCCACACCACACATTTACTCCTGGCAAGTTCACGTCTTCCTCAATATGGACGTTCGGATTTTCGGCGGCCCAGTAGATGCAATTGTGGCGATTTACTGTACCACTGAGTTTGAACTATGCCTCATCAGACCACGCAATCATGTCTGGAAACTCTTCATCGTTGCGCACCATGTTAGTAAACCATTCGCAGTACAGAGGTCTGGGTCGTCCTCGTTCATTGAGTGTAGCAGTCGTGGGATGTAGCACTTCCACTTTACTGTCTTCAAAATTCGCCGAACACTTGAGCGAGTCACTCCAGTTTCACGGGCACACTGTCTCACAGTCTTCTGTGCTACAGGGACAAACTGTTGTCGATGGTACTATCGGGACGTGTTGCAACACCTATGAGAAAATGTGAGACGGAAACGGGCTGAAATGTGGCGAGTCAATGCATAGCTCTTGCATCACGACAAGGCACCCGTACATTCATGCCTGTTGCTGTGTGACTCTTGCACAAAAAACGAAGTCACTGTGCTGCTCTCATCCTCTGAACTTGCCTGACCTGGCCGCTGTGAACTTTTCTTTTTAATTTCCTAAGTTGAAAACCTTGCTGAAAGGACGAAGATAAGCAACGTTTGACAAGATAAAAGAAAACTGAAACTTCCCGGCAGATTAAAACTGTGTGCCGGACCGAGACACTCGGGACCTTTGCCTTTCGCGGGCAAGTTCTCTACCAGCTGAGCCACCCAAGCATGACTCACGCCCCGTCCTCACAGCTTTACTTCTGCCAGTACCTCGTCTCCTGCCTTTTCTAAACGAAAATTCTCAGATGCCACTTCGCGCAATCCAGAAAGAGGCCTATGAAAACTGCTTCCGGAAGTGAATAAGAAACTGGGACTGGTGTATCAGTTGTGGAGGAGAGTATTTCGAAGGAAAACATGCACAACAAGTAAAAGGTAAGCATAGAAAAATTTTGTGGAAAAAGTTACGATTAATCTGAACAGACCTAGTATTTGTCCAACACCGTACACAGGAGCTGAAACGTTTTGATGCAGTTCGGTACATATCAGTGTGGGCAACGTTTTTAGCTAGACAGACCTCGATACGGTACTCCGCTCATTGCCAAATCTTCATTATCATGACGGGTATTATGGCATCTACTGCAGCGAAGATCCTTTGTCTCAGACCTACCGGATCGCGAATCTTTTGCTTCCGTGACAGCATCATTCTTTTTCTTCGCCTACGTAAGTTTTGATGCTGAGCACGTTATTAATGTTATTTCTGTTATTCCTTAGTACTATCGTTTCACTCCGGTTTACGCTCAAACCATATTCCATGCTCATTAGATTCTTAATTTCATTCAACATGTTCTGGACTCTTCACCACTTATACTTAGTACAACGAAGTCCTTTCACCGTGAATATGAATCGCGCTCTAGAACTGTTAATTTCAGTCATTGCTACTTAACAGTAGGGACTAAAGTATAAAAATCTTTCCCTACAATTTTTCTAATTCCAACACTTCGGTCTTGGTCTTCTGTTCTTATAATTTCTTCTTGGCTCTTATAGATGATTTTTATTACATAACTTACACATTTTAATGGGCGATTTTTGTTTATGTATATTTTCTGTGAAAGACAATGTCGCTTGAATTTCATTCCAATTACTAGTTTCGACAGAATCTTGGTATCATCTTCAGATTGGCATTACACTTTGCGTATATGTTCACATACATGTGTTGTCGATATTTTCAGAACGAAGCGTACATGCATTAAAAAGTGTAAGCGATCTTGGTTTTCACAAAATTCATAAATGATTTATATTATCCGTCGATCCTATAGCTTACATGTATCATTTCCGTAGACCTCACACCTATTTTTCTGAGGGTTTCGAATATCTGGCAACAATTTACATCGTCGAAACCTTTTTCTAGGTCGACAGATCCTATGAGCAGCCTTGATTTTTCTTCAGTTTTTCTTTCAATATGCGCCACATACAACTGCCTCTCCTGTGTTTTATCTTTCCTAAAGGCAAACTGTTTCCTTAAATATCTACAATCAGAGACCCATGAAGACTATATCGTGTAAAAGTGGCACGCAGCCGTGGCCAGAAGATAGACAAGAAAAGCTAAACAACAAAGCTGGGAAGATTTTCTGAGTGAAATAAAGCACAACTTACGTGGGAACGTTTTCTTAGTGAAATGATGCGTGGTATACGTGGGCAACAAACTGAAGCCTATAAAATGCTGAAAAAACTTAATACAGACGAAGGAAATCTACGAACCTACTACGGTGTCGTAGCAGGCGGAGAGGTGATACTCCGACGTGGCGCGTCCCAGGTGGCGGATAGGGGGGTCCTCACCGGTTTACCGGCGGACTTGAGCGAAATAAAATAGCTCTCGCGGACCAAACACTAAACAACCTCTACGGCTAACAACCGTAGTTGTAACTCGGAGCTTGCTCCATACAAGGTTGACTACCTTTGAAAGTCAAACATGGAAGGAAATCTTTCAAGGAAAAATCCACCGCTTGGCAATAACCAAGGAAGACTGCACTCGGATACGGTGGGCAGTCACCTGAAAGATAACTTGGATGAGTCGGAGCATCTGAAAATACCCAAAACGGACAGACGACCAAAACTCAAAACAGGACAAATAAACTACATTGCGACACACAATACAAATTCCCTCATACAACCAGGCAAACTCAAAATTCTGACGGATGAAATGGATCGCAAGGGGATTCTCATAACCGGACTTCAAGAAATGAGAAATACTGATCAGGAGCCGATAGAATCACAAGGATATAGGATTTATAAGGGAATACCAGGGAAAAGAGTCATGAAACAGTGTCCACAATTTGGAACAGGATTCGTGGTGAGTCTGAAAATAATAGAGTCCATAATAGAATTTAAAGCACAATCTCCCAGGCTCTCAACATTAACTCTAAAAACTGCAAATAAAATGTAAACAATAATAAATGCCCATGCCCCGACAAATGATAAAAATAATAAAAAAGAACACAGAGAAGAGGTAGAAAAATTTTGGGAGCTCTTAGATCAAACGACGAATAACATTAATAAAAATCACATCAAAATTTTAATTGGAGACTTCAATGCCCAGTTAGGAAGGGAAAAGAGATATAGAGACATAATAGGGAAATGGACAGCACAAAGAAGAACAAACAAAAATGGCATAAGACTAGTGGAATTTTGCAGAAACCATGACATGATCTCAAAGTAGACGTATTTTAAGAGAAGACCAAGTAAACTAAAAACTTGGAAACATCCAGACTGGAAAAAAGGAGAATGGCAACTGGACCGTGTCTGCATGGACAAGAATTACCACGAGGAAATTTTCAATTTGAAAGTACTGAGAGGGACAGATACCGGATCAGATCATTACATGATAAAAATGAAAATTAAATTAACCCCATTAGCAAGGAAAAAATCCCACCAGAAGAAGAAGAGAACCTATGACCCTCATAAACTGATACAAAATGAGGATTATGAAGCACAAACCAGGGATATAAAAATAACAGATGATCTGGAAGAAATAATTCCCAAATTGAAACAAATAGCTGAACAAGTTGCCCCTATAAATCCAAGGAAAAAACACCAGTGGTGGAACGATGAATGTGATGAAGCAGTGTTGGATCGACACCAAGCCTGGTTAAGGCATCAAAATGAAAAAACAGAAAAATAATATTTGGAACTCACAAAACAAAGGAAGACAACACAAAAAATAATAAGGAGAGTTAAACGTCAGTACCAAAAAGATATACTTCTAATGATAGAAACAAATAGTGAAAAAACAAACTCAAGAGACTATTACAAAATATTTGGCAGACAATTACAAAGATATGATCCTCCAACATTAATGTTAAAAGATAAAGATAATAACCTACCCCATATCAATAGTAAAAATACAGAAATTCTAGCAGAAACATTTAACAAGTTATTAAATTGTGAAGATCCCCCAGAACTTCTTCAGATAAACACAGAAACCCCAATTAAAACACCAGCAGAAAATATAAATCCACCTACAATTAATGAGGTCTACAGAGCTTTGAAAAAACTCAAAAACTACAAAGCAAGTGTAGAAGATCAAACGTTTGCTGAACTTTGGAAATATGCATCAGAACCAGTAAAGATAGCATTACACCAATGCATAGTAAAAATCTGGAATGAAGAGAAATTACCAGAAAATTGGACTACTGCTATAATACATCCATTATATAAGAAAGGAGAAAAATCAAATCCAGACAACTATAGAGGAATTTCTCTTTTGGACTGCATGTATAAGATCATGGCAAGAATACTATACAACCGCTGTAAAGATCAACTAGAACTGGAACTGTGAGAATATCAAGGAGGATTTAGATCCTGGAGAAGCTGCCCAGAACAGATAATCACCTTGAAGTTAGTTATGGATATCTACAAAAGAAGGCAAAAACAACTAGTCATAACCTTTGTAGATTTCAAAAAGGCGTATGATTGCATCCATAGATCTTCAATGATGAAAATATTAAGGAATTTTGGACTTCATCCTAAATTAATAAAAATGATACAGTTAACCTTAACAAACACCAAATCCAAAGTAAAATTTAGAGGAGAAATATCTGAACCATTTACGATTAAAACAGGGTTGAGACAGGGAGATTGTTTATCACCATTGCTATTCAATTGTGCTCTTAAATATGTAATGAGAGAATGGTACAAGGAAAATCCTATGAATATTAAAATTGGAACTAAGAAAGATAAAATAAACCTAAATTGCTTGGGATTTGCTGATGACCTAGCATTACTAGCTAATAATATTCAGGAAGCCACGAAACAAATAACAAGCTTACAAAATATAGCACAAAAATTAGGACTCCAGATATCATTTGAAAAGACTGAAATAGTGGTAGCGGATCCACTTGTAATAGATCACATCACAGTGAACAATAGGGAAATTAAAATAGTGAAACAATATAAATACCTGGGTGAAATTATAACACATAAATTGGACGAGAAACCTGCATGGCGAGCAAGAACTAATAAAATGATAAAAGCTCAAAAACTAACATGGTCTACGTACAATAAAAAATGTCTATCAATTAAAACAAAATTAAAACATTACAAGACGGTGGTTCAACCAGAGGTTACATACAGAACTGAAACTCTTTTTAAAGTCACCCAGAAAAACAGAATTGACAAAATTTGAAAAGTAGAGAGAAGAATTGCTAGAACATGCATAAATAAGAAATATCAAAAAGCTGGGCAATGGCGGATAGTTCCAAATGAAGTGGTATACAGAGAACTGGAGCCCATCACCGATACTATACGAAAGAAAAGGATCTCTTTTTGTGGTCACATTCTGAGGACACCAGAAACCAGATTATCAAGGAAAATTATTGAGAAACTCTGGAATTTGAAACAACAAGGAGGATGGCTTAAGGAAATAAGAGAGGATTTGGAAGAACTGGAAATAACTCTGGATGATTTGCAGAACAAAACGCCAAATTTAAAGAAGTTGAGGGACACAGAAATAAGATTTAAACCAAAAATTGACAAACGACATACAATGAAAAGGGTATTTACAGATGAGGAACGACGAAAAGCATCGGAACGAATGAAGAGATACTGGGCCACTCGGAAGGGGAAAATACCAAAGAAGAGGACCAGAAATGATTGACTGAAGTGGTCCAATGAGGCCGTAAAAGCAGAAAAAGAAGAAGACGAAGGAAATATGGTTCAGAGTAACTCAATTTAAGAAAATGAGTGGCTGGATTAATTTTGAAGTGAAGGGAAAAAAGTGAAAACTGCAGTTGTGACGAGACGGACATATTGAGCTTATATCAGCCGAAGAATAAAAGGCTATGTTACAGATATCCGCAAACAGAATTTCTCCAGCTAAAGACAATATCAACGTGGAAATATTTAAACTTGCTGATACTCATTGCCCTTAAAACTCCTAAAATTTGTTAAAACTCGTTGACAATACAGCAACAGGCCATAGTATCGGCCAACTGTTGTCGTTAAAACGTTGCTATAAAAAGGGACACAATGTCTGATAAATATCGAGGTCTTTTGAACCCCGGATACAAGATATATATGAGAAAATAACAATAAACAGACTATAGGTACTTTCAAAAACGTTTCTCATGGAAGAACGGAATGAATTTGGAAGGGAAGTCCTCACGTAGGCAGTGTTTTTCTTGTCTGCCAAATTATTGAAAAAGACAGCAGCGTGGAATGGCCGCGCGGTTCGAGGCGCCATGTTACGGATTGCACGGCCCCTCACGTTGGAGGTTCGAGTCCTCCCTCGGGTATGGGTGTGTGTGTTGTTCTTAACATAAGCTAGGTTAAGTAGTGTGTAAGTCCAGGGACAGATGACCTTAGCAGTTTGGTCCCTTAGGTATTCACACATATATGAACAAATGAAAAAGACAGAGAATACAATTATCCCACATACACAGTCATTATGACTATGACAAAGCTTTTGATGTAGTTAATGGAGTTACATAAGGGGAAATTGAAGAAAGGGATGGTATACCTGAACATATAATAAGTGTAATTCCAAGTATGTGTATCCTCAGCAAAATCACTGTGCAAAAAGAAAGCCCGTTTGCGAGAACCTTCTCTCGCTGAGTGGTGCAAGGGTCTGTTTTATCACCTACGTTATTTAATTTATACATAGAAGACGTCATAATGACACAGCAGAATAAAGTAGGCACCATTGTAAGCACAATAATAAAGAAATAAATAATTCCTGTTTTGCAAATGGTCAAATAATCTTAGCGGAATCGGAAGTTAAATTACAGAGAACAATTTCGTCCCCGCACAAGGTAACCAATCACTGTAATATTATAATATCTAAGGTTAAAACTAACATAATGGCATTCCCTGCACGGAGCATTAAAGAGCAAAAGTAATAACTGATAATTAACGTCTAGATGAAACAAATACTTCTAAATATATGGGCTGTGGGAACTCATTATATAGCATGATCAACAATACAAGCTGCAAAAATTCTAACAGTTGGGTACTATAAGTCACACTCCGCTGAAAATAGTCAGGAAAGAGACAATTCTAAAACTTTAAAATATAATGGCAGCACCAGTTCTCATGTATAGGTCAGAGACTTGGGCTCTTAACGCCAGTAAAAAGTGGAAAATCTAAGCGCAGGGACGAGACAGCTAAGAACTTTACCTGTTTACAAACTCATAGATCGAACAAAAAAGTGCTATTACAAATGAACCGGGCGTCAAAAGCATACTTCATAAAATAAAGAAGTACAGAAATAAATGGGCTGAAACTTTTCGCAGGCTGTCAGATGGACTAATAACTAAATTAAGATATAAAACTCAATGGAAAAGGAAAGCTGGGTTTCGTAAGAAGGGATGGAAAGATCAGCTACAATCTATATAAACTTCAACGGGCAACCATGCCTGAACCAAAACTGAATACGATTCCGATGAAAGATGGTGTAATTAGTTACTTCAGAAACCCTCCCAGTGAGTAGATACTCGATTAAGGAGAACGGTAAGTACAGTAATCATGAAAAAAGTCATTTACATACAGCTTGATGGAACCAAAGATCGAAAATCAGCTTTACTGCAGTGTTCGTTCCACAAATAAGAAGAGCTATAATTCCCAGGCTCTTACTTTCAATTAAACAGCTCAGAATACCGGCATATTAATTGACTCCAAACTGATTCACTGCGGAAGGCTTTCGATAAAGCTCGACACAGTGGTCTAACGTTCCAGATACGAGTGTTGAGGAGGTTCTAACAAACAGAGTCCAGCAAGTAGTTCTTGAAAGAGAGAAATCCTTAGTTGTTTAAAGTATCCCTCGACTACTATAGGTCAGTTACTCTTTACAGTATACACACATTCTGACCGATTAATGTTGGAAGCTCCATGAGGCATAGACGGTAATGCTCATTATTTAATTACATAATGGACGAGAAATCATTGGAGCAGTTACAACCATTAAACATCAGGGGGTACACATACGAAGTGATTTAAAGTTGAACGAACACATAGGAATGTTAGTAGAAAATGCAGAGATCCATTAGAAGAATCCTCATTATGTCCACTCAGGTAAAAGAAGCTTCTAAACCCTCGCTTAATCGATACCTGAGTATTCCTCCACCGTCTGGGACCCTTACATACTACGTTTTACTAGCGGAAAACAGAAAACACATAGATCACTTACGTATTATTGTAGTAAGTGCGAAAGCGTCACGGAGATGCTACTCATTCCCAATGGCAGACACAACAGGAAGGTGCTGTTCTTCACGGTATCGTTATATGGTAAAATAGCGAGAAAGTACTTAAGAATTAACGAACATATTGTTTTATACTACGTAAAGTGTACGAGTATTTCTTGAATATGCCACAAATGTAAAATTAAAGTGTTCGATGGCACACGGAGGCTCAACAACAGCAGTTATTGCCATGCACAGTTCGCGAGTGGAACAGGTTATCGCTAACGTTACAGTACTACATGAAACCCCCTCCACCGCGCAGCGTAAAGTGACTTGCACAGGAATGGTGTAGACGTAGAATTTTTTTTTATTTACTAAACGCAGATACTGGAAATCAGCTTCTTCAGTTATCACAATGATACTAACAACGCTGTGTTGCAGGGCCATATGCAATAAGAGGAATAGACAAACGAGAGAGCGAGTTAATATAAATATCGTAAATTGAGTCATGTATACATGAAATTTGGTTGATATTGCTTCAGAGTTGCCTGAGTTATGCTTTTATGTTACCCCTTTCCACACCCGCCCTCTGGTATGGTAGGGGTCGCACGGGAGTCTTGCTGCCACAGTAATTTGACGCGTGTGCAGAAGTTGGTGGAAACTCTTTCAGTCGTTACAGAGATGCGCCTATAAATGGAATGAAATGTCGCACACTCCTGCATCGGCAAGTTTATTCTTATTCTGCCTGTAAAAGTTCTAACGCAATCTGCTCAGCACAGCCGTTGTGCTGGAAGTCAAATTGACAGGCTATGCTCTTCGTTATACTTCTTTCCATTCCGTTTTCAGCTCCTATCCTATTGCAAGAAGGTGGTTCGTATAACATACGACTGCTCTGTCATCCAGAACCAGATTTTGAGCTTTGTTTAAAATGCCAAGTCTGTAGGTCATCGGGAAGTTAGTTTAAAATCAGCTGCAAAATTTGCACCAAAGAGTCAGACAAGAAAACGACCTGATAAAACGTGTTGTAGAAAAGGACAAATATTAAGCTAGTTTACTTAAAATTCTAACAGCAAGACCCAGAATATCTAGTTTTCCGATCGATTACAGATGCTTTCGAGACAGAAAATATCTCAATATTTGTAGAACTGAGTCGGCAAGACCTGTGAACACATATCAGTACATTTATAGGCTGGTTAGAGTCAAGTGCGTTGCCCTATCTCAGTGTTCTGAAGGGACAGTGTTTGAATATTATCTTAATAGTTATTCCAACAGTCCCTTTATTACACAAGATAACAAAATTGACATAGTAATCTGACACAGAATCTCCTGATGTGAAATTTCATCTGAAGGATACGTACGTATTAGATGTTCTCAGTTTATGATTTCTGAAGATATATATTACTTAATTTCTATTTATTGCTTTTTTAGCTAGCTATATATCGTATTATACCTTTCCACAATTTATCTTCAAACTACTTCCTTCTCATAAATCTGAATAAGAAACACAGAAAGTTATTCCAAGAGATGTGACGTACTACACTTGTTGAATGTTTGATCATATGCGCGAAACACCTAAGTTTGCTGGGACAGAACGTCTCTCCCAGGTCATAGATGCTCTATGACTTTGCTTATACAAGAAGTACAAAACATGATTTTTCTGTTTCCGCAAATGACCGGCCAGCACGTGTGTCTATTAGATGGAAGTTCCATGATCGATCTCCGAGTTTTCTACGGTGTTCCGAGGACTGGAACGTTATCTACCTAGCCTCATGAGCAAAATCAATGATTTTATGTATATAGACTGAAGCGACGAGTGAAAATTTGTACCGAGACCGGGAATCGACCCCAGGTCTCCTGCTTACTAGGCAAGTACTTTAGCCAATAAGCCACATTTTCACAGTGGTTTGTGATTCAGACAACTGCAAGGATTATTCTGGCACACCTCCCTCGATCCAAATTCTCGCTACCGCCCCGGTAAACTTCAAATTCCCACTTACACACGAAAAGAAATTCCGAGGCTCTCTATGTTCTCGAATCGCACCTCAGTATCGAACGTAAATTGGGAATCCAGCCCGAAACCCAGGTGCAGGTAATTATACACAAATGAAATGACACAATGAGACCAGTAAAGTCTCTGAAATTGTGTCATTTTCTTTGTACAAGTACTTGCAGTTTTGTTTCAGGCTGGATCCCCCCATTTACGTTCGATGCTGATGTGCTATTCCAATACATGGTGAGCCTCAGCAATTCTGTTAGTGTGTAAGGATAAATTTAAAGTAGACTGGGGTGGCAGTGAAGATTTTGATGAAGGAGGGAGGTGTGCCAGGCTAATTCGGGCAGTTGTGTGAACTGTTGTGCCAAGGTGGCTTACTGGGATAACGCACCTACCTTGTAAGCGGGAGATCTGGGTTCGATTCCCGGCCTTGGTACAAATTTTCACTCGTCGCTTCAGTCTGTATACATAAAATGATACCTGTATGAGACCAGTAAACTCCGTGAAACTGTATTATTCCACTTGAGAATGAATGAGTTATGTCAAAGAAAGATAATGGTGTCAGTTTCGAAAATCTACATTAACGGTTGTGAGAGCTATTTCCTGACTGTATGAAAATGGAATTCTGTCGTCCGATGATAGATTATTAAGTTTAACAGTCATTCGAAAGCATCGCCTATTCGCGTGATTCTGAAGGCTTTACATTATATTAATAAAATATTGATGTATTTCTTAGGGTTAGGGACTAAATCCTACGTTATCAGCTCGTATTACGCTCTGTCAGTAAACTTATGTTTAAAAGAGATGTCTCATCAACATATTTCATACTTTCAATCCTTAGCAGACTGCCATTTAAAACTGATGTGAATACTAAAAGGAAGCCATTGATTTTTCTCTCTCACTTGCTTAGTGACTGACGGAAAGCTGAGCTGGATATACGCAGCTCAAAATATTGGTGATTTTGTTAACAACGGAGACATTATTACCTAGAAACAGTTGAATAATTATTATTAGTGTTATTTTCAAATGACCCATCCCTTTGAATGGCTTGAACGATTTAACGAAGCAATGGAAAATCTAAATATGGATGCTGAGAAAATGATTCTAACTGCCATCATCTCGGATGTGAGTACAGTGTTTTACCACAGCTGTTCTATCAAACGATCATCATGACGGTCTAAGAAGACTGGTGACTTTTAACTATTTAGACCTTCGACAAGAGATGTGCTACAGTTCTCGTTTACAAATCATAAAGACGGGGATTTCGTAACAAATCGGAAAGGGTGTCGTCAGTTACCTCTCTCTCTCAAAACGTTTGTCAACTGCGAGGGTGATTACGTCTTCTCACCATACTACCTCATGCTCTAAGCCTGACGCATCTTCTGTATGACTTTCTGACAATTTAGCTATGCAGCAAGGTGACACGTGTGAAATGAACCTGACACATTCGCTGAAAATTCGAGTCAGTCTTCGTAGCTGACAGTTTCCACTACCCTACTGGTCATAAACATTTAGTTTCCTTCCCGTACACTTTTGATCCAGTTCTTGACCTTATCCTAATAAATGATCTAACTCTGTACAGACGTCGTGTAGCTTTCTCAGCATGTCGAGTACCTTCATCCCAACCTTCATGAGAATATTTTGAAAGAGCTTTTGCTTAGCATACACTACGCACCAGCAATGTGTAGGGGGAAAGTGACTCCAACTACTGATGTTATGACTTCGTGCCAGCGTTGCTTCATAAGCTATGTTCACACATTTTGTGAGCCTGTTGAGGAAGAATTACGGTGCCCAAACCGCCATCAGTACCCTTTATCAATTAGCGGTAAATCTTTCCTCCAGTACATAAGAAGTATAATTGTTATTCCAGATAATAATCAAATACACCTGCTAAATCTGTTAAAATGCGCTTACTTATTATAAATGGAGTATTCCTGTTTTATGAGCCGGCCGGAGTGGCCGCGCGGTTCTAGGCGCTACAGTACGGAACCACGCGACCGCCACGTTCGCAGCTTCGAATCCTGCCTCGGCATGGATGTGTGTGATGTCCTTATGTTAGCTAGGTTTAAGTAGTTCTACGTTCTAGGGGACTGATGACCTCAGAAGTCCCATAGTGCTCAGAGCCATTTGAACTATTTTGCACCTGTTTCATGACGTAAGGCGAATAGCAACTAATAATGTCTTCAGACACAACATGCTGCTCCGATTACAATGCTGGCAAAGTGGAACTGGAACCGAAGCATTTCGACGCATATTTGTGTTCAGAGTACACTTTAAGACCATGCTGAAACATTAATACCCAGTGAATGCAGTAACTGAAGGAAAATATTGAAGAATTTTTTTGGAACCCAGTATTGAGAAAAGCCATCTGCTAAATTATATTCCAGTTATTTAAGTAAAAGGGTCTTGATCGTATGTAAGTTGTGTATCTCTCGCTTGGTGACCGGTTTCGCTCTTTTACAAGACCATCACCGGGCCATTTGTGTTACTCTATAAAGAAGAGTTGTGCATATCGTAAACGATCGAGGAATCTACGCAAACACAGAAGTAAGATTACATAAAATATATGGCTGGTATCCCCTTAGTGGCGCTAGCAGACCGCTGTGGAGAAGTGTGGTACAATGCCGAGTGGAGCTCCACCCACAGCCTCCTCCATCAGGTTTTCTATGACTTTAACATTCTTTTACAAACAGCGCTCGCATATTACAGGACGGTTCTCTGCGATTGGCAGTACGTGGCACTACGCAGGAGGCGGTGGGCGGAGCTCCCATATTAATACGGCAACGACTGAGCTCCACTCAGTACTGTACCACACGTCTCCAGAGGGGTGTGCTATTGCCACAAGCACCTGCCGTCACCAAGGGTATACCAGCATTTTACTTTAAGTTATCTTACTTCTGTGATTGTGTAGATTCCTCAACCGCTTACTATGCGTAGAGCTCTTGTTTACACAGTAAAACATATGGTCCTATGAAGGTCTTACAGAAAACAGAAACCGGTCACCAGACGGAATATATACAGCGTACATGCGATCAAGACTCATTTATTAATAATTTTAAGAAATTCAAGAGGTTAATGGATATCGACTTTTACTCGAGTGCCACCTGTTTCGTTTTTCGTCTTCAGTGTTTCTTTATTCCGTTGACCATCGTAACTAGGTAACCTAATTGGTCTATGTCGCCTCACCTGTTATGTATTATTGTGTACACCATACTTTAAAAACGTATCGCTCAACACCACCACCTCGGAAAAATTACAGGTCCTAATTATTTTCAGCTATTCGAAATCCCAGGAAGGACTACTGTTACGACGTACAGTTCCAACTAAGTTTCTTATTAGTAATTATATGTGTTTCATAAACTGCTTCGATCCACTATATCTATAAAATTATTTCCTTCACTGCTGTCTGACTGTATTTGACTGGTTTCGTTTCATTCTGCAGTGCGAAATCGGGTCTCGTGCTGGGTACCCTATAAGAACAAATGTTTCTAGATTTGGCGTGAAGGACGAGGTAAGCTGATTCCCAGCTCCCGCACTAACAACAGGAAAACAGAGGCCGTCAGCTGAGGCCGCCGGAGTTCAGACCGTTATCACGACAAATTACCGCTGTTGAACGAGCGTAAACATCCATAACGATCGATCACCCAGGTCGAAAGCAGTACATTACCCCGTCTGGTGCCCAGGACCCAGAACAGGCCGTGCAGGAACGAAGCGCTGTGCTGGCATCTAAAAGCGAAATGCTCACGGGCAGTGCGAGATGTCTAAGATCATGTTACCCTTAAAAATATTATTACTAAAACACATAAAGAACTATAACTTTCACAGTAGCCTTCTTGATTTCCTCATGTCACGTCATGAACACATCGACTACGAAAGTAGCACCACCTGGGATCACGCTAATACCGTGTAGGGCATCCTCTAGCCTTGACAAATGGCCACATTCGTCAGGGAACTGAGGACTTAAATTTCTCTACATATACTAAAATCTTGCTTAAGCCACTCGATGATAATTCGGTACTGCAGAACCAGCAAATTACGGGAATGTAAAGTGCTACATTGCACCCCTCTTCCTCATATTTCCACACGTTGTCTATTGAGTTTTACTTCCATATGTCAAAAAACAGACATCACGGGGGAGTGACAGCCGTGTGAATTTAGTTCGAAATAAATTTGCTGAGTGCGAAAATCTGGGTATCGGAAATATTAGGCACAGTATGCTCCTTATGAGTGACATATGAAAACTTGTGTCATACCAAAACTCAAAACTTTGTTTCACGCTTATCGCGAGGAGTCACCGTAATCACTTAGACTATCCGTGCACGCCTCCTGGATTGACCCACATTTTCGTAAGTCACGTTACTTAAATCACTGTACCATTCATTCCTGACTTAATTCTCGCTGCATTACTGTGGATAGCACCAGTAACAGTGAGAGTATGAGGAATCGTGACTAATGATGTTATCGTCTTTTGCAGTCTTGCCGTGCAATACTTTTTTGCATGTATGAAAGTCATGAACTTAGGGGACTATGGTACAGGGATGTAGACAGTGTGACATATGAGAGCGTGGCTCTGTCTGAGAGGCGTGCATGGATAACAGAGGTGATTAAGGCGACCGCTCGATAAGGTGGCTGCTTGAGATAAGCCGGAAATGTGTATCTCACAAGCCCAGTACTGACAGCCATTAACAGGTGGTACGTCTACACCTAATGCAGAGAACGCCAAGATAGTCACACTCAGCGACTTTTTTTCGAACTATATTCGTGCTGCTGTCGATCGTGTTATATCAGTTTCTTCAGACATGCAAGTAAATAATCCATTCCAAGGCAGGGCAAAGACTATAACATCATCTCGTACGGTTTCTCATGGTCTAATTGTCTCTGGAGCGGGAAGCAAGTGTGATGGTGTGAGCCTCAAGTCATCTATGTATGGGATTATGATACAGGCCGCGCGGGGTAGCCGCGCGGTCTTGGGCGTCTTGCACGGTCCGGGCAACTCCTTCCGTCGGAGGTTCGAGTCCTCCCTTGGGCATGGGTGTGTGTGTTGCACTTAGCGTAAGCTAGTTTAAATTAGATTAAGTAGTGTGTAAGCTTAGGGACCGATGACCTCAGCAGTTTGGCTCCATAAGATCCTACCACAAATTTCCAGTTTTACTAATTTACACTTATGCATATAGTGTGACATTTGGAATTTGGACGGTCTTAGAGGCGTGTACAGGTAGCCGAAGTCGTTAAGGTGACACTCACAATAAGCAGGAAATCTTAGTTGCGTCCCAGTCCAACACATATTTTCGTATTCTACTAACGACCGACCCCCACACTTACCGAATTTATTCGAACTAAATTTTCTGTGGAATCAGTATAGGATGATATACAGCTGGCCAATCGAGGTGTCGTAAGATGCCTGAGTGTTCCTCATACAACTGCTCCTTTTCGTGCATCCCTATAAAACGACTTTTGCGTTGTTGGAAGACAGGAGTGTCCACATTATCACTGAGACGTAGAAGAAAGGGGAACCACCGCCCATGGAAAATGCTGAATTAAAGTTCCTGGTTCATCTTTATGGTTAACCGAATGAGTGATAACAAGACTTGGCATGAAAAACAATAAAAAAAAAAACCAAAGAACCACCTCCTGGCTTCACTGTACCCTCGACCTCCGGTGACTTCATTAGGCTGTCAGTGTGCTATGATCCTTGAATCATTTTAAATTAATGTAAATAGTGACTCTTCGTATCACATTACACGTCCTCAGCCAGCTACTGTTGCTTGGCACACTGAAAAAGTCCAAAATCATTTACCTATTTCATCTGTGGCTTTCTGCCAATTGCACGCAGTTTTACTGTGAATGTCCGTTCCGAATCCGGTTGAGAGGGCCGTGTACACACTAAGAGCAGCTTTTCCTATAGCATTTAGAAACCGCATGTCATTGACACATCACTTCACTACCACGACTTGCATCGGTGTGGTGGAACTAGTTGTGTAACTACTGTTGCGCACTTAAGCCACTAGAGTGTTTTTTTTATTTATTTTTTATTTACAGGGGGTGACTAACATTCTCTACCATTTTCTCCGTAGAATTAATACCGTCTCTTCTCTTTACTCGCTTAAAAGCTTTTCAAACACAAGTTGTTCTTAATGTATGAACTACTGTATGTCATGCACACATCTTAAGAAGGAAATTATGCAGGGCAGAAGCTTTCCAATAACAGCAACAAAAATCTCCGCACCAGTGTAATAAGTTGTTGCATGTCTAGATTTTAATTTTTATGAAGAGCATACGAAGGGTTCATTTCATAATTTTCTGATGAGGCATCAAGGGATGACTGAATAGCTTATATGTTCCGGAGATACCGTAAATAATAAAACTAGCACCGGTGCTAGCAGAAGCCTTCTCGTGCATTTCTCGCTGAGGAGCGCCCGTTGAAAAAAGATTAGCAGACTTCGAAATAACAGTCGGTGTTATCCCTACAGCGTCTGGGGTCTCAGTTTAAAGAGACAGTCGTCGTTTTGTTTCCCTGTTTTGATGCCCTTACTGGGTCCAATGCGTTGCCAGGGATGTGTATCAATCAGTAATCAGATTCATGGCAGAGAAGTGATAATCAGCATTGTCATTTTTTGTAAAGGAGCTGGAGTTCTGTTACAAATCATTTATGAAACAATATCACTAACGCGTAACAGCAATTACATGTTCGTTAGAGACACTTTCCCTAATCCACGTCCACTTTCTCCAATTCACTTTAAAGTGGAATATCGTAACATTTCATTCCGCTGTCCATCCCTGCTAAACTTATATAGCGAATCAGTCCTTAATAACTTATTAGTTTCTGGACTTTGTATGGCACCACGGCATCCATAAGTTACAGAATATCGTTTAAACAACACTGTTAATTTAGGTAAGTCTATTATTAATAATTAACGGTTAGTTTCGAGGGCGTGTTCACTTTCGGTTGCGTAAGTGCATGTAGACACAATAAGACATAGCATAGTCGTCAGTGAACATAACCTTAGATAAATATCTAGAAAACAAGCATACACCACTGCTTACGGTCCAGTCGCAAGTGTTAATAGGTACAGTATATCATCAAAATACCTCCACGCATCCCTAAATAAAAGATAATAACCTACTACATGTCACGGGAGGCGGCTCTGCGTTAATGAAAGGGGGAGGGGAGTATTGCGTCGTCTCTGGAGGATCAGTAACAGCAGAATGAGTCGGTCATGAGAACTCAGTAACATGGACTCGTCAGTGGATGTTATCTGAGAAACATATCTATCACGGGTATTTGAAAACTTGTGATGCTGCGACAGTCGACTATTGCTGGTGTAATTTTTAAGTGAAATCGTAGAGGCACATCCACAGTCAAACCAAGACTACGGACGGACAGGGACCGTCGAGTATTGTCGTCGGTGGTTGTGAAAAATTGCACAAATCATTCGTGTGTTCCAAAGTGCTACCAGTAGTCCAATCAGAACAACTACTGTGCGCAGCGAGTTAAGAACAATGCGGTACAATGGCAGAGCAGCTCCGCATAAGCCACATATTTCTGTATCCAGTGATAACGACCTTTATTTGGTACAAAGAGTGACGCCACAGGACACTGAGTGACTGGAAGGGAGTGGCATGGAGTTATGAATCACGCAATACTCTGCGGCAACGTGATGGAAGTGTTTGGATTTGGCGAATGATTGGAGAACGCTACTTGCCATGATGTTTAGTGCGGAGTGAAGTACGGAGAAAGTTGTGTTACGATTTGGGGGTGCTTTTCACGGTTAGGGGATGGTGTCTTTCTAGCGCTTAGAAAAACAATTAATGCGGAAGTAGATGGACACCTTTTAACGGCATTGTGCACTGCGTACGGTAGAGGAACAGTTTGCAGACGGTGATTGTATTAGCGTGACATTGGACAGTGTCATGAAGCACCAGCTGTGGGGTGATAGTTTGTAGACAATAATATTCCTGAAATAGACTGATCTGCCAAGAGCAGCGACTGGAACCCAGTGCAGCGCCTCTGGAATGAATGAGTAGGAGGAATTTGCTCCAGACCCCATCGTCAAACTTTCTCTGCCCTTTTTTCACATGACATCTTGCGAACCATGGGTGAAGGGTGTCAGACGGATGCCATATTCCTTGACATCCGGAAAGCGTTTGACTCGGTGCCCCATTGCAGACTCCTAACTGAGGTACGAGCATATGGGATTGGTTCCCAAGTATGTGGGTGGCTCGAAGACTTCTTAAGTAATAGGACGCAGTACGTTGTCCTCGATGGTGAGTGTTCATAGGAGGTGATGGTATCATCTGGAGTGCCCTAGGGAAGTGTGGTAGGTCCGTTTTTGTTTTATATCTACATAAATGATCTTTTGGATAGGGTGGATAGCAATGTGCAGCTGTTTGCTGATGATGCAGTGGTACACGGGAAGGTATCGTCGTTGGGTGACTGTAGGAGGATACAAGATGACTTGTGATTGATGTAAAGAATTGCAGCTAACTCTAAATATATATAAACGTAAATTAATGCAGATGAATAGGAAAAAATGTTTGAATACTCCATCAGTAGTGTAGCGCTTGACACAGTCACGATTAAATATTTGGGCGTAACATTGCAGAGCGATATGAAGTCGGACAAGCATGTAATGGCAGTTGTGGGGAAGGCGGATAGTCGTCTTCAGTTAATTGGTAGAATCTGTAAAGGAGACCGCTTATAAAACACTAATACGACGTATTCTTGAGTACTGCTCGAGCGTTTGGGATCCCTATCAGGTCGGATTGAGGGAGGACATAGAAGCAATTCAGAGGCGGGCTGCTAGATTTGTTACTGGTAGGTTTGGTCATCAAGCGAGTGTTACAGAAATGCTTCAGGAACTCTGGAGGAAAGGAGGCGCTTTTCGTGAATCGCTACTGAGGAAATTTAGAGAACCAGCATTTGAGGCTGACTGCAGGACAATTTTACTGCCGCCAACTTATATTTCGCGGAAAGACCACAAAGATAAGATAAGAGAGATTAGGGCCCGTACAGAGGCATACACGAAGTCATATTTCGCTCGTTCTGTTTGGGAGTGGAACAGGGAGAGAAGATGCTAGATGTGGTACGAGGTACCCTCCGCCACGCACCGTATGGTGGATTGCGGAGTATGTATGTAGATGTAGATGTAGATGTAGGTCTGGGCGCTTGAGGAAGAACGTACTGCACACCGATTCAGACTCATCATTAAAATGGCCCCAGCTGAGTTTCTGCCGCCATTAAAGGCCAAAGGTAGACACATATCAAGTTAATATCCACTAATACGTCTCCGGAGACCTTTGACGAGAAAGTGATACTAGTAGTCATCCGTTTTTAACTCGAAGAGTGGCTTTAACTGTCTATTACTACCGCCTGTTACTTGAAGAGTTAGACATCAGCCAGCCATATACATTCGATGTATTTTAATGATTGCAGAAGCATCACCGGGTTATGTTGCAATACCCGTGGTTGATTTTTCCTCCATGTTCTGCATAAACATATACACAGCGTACTTTATAGTGCATGGTGGAATCCTTCCAGCAAAGCAATGTAAATAACATTATTAGCTGTTAACCTCTTTACAAGGAAGTGAGAAAACATTATAAGTTAAATACGCGTGGCGTGAGGATTTTGTGCGTAACTAACTCGTAATGACCAATGCTTTCTTAAAAAACCTTCTCTTATACTGTAAGTGCTAAAATTTAGTGAGATTACACACATTTCTTTCTCAGTATTTACCAGCGCCATGAACCTCTTAGAAGGTCTAAATAGGATATATACGGAATATATGAGATTTTTAACATGTCCTCATCGTAACTTGAGAACAACTTACAGTTAAAAACACACAAAATTATTTCTAAAGCTTACGGCACAACTGGGTTGCTAGTTTATCCTAGTTGTTTTACTCCATACCACTCACTCAGTCACCACATTTCCCATTTACTTTTATCATTCAGCTGCAGCCTCTTCTCATTTAATATATCAAAGCTCTCTGGTTATGCGTGATGCATATACTAACGATTGTAGTCGACTAACACATTTTACTGTCTCTTGTGTCGTCCATTACACCCGTAACTGTCATCGAACTCCTTAGGACTTCCATTCATTGACCTATAATGATTTCACCATTATTAACTTGATCCTTTTTCTGGTAACATTTGTCCACAGACATCTCGTCTTACCTTCCCTCCTAGTTCTTATTCATATAGTGTGTGACAGACGGTCGTTTTAAAAATTTTATAGTTGGTAGAGGATTAAATTCAGAATATTTTGCGATTAGCAGGCTATAGATCGAGAAGTGAAAGAAAGTCTGTACGGCACTATGAGGGTTCTGTTCAGTCGTTACGCTAATTAGAATGTTGTAGATTGGAAAACATTTATTGACAAGATGAAGAATAAAATACTGTAAACGGAATCAGTGACTTTAATGCACACAAATGTTGAATGTGATGACCATCAACTTCGTTACATAATGTGCAACAAAAAATCATGTTTTGTCTGATTCTCTCTAAGATTCCGTGGTCCCCTGTGATAGTATTAAATGCTGTAAAGATGCATTCGAGAAGTTCAGGTACTGCACCTGCTAGTGTTGAGTACGCAAGGGACTTTCTTTACGTAACCCTAGGAGGAAAAGTGCGTTGCGGCACCCTCTTTCTGAAAGCGCAAAGGAGTGCATAACTGCAAGGGAACATCCTCCAAATGTTCAGGCAACACATTGTCCAGAAAGTTCAAATACCATGCATGGTTCAAACGATACGATGAGATGTGTGGTTCAGTAAGGCCACCTCCAAGAACTCCAGCCAAATGTTTACTGATAAATTAACATGGCAACGTCTCGTACAGAGCGCAGATTGTCAACAGCTCAGTGGTAGCTATGGAAACTTTGTTTCACGTTTCGGGCTGTAGGTTCCTGATATTAAAACGTTCCAGAGTTCTTCTCCCCTGCGGCTGGTCCCGGCGGAGGTTCGAGTCATCCCTCGGGCATGGGTGTGTGTGTTTGTCCTTAGGGTAATTTAGGTTAAATAGTGTATAAGCTTAGGGACTGATGACCTTAGCAGTTAAGTCCCATAATATTTCACATACATTTGATTTTTTGAACAGTTCTTCTCCTCTAACGTCCCAAATTTTCACAACGTTAATCTGTATCACCTTGCATGTATGAGGTTATAGGATCACATTGCTAACACTTTTTATTTCATGTTTCCATGATTTTCTATACAACAACGACTGCGTTGTTTACAAAGTTCTCTGCAATTTACTTCAGACGTGCGAGCATGTGTAAAAGACTAGGCACTGTTGCGAGCGAAACCCGTGTGAAATACTATAAATGTATTCGCAAAAGGGAATATGGTCAGACTCCAGCCACACAATGTACAGGATATATTGAAAATTTGTGTCGTACTGTCAATGTAACCCTGGTCTCCCGCTTAACGCGAATGTCTTCTTAACAATTTTAGCCAGCCAAGCACACGTCCAGTATGACCAGCCACTGCAATATAGTATTTCACTCCAAGATCAGACCGCGACGGTAATGATGAGTCTCACCCCGTGCGGGAATCACAGCAACTGGGCGAGTGCAGGACGCACGCAGACGGTGACATACGGAAATTTGTATCGCTACTGGAGGCGTGTTGCGATGGCCGACGCGGTTAAAGTAACAGCCAGAAAATGGAAAATTCGGGTTCCATTACCGGTTAGGCATAGATTTTCGTTGCCAACAATACATTGCGCAGCTGGTGTCTGATAATATACCATATTTGCAGTTGCGAATACGTTTCCATCTTTCCTGATTTCTTATAGCCTACGAATCACGTCTGCACAGTTCCTTGTACCAGACGTGTGCATTTTGAATCATGTTTCTCAACTAAGATAACAACATCCACCAGTGTTGACAGTTTTTGTTGCGAAACCATTTTTCACCTGCACTAGTATGCGTCAAGAAACGGACACCGTATTGCACTGGCCGCCACATCTGTTATTACGCGGACTACTAGTTTTTGGGACAGTGCTATACAAAATAAAAAATAAAATTTTCTGACAACACCCTCAGTAAAGACGGTGGCCTGCAGCTAATCACAGCTAGGAACCAGGCTATCGGAAAGTTGAAGCGGGTGCGGGAAGCACGCAATGAAAACATTACCATATATGGCGCTGGAGCGAGCACCAGTGACGTCATTGAAGAAAGCGCAGCTATTGGAGGACGGCAGCAGCAGTCATACGACAGTCACGACGTGAAAATGGCCTAGGAGTGCTCGGCCGAGAGCTCGTGACTTTTAATCCACTGGACGTGGTTGTTTTTTCAAATTATTGGATAGTCTATTCTGTTCTTAAAATTCTGCAAAAAGCACTACAGCGTCTTCATGACGAGTTATTTTTTTCTCCCACAAAAGCAAATAAATGAAACACTAAAATTATAAAGTTAACTAAATGAAAGAAACAATACATAAAATAAATTAAAAGCTAATATCCTACGTTTATACAACGTTGTTATAAAAATTTCAGGTGGTAGTATGAAGTTCTATCTTTTGCCTTCGGCTGTCTTTTAGCGGTAAGTGATGAAAATGCTAGACAATGTGAAGAAAGGGACTAAAATTGCAAAAAATGGTTAAAATGGCTCTGAGCACTATGGGACTTAACTTCTAAGGTCATCAGTCCCCTAGAACTTAAAACTACTTAAACCTAACTAACCTAAGGACATCACACACATCCATGCCCGAGGCAGGATTCGAACCTGCAACCGTAGCGGTCGCGCGGCTCCAGACTGTAGCGCCTAGAACCGCTCGGCCACCACGGCCGGACCTAAAATTGCACTTTAACATCTCAAACGGTCATTGTTACTGGTATTAAAGTCATACACAATGCCCCTCCCGCCGGAGGCTTGAGTCCTCTCTCGGGCAAGTGTGTGTGCGTGTAGTTCTTAGTATAAGTTAGTTTAAGTAGTGTGTAAGTCTAGGGACCGATGACCTCAGCAGTCCCTTAAGAATTCACATACATCTGAACATTTTTGAACATACCGAATGTATGCTCCCATTCGCGATAACTAATGAGATTTTGGAATGCCGTGAACAACTTTATTGTGACAACAAGTAATAATTTATGTGTGGAAAGGCATGCTGTCTATTCCACGTGGTGCTAAGTGCATAAAGAGGTGCACAAGATCGCGCCAACGGGAGTACCTGTTCTGTTCAGTCGCTCGGCTGTCTGTCGTCATCAGTGTCTGCTGATGATGTTTCCCAGTCTCTACGGATTTGAGACGATCACTTTAGCGTAGACCGTCGGGATACAAAAGATCTCCGAAACTTTAAACTGAAGGTGGTTAGTGTTTAACGTCCCGTCGACAAGGAGGTCATAAGAAACGGAGCCCAAGCTCGGGTTAGGGAAGGATTGGGAAGGAAATCGGCCGTGCCCTTTCAAAGGAACCATCCCGGCATTTCCCTGAAACGATTTAGGGAAATCACGGAAAACCTAAATCAGGATGGTTGGAGACGGGATTGAACCGTCGTCCTCCCGAATGCGAGTCCAGTGATTTTTAACTGAACTATCACCCACTAAGTAATGTCTACATCATATTGTAATAAACTATTGACCATGCTGCATAGAGCAGTGTGTTGAAACATGCTTCCCTTAAGCAGAGGCTGATGAGCAAAGAGTGAGTCAGGATTCTTAGTCGTACGTAGCACACATCACTGAACACAGTAACATTACCTCAGATGTGCCTACTTTTTCTATTCAGACGCTCAACCGGACACTTCAGGGGAACAATATTATTAATGTATACAATGAACGCATATGCTAAATTGGTTCGCTTATAATGATATCCTAGTGACGAGTCTTACAAATCAGAACATATCACAAAGTGTCTACAACTTTTAATCTACCGTTATTGTGAAATGTATTTATAAATTTTAACAAATATTCATACTCTGAAAACAGCCAATTGTGTTATAGAAGACGGTGTTATAAATGGAGAAGCGAGAAACGGATCCCACTGCAACCGGGTGCCACAAAAATTTTTAAAAGTTTTTATCGCAAGTAAAAGGAATGAAAACGAATTGACGAGACAAAGTACATGAAATATCGTCATAAGAAGATGGAATGCGTAAGATGAACTTAGTTTCCAATGCCATGTAGTAGGAAATTGATCGTCAGTCGAAGAGAAAACGTAAAATAATTTCTTGATGGTGGTAACTGTTTAGATATGTAGAAATGAAAAAAGATAGTAAAAGATAAGGATAAATAAAGACACCAACTGAAGAGCAAGACTGCTCTCTTAACAAATATGTCCATTTTCCTTCACACTATCATTGCGTTAGCTATTTTATCTACATTCAAAATTCTGTTGTATCATGTCCATTTCTTTTAATCTTATAATTTTGACTTTCGACAAATACGAGACGTTAAACGCGAACCTTATAATCCGAATCTCTCCCCTTTGCGTTATATTTATGTTGTATAGATTTTCTTCATTATTGCTCTTTATAAATGCTTAAACTTCTGAAAACGAAGGTAGATATTTATGAAATATCTGTAAACAATTGCATACTTCTTGTAGTTAGGCAAAGTTTATTTCTGCATATCATTGGCTCCTGTATAGTAATACTGAAGTACGGAAAGTAGATAACAACATGTTCTGTATTGAAGGAAATATGGTACAGCTATTCGCCTCGCCCTCTGAATGTACACAACTGACTTCCATTGAAAATGAAAACTGAAACTTTACATGCATATGAACATATCTTCTGGCTCTAAATATGTGTTGTTTTTAAGCTTCCTGTGCCTGACCGGGACTCGAATGTAGAACGCCTCCTTTTCCTGCCTATGCTATTACCAACTAGCCCTCCAGAAGTACACGTTCATGACCCCGCACCCACAGCATCAGTTCTGCCCCCAACATACCTAGCAGAACTAGCACACCCTGGATGAAAGGATATCTCTGAGAAATGTGTACCCAGTACCTGAGGCTATTTCTACAACGGATATCTTACTCTGCTACTGTGTGAGTACTCTTGTGAAAATTCTGAAAGTAGGACGTAGTGACAGAATAACGTTTTGGGGGCGGGTTGGGATTTGTTCATGGACAGTTCAGCAGCTAAATATATTGCACAGGTAAAGCAAAGTTCCACATACTAGTCCAGTTACGACACAATGTTTTTACTACGATGGAGGGATTTACGACTGTGGTCGATGTGACACATAGACAGTAATTTTTTCATGAATCGTGACGGCACTTTATTTTACAAATTCGTCTTTAACACACGAACTTTTACTCTTCGCTATTACCGATTTCGGCTACTGCCATCTTCAGATCATAAAATATTCTGATGTAGTATCAACGTCAAACTAAACGTGTAGGTGCATAGTAAGTGCACGTACAATGTACCTACATGTTAAGTTTGACGTTGATACTACATCAGAATGTTTTATGATGTGAAAATGGAAGTGGTCGAAACCGGTAATAGTGAAGTGTAAATGTTTTGTGATCAAGAAGAACATGTAAAATAAAGTGCCAGAAAACAGGATCACGGACTCATTCTCAGACTATGTCTTCAGCTGATAAAAAATCGTGACGGTCTAAGCACTCCAAGATCTCACGAAATGCTAGGGCAACTGACGTAGTCATTTACCTCATGTGGAAAGAGGGATATTTTTACGTGCGTTTTCTGTCCGGCATACTGTAAAATTGCGTGGAGTGCGGCAGTGGTCACACTGGTTCCATTCTTTCGACCACTAGATTATAGCGAAAAATTACGGGCGATAACTGAAACGTCAAAAGGGACGAAGACCCAAAATCGTTCACTCTGTTTATTTATCTGTCTACACAACTGTTTATAAGTAAAACTATTTATCTATCGAACGTGTGTCGAGGACCTGGAGCGACTGACAGATTAATTTGTCTCCTATGTTACTTCGTTTTGACGTTTGCTGCCCAGTTAATGGCATTTCCAATCCTAGTAAACATACTACAGCGCACTCACTTACGGTGATTCTGAAACGTGCAGGCAAATGAAAACCGAACACCCGCTTCAACGGAATCCTGAGACGGTTCCATGTGGGAAAACACTGCAACAGCTTCCTTGCCGACCTGGAGAAAGACATACGTGGACAACTGTTTCAGTCGGAAATCAGAGTGCAGGAGTAAGTGCGGACGTGGATCAGTCAATGGCTGACCGCGTTCTACGATACAGCAAGTGATGGTCTCGTCTCCAAATGGGATAAATATCTGAACACGTGTGGTGATTACATCTAAATAGTCTCGTGATGGGGGGTGTTGGGCCTTCATTGGACTGTCTATTGTGCTCAGAAGCATTAAGAACAGAGCTTACGGATTGCCACTGATATCTTACTCTAATTTTATGGTAAATTCCTATTTGAACAAGCTGCTGAGGTCATCGTTCCCTAGACTTATTCACTTAAACTAACTTACGTAAAGGACAACGCACACATCCATACCGGAGGGAGGACTCGAACCTCCGACGGTAGATTCGCGCTAATCGTGGCAAGGAGCCTCAGTCGGCGTGGCTACCCGGAGAGGCCACCGTATTTGCTGTTGGTAACATCTGTGTTTAATAACCCATATCGCTCTTGATGAGAATCTGACCACCTCATAGCTCGGTCGTTCGTATTGTTCCGCCTACGGAACCTGCCATGCAGACTGTTAAATTCAGACTACCTACTGATAGCTTTATTTATGCAAAAGCATAAAATAATTGTGATCATGATCCAGCAAATACTTTTAAAAGCTCTAAGGAACTCACAGCAAACATAGTACTGAGGGACACAGTGTATTGTGGTTAAACGGCAATCGTATAGTAAATGTGAACAGTGACAACATGCTGCAGATGACTTACGTTTCACAAAACTACAGTAAGGGAAACGTGTAATCTATGTGTGATTGAATTATACACACCATTTTCTATGCACGCTAGCGTTGCTCATCAAATTCATTTAGAAAATGTACGTATGATTCAAAACGAACTGTCAGTTTATAACTGAGAAGCATATTAATGCCCCTTAAATTTATTGTTGTGACGACTGAAAATTGGTGTTGCTTCTCATGGCAACTCTAAATTTTGTTGATTATATCAGTGCTCTGGTCTTACTGACCTGATATTTCAATAATGTAGCTTTACCACGGCAAATCGCGTGCAACTGTCTCATTATTGCTTTATATCAATGCATTTGTTAAGCACCGTGGAATATTCAGTAAAATACAAGTAATTCAATAAAGGTAATCTTCATTGATTTGATTCATCATTCTCAAGCTACTAACAAATGGAGTACAGGAAATTATGTCAGATATAGCCTGCTTAATTCCGTTATAAGCCATCGATAAACGTGTATTAAAGTGGATAAATGGGTAAAAAGAAAGCAGATAACTGCAAATTAAATTGCCAGTTGTTGTTTGTGTTCTGCGTTACTTAACATTTATATAGACGACATCAGTAATAAATGAGACATTTGAGAAGACAAAAATCTTAATAAGCGACAAAATTGTTCAACACCTTGACTCTTTTCAAACCTATTCTGTTTGGGTACATCTTAGTAGCGTCGATATACACTGAAGGAAAAAAAATCGCAGCAGGAAAAAGTAATTAATGGAGGGTAACGAAATTTCGGGAATCCTTTTTCTAGGTAACATATATAAGAGATTAACATCGCAAGATCATAGAGGTAAACGAGATAAGCCACTCAAAGTGTGAAATGCTGTTTCATCAGCAGCCGGTTTAACTGCCAGAATGATGTAGGCATGCAGATGTGCAGACACTGTGTTGTACGGGTGCCGGATGTCGGTGTGTGAGATGAAGTTCCATGCCTGTAGCACTTGGCCAGTCAATACAGGGATGGTTAATACTGTTTCTGGATGACGCTAGAATTATCGTCCAATGATGTCCCATAAGTGCTTGATTGGAGACACATCTGTTGATGAGGCAGGCTGAGGCAACAGTTCGAAACTGTAAATCAGAGCGGTATGGGGATAAGCGTTATCCTCTTGGAAAGCACCCCATGGGATGCTCTTAATGAACGGCAAAAAAACATTTAGAATCACCACACTGACGTAGAAATCTGCGGTCAGGGTGCTTGGAATAAACCAAAAACGAGATCCCGCTGTCATACGAAATCGCATCCCAGACCATTACTCCGTGTACAGGTCTAGTGTGTCTAGCCAACACCACCTAGACTACAGGTCTGCACGCACACTTGTGACGTCACATACTGACGGCCAGGTCTGTATCGGAATGCTCCTGTTAAGCAATCTGCAGCTATACGAACTTTATACGAGTTGTAGAGCTGAGACCGCATAGTGATTCTCGTGGTTTTATCTTCTACATGGCCTTTTAATGAAAGTATGGAAATTTATATCATTGCGTAAAGTACCTGAACAAAACTGCCCTACCCGGTTTCCCAGGTTCGATTCCCGGCGGGGTCAGGGATTTTCTCTGCCTCGTGATGACTGGGTGTTGTGTGATGTCCTTAGGTTAGTTAGGTTTAAGTAGTTATAAGTTCTAGGGGACTGATGACGATAGATGTTAAGTCCCATAGTGCTCAGAGCCATTTTTGAACAAAACTGCCCTATGTTATTTCAAGATGTAAAATTATTATGACGATATGCCTTAAATACGCGTTTCTAGGCTTGAATACAAACCGTAATTTTAAATTCTGTCTTTTACGTCAGGAGCTACGTTTTCTTGCAGTAAGAAATCGGCAATATGCAACAACAATCATCCGTTTTCAGTTTTAAATAAAGCAGCTGGAGCTCCTACAGAATTTAAGAATTTGTTTCCCCGGTTATTTTCGTAAATTTTCCTCTCCACTTCAAAATTTGCTGACCTCACACGATACTCAGATCATTCGACGAAATTGAGCACCGCCCGACATAATGTTTAATAAAGCAAAAATCCCGAAAAATATTTTATTTCCCTGTTTCTCCACAACTTTAGAACCTTAAACATGAAAATATTGTTTCTCCTATATTCTTGACTTAAATTCGTGTCGCAGAGTGCTGTTAATTCAATCACAATGCACTTACCTCGAAATTTGTGCTTTATGTACTGCTTAATCTGTCGAACACTAAATTCATTAAAAAAAATTTCTAAGGTAGTTTACTCAAATTGAAATTATTTCCGAATAGCTGTATATGTAAAAATTAACAAAATCATTCTGTAGCTCTTCCAAATAAAAGTACTGGAAACTCAATAATCTGGTAGGAATGATAAGGAATACTAAACATTTTCGAGCCACACTAATTAATATAACTATTCTGTGTGACAATACTTGCAAATATGAGAGACATTTCACAGCCAGCTTCGTATTAACCTCGCATCAATGGTCCAGAATGAAGAAACAAATTATACCGGTACATGATACATAACTGCTTTAAAAAAAAACAATTGGCAAATGCGGTGCAATGGAAAAAAACAACACGTTATAAATTTTTTGTCATTTACTTCCCCTTGAATGATGCATAGACACAAATTCCTGTCTGGGAATAGCTGCAATCTAGCGATTTCTCAACTTCACACATTTGGGAAATCGAAACATGTGCACTTTCATGCCTCTTTGGGATTTATAATTTCCCTGGCAAAAGGGAACGCAACACTTGTATCCCATGCTCCGTAGAACTGTAGGCGAATACTGTACGAAATCTATATGAGTTTCACGTGGCACACACTTTCAACACAACATACACGTCAACAGGACTGCCGACTAAAGATAAGACGGCCAACAGTTTGTGACGTCACGTGCCAATATGACCGCTGTGCGTAGGCCTTGTATCTAGAAGGCTTTGGTCTAGCACGCAGACAGTTTGTTCGCAGGAACTCATCTGGTCCCCTTCTACACAACACACGGCAGCCACTAGTACCGAGAAAAAACCTTCTTTCATCAGAAAACACAACAGACCTCCATCATGTTCTCCAAAGAGTTCATGCATGACACCGAGGAAGTAGCAAAAGTAGGTGGTTTTGGGTCAGTGGAATGCACGCTACAGGGCGTCTGAACCATAGCTTCCCTTGAATGAAAAGGTTTTTAACAGATCGCTGTAATACCAACTACCACTCAAATTGCTTCTGCAGATGCTACACGATGCGCCAGAGTCATACACCCACACGATGGTCTTCCCTCTAGGCAATGCCATGTGCCCCTCTGGAGTCCGGTCTCCTTGCGACGGTGCATTCTCGTGGCCACCGCTGCCAGCAGTAGTGTATAGTGGCTACATTACTGCCAGGTCTTTCTGCAGTACCGCGGAAGGAAAATCCAGCTTCTCTTAGCCGTATTGCACGAACTCGTTCAAACCCAGTGAGGTGTTGGTTAAGACGTATTTGTCACCTTGAAGGCATTCGTGACTAACATCAACTGCAATCATAAAAGTAGCTAAAGTTAACGATCGTTAAAGCGTATATTTAAAGGAAACCTGATTTTGCAACCTGATAGGGGCGCTACTAGCACATTCTTCTGCGACTGTCTCGAAATTTGAATAGACATCATCTTGTAGATGTAGAAAAGCGTCTGCAAACTTTCGTTTATGTCGCACGACTCCTTCTTGGTGCTGAGATTTTTTTTCCGACAGAGTATTTCTCACAAGAAAATACTGCGCGTTACGGGGTGTGCAATTTTCGAATTTAGTTGCTATTGGCCAATTTCGAAATCTTAGTCATTATCAAGTCGTAGTCAATAATGTCTACTTCGTCGCAAACGTGTGGCACCCAAATCTGTCCACCAGCCCTCATGTGGAGCGAATTATAAACAACAAGGAAGTCACACAGAATCCACATCATCTCTGTTATGAGTATATAACTGATTCACATGGTATATTCACACGAAGAAATGTGTTGTGACATGTTATCTAGAGGTTAGCTGATAACTATGAAGTTTCAATTGGCCAATAGCAAAGAAATTTTTCACTTTTATAGCTCAAAACGGACGAAGTCTTAATTTGACTTTTTTTATACTTCAGGTTCAAAAAATTACAGACTGAATACAATATTATACCATTTAGGAAATAATGACGTGCTTTCAAGTGTTTTTATTTCCATTCTCGTCCAAATGCTATGTGAAAATGGAAATTCAAACACCCGGAAGCACAGCATTAGTCATCACAAGATATCCCGTGAGATCAATCAACAAGCCATAATTACAGGCCGCGCAGTATTAGCCGAGAGGCCTAGGCGCTGCAGTCATAGACTGCGCTGCTGGCCACGGCGGAGGTTCGAGTGCTTCCTCGGGCATGGGTGTGTGTGTTTGTCGTTAGGATAATTTAGGTTAAGCAATGTGTAAGCTTAGGGACTGATGACCTTAGCAGTTAAGTCCCATAAGATTTCACACACACGCACACACACACACACACACACACACACACACACATAATTACAGGGAATTTTGGTAGCAAACAAGGAGTGGCGTTGACAATCAGGTTCTATTGGAACATGGCTCTTTCTAAAACTTATATGGAGCACAGTGTTGGGCAATGACTAAAACGCATCTACGAAGATCAAACGCAGCAAGAACGGTGTCCCAGTGTCATGAGGCGACCGCCTAGGAGACTCAGATTGCTGGTAGCATGTTTACAGGGTTTTTCAGAAGTATAAGTTTGGTGCATAAGTTCGTAACGTTTTTGGCTTTGCATGTTGGTATTTCGTATACTACGTGTTTGCTTATCGTTTGCCATGTTTTAGTGTAGCTCGCTGTTGCTATTTGAGTTTAAATGTTATCATTTGATCATTTGGAGATAGTGAGTGGAGCTATGACTAATAGGAAATGGAGTGTCAAGTGGGAAAATAGGAACATTTCTGAAATATTCTTCTGTCTGAGTTAGGAAACAACACCGGAGACAGTCACAATCATTTCCGCCTTGTACGGGGATAAATGCAATTCGACGAAGCACGGAAAGAAAATCATCTTCTCTTTCTAAGGAAAATCGTTTTGACGTTAGGGACACTTTAGGTTCCGGAAAACCTTAGGTGTTTCATGAAGATCGTTTAAATGCATTAATCCACAACGATGCACGTCACTGTATTCGAGAACTGGTGAATGTGATGAACTGTGATGATTTCACCATGTGCGACATTTGCAGTGGGGAAGTTAAAAAAATCGGGTTTATGGGTACCCCATCCTATGAGCCAAAATCATGAAAATCAACAAGTGGTCGTTTGTGCATCTCTGCTCCCCGTCTACAATTGGCTCGTGAACAACACTAACCACTCCTATCCTGTATCGTCACTGGGGATGAGAAATTATGTCTTTATACTAACTTCAGAAAAGGAAAGGAATGGCTATGCGCAAACAAAGCAGCAACTCGCCGTACAAAGATCTGCACGCATCCACAAAAGATGGTGTAATGTATCTGATGGAGCAGCGACGGTGTGGTGTGGTATGAATTGCTTCCCCGAGGAGTAGCCATCACTGCTGATATTTACCTGAGACTTCTGAGAGACGCCATCTGAGAACGACTACCAGGAAGACTGCGTGAAGTGATGCTGCACAACGATAACGCCCACCTGCTCTCTGACAAAAGCACTACACAGGGAGTGGGTTGGCAGGTCATTCCGCACCCGTTTTATTCACCTCATCTTGCGCCCTCACAATTTCAGTTTTTCCACTCCCTGTAGAATGACCTTCAACGACCTTTCTTTCCGGACGAAAAAGCGTTCTGAACATGGCTCGAGTGTTCTTCGCCTCAAACCCACGTGATTTCTACAGCCGCGAAATCAAAGGTTTGCCCCAACACCTACAAAACGTTGTAAATATCGAAGGGGAATATATTATTCATGACTAAAATGTCTGTTATGTGCAACTGTTACATTTGTTAAACTTATGGAGAAATGCAACGAGGTTATGCACGAACCCAGTACCTCTGGTGTTTCAACAGATGACTGACCAACAGATGCAGGTCACGCCGGAGATTACACATATCAAAAGATACACAGCGTCTGTAACCAAATAGCTAGCCTCACTACCTTTAGCACGGAGGACCGTGTTCGATTCCCAGCGCCTCCTCATAATTTTTCTGAGGTAGTGATGTCTGAAATGTAGTCCACTCAGCCACGCGAGGCCACGTGGGGAGCTGCTTCAACAAAGAAGTGCACAATCTGGATTTATCTACTGGCAATAAATGCAGGAGGGATTGGTGATACGTTGATCACAGTGCATCTGCTCCCTTGTCTGCAGCCACAGCACGCCTAGGGCTTTACCCTCGATTTGTGTTTATGTTATATCATTGGAAGAAGCATCTCTGAAGATTTAGATTAGTGATATCTATAGTGGCGTAGTGCTTCAGTAAGGAACAGGTGTGACAGAACACGTACATAGATGAATCGATCCATATTGTCGCGCCGAATAAATTTGTTCAAAATGTTTCTGAATTTCTAAGGGACCGAACTGCTTAGGTCATCGGTCCCTAGACTTACACACTACTTAAACTATGATAATAACAACACACCCATGCCTGAGGGAGGACTCGAAGTCATGGACTTTGCGGCTGGTCCCGGAGGAGGTTCGAGTGCTCCCTCGGGCATGGGTGTGTGTGTTTGTCGTTAGGATAATTTAGGTTAAGTAGTGTGTAACCTTAGGGACTGATGACCTTAGCAGTTAGGTCCCATAAAAATTTCACATACTATTTATTTTATTTTATTTTATTTATTTATTTATTTATTCATTTATTTATTTTTGAGGGACTGCAAACGTGCGCTTTCCTGGATGGCCGTAATAGCGATTTCAATGAATTTCACGACGTATTGACGGGCGCCGCGTCACAATCTCTACCCGTACTGAGCAGCTGCAATGGTAGCAAAATACTTTGAGTCATTCTCCGCATTGACATGTGAATAATTTCTGTTTATCTTGTATGGGATGTCCGGATAAGGAACCCTTGATTTCAACTAAAATTTCTCGAAAGCTAACATTGATAGACGAGTGCAGCAAACGGTATGTTTATTGTGAAATCTGTAACAATTTAATACAGAAGTTGTACAAAGCTTTTGAAAAAGTTAGAAAAAATGCTAACAGATGGAGGCATAATCGCAATACGTAGTGCGTGTAAATAATGCGCGCCAGCTCAGAACGATCAATTACACCGTAGAAAAGTGAAAGATTGCTAGCGTACCGAAAGAAGAGGTTTTTCCTCAATACTCGAATACCGCAAAACCCGGTTCGAAAACCGTTCTTAGAGCCTTCGATCAACTTCAACTGACAGGCAACGCGGCTGACGATCTAGAGGGGAATTTCGGCCCCAGGCAAACTGTAGTTACTACCGAAAATGTCGCCACTGTTTCTGGAATTATTCAACAAAACCCAAGGAAATCCGTCTGAATGACTGAAACAGAGACTGGTTTGAAGCGTTTCAGCACACAGAAAATACCCCGTCACTGCCTACTCATATTTTGATACAAAATTCACAGCGTACAGCGCACGAGTTGTGTGACTGACGTCTGCCTTTGCGAACCAGATTCTCCTGATGACTGAGAATGAAAGAGGTGATGTAGACTGAATCTGGTTCACAGATGAAGCATACATCCTCCTGAGTCGTGAATAAACATAACTGGTGAATTTGGGGTTCAAAATTCACCATTTTTGTGAAACGGAATCAGTGCGTTCTTCCAGGTTTTCTGTTTGGACTGTAGTGTTCAGGAGATATATTATTAGCCCTTTTCTCGTGAGAGAAATGATCACTTTGTAATTTTGCAACAGTCTGTCGCCACACAACCGGACTTCGAGGATCGATGAGGCACTGACTTCTTCTTGCACAATAGAGCCAGACCACATCGCACAACATGTGTCTCGCTTTCTGTATAAATACTTCTGGAATAGATTCACTGCCCTGGATAACTGGAAATTAACTGGCGCAGCGATGAAGTGACCTCCATATTCGCCTTGTCTGAATCCATGAGACTACTTTTCGTGGGGCACATTTAAAGACAATATACACCGAAACCATCCCATCCCGCTGGACAAGCTTCAATCGTCCATCTCTGTGGCATCTGAATCCATTTGCGTTGTGACACTACAGGATTTGATGGCAAAGTTCATTGTTCGTTTGGCCACCTCCACACTGTGAGTGCTGGACATTTCGAAGAGATAGTGATGTTATTGCAAAGAATGCTCGCTGAGGACGAGTTTAATTCAGCACGCTGATAACGTGCGAGTTAAACAGCGCACAGCGACATATGTTAGCAGCCTTTCAAACTGTTTCGAAACTTGTTTATTACTCCCCTTTAAAATTCTTACAACTTTCGCTATAAACATAGCGTTTCTTGCACTCGTCCATCGATCTTGGTTTTTGAGATACTTAATTTTGAAGTCAAGGTCTTCTGCGCTGGGCACCCTGACTTTTTTACGTTGTCGTCTTACGAACATCCTGAAGTATGGGTAATGCTGTACTTCAGTCATCTAATGTACATCAAAGTTGCTCAATGGTGCAAATTAATTGGTGCTAAATGCCCCCCTCCCCAAATTCTGTAAGTCCCTCCAGATCCCCAAGCGCCATGCACTCCGCCTCGCCTTCCGTATATACCTCCCCCATCTGCTCCTTTTCCTCGAACATATCCGCGTCCTCTACACCTCCCACCGCCTTGATCCCCTCATCCTCTGGTTGGTCCTCTCAAACCCCGCCCTGTGTAGCGCCTTCACCATTGTGTTCCTCTACCCTTCACCTCTTCACCCTACATTTTCCCCAAGATGGCTTCCGTCGACTCCCCCTCCCAGATGATGCACTCTCTCCCTCCATTTATCCCTCCTATCAATTCTGATCCTCAACTCCCCCTCCCTTCCTCCATCCTATCCCCCGGCTCCCTCTTCCCCCCCCTTCCATCCTGTTATTTTCCCTGCCTACCCTCTCTCTGCCTACCCACAGTCCTTTCTGCTCTCCCCTCTCTGCATTTCCCACTCCGTATTGCGCCTGCTCCCCCACCCCTTATCTATGTCCACTCCCTCCATCGCCTCCCCCTTTTCTTTCTTTCTCTCCTCCCCCCTATTTTGGCCCTCATATGTCCAGGTGTCCCGTGGTCTAGAGTAGCGTCTTTGATTCATAATCATAACGTGTTCGGTCCCGGGTTTGATCCCCGTCACTGCCTAAATTTGGATAAATAATAAGCATTGGCGGCCGAAGACTTCCGGCATAAGAAGTCAGCCTCATTCTGCCAAAGGCCTTGTCAAAGAGGGCGGAGGAGCGGATAGAGGTTTAGGGCACTCTCCTCTCCTAGGGGTGGGAAATTGCCCCTAAAGGCGCAAGAATCATCAATGAGCAACGACATGAGGATGCAGAAGGCAATGGAAACCACTGCATTAAAGACACGTAACGTGTATCTCCAGGACATATGGCCTGTTATTGAAGAAGTGTCATGATGATCTCACCATTGGCAAAAGATTCCGGAATAGTCCCCCATTCGGATCTCCGGGAGGGGACTGCCAAAGGGGAGGTTACCATGAGAAAAAGATTGGATAATCTACGAAAGGATAACGTTCTACGAGTCGGGGCGTGGAATGTCAGAAGCTGGAACGTGGTAGGGAAACTAGAAAATCCGAAAAGGAAAGGGAAATGCAAAGGCTCAATCTAGATAAGTAGGGGTCAGTGAAGTGAAGTGGAAGGAAGACAAGGATTTCTGGTCAGATGAGTATCGGGTAATATCAACAGCACCATAAAATGGTATAACAGGTGTAGGATTTGTTATGAATAGGAAGGTAGGGCAGAGGGTGTGTTACTGTGAATAGTTCAGTGACCGGGTTGTTCTAATCAGAATCGACAGCAGACCAACACCGACAACGATAGTTCAGGTATACATGCCGACGTCGCAAGCTGAAGATGAACAGATAGAGAAAGTGTATGAGGATATTGAAAGGGTAATGCAGTATGTAAAGGAGGACGAAAATCTAATAGTCATGGGCGACTGGAATGCAGTTGTAGGGGAAGGAGTAGAAGAAAAGGTTACAGGAGAATATGGGCTTGGGACAAGGAATGAAAGAGGAGAAAGACTAATTGAGTTCTGTAACAAGTTTCAGCTAGTAATTGCGAATATCCTGCTCAAGAACCACAAAAGGAGGAGGTATACTTGGAAAAGGCCGGGAGATACGGGAAGATTTTAATTAGATTAGATCATGGTCAGACAGAGATTTCGAAATCAGATAATGGATTGTAAGGCGTACCGAGGAGCAGATATAGACTCACATCACAATATAGTAGTGATGAAGAGTAGGCTGAAGTTCAAGACATTAGTCTGGAAGAATCAATTCGCAAAGACGTGAGATATGGAAGTACTAAGGAATGACGAGATACGTTTGAAGTTCTCTAACGCTGTAGATACAGCAATAAGGAATAGCGCAGTAGGCAGTACAGTTGAAGAGGAATGGACATCTCTTAAAAAGGGCCATCACAGAAGTTGGGAAGGAAAACATAGGTACAAAGAAGGTAGCTGCGAAGAAACCATGGGTAACACAAGAAATACTTCAGTTGATTGTTGAAAGGAGGAAGTACAAACATGTTCCGGGAAAATCAGGAATATAGAAATACAAGTCGCTGAGGAATGAAATAAATAGGAAGTGCAGGAAGCTAAGACGAAATGGCTGCAGGAAAAATGTGAAGACATCGAAAAAGGTATGATTGTCGGAAGGACAGAGTCAGCATACAGGAAAGTCAAAACAACCTTTGGTGACATTAAAAGCAACGGTGGTAACATTAAGAGTGCAACGGGAATTCCACTGTTAAATGCAGAGGAGAGAGCAGATAGGTGGAAAGAATACATTGAAAGCCTCTATGAACGTGAAGATTTGTCTGATGTGATAGAAGAAGAAACAGGAGTCGATTTAGAAGAGATAGGGGACCCAGTATTAGAATCGGAATTTAAAAGAGCTTTGGAGGACTTACAGTCAAATAAGGCAGAAGGGACAGATAACATTCCATCAGAATTTCTAAAATCATTGGGGAAAGTGGCAACAAAACGACTATTCACGTTGGTGTGTAGAGTATATGAGTCTGGCGATATACCATCTGACTTTCGGAAAAGCATCATTCACACAATTCCGAAGACGGCAAGAGCTGAGAAGTGCGAGAATTATCGCACAATCAGCTTAACAGCTCATGCATCGAAGCTGCTTACATGAATAATATACAGAAGAATGGAAAAGAAAATAGAGAATGCGCGAGGTGACGATCAGTTTGGCTTTAGGAAAAGTAAATGGACGAGAGAGGCAATTCTGACGTTACGGCTAATAATGGAAGCAAGGCTAAAGAAAAATCAAGACACTTTCATAGGCTTTGTCGACCTGGAAAAAGCGTTCGGCAACATAAAATGGTGCAAGCTGTTCGAGAGTCTGAAAAAAGTAGGGTAAGCTATAGGGAGAGACGGGTCATATACAATATGTACAACAACCAAGAGGGAATAATAAGAGTGGACGATCAAGAACGAAGTGCTCGTATTAAGAAGGGTGTTACATGGCTGTAGCCTTTCGCCCCTACTCTTCAATCTGTACATTGAGGAAGGTTCAGGAGTGGAATTAAAATACAAGGTGAAAGGATATCAATGATACGATTCGCTGATGAGATTGCTATCCTGAGTGAAAGTGAAGAAGAATTCAATGATCTGCTGAACGGAATGAACAGTCTAATGAGTACACACTATGGTTTGAGAGTAAATCGGAGAAAGACGAAGGTAATGAGCAGTAGTAGAAATGGGAACAGCGAGAAACTTAACATCAGGATTGATGGTCACGAAGTCAATGAAGTTAAGGAATTCTGCTACCTAGGCAGTAAAATAACCAATGACGGACGGAGCAAGGAGGGCATCAAAAGCAGACTCGCTATGGCAAAAAAGGTATTTCTGGCCAAGAGAAGTCTACTAATATCAAATACCGGCCTTAATTTGAGGAAGATATTTCTGAGTATGTACGTCTGGAGTACAGCATTCTATGGTAGTGAAACATGGACTGTGGGAAAACCGGAACAGAAGAGAATCGAAGCATTTGAGATGTGGTGCTATAGACGAATGTTGAAAATTAGGTGGACTGATAGGGTAAGGAATGAGGAGGTTCTACGCAGAATCAGAGAGGAAAGGAATATTTGGAAAACACTGATAAGGAGAAGAGAGAAGGTGATAGGACATCTGCTAAGACATGAGGGAATGACTTCCATGGTACTAGAGGGAGCTGTAGAGGGCAAAAACTGTAGAGGAAGACAGAGATTGGAATACGTCAAGCAAATAATTGAGGACGTAGGTTGCAAGTGCTACTCTGAGATGAAGAGGTTAGTACAGGAAAGGAATTCGTGGCGGGCCGCATCAAACCAGTCACTAGACTGATGACCAAAAAAAAAAAAATGTCCAGGTCATCCCTCCGCCCCAATCTAACGCTGTGTCACCTGTACAGTGCTGTTGTGAGTGTGTTTTCAGTGTTGTGCGTCCCCTGTCAGTGTTGCGAACAGCCACCATACTGTCGCCAGTTGTGTTTTTTACCTCGTGCGAACAGAAACCAGACTGTCGCCGTGTTTTTTAATTGTGCATGTCTCCTTCCTGAGTGTCTTCATCCGCATCGTCAATGCTGTGATTTTATACTTTAAGTTCCGCAATTTTCCGCAATTTTACTGTTATTAACAAAGACACCATTTTATGGTCTATTTATATTGTTTGTTCTGTCACCATTGTTTGTGTAACTTTTCACTCAGCTGTAAAGCAGCGGGTTAAGTTGCTGTCAGCCCACCCCTACCCAGGTGGGCCGGGAATCCAAAATCAATAAAGGAAAAAATTGGTTCTAATTGATTTCCAAAATTTGCTGTCACGTAGAAGAGGGAGATACAGTAAAATTGGGAGGACCTACATGTAGTTCCTTAAATGGCAAACAGTCTTTACAATATGTAAGCTGAGCGAAGAAACTACAGAAATTTATGCCCAAGTTGCAGTAAAAGTTTGATTATCTGACTGAAAGGAAGTGCTTATATAGCCAGCGATTATCACGGAGTGGTGGAGTGCCTCGGCTGCTGGGGTCGGCGCTCACCGTTATGCCCGGGGGCACCGGCGAGTCCCACACGCACGCACGGCTCCGCGTGTCATTGTTGTACTTGAGGAAGAGGTCTCCGTTGCGGACGGCCTGCGGCGACACGGGGTTGGGGGGCGGCAGCGGCGGCGGTGGCGGCTCCTGCGGCGGCGGCGACGCCTGCGGCTGCGGCAGCGCCTGCACCGGCGTCTCCGCCACCGACGCAGCCTGCCCGTCCACTGCGAAACAAACCACCCGCCGTCCAGAGAGACCAATTCACAAGATACTGCTAAGCCTAAGTGTAAGCGAAGGGACAATATTAAATTTCCGACAGTTTTTCGAAAGTTTCATCACAGTCGATAAACCATGAAACACTTACAAAAATCTACCTTTAGACCGCCATTGCAACAACCCTCGACGCGCTGACTGAACTGCGACTTCGCAGCACCCTACTAGCTAACCGCCCACACGTGACTATGGTGATGCTGCTCTCCAAGAATTTCTGCGCGAAATCTCGCGCAGGCTTGAACTGGCGGTGAGTACTTCTGAACGATGCATTTGTGACATACGATATTTCGGCCATAGCACTCCTGACTACAAACTATTATCATGGGTATGTGTGGAGACGTGCCAATATGCCAAATCTTCTATATTTGCTCTATCCCCTTCTCAATCATCGGACGTTCTCTTACCTGCAACTCTTACGCAACTGTCTCAACAGCAAGCCAGATATACACTACTGGCCGTTAAAATTGCTGCACCGCGAAGATGACGAGCTACACACGAGAAATTTAACCGACAGGAAGAAGATGCTGTGATATGCAAATGACTACCTTTTCAGAGCAATCACACAAGGTTGGCGCCGGTGGCGACACCTACAACGTGCTGTCATGAGGAAAGTTTCCAACCGATTTCTCATACACAAACAGTTGTTGACCGGCGTTGCCTTGTGAAACGTCGTTGTGATGCCTCGTGTAAGGAGGAGAAATGCGTATCATCACGTTTCCGACTTTAATAAAGGTAGGATTGTAGCCTATCGCGATTGCGGTTTATCGTATCGCGACATTGCTGCTCGCGTTGGTCGATATTCAATGACTGTTAGCAGAATATTGAATCGGTGGGTTCAGGAGGATAATACGGAACGCCGTGCTCGATCCCAACGGCCTCGTATCACTAGCAGTCGAGATGACAGGCATCTTATCCCCATGGCTGTAACGGATCGTGCAGCCACGTCTCGATCCCTGAGTCAATAGATGGGGACGTTTGCAAGACAACAACAATCTGCACAAACAGTGCGACGACTTTTGCAACAGCATGGAGTGTCATCTCGGAGACTATGGCTGCGGTTATCCTTGACGCTGCATCACAGACTGCAACGCCTGCGATGGTGTACTCAGCAACGAACATGGGTGCAAGAAAGGCAAAAAGTAATTTTTTCGAATGAATCCAGGTTCTCTTTACAGCATCATGATGGTCGCATCCGTGTTTGTCGACATCGCGGTGAACGCACGTTGGAAGCGTGTATTCGTCATCGCCATACTCGCGAGATGGTATGGGTTGCCATTGGTTACACGTCTCGGTCACCTCTTGTTCGCATTGACGGCAATTTGAACAGTGGAAGTTACATTTCAGTTGTGTTACGACCCGTGGCTCTACGCTTCATTCGATCCCTGCGAAACCGTACATTTCTGCAGGATAATGCACGACCGCATATTGCAGGTCCCGTACGGGCCTCTCTGGATATAAAAAATGTTTCTATTGCTGCACTGGCCAGCGCAATCTCCACATCTTTCACCAACTGAAAACGTCTGGTCAATGGTGGCCGAGCAACTGGCTCGTCACAATACGCCAGTCAGTAGTCTTGGTGAACTGTGGTATCGTGTTGAAGCTGCATGGGCAATGTACCTGTACGCGCCATTCAAGCGCTGTTTGACTCAATGCCCAGGCGTATCAAGGGCGTTATTACGGCCAGAGGTGGTTTTTCTGGGTATTGATTTTTCAAGATATCTGCGCCTAAACTGCGTGAAAATTTAATCAGATGTCAGTTCTAGTATAATATATTTGTACAATTAATACCCGTTTATCATCCGCATTTTTCTTGGTGTAGCAATTTTAATGGGCAGTGGTGTATTTGTACCCAACAGAGTGACATTCTCTCAGTACCATTGAAATACACTGCTATATACTCTAAATGATATTAAGGAACTGGAACCGTACTCTGCAACAATCTTCCCCGAATAGTAGAGAAAAACTCCTTTCAGACTTCAGAAGACAACTAATGGTCCACCTTGTACGTAATAGCCAGCTCTGCCACATACTAGTCTGCAACTCAGTCTCACCATTCCTCCATAGTCTGAACATTTTTCGCCGCCTTGACGTCAGAGTTTAATTCTGTTTATCTCCTAACAGGTACTGTCGTAGTCATTTCAGTCTTCTCTTTCCTCTTTACACCTCTTTTCCTGATAACACTGAACAGTTCTTTCTTCGTGCACTTTACTGCTACTGCTACTACTATTATTATTACCATTATTGTTATTATTGTTGTACTCTACTATTATGATGATGATGATTATCATTATTATTAGTTCGTGAATTTTTTTTTTTAAACCGCTGGTATGTATTGCTCATGGTCAAATGAGAGAGAGAGAGAGAGCGGCGTAAGATCTTAATGTAGTCAGTCTTTTTTTTTATGTAAGTCGTCTGCCGGCTACGAATGCTTCTCCTGTGTCAAACTTTTCATCTCAGAGTAGCAATTGCAACCTATGTCCTCAGTTATCTACTGAATGTGCTCCAGTCTTTGTCCCCATCTACAGTTTTTACCTCTACAGCTCCCTCTAGTACCATGGAAAATGCCCCTGATGTCTTTACCAATGTGCTGCAATTCTCTCCCTTCCTATAGTTAGTGTTCTTCCATATCTTCCTCACTTCGCCGATTCTGCGGAGATTCGTTACCTTATCAGTCCGCCTAATTTTCAACATTCGTCTGTAGCACTATATCCCAAATACTTTGATACTCTTATGTTGCGATTTACCCACAGACCATCTTTCACTACCATAGAGGGCTGTGCTCCGAAATTACATTCTCAGAAATTGCTTCCTCAAAATATGGCCAATGTTTGATACTAGTAGGCTTCTCTTGGCTGGGAATGACATTTCTGCCAGTGCTAGCTGCTTCTTATGTCCTCCTTACTCCGTCCATTATGTGTTATTTTGCTGCCTAGCTATCAGAATTCCTTAACTGCATCTACTTGTTAATCACCAATTATGATCAAATGTTTCGCTGTTCTCATTTCTACTCCTCCTCATTACCTTCGTCTTTCTTCGATTAATGCTCATTCCATATGGAGTGTTCATTCCACTCAGCAGATCCTGTAATACTTCAGAGGACAGCAAATTCATCATCGAATCTCATCACTGACATTCTTTCACCACCAAATTTAGCTCCACTCTTAAACCTTTCTTCCATTTTCGTCATTCCTTCTTCGACGTACACGTTGAAAAGGAGGGACGAAAGACTGCATTCCAGTCATACAGCCTTTTCAGTTCGAGTACTTCTTTCTTGGTCAGGATAAATAAGCAAAAAAATAAATAAATGAAGGATTTTATTTGAAGAAGGAAATCGGTATGTTTAAAAATCTCAAGTCACAACATGCTAACTGACTGATGTGCAGATTGGAAGCATTTTGACATTCGCGAGCACAGTGATCATGGATCTAATGAAGGTTAATTCAGTAGCATTCAGACATATGAGGAAATTATTGTGATTAATACAATTCATAAATTTAAAATAAATTCCATATGTCGTCATAGATTTACTCGACATGGTTCGTTAATAGCGGTCCTTCGAGATTTCAGCCACGTTATTGCTTCCATTGTCTCGACGACCGACCCAGTCGTCCTCTCCAGGTGTAGCGAATTGTGCTGTTATTTGTACTCACTGCCTTTATTCCAACCAGACTGTGAACTATTATTTGCTATACATCAGAAAATTAAGTAACTCAACATTCTCCTGTCCAGTCTCTCACAACGGCTTTTATCTCCTCTATAGTTGGGCAGACAAAGCTTAACACCCCGGAAAGACAGTCTGCCTAGAGCAGAAATTACTGGGTCAGCTTCTCAGAGTTTCTAAAACAAGTCTCGGATAAAAAATTTAACATGATGGAGTATGGCTGCGAAAAGTTGCTTCGATTTTGCGATCTTGGAATGCACAGGGCTTGAGTATTAAGATAAAAGGTGTTTACAATGAGTTCCAAGGGTTAAAAATTGGTGTGTTAACAAGAAGAAAAAGTGGAGAGAAGGGAATTGAAATGGCGAGAGATTCTGTTCATTTCTACAACCGTGTCAGGAAGGACGAGAGGGGCAAGACAGAGATGGCAGTGCAAATTCACAAAAAAATAACAGAGGATTGAGGGAGGGGAACAAATTAATGAAAGAATGAGCTTTTCCAAACATAGACATGACTACACTCTAGTGGAACTGTATGCCCAAACAAATGGCGCTGGCAGCATAATTAAAGTTTAATTTTACGAGGAATTGACAAGGGTACTGGAAAAGATATATCCTCAAAATGATTTAGACCATACAGTAGATTTCAATAGGAGAAAAGGTACAGAAGCAGATAATGTATTAGTAGGAAGATACGAAGAGAATATCATAAATGAAAATGGTGGAATGTTTGTAAATATACGCTCTGCAGTGGATCTGGAAATGCCAAAAGATCTCCCCGTTAGTGGGTGCATAAATACACGAGGCAGAGTCATTCACGAAATCTGAGAACAATAATAGATTACATCATACAAAAGCAATATTATAGACTTAGGGTGACTGACATCAGTGTATACGAAAGCCCCGGATTTGGCCCTGAGCACTTCCTGCTTGGAGCAAAACTTGTCATTCCACCATGGGGGAAAAGGTAACTCAGGACCATGTTGTTCCTCTTAACATTCTGCATGTTTTAAATCTAATTTAAATATTCTCGGAGATGAAACTGTTAGATTTATTTATAAAATGGGGCTAGATTGAGAGCTGCATAATTTTAGTGAGCGAAGAAATGCAGAAAAAAAAATAACAAGAAAATGAAAGGTGTATTTATGAGACAGCATATTAGAAGCTGGGTGAACACAGTGAAGAAAGGAAAGAAAGCTCAGAGAGGTGGGCGGAGGACTTAGGCGAAAGGTGAAAGTAAATACGAAAATATATAACAGTTGGCTGAGTATAAGAGAAGTGCGGGAGAGATCAAACGTTTGTGGAAATAAGGATATTATTACTAGGAAAAATATGTGTGAGATGTGAGAAAATAGGTGCAGAGTGGGGGAAGGGGGACACAAACGCAGCAGAAGCCTGGAGAACTGTGAATAATTTAAGAAGAGATGTGAAAGAGCGAACAAATGTAACAGTTATTGGTACTCAAGACTGGAGAAGTGGTTTCAAGGCACTGTTTACCGAAGAGAGAAACCAAGTACTGGACGCAGTACTAGATTTAGAGAATGAATTATCGGTGGGAAATTTAGAGGAAATGACGAAAACAGAAGCAGGAGGACTGGTGAAACTGATGGAAAATTTACCAGACCAACAAGCATACCAATATAATTATTTAAGTATGGTCTGAATGTATTATAGGATTGTTTGAGTAAGTTGCTTAGCACATGTATGTCGAATAGCGAAGAAGTGCCCGATGAATGGAACTGCCATATGTAACTCCACTTTATAAGAAAGGTAGTAAGAAGACAAGTAGAAATTATAGTGGAGTCAGTGTTACAAACCATATGAGTGGTTATATGGTACAGAAAGACAGGTAGTGGTGGCTAGTGAAGAGTGTATTATCCGCTTTTTGCTAAGATAATTGTTAGATGAATCTGGTGACTTAGGATTAAAAGCAAATTTTCAAAAGAATGAATACCTATGCAGTGGAGAAAACGCTGAAAGCATATTAGTACATGGCAATCACATCAAGTCACGTAAAAATTTTAAACTTTTGCGTGGCATCCTCTGGGAAGACAGAAGAAGTTAGTGGGAGGTATAACAACGAGTAGTCAATGGGAAAACAGCAACCCAGATTTTTATTCCCCATTTTAGGGTCTGCTTGCTGGTTGGAAAGTAAAGGACATGCTATAAAAGTGTATCGTAGACTCTATAACAAATTATGGATGCGAGTGCTTGAGGCTTATTGCAAAAAATAAATGCAGAGAGATACTAGTAGAAATGCACTATCTCAGGAGACCGTGTAGAATGTCTCGGAAAGACCACATAAGAAATACAACGAGTGAGAAAATGACACAGACTCTAGGAAGTATCATAGATAGAAAAAGTGCAGCTCCACTAGTATGGATACGGCAACAGCTGGAGGAACCGCACATGAAGAGGATAACTTGTGTCCTCGTCTGTCGTAGGTATGCGTCCAGGTTTATGTTGTGGCGTGTTTTTCAATGAGAAGCACGTGTGGTATTACTTGCAGAACTAACACAACAAGCACGGCGGTAGCCAAATGTTGAATTTGGTTATGTCCTGTGCGTTTGAAGGGTCATAAAGGTGCTAAGAGAGTTCTGTTTTGTTTCTCATACCAGTCAGTCGGACACATTTGAGCAAGTGACAGAAAGCTGGCTTTCTTCTAGGGAAAGACTATAGTCTCTTATGGTGACTGTGTGTTAAGAGGATTGCTTCATATCCACCTCGGTCAGGAGTAGTTTTTATGTGGCTCTATGATTTTAGACGATGACATGCTTCTGTCAACTTTATAATATGGCAACCACAAGAACTGGTGCTGTTCCAGGAATGTTTGGCAAGCCTTGTCCTACATTCTCGATTAGCGTTTCGAAATCCAAGCGTCCTATAAACCCAGAAAACATGATTTTTATATGCAGGCATTACTTCAGGAATCGGGCAATAGTACTGTCGGACATATTCAAGATATTACTGTCATACACAGTTGTCTGTCCTTCCGTTGTCCGCTGTAGCTTTCAGACAGTTGTATTTCCAATTTAGTATCGTAAGCTGATCCATCATAGCAATTCGGCACGCCTACAAACAATGTAATTTTCATGTTGATCTTGGTATGGTCTACTTGGTGACACCGCGTTAGCAGTTTCCGTGGTATATGTCAGACAAGAGTTGCTAGTTCCAAAAATATCTCACATTACTGTAAAAATAGGCTACTATCATCTTTATCTATACTGTCTCATTTATACATGTGAAATGTGAACAATTTTTAGCAAGAGTGTATAATAAAACTTTAAGCAACTGGACGTAACAATAACACCATTTACTGCAATTAACAGAACTATAAACGTATAAAACACCATTTCATATTGTACTGATGGAATTTTACACCTAGTTCTGAGGAATTATTCTAACTTAACAAGTAATATCCTTAATGTCACAGGGAATTTTTCCAGACAGATTAAATTATGTAATCTGTAATCCTCTTTATAAGATAGACGACATAAATTAAATGACTATTGTCCTGTTTCCTTACTGACGCCTTTTCCTGGAATATTCTCACATTCAGATATAAGCAATTTACTTAATCACATCACGTTTTGGAATCCGGATTGGCTGTTCGACTGAAATTGCTGTTTATACACTCACTCCCAATATAACAAGCTTTACATAAGGTAATACCGCCAGTTAGTGTTTTTTTTTTTTTGTGATCTTCCCAAGGAGATTCATTGTTTGGATCATGTCACTCTCTCAGAAAAACGTAAGTTTCATGGAACTAAATGTTTTACAAAAACCTGATCTGTATCATACTTAATAAACAGAATGTAGGAAGCTGTGCAGAACAATTTAAACAGTGTTGTGAAGTGAGAAATTTTGATGACTAGCGAGAAATCACGAAGGGAGTCGCAAATGGTTCAATTACAGGTCTACTCCCATTCGTTGTATATGTAAATGATCTTCCACTTAACATTCATCAATCAAAATTAGTACTTCTTGCAGACAATACTAGTGTTATTATTAAATTCCATTACAGAGAAACTAACATAAAACATTGTTAATGATATTTTTCAAATAATTTTTTAGTGGTTATTTGAAGATGTACTCTCCCAAAATTTGAGAAAACACAATACATGCAGTTCTGCGTAACAAATATTCATAGCAACAATTTATGTAACACATGAACAGGAGTCAGTAAACTGGCTAGAATGCTCCAAAGTTTAGGGTGTAAATGCTGATAAAATCTTGAACTTAAACAAACATACTACTGAGCTTCTCAAACAGTAAAGTTCCGCAACATTCGCTCTTCGTATAGTTGCTCATCTTGGAAACAAACGAGTCAACTGTCTAAAATATTTTTCACATTTCCTAACTCTAATGCCTTATGGACAGATTCTCTGTAGTAAATCCTCCTTTAGGAAGAAAGTGTTGACTTCACAAAAACGACCTGTATAAATAATATATGTGATATTAACTCACTGTCAGTTTGTAGGATCCTGTTCAAAGAGTTAGGCATTCTGACCATTGCATCATTATGTATTTGCATATGAAAAACTTCGTAAATAATCCATCACAGTTCGAGAAGAAAAGTTATGTACGTATCTACAACTGTGGAAGTTGTCAAGTATCATTAAATGTATCACTGGTTCCAAAAGAAGTTGAGTATGCAGCAATAAATATTTTTGATGATTTGCCCAATGATACAAAATGCCTAGTGTGAAGCAAAGAAAAATTTAAATCTAGCCTATAATCATTTTTCTCGGGCAACTCTTACTATTGCATTGATGAATTTCTATTTAAAAACTGGTAGACAGCATTAAAAAAAGAAAAAAATATATATGTGGAGCATATTCACAATTGCGAATATCGACAACCATCGGGTGTTGGATGACATGACAACAGTGAAAAATTGTGCCAGACTGGGACTGGAAGCCGGATTGCAGCTTATCACGAGTTGTGGCCTTACCATTTTGCTATGTGCACGTGACTCATGGCCAGACCCAGACTTCCACACGTCGTCAACCATGTGTTTACAACCTGTACTTGTACATCCATTATAAATATATCGCCCTGAAAATATTTTAAGTTCGGCGTTGGCGTGGCCACACGGGCCGCTCGACAAGCCGGGACTCGTCAGCAACTACGTGGTTGCGAACATTAGAGGGAGCAAGAGGGCTAGCCCCAGCACGTGGTCAAGACCGACCACATGGCTGGAAATTCCATGCTGCCGCTGTGTTTAGGATTGTGCTTTGTGTTGATGAAGGAGATTTGTGTGCCGGGAGAGCCACGGATGGCGGACTTTGTGAAACCATAGTGGCAGACATTTCACAGTTCATAGAAGCTAATAATGGTCAGAGGATTCCTGATACCTTAAAAAGAAACATGTACTTTACAATTATTTGCACTGGAGGCGCCTACAGCACGATGATTCTGATGGTGTAATCAGATTTCCATCACCTTCATTAGTTTAAAGTTTAGTTTCTGATTGTAAATTACACAATTAACACTCAGTAACAAATTTCCAAAATCTAAACGGTTCATCCGATTTTGTCGATCGACATGTCTTTAGAAAGCTATTAGTGTAAACCTAAATTGGTATAAATTATAGTCATGTAACTTGAAAAATACATGCGTTAATCGAGGTCAAAGTGGCTGATTACTATTGATTGCGTCTGGCCATAAGTACTCCACAGTTACACGAAAAACGGTAGCAGCATCCTAATAAATAGATGTATTCGTCTGTCTTTGTTTACATGCGATATATACTATTCATGAAGAAATTGGTCAAATATTTACTGTGTTTTAGAAATCACATAGGCATTAGGCTTCTGGCCTACTTTTGCTTCTGTTCATTTGACATATGTTTATTTCATCTGTTTATGCATTTAATAATGTGTGTTAGAGCGTGTTTATGTTCGTTCCGTAGGAATATTCATTTAATTTCAAGTTATTTAAATGTAAATCCAGCATTTTGTACGTGTTTCAACATGTTTGTGAGTGTGCGTTGGCTTGGAGACATGGCGGGAGCGCTTTAGCCAATCACAGTGCTCGTTACTACCACAGGTGACGACCAAAGTCAATGGAGACACTGTATAGGATTGGGGGAGGAGCATCGGGTTGCACAGGGCAAGGGGAGTGCTGGACGGGAACGTGCGATAGACGGTCGTGGGACATACTTGGGGAGTGTTGAGCAGTTTGCGCGTGGTCGAGGGAGATAGAAATATTTCGTAGTGCCGACTTGAGCACTAGGGACACTTCTGTGGCTTCTGCAGTGAAGATGTAGTATGCATTTAGAAGTGAATATCTTGCGAGATATGTTGTTATCCATAACTAATTACGTCAAGTAGGAATATATTGTTTCCCTGCTATTCAACTTATATTTTATTTAATTGCTGGACTATTGACATCAGTAAGAGATTTGCAGTAATAAACGGCATTCTTAAACGTACTGCTGCTATCATACTCATCTTTTAAAGTCGTTAAAATAGTACCAACATATTTTATGTAATTGCTATCTTTCATTTATAAATTAATATGTTACATCCAAAATTCGCAATTGTCGAGTGATAGGAACCTTCAACCATTCGATTCATGTGTATATTCATATTTTATACTGTAGACCCAGCAGTATCTGGCTTGTAATGCGGAAACTACGTATCCCAGCCCCTCCTAATATTTCAACGCTGAGTCTGAGGGTACGTAGTTGCAGGCCATCACATTTTTTATTTGAAAGCCCGCGCCATATAGGCGTGACATTTTGCCCTAAATTAGCTTGCCTAGTGTCGGCGTATAAACAGAATAATGCAGTGCTGGTGTTATTCTGAATTATGATACAATCCTTTGGATATGGATGTATGTCCAAACGAACATTGAATCGTAATTCCTGTTAACATAGTCACTGCACTATCGTTTCATGAGCAGAACTGCAAGTAAAAAGTGTCCATTAACGTTAAAATTAATAATGTATTTGTATCCTGTAAACAGACACGTTCGACGTCATTTAGATAAAATAACCGCTCAAATATTCTACACAACATGTAAGTATCTAACTTAGAAACATAAAATTGACTGTATGTTTGCATCACCTCGGTTTCGAGAGTTCCAGAACCTGTACACAAAATTGGAATAGAGATCAACATAAACATCCTTACTATAATTTTTATTGCTCATGAAAACCACACATTTCGTGTTGTACGACCATAGAGCGAGACCTTCAGGGGTGATGGTTCAGATTGCTACACAGACTGGTTGGTACCTCTAATACCCAGTCCAGTATTCGTCGTAATGTAGTATATACAAGTTCATCAAGGCACTGTTGGTCCAGATTTTCCCCCTCCTCAACAGTGACTCGTTGTAGATCCCTCAGGGTGGTTGGTGGGTCAAGTCATCCATAAACAGCACTTTTAAATCTATCCCTGGCATGTTCGGTAGGGTTCATGTCTGGATAACATGCTGACAACTCTAGTCAAGCGATGTCGTTAGCATGAAGGAAGAAGTCATTCACAATATGTGCAGGTTGGTGGGGGGTGGGGCGAAATGTTGTCCATGAAGTCAAATGCCTCGCCAATATGCTACCGATATAGTCAGAGGATGGCATTCACGTCTCGTACAGCCGTTACGGCGCCTTCCAAGACCACTAGCGGCGTACGTCGGCCCAACATAATGCCACTCCAAAACAGCAGTGATCCTCCGCCTTTCTGCACTCGTTAGACAGTGTTCCTAAGGCGTCTAATCTGACCAAGTTTCCTCCAAACACGTCTCCGACCATAGTCTGGCTGAAGGTAAAAGCGGCACTGATTGGTGAGGAGAATGTGATGCCAATCCTGGGCGGTCACTCGGAATATTGTTGGGTCCATCTGTAGCGCGCTGCATGGTGTCATGGTTACAAAGTTGGACCTCACCATGGACGTCGGGAGTGAAGTTGTGCATCATGCAGCCTATTGTGCACAGTTTTCGTCATAACACGACGTCCTGTGGCTACACGAAAAGCATTATTGAACATGGTGGCGAGGATATCAAGGTTTCTCCAAGCCATAATCCGTTGGTAGCGGTCATCCACTGCAGTAGTAGTCCTTGGGCGGTTTGAGCGAGGCATGTCATCGACAGTTGCTGTCTGTCCGTATCTTCTGCATGTCCGAACAACATCACTTTGGTTCACTCCGAGACACCTGGACACCTCCCTTGTTGAGAGCCCTTCCTGGCACAAAGAAACAGTGCAAACGCGATCGAACCGCGGTATTGACCGTCTAGGCATGGTTGAAAAAGAGATAACACGAGCCGTATACTTCCTTCCTGGTGCAATAATTGGAATTGTTTGGCTGTTGGACCCCCTCCGTCAAATAGGAACTATTCATGCATGGTTGTTTACATCGTTGGGCGGGTTCAGTGACGTCTCTAAACAGTTAAAGGGACTGTGTCTGTGGTACAATAACCACAGTGAACGTCTATATTCAGGAGTTCTGGGAACCGGGGTGATGCAAAACTTTTTTTTATTTGTGTATATTAATTTGTGAACACACATTTCAGGAAATACGTAAAGTAATATAGGATTTATTTGTTTTATCGATTGTGAAAGCGAGCCGAGAATATCAATTTACCTCACAGCGAAATCCATCAGAGGGTAAATTGTATTGGTCAAGTATCCCTGAAGGAAAGAGCAGTAGGTTTTAAGAATACTGTAGTACTGTAGTAAAATCACGAAGAATGTAAGTCAGTATGCTGTGACAGTGATGTGGATTAGTCTCCTCCCCAAAATTGTGCTATTCATTGACAGCTCACTCATCTAGCTATGTTTTCATGTATATCAAGTAGATGTAATTATGTGCTTTGGTGTTTCGGTTCACTCTGATGACGTTCCCACTCCTCAGAGATGGTGTCATAGTGTCAACAAATGATGAGATCATTTTTGAGTTGGGTTACTCTGAGAAGAGGACCATGTCTTACCACTGGCGGAGGGAACGACGTCAGGGTTTTTGTCGTCCTTGTCGAGCAGGCGCTTGTCCTTGACGGCGAGGTCCTTGGGCCTGGCCGCGGCGCGGTCCCTGGACCTCTGGACGCGCAGGTAGACGGCGCAGGCGGCAGACAGCACGGCCAGCAGCAGCAGCACCAGCACCAGCGCCATCAGCGCCGCCAGCACCGGCGTCAGCTCCAGCGACGACCGGCGACCTGCAGCAGGGCCCAGCAACGCCGTACACCTAGCCCAGTACCAACATCTGGACACGTGGAACACGTGCCCAGCAGCACGGCCTTCAGCAGCAGCATCCAGCCAGTACCAGCTACATTGTCAGTGCCTTCGCCAGCTCCTGCATCATGCACTAGCCTGTCCTATGAAAAGTTATATAATGTGTTCCTAGATGCAGGTGGGCTAGGCAGTTGGTCTGCATCCCGGCCACCAGCAACGGTCCCAACGTATCAGAAAGCCCTTGCATCGGCTTCATGCTACAGAATCGATTGTTTGCCATTCTAACGGCCACGCTTGTGCGACAGCACAGATAAAGGACAGCATAGCCAACATCTGTGACTGGTACACGAAGACCACTGTCATTGTCGATCAGAGACAGCTTATATTATTCTTTCGTCAACGACTGAACGATTTAAATGCAAGCTTCAGTTCCAAGTAGAAGCATAAGAAGTTAGTTGAACAGCAAATCTGATGTAGGCAAACTAAATCTTGTTGTAAACAGTGAAATTAGGCCCACCAGTGTGTTTGAGAACGCAAGTTTTTTCTCGTGGCAGTGACACATGGGCTATTTATGTTAGGTAGTTAGTTACACATTCCAAACATCATTTGACAAACATTTTCTAATGACGGTAGAATTAGTTAGTTTACAGGACGCGAACGCATAGTTGACTTTAACGTAATTTGTATTAACATTAACGAGCTCTTTTCAGCTCTAGTCACTCAGCTACAATTACAACCAAATGTTACGTAAATTGAAGGTGGAAGAGGGACAGAGGAAAGGAAACGGAACTATTGACGTCATCTGAATCGGGACTTTATGCGGAATCAGCAGTGACGAGTGAAAATGTGTGCCGAACTGGTATCTCCGGCTCACTAGATAGCCGCTGCCTCTCCAGAACAGAATAGTCAACTCAGCTGCGCGGACTGTCTCGACGCCTCTCTCGGCCGATCCACATCCCCACCTAGCGCCTCCTATCCGCAGTGCCCGTCCAGTCCTCCAGCTCGCTACTTCGAGATTCCCACAAGACGTCGTACGCAATTGTGCATCCACCTGACACCTTGCATTCATGTAACTGACTGGCCTACATGGGCAATGAATCCGCTAGTTTCAGTACAGCTGCACAAGTACATCCGACCTCGTTCGAGAATGTCGAATTAGCGAGCGTGGAGGTCATGGACGAGGACTGCCGACAGGTGGCGCTTTTTGGGAATGTGCATCAGCCGAGAGCCGTGCTGCCATAGCCCGTGCAAGTGCGACAACGCCTATGTCCGAGTCGCACAGTGGTTAACGCAACTTTCCGATAACCAAGAGACGATGACGGCTTCGAATCCCGGTCAAACGCACATTTACACTCGTCGCCGCTGATTGCGCATAAAATCCCGACGCAGCTGACATCAATAGTTCTCTCCCGTCCAATTCCTTTGGCCCCCACACCTTAAATTTACATAATATGGGTCACAGCTGCACATTCTGCGGGGTGTCTCTTCATTCAGACATGTCGAAGAAAACAGATACCAGGCTTCATACAACTAAATGTTCCAGACCACGATTTTCACAAAAATTTTCGTTCGTGGAGCTGAAAGTCTTGTTCAGAAGAAATACTCTCAGGTTAATTTTAAATCATGCTTTCCTACTTGCCAAACATTTTTCGTTACTGGGCAAATGGCTAAACCTTTCTATTGTCATATAGTAAATTCCCCTATGAGTCATCACAGTTTTAATAAAGTGTAATAAAGGGTATTTTTTACTCTGGTGTGGCAGGTATGGACATAACGATTTTTCCAAAATTTTGATAGATTACTTATGGTTCAAATGGCTCAGAGCACTATGGGACTTAACATCTGAGGTCATCAGTCCCCTCGACTATGAACTACTTAAACCTAACTAATCTAAGGACATCACACACAACCATGCCCCAGGCAGGAATCGAATCTGCGACCATTGCAGCAGCGCGATTCCGGACTGAAGCTCCTAGAACCGCTCGGTCACAGCGGCCGACAGATTACTTATGGTCAGGTCCTGCAGAAACTGTCATCACTTCTGTCTCTAAGCTGACCATAGGTTGTGTTCCAAAATTGAACAGCATAGAGGCAGAAGTGATGACACTTTTTGCAGGACATGACCAACATTTTGCAGGACAGTGCTCAAGCATGTACAGTGCAAGCTGTTACTGATTTGTTTGGCTGTTGGGGCTGCTAAGTGCTATACCACCTACTGGACTCCCCTGACTTAAGCCCTCCTAAATTCAACTCGATTTCAGAGCTGCTAAAAATTCGCCGGAGAGTGGACCGCGCCGCTGAACTGTCAACACAACTGTCACTGCTAAAAGTATCCTATGACTTCCACAACGCTGCAACGGGTATACACATTGCTGGTAACTACTTAGAAGGTCAGTACAACTTCGAAACAAGTGTCTATTTTGTACGAACTGTAAATAAATAGTTGCCATTATTAAAGTTCCAAGCCGGCCGCGGTGGCCGTGCGGTTCTAGGCGCTTCAGTCCGGAACCGCGTGACTGCTACGGTCGCAGGTTCAAATCCTGCCTCGGGCATGGATGTGTGTGATGTGCTTAGGTTAGTAAGGTTTAAGTAGTTCTAAGTTCTAGGGGACTGATGACCTAAGATGTTAAGTCCCATAGTGCTCAGAGCCATTTGAGCCATTAAAGTTCCAATCCTCGTAGTGTGTAGGTACAGTTACTATGAGCAGCTCTTTGAGTAGGTACCTAGAAAATGACAGCAAGTAAACGCCACATATTATGCTTATTGCTCGCTTTTGTGTGACCATGCTGACACCATTCACGTTTGAGAATTACTTAGCTGGAAATTCAAAAATGTATGCTGGAAACTACTACACACAAGACGTGGAAAGAAAATGGATTAGGGATTGCAGGATGAAGACATAATGTTATCATAGTGGAAATGTAGTTGATCTAAGTGTTTACTCAGACGAGTAGACGGTTGAACTCTTTGTTGGATTCCGTGAAATAAGGAAATAACGGAACAAAGCCCTAACTGAAGGTTAGTAGATAGTTTTTAAAACAAGCAGGGGCAATATAGCTTTGTATAGATGAAGACTTCAATGCATGGAATGGCTTAATACAGGCCTTTAGCCAGGTGTAGATGCCAAATGACTAACGACAATACTGACGATGCTGACATATAATATGAGTGTAGAAAGTAAGCCGGTGTTCTCATCGTTTTAAATATAAAATCAGTAATACCACAAAAAACAGATGTTACTGAATTAAAGATGTATAAAAGACTTGCAATATGTGGTTTTCAGTCCAATGTCTGTTCAGTATTCAAATCCAGGAATTTTTAAGACACTTTCAAGTACTCCTGCCTTCTGTTCCTATCATTATAGATGGTGATGCGTTCTTCGACATACTGAACCGAGTGATCTGAATTTTTTCTACGTGAAATGATTGATAATTTATCAAGAACAGATATATAAATTTTCTGATTTGTTCTTTTCTTGTTCCATCTATTGTTACATTTTTTCAGCCTGATTATGTTGCTTACATAATCAAACAGAACTGTTTCTCTTTTATCTGTGTACACGAGAAGGTAATTTTTTAAAAAAAAGAATAAGGGTAGATACGAAATAATACTCTGCAAACTAGTAGCATTTTGTGTTCTTTTATAAATGTTCACGTGAAATCTGCATATGCTACCCACTATTACCTTTTAATTCGTGTTAGTTAAATATGGTATGAACCACCCTACCTCAAAGGCCATGATGTTTACGTTCCTTGAGTGAAATGCTATACTTCTTCAATCTTATGGATTAAACGGGTCGCAAAAACTCCCTGAAAGTCTCTGTCATTCCGGTATTGCATTAAAAGGTAGCAGAAATGTTTCACTGCATTTTCATTGGGGAGCTACTTACTCGTACTGCAGTCAAAATTTTGACTGATCACAACATCATAGTTTCAGATATGAGCAAGCTTTTCTAAGTATATTACTTTTCTCAAATCTTTTGAGAGACACATTAACAGTGAAACTGGTTGATTCTTTGTAATAAATGTTCCAATGTCTTCCATTATGTGCGAAGTAACAATGGCTTGACGTTACTCTGTCAGGAAAGATTAGTAGATGAGTACAATAACTGTGTCGCAATAATACACTTTTAATTTCTTTTCTTAATTTTATTAACTCCATATGGATTTTACTTTTATAATTATTAATTATTTTCATGATTTCTCAGGAAAGAGTTACACTAATAGCAAATTCACTGAACTTAAGTACTAGTGAATCTACTAGTATGTTGTGGACTGGGTTGTTAACGCTAACTGCCTCATTTATGCTGCCATGAGTCATTTGATCATTATATGTAGTCGCCGAATGACCTATTTTCTTCACATATTTCCCAGTTTCCTTTCTAGTAATAACCCATATTGTTTTGGTTTTGTTTTGAGAAAGTACTACTTTCCGACTTTAACCGTTACCTACTAGATTCTTTTATAACTCTTCTCGGTGGAGAAAAACTATAATATAAAATCAGTTACACAATGTCGCTGATTTCGACCATTTTGTGCATTTTTCTCTTCTTATTACATGATGTTCCAATTCCTTTTGCTATCCATTGGAAACATAGTTCACTAAGGTTTTGACAATAAAGTTCTCGAGCAAGCAAAATTTAAATGTGTGGCCATCTCATACATATGCCAGTCAGAATATAAGGTGCAGAAATTGTCTGACATACCTTTTTGATAGCCATACACCATGTATTACCACAATCCGAGGGACTCATCTCAAAATTTAGTGATAGCCATGATCGTCGGATACAAAATTCGATGGAGATGTTACTACCTGATGTGCAAAATGACTCCTTTTAACCAGTTAGTTATGCTTGTGTTACCCCACGTTTGCGATACATAAGATATGCTACTTAGCTTGCTCGGAAAAATTGAGAAAATTTCTACTCATTTGTATAAAGTCACTGTCGACGAATGAGGCTGGACTGAGACGCGAGTATTGCTACGAATACAGCATTAGCAGTCCTCGACTAATTTAGACGTTTGACAACATTTAGCAGGGCTTTCTCTAAACAGACAACCAATTTAATTTGCGTTCATATACATATACATACTCTGTAAACCACTCGGGCAAAGAATATTTCCAGTTGTACCACTTATTGGAAATTTGTGATAAGGTCTTATGAGACGAAACTGCTACGGTCATCAATCCCTAAGCTTACGCACTACTTAATCACCATGCCCAAGGAAGGACTCGAACCTCCGACGGGGGCAGCAGCCCAGACCGTGACAAGACGCCCCAGATCACGTGGCTACCCCACGCGGTTGTTGTACCACTTATTCCAGCCAATAATTGCCAGTTCCACGCACATATGAAGAAAAGATGGTTATTTCAATGTTCCTATATGCGGTGTAATTACTCTACTTTTGTCCTAGTATCAAATTCTAGGATCGACAAACCCTGTGAGGTTGTCTGAAGGAGTGGTTTTTAGTTTACTGAAAATAAGGTCACATAAGGATTAATTTTATTCAGCATATACCGCCGGGCTTGTAAACCTCGTAGAATCGGTCTGAAAGTAGATAAAGGAGAATCAGAGACTGGTAATTTGCTTAACATCAACTACTAAATAGAGGAAGTCAAGGAATTATGCACTTTTGAAGCAAAACTCCGTATGGCGTACGAAGCAAGGAGGATACTACAAGCAGTCAAGATAATGCAAGGAGGATTTTCCCCGCAAAAAAAGATGAAGTTCAAGAGACTGCAAATGGAATACAGCACTACACGGAAATCACTCATGGACATCAGGATAAATTGTAAGAAAGGGTAGGATGACAGGGTGTGAATAGCGACTTCAGGGAATAGAAATGGTTCAATTAACTCTGAGCACTATGGGACTTAACATCTGAGGTCATCAGTGCCCTAGAACTTAGAACTACTTAAACCTAACTAACCTTAGGACATCATACACATCCATGCCCGAGGCAGGATTCGAATCTGCGACCGTAGCGGTCGCGCGGCTCCAGACTGAAGCGCCTAGAACTGCTTGGCCACACCGGCCGGCCAGGGAATAGACTCTATGGTACTACAGGGAGCTAAAAGTGACATAAATGCACAGGACGACCGAGAGTATAACATGTTCACTAAATAACTGAATGTGTCTACGTGCAACTGAGAGACAAAGAGGTTGAGATAGGAGAGGAAGTCGTGTTCTGGTGTCTGAAACTGGTCAGAAGCTAGCTAATGAGCTAATGAGGAGGTGTTAAACTGAACTGGTGAGAAATTAAATTAATGACATAACCTGAGTTACAGAGGGGATCTTTTAACATGACACATCCTAAGAAATTACGGAATAGCCAGGTTAATGGGGGAGATAATTGCAAAGGAATTCCTGTAAGCAGGTTCAAACTGAAGTAGTTTGCAAATGTTTTGCAGAGGCAAAGAGGTTTCACACGACAGACTGCTGTGGGAAGCTGCATGACGCCAGTCATTAGAGTGAAGATCAGATCACCCATAACCATTTGTTGGCATTTAGTCCAGGTGCCTATGATAGGTTACTTTACGTCTGTGTGGCATGACTAAATGGCAATATCATGAAAACCGTTGACTTCTGGAAGCATATTTATGAAGTGTTCTCACGGATCCTAGTCTATAGTCTGCCACTGTTCCATTTAAAATATTACCAAACACATTTCCGTATCTCATGACTCCTACAAGAAAATTCTATGTTCGCGGAGGAATATTGAATATTGACGATGGTGACAGCAGAAGACGATTTATTTTATCTCTGACAGATTTAAGACCAATTGCTTATGTGTGCCTTACGCATCCAAAAGTTTTTGAAATAATGTAATCGTGTTTACAGTAAACTATGTAGGTATGTGCAGTGAATAGCAGACGAGTTGGCTCTGAAAGTGCAAATGAATTAAGTGTGGACGAGATAGAAGACATTATTCTTTCAGAAGCATATAACTAATTTCTACAGAAATCGAAATTCATCATACAAGAATATTGCGGACGTTAGGGACATACGGTCTTTGTCCTAATATTTATAACAGATTCAACCCCTTATAGAAGAAGATGGAGGAAAACGATTGGAATTTCCTTGTTGGATAATTTAAAATCGCCGAGTAATCCGATTAATAATGCTAACTTATGAAAATTAATTTCACTCGTAACAAAATTCGTAATTCACTTCGATTGTGCGGCATAAATCGACGTTTCTCTATGGAGACAAATTCTCAAGAATGCGGCTCTGTAAATGAATGTGTGGTATGATAGACAGTCAGTCGATTAAGTCAATTTATTACGGCACTGTCTTAAATGCCCACGTCACCTAGACTTCATTAAAAACGACCTCCCGCCAACGTATGGAGATGTTAGGAAATGTCTACAAATTAATTGATCATATCGATCATGATCACTGATGCCTTAATAAAAGAACACCAAAATTACCTCAGAAGAACTATATGTGCGCTCTTAAGCAAATTCGAAAGTGCTTCGAAGTCGGAGGTGGAATTTATGAAAATCAACTTTGAGCTGAATCATTTCCCTTAGCTTAACACATTCAGTGATTGAGTGTTTGAGTTACTTACTAGCAGCGATATCCCCGTAACTAACAAAAATGGACATGTGTTATATGGAATGTTTTATTCGAATTAATCTATACTACCACCTACTAAAATATTTGCCATTCCTCTTGAAACATCTTAGAAATTGTGCTGCAAAATCTACAAGAGAACTGATCGAGGCAGGTGTTAAAGATGCTAGTGCGGTACGCATTAACAATATGTGGCAAGTATTTCAGAACAATAGAGGTGATTTCGTCTCGCCCTGGAGCCGCTTTTCTAGGTAGCCGTCTGATGTAGCCACACACGAAGTGTCGATCATGATCTACGATTTCGTTGTGGGTCTTAGATAAGCCCATATGGTCCATGAACTTATCTAATGGAAGCTGGCTGCCATCACATACGCATCGGAAATCCGGGTTCCTCTAAATCAGAAATTTCCACAATGCGACGGATGTTCTCCGCTTCCAAACACGCATATGTGTAAGACACTCCAAAAAATCTTGTACATCATCCAACAGAAAGCCATCAGCTACTCAGAAAGCTTTTGAACTTTTCCTCGTGCCGTAATTCGCATCTTGGATACCATCCTAACTTAGCTCAAGGTCAAGTTCCCCCACATGCCCACCACTTCCCAGTTCAGTTTCTAAGATTTTTCTTCTCAGACTTCCCTGAACCCTTTCGCACTTACTGAGCGAGGTGCCACAGTTGTTAGCACGCTGGAACCGAATTCGGGAGGACGACGGTTCAAATCCGCATCCGGCCAAAAACATTTAGGTTTTTCGTGATTTCCCTAATTCAATTCAGACATATGGCACGGTGGTTCCTTTGAAAGTGCACGGCCAATTTCCTTCCCCATCCGCCCCTAATCCTAAGTTGTGCTTCGTGTCTAACAACCTCATCGTCGACTGAAGACTTATATCCTCGTCCTGCTTTCGCACTTACACCACATCATCTTCATACGTTCTGTCTCCTCATTTAGACATACAATTCTTCGACAAAAGGGAAGGGACGCAGCCTGTCTCATACCTTGAGCTTACAAGGGGCCTGCACCATCAAATTCCACGGATGGTTGGATAATCCTACAGGAACACACTGTCGACAATACCTGTGCGTAGCTCGGCGGCCTTGAGCGTGAAGGCGTCGAGGGCGACGGGCGCGGAGCGGCCGCGGCTGTTGACGGCGGCGACGGTGAGCCGCAGCTCCTGGCCGGCAGGCAGGCCCGCCACGCCGAACGCCGGCCAGCGGGAGGACAGGTTGGCCAGGCGGCGGCCCGACACCGCGTCCTCCACCAGCAGTTCGAAAGTCTGAGGCTGCCCCCCGTCGAAGCCCTCCAGGCACTCCAGCTGCAGCGACGTCGACGTCTGGTTCACCAGCGTGCAGTTGCTCGGAGGATCCGGTTTGCCTGAAACGACAGACATCAGTTACAGAAGAGGTAGTACAAGTGATTTCTCACAGCTCGTTAGGACAATTAGTCGATTTCAGAATCATGATGGGTCACTGATGAAATAAATCGTTACCCACTACTTTCGAACGTCTTATCATCATCAGGCATCGAAAAATCGTTTACAGTACCCTGCATGGCCAAATATTTACTGTGGCGACAAGCAAATTAGATGATTTCAAGATTTTAAACATGACTGAAACAGCAACTGTTGAAATTCTTCACGGTAAATGATGACAGTCAAAACAGTTGCAGGGTAAAGATTTATTAAAATTCTTGACCATGGTTTCGGTATAAAATTGGTTCAAATGGCTCTGAGCACTATGGGACTCAACTTCTGAGGTCATTAGTCCCCTAGAACTTAGAACTAGTTAAACCTAACTAACCTAAGGACATCACAAACATCCATGCCCGAGGCAGGATTCGAACCTGCGACCGTAGCGGCCTTGCGGTTTCAGACTGCAGCGCCTTTAACCGCACGGCCACTTCGGCCGGCGGTTTCGGTATATCTAAATATTCCTTCATCAGAAGTAAATACACTAAAATCATATCCTGCCTAGGGCTTTCACACCCTCTCCACGTTAGTTCATAGGCGAAGTACTGATGCTAAGCTTTGTTCGCATCGACCCTCTGTCCATAATTATGTTGTATAAATGGAGATGACGTTTTAACTACTGACGACGCCTTTGGCACAATTTTTTTATGAATCTCCATTGCAGGATATGATTTTAGTGTATTTTACTTCTGATGAAGGTATATTTAGATATACCGAAACCGTGGTCAAGAATTTCAATAAATCTTTATCCTGCAACGGTTTTGGCTGTCATCATTTATCGTAAAGTAGATGATATCTTGCCTCATTGTTGTCAATAATAAAATGCGATCCACATTTATGTCTTTATCCACATCCACAAGTCACCATATGGTGCATCGAGGAGGGAACCATGCGAGCTGCTAGTCGCACTCTCTCATGTTCCACTCGCAAATGGATCTTGAGATGAACCACTATTAATATGCTTTAGTGCTAGCCCTCAATTCCCTTATCTTTTCCTCACGGTCTTTATGCGTGATGTACTTCGCCCGTACAAAGAATTTCGAGACTGATTTCATTCAAGCTGTCCAAACGACGACAGCTTAGTGACTACGGTGGCAGCTTGAACTATAAACAACAGACTGGACCAATAAATTGTTTCCTAACAGCGTTCATTGCTGGACGTAAGATCGCAGTTTGTCACCATCGTTGTGTCAGAAACACCAATGGAGAATCATCTCTAAATCGAGATATGCTCCAGAACGTTCTGAAGAACAGAAAAGTGTGTGCAAAAATTTTCCCGCACACCTTGACTACCGAACACAGATCATGACACAAGGATGACTGCTGCGAATTGCTAAAATGCGAAATATGGACAACTCTTTACTGGATAAAAAATTACATCTTACGAGCCTTGCTTTTATTAATATGAACCTACCATGAAACGACAAAGTGCAGAAATTCATAAAAAGAGTCAACGCTTCGACAACATAACCGACACGGAAGCCAGTGTGACGCCCGCAATGAACAAAGCGCTAAAGGAGGAGTTCTCGCAGTTTTGCATGGTTGTATGAGCGTTCAGCTGGGAGAAGAGTGTGTACGAGTGGAACGGTTAAATAATTAAAGCTGCCGTCTTAATTTTCCTCAGTTTTTAATTTTGGGACTGACTGAGTATTTTGACAACAATAGAATGGTTCTGTACTCTGTTGCCCATGCCCAGTCTCTTAATTTCCTAAACATCGTTTCGTGATAATAGCGTTCTCTTTCCTCCACGAATTTTAATTTGCGTTCACGGACAACTTCCATAATACTCGCGTTGTGGACACACCGAATGGTAACAACCCTAGCAGCATGCCTTTCAACTGCTTCGACATCTCCCGTTAATTCGATCTAATAAACATCCAAAACACTTTACCAGTACTCCACAATGGATTGCACAAGTACTCTGTATGCAGACTCCTTTATAGATGAGCCACACTTTCTTTCAATTTTCCCAATAAACCAAGGTCGATCATTCGACTTTCCTACAATCGACGCTAAGTGGTCCTTCCATTACATGTCGCTTTGCAACGTTATGCCAGGATATTTAACTGACTTTACTGTGTCTAGCAGAACAACACTAATACTGTATTCTAACATTAAAGAATTAGTTTCTCATCACGTCTGCTATGTAGAGTTGACAATGAAATATACCGTTTAGTTAATTAACGATCGTAGACTGTAACAATCCAATCCGATCCCTCATGAACTTCTCAAGGTGCGGAGTACACTCCATACAGTCTGATGAATCTGACAGTGTAAGCCAGTTACAGTAATGTATCTACTGTGTAACGTATATTACATTTAACTACTGACAGCAGTAAAGCAGCATGCCTTTAATTGTATTAAATGGCACATTAAGAATGTTCTCGTATGAACTGCTGTAAATAATTTTGTGATACCTGCTATTGATCACATGGTCGAAACCTATAGTCAATAAAGTTTTATTTAACCAGCAGGTCCTGGGTTCTCCAAAATGTAGTTAAATAAATGAAAAATAAATATACACATTAAAAAAACGTTTTCCATCCCCCCGGTTCTCAGAACTCCTAAAGATAGACAGACACAGTCCCTTTGACTGTTCAGAGATGTCATTAACCCGCCCAAAGATGTAAACAACCAAGCATGAGCAGCGCCTATTACACGGAGGGGATCCGACAGCCAGTCAGTTTCAGTCATTCCACCAGGAAGGAGGTACACGGCTCGTGTTGTCTGTAGTTCAGTCTGTAGTTCAACCATGCCTCGACGGTCAATCCCGTGGTTCGATCGCATCCTCATTGTTACTCTGTTGCAGGAAGGGATCTTAACAAGGGCTTCTTATGGACGACGTGACCCACCAAACACTCTCAGGGATCTACGTCGTATCGCCGTTGAGGAGTGGGACATGTGGACCAACAATGCCTTGATGAACTTCTGGATTGTATGCCTCGACGAATACAGGCATGCATCAATCCAAGAGGACGTGCTACTGGGTATTAGAGGTACCAGTGTGTACAGCAATCTTGGCCACCACCTCTGATGATCTCAATGTATGATGGTACAACATGCAATGTGTGGTTTTCATGAGCAAATAAAAAGGGCGGAAATGATGTTTATGTTGATACCCATTGCCATTTTCTGTAAAGATTCCGGAACTCTCGGAACTGAGGTGATACAAAACTTTTTTGATGTGTGTGGAAAAACTAGTTGAGCTTTAAAAATGGAGGCGTTACACCAAAGAACTCTCCTTGTTTTGGTATAGTTGCAGATATCGCTTGTCTCTGGTCAGAGACAGAGAAAACTAGGTTGCCGGTTTTTCAGTTCATCTTGCTAGTAATGGGCAGCGGTCGGATTATTCCTGTCAGGCAATGCGGATGTTGATATAAGATCAACGTACACCTCCTACCGCAATTAGCGGACCGTACCGTTGACACCTAATAAAATACTTCTGCTGACAAAACTGATAATACATATAGATACAAGTAGAAAAAAAAAGAGGAAGCGAAAGCACACTTAGATATTGAAATAACACGTGTCTGGTTGATAATTTCATTACAAACAGTAAATTCCTTTCCGTTCGTCTACTACCTCCAATGTAGATACAATAGTATGTCTAGGAATTGGTAAGGATGTTGAAGAATTCTACCCATATCACACAATAAATCATTATCCAATCGGGATTTGATTTAGTGAAATATATCCACACTTCAAGCAACTGAAACAAATATCACAAAAATCCAGCTGCCACCCGATAGGGGAAGGGAAATTGCATTGCCTAAAACTGCTCAGAAAAAAATACGTAGTGACGGTTCCGTCGGCAGTTCTTCTGATGGGCTAATCCGACCCTGATAGTTACTATCTGCAGCAGTACCCAGGGAAGCATATTTCTGTTAAATCGGAATCGACTCCAATTTAATAGCGACAGTCGCTTCCATCTTCAAGCACTAATTTCTCGTTTAATAAAAGCTTCTCCGCGTGGCTGAATCGTCAGTGAAAATCACGTCCACAGACGTTCTGTGAAGTGATCAGGGTGATTTGAACCGCTATAGAACGAGAATAAAATTAGTATCTTCTTTTGCAACTTCAATCACAGGAAATGATGTGAGAAGACATCCCCTCCACTTGTCCCGATGCCACCATAATTTCAGATTACTAAGAGATGACACACTTATTTTCTTCTAGAGGGACAGCGAGGTGGACGTAGTTTTCGTAGTTGATGAATCATAATAAAATAGATCATGTTTCAGCGGAGACATTTTCATTTGGGGACCGTGTCACTTTTTAAAGCAAAAAGTAGACCTGCTCTCAGCGGTCGTTTTTAGCGTGCTTTCTAAATCAGTCCATCGCCGAGTTTTCCGTTCATCTGAAGACGATTCAGGAAAAGAAAAAAACTTACATGAAATTCTTAAATGAAAAGTAGTCGGAACCAAGAGACATTGATGCCAATATCAGAGAGCTGGTTGAAATGAATATCAGGATGGAGACGAATGAACATCGGGACAGGCTGCGTAGGAAGATAAATCGAAAATAGGAGGTAATAAGTATGCTGAAGCATGGAAGTTATTAAAATATGATATAACAATGAGTGTAACGACACTAGGAAAAAGTTCCCGGTCAAGAATGGACAGGTGTTCAATATTGTTGGCGGAATGTAGGTTGGACTACTAGGGAGAAGATATTATACATACATACATACATTAGATGCAGACAATAGAGAAATATCTGAGAAGGATCCGAAAACCGCGCTGTCTGAAGAAGTTGTAAACAAAACCCCAGGAAATATGGGAATAGAAATGTACGAACATAAATATAAGAATGTAGCTTCTAAAGTAGAAGAAAGCGTCACGATGCGATTGTGCCGTGCTGCACACGACACCATTCCGCAGCCCGTTCGGATTTCGCGACGGTCGCGACGAGCGCCGCCTCGGCACCTAATTACTGATTTCTAATTATTCATCTTATTATAATGCCTGCTGTGTCGCGATCTAACTCAGATATTGGTAAAGTGGCCATTGAGCCTCATCATTAAATTTATTTTCAAGGCTTTTTGTAAAGTCGCCATTCCGCGTATTCACTGCCTTCAAACTGTTGTTCTTATAATTGTGGCAATGGTGTTTCAATAAAATTCAGATTGTAAAATGAATTTGTGTGACGTTTCTGGTAAGCTTCACATTAGATTCAGGTGTATCTTCTGAAGAAGGCTCAATTATTTGGGCTGAAACCTTGGTAAAGGTTGGTTTCTTTACCGCAGTCGAGGCTGATAGTTTCTTCTACATTTTATTTGTATTACATTAAAATTACTGAGAATTTCTATAAAAAGGTAGACCAGCTACAGGAACGAGCTTCTGCCCCCACGAAGCGTGTTGGGGAAATGTCTGCATCGAATCTAGGGGAGAAATAAGATGTGAAGGACATGGAAACTACTGCACAGGAAACTGAGTACGGTAGTCAGATTGATTGGAGAGTTGTCGACAGACAGCAAGAGGGCACAGCAGAGAGTGCTGTGACTTGTTTGCCAAGCTTTCTAATCCTTTACCTGGTTTGCTACAAGAGCAAAGAGAACTGTCGATGGACAGAGCCCAGATACATTTTTTATCGCGATTCCTAGTTGAGTTATAGGAAGAAGGCGAAAATTGAGGTTTGAGAGGACGATAGATTTTTAAGTTTCATATTCAAAGTGTACATGGCAGTTAACGGATTATTTCAACACAACTAGAGTGGTACAGTATTGCCATAGTGAATTTTAGGGCGTATTTGTTTAAGCAATTAATACCCCGCAGGCACTGCAGGAAATAGTAAGAAAGTACTACTCGCGGGAACAACAAAATAGGGTGGAGAATGAGATTCTCATTCTGCAGCGGAGTGTGCGCTGATATGAAACTTCCTGGCAGATTAAAACTGTGTGCCGGACCGAGACTCGAGCTCGGGACCTTTGCCTTCCGCGGTCAACTGCTCTGCCAACTGAGCTACCCAAGCATGACTCACGCCACGTCTTCACAGCTTTACTTCTGCCAGTTTCATATCAGCGCACACTCCGCTGCAGAGTGAGAATCTCATTCTGGAAACATCCCCTAGGCTGTGGCTAACCCATGTCTCTGCAATATCCTTCCTTTCAGGAGTGCTAGTTCTACAAGGTTCGCAGGAGAGCTTCTGTAAAGTTTAGATATTAGGAGACGAGGTACTGGCAGAAGTAAAGCTGTGAGGACGGGGCGTGAGTCGTGCTTTGGTAGCTCATTTGGCAGAGCACTCGCCCGCGAAAGGCAAAGGTCCTGAGTTCGAGTCTCGGTCCGGCACACAGTTTTAATTTGCCATGAAGTTTCAAAATAGGGTGCAGTTTGCAGATGATGTATTCGGAGATATCAGGCGTACTGTAAAGATAATGTGTCAGTCGTACAGTGAAGGAGAAGTTATTAGTAAAATTCGCGAAGGCATAAGTATGGAAGATAAGTCAAGATCACAGTGACTAGACTGCAGTCATTCACGGATTTTCAAGCAGTATTACGGCAGTTGGACGCTGTCCGTTGTGTGAGTATGAAGAGAATGGTAGAGAGCGGGACACAGGAATGGAAGGCATTTGGGGTAGGTAGAAGGGGCTGCCTTCCTGCGCATGGGATGCCGTATATGTGTTTTAGCTCTGGAAGTCCACAGCACTTTAAAATGGATTGTCCAGATAACTAGACAAAGAAGGAGATTTCTTACTGACTGCAGACCAGGAATAGGGGCTAGTTTAGAGCAAGCAGACGCCGAGTGTGTAATTAGATAAAGGGTTCACCTACGGCCCCTGTTCTACTTATTTCTCTTAGTCAGAGCGAAGAGCCAGTGTGTGTGCCATACTTGACAAGGGAAGCACCCTGTCGTTAATTAGGTAAGAATCGTATCACGAGTGTGAATCGTCGTGTGGTTTCCTCCCTTGAGCTGGGATGTTGGCAGCTTCATGATGGCCAACTCCGGTAAAATGCATGAGTTCGGAAAATTCACTAATAAGCTCAGAATTTGTCATATTTTGACATAATCCGTTAACTACGATACACACTTTAGCTGTACTATCTTAAACAACTGTTATCCTCTCTAACCACAATTTTAACCTTGTTCCTGAAATTCAAGTAGGAACTGCAATATACGTATAATGTACCTGACTGTTGACCGCCAGTTTTATTTTCTCTCGTAGAACCCAAGTAAAGGATTAGGTAACTTGACAAACAGACAAGCCGGCCGATGTGGCCGAGTGGTTCTAGGTGCTACAGTCTGGAACCGCGCTACCTCTGCGGCCGCAGGTTCGAATCCTGCCCCGAGCACGGATGTGTGTGATGTCCCTAGGTTAGTTAAGGTTAAGTAGTTCTAAGTTCTATTGGACTGATGACCTCAGACGTTAAGTCCCATAGTGCTCAGAGCCATTTTGAACCATTTGAACGAACAGACAAACAGATCACAGCTCACAGCACTCTCGATCCTCTTTGCCCTCTTGGTGTATGTTGGCAACTCTCCTGTCAATCGGACTACCGCTCTCTGTTTACTGCGCAGTAGTTTCTCACGTGCTTCACCTCTAATTTCAGCCCTAGATGGAAGAGTAAGTTAAAGGTAGCGTGTGAATCAGTCGATTCTGCCATTCTTAGAACTGATTTTATCCGACAATTTGATAGAACTATTAATTGGGTGGAACGCAAATTTTCATTCCGTTTCTCTAGAGAGAGAATTTATAATCTGTGTATCTACAGTCATATAGTATCGGCGTAGGTTCACATCGTCAAAGAAACCGAGGAAGAAGAGTGTGACAATATAGTCATCTGCCTTCTGACCAGGCCGCTCAATTATGGCGCGTTGGTCGGGCATATCCGGATTTCATTAACGAATTTTCGGGAGTTGCAAAACTCAGCATGTACGAAATCGCACTTACTATCAATATTCCTGTCAGACATACACCATACAGGCTTTCTCCTTCGTGGGTGAAAGAGCTCAAAGTGGTTATTGAGGAAATGGTTAAGGATGGAATCATTAGACCTCCTCATTCTCCGTACTCATCAGCCATGTTTTAAGCTCGATGATGGGGGACTTGGGCCTGTCATAAATTATCTCGCTTTTGCACTCCATTTCAATACCGATTTGGATTCGTTTTTCTCCTAGATTCGTAAGGTTAAACTCTTGAGTATCTTAGATCTCAACCACGTTTATTACCACATTTTCCTGTCAGGGGACATTAAAACGATCAAAGCCGTTGCAACCGATTAGAATCTCCAAAAGTTTAACGGTGTTCAATTCGGACTCTCGAGCGGTGGTATTTTCCTGTCTCCTGGTTACTACATTACTGACTATTAAAATTGCTACACCACAAAGAAGACGTGCTACAGACGCGAAATGTAACCGACAGGAAGAAGATGTTGTGATATGCAAATGATTAACTTTTCAGAGCATTCATACAAGGTTGGCGCCGGTGGCGACACATACAATGTTCTGACATGAGGAAAGTTTCCAACCGATTTTTCATACACAAACAGCAGTTGACCGGCGTTGCCTGGTGAAATATTGTTGAGATGCCTCTTGTAAGGAGGACCGAGCGAGGTGGCGCAGTGGTTAGCACACTGGACTCGCATTCGGGAGGACGACGGTTCAATCCCGTCTCCGGCCATCCTGATTTAGGTTTTCCGTGATTTCCCTAAATCGCTTCAGGCAAATGCCGGGATGGTTCCTTTGAAAGGGCACGGCCGATTTCCTTCCCCATCCTTCCCTCACCCGAGCTTGCGCTCCGTCTCTAATGACCTCGTTGTCGACGGGACGTTAAACACTAATATCCTCCTCCTCCTCCTCTTGTAAGGAGGAGAAATGCGCACCATCACGTTTCCGACTTTGATAAATGTCGGATTGTAGCCTATCGCGGTAGCTGTTTATCGTATCGCGACATTGCTGTTCGCGTTGGTCGAGATCCCATGACTGTTAGCAGAATATGGAATCGGTGAGTTCAGGCGGGTAATACGGAATGCCGTGCTGGATCCCAACGGCCTCGTATCACCAGCAGTCGAGATGACAGGAAACTTATCCACATGGCTGTAACGGATCGTGCAGCCACGTCTCGATCCCTGAGTCAACAGACGGGGACGTTTGCAAGACAACATCCATCTGCACGAACAGTTCAACGACGTTTGCAGCAGCATGGACTATCAGCTCGGAGACCATGGCTGTAGTTACCCTTGACGCTGCATCACATATAGGAGCGCCTGCGATGGTGTACTCAACCATGAACCTGGGTGCACGAATGGCAAAACGTCATTTTTTCGGATGAATCCAGGTTCTGATTACAGCATCATGATGGTCGCATCCGTGTTTGGCGACATGGCGACACGCACATTGGAAGCGTGTATTGGTCATCGATGGTATGGGGTGCCATTGGTTACACGTCTCGGTCACCTCTTGTTCGCACTGTCGACACTTTGAACAGCAGAAGTTACATTTCAGATGTGTTACGACCCGTGGCTCTACGCTTCATTCGATCCCTGCGTAGCCCTACATTTCAGCAGGATAATGCACGACCGGATGTTCCAGGTACTGTACGGGCCTTTCTGAATACAGAGAAAGTTCGACTGCTGCCCTGTTAAACACATTCTCTAGATCTCTGACCAGTTGAAAACTGGCTCGTCACAATACGCCTGTCACTACTCTTGATAAACTGTGGTATCGTGTTGAAGCTGCATGGGCAGCTGTACATGTACACGCCATTCAAGCTCTGTTTGGCTCAATGTTCAGGTTTATGAAGGCCGTTATTACGGCCAGAGACGGTTTTTCTGGGTACTGATTTCTCAGGATCTATGCACTCAAATTGCGTGAGAATGTAATCAGATGTCAGTTGTAGTATAATATATTTGTCCAATGAATACTCGTTTATCATCTGCATTACTTCTTGGTGCAGCAATTTTAATGGGTAGTAGTATATTTTTCCAAACATTAAATTTGAGTTTGTTTAGCACTACCAGGACACTTTGGTTATATTTAGTGAGAATTTTTCTGAGCATGTAGCTTGTTGAACACTTTGAGGAAAGATTCTGCCAGTAAGCGGTGGATGAAAGGGGGGGGGGGGGAGGGTTGAACTACTTTTGATCAAAGTCTCACTGAGGCTATCCATAGTTGTCCGTCACCTGGGAGTCCTAAGACTGTGGTAAGATTCACTGGCATGATTAATTTCTTTCGGAAGTTCATATCTAACTTCGCCCAGATGGTACGAATTACGAAAGAAAGAAATAAATGTGAATTTCATAATTCCTAGCAAGCCACTTTCGACGATATTTAGAAGGTGTTAACAATAGCACCATTTCTGGCGCCCCCTGATTTTTCTAACGAAGTAGTAGTTCAAAAAGATGCTCATTTGTCAGGTGCTGCAGCTGTTCTGTTACAAAAACATCCGTCCGAGAGAAGACTATTAGGGAAAGGCTCCCGTAATTTGTCGCGGCTAGAGACTAAATATTCACTTTAAGAGGTGTTAACATCGGAAATTTCGTGTATATCTGGAGCATTTTCCACTTTTGCTCGAAACAACGAGCTCCTGAGCTTGGTACTAGGATGATGAAGGCGGAGAGCGCGGATCGTTAGATGGCACATCGTATCTCTGTTATTCAGTTTAGAGTGCATTATATATACAGCAGGGATAATTTGTTGGTAAAAGACTTAGTCGTGTGATTGGGGAGGAGACCATTCGTGACTGGACCATTCAAGGCAGTAGTCAGCATGAAACGGAATTCATTGATGCTCGACTGACTCTTTTTGGAACAGGAAGACACCTGTGTAAAGTTAAAGGAAATTAAGGTGAAGATAAAGGCGGGAGAAAATGTGGAGCCCTACTATTTGAAAGGAAATATTTTGTGCTATCCAGACAAGGAAGTAAACGGGACAAAACTTTCACCCCCAGAATTAGTATCCTTAATCTGTAAATATTACGAGGAGCCAGTCGGAGGACATTTAGAACTTTTTAAAATTGTGATAAAGATTCACGAAAATATGGTCTGGCAGGACTTGGACAAGGAAGTATAGGAATGGGTACAGTCTTGCAAGATCTGTACAGTGAGTAAACCGAGGACGAACACACAACAGGGGTAGCTAGCTTATGAGTCGGTAACATCATCTGTGCGAAGGTTGTCCGTAGATTATGTAAACCTTCTGGCATGGTCGCGAGTCAGGAAGAGGTTCATTCTCGTTTCTGTGGATGCATTTACCGGATTTGCAGGCTATTTTTGAGCCTTGATACGACCGCGCAAGGCACTATAGGTTCTCAACAGTCCTTGTTTGCTATCTTCACGCAAGTCCTTCTTTGGTATCCTCAGGCAACCACAATATTTAGTATCTAATAATGCCGCGGCATTCACGACAAGACTGTTCCGTGGTTTCCGTTTCGAAACGGGGATTCCGCATACCCCCCACCCCACCCCTTATTCTCTAACCTCTCATTTGCGGAACAGATAATCCACAATTTTCGTTTCGACCTCATAGCATACCACCGTAAAGATCAGTCGCTTCCTTGCTTAGCTTTTGACTTGATTAAGGTGGTACATGAATCCCACAGACTCCAACTAGCCCTATAAGCAGATTCGATGTAAGTGGAAGAATTAAAGAGCTAATCTGGAACGTGAAAGAGAACACCGCAGTACTACTTTGTGAAAGAGAAGCCTAGGGGTAAGATTAAGGTAGGTGTCCTGGTTATTTCAAACCGGGCGACAAGATATGGGTGCAGAACTTTCAGGCAGGCAGTAAGGACAAAGATAAGACAAAGGAAAGTTGCTGCCAAGGTTTACGGGGTCGGTCAGGACCTTCGGCAGTGTGATTCAGTCACCATATTGGTAAGAAACAAGCAGAATAAACGAATCTTTTGCAAGCAAACCTTGTAAGAATGATATATGTATTGCATTAATTTAATCCTAAAAAATGTGTGGTTAGGGAAAAGTGTATTGTACCCTTTTTTTCTTTACTGAATTTAGATTCCCCCGAAGGGGGCGGGCTGGCAGCAGCTTAGTATGCCGCTCTTCAGCCTCAAGACTTTTTTTTAAAAAAGGTGAAAATAATATACAATAAAAGCAGGCGATAAAATCGGAGACTTAAATAGTAACATGGCGAAAAAATCGTGGAACTTAAAACGTAGAACAATGGGATGATGAGGCTAATAAAATACATATGAAGCAGACAGGTAAAATAATAGACAGACAATTAAAAAACACGGCGACAGTCTGGTTTCTGTTCGCAAAAGACATAAAATTCACACCAAGCGACAGCATGGTTTCTGGTCGCAACACTTGGAAAGACGAAACAACACTGAACATCACTGGAAGACTGCACTAAAAGGATGGCAAATAAGACATACCACAGCCGAGAGCAGGTGGGGGGAAACTGGACAGATGATGGGAAAAGAGAAGAGGGGGGAAGGAAAGGAAAAGCGAAGGGGTGGAGGGGAGAAAGGAACCAATGGAGGATGGGGACCCATAAGAGGGGTTATTTGTACCCTTACGTACATTACATTTTGTATTCTTGGAAAAGGCATCCTGCTCACGAGATTTTACGCAGGATATTTTCATTTTAAGGCTCTATTTGAAAAAGGTACTAATAATATCTTGAGTTCTCTACCCAGGAAGCTGCTATCCCATGAAGATGTTTTGCGGGCAGAAAGTAGTGCCGCGTTGAACACTGCACCGTTACGTGGCTGCCAGTCGCGCAAATTCGAGTATCTCTCCGCTAGACGTCACACGCGGGAACAGCAGACTGTTGGGCGCAGTGAGGCTTCCGCTCGGGCTGAACGCTTCCTGGAACGGAGTGAGCCGTCAGATCTGCATGGGCAGCCGACGGTGACCGTCACTGGTTACGAGCTACGGCTTCACCTCTGCTAACCCTTCAAAACTTTACCGGGTGTGACAAGGTCCAACCTTGCAGCTCGCCAACAGGTTCACTGAGGCAACTGTTAGCACTCTAGTAGGAGACTACATTTTCCTTTAAATAAGGTAGTCAAAGAAACTCGCTTGTTTGTAATTGTATAATCTCAAATTTAGCCTGTGAATATTCAGATTGTCGAAGATAGATATTGCATCTCAAATCCCTTAGTGGTTGGTGGGCGTGCTTAGCTAAATTCAGTCTTTTTGAATGTACTTTGGTAAAGTGATCGCTGCGCCTATTCAGTGTATTCTATTCGTTGTTCTTATTATCGCGCCTCTACTGTATAAATCAAATCAAAATTTTAAAATAAGTTTTAGCATAATGTTTTCGCAAGTTGGACTATTGATTTTAAATTGATTTTCCTCAAATTCAAAATAAAAAAGTTGGTCTTATTAACTTAAGTTTTACATTTCTTTAGTAATATGGCCGATGAGCCTAAGTACTTACTTGTTTTATTGAATATTGTTTTTAAAAATAACCCTCTTAATAATCCAGCCCCTGTACTCACCTAAGTCTTTGCTACAAGAATATCTACAGAAGCTTTTTGAGAAAGTAGAGGAGGGAGAAGATTCACAAATCCTATGGTATGGAATCTGCCGTACATCTCCTCGGTATATAAGGAAAGTGGACGAGAGGGTATATACAAATTACAGAGGAATAAATGTTTTCGCGACAGCAACTAGGCTTCTCTTCAATATTTTCTGTAGGAAAATAATAAAGGATATGGCAGATGTAATTGACGAGCACAGTGGTTTTAGACAAGGTCCACCATATCTTGATAACATTTACTGCATCAGACAGTTGTAAAAATGTGGAGATAAAATTAGAAGCGCTTACATCACTTTCGTAGATCTTCAGAAAGCGTCTAACAATGTCCCCAGAATAAAATTATGATAAGCAATGAGAAGGATTAATGTGACAGAAAAAAGGATTAACGCGGTTAAAAGGTATACAAATACGCAAAGTAATGCTTAAAACGGGAAATAAGTTTATGCGAAGTATTTTCGTTGACAGACGTCTAAAACAATATTGCGGACTATCACCTACTTCTTTAACATTTACTTGGAAGAGGCGCTGACTGGCTGTTACAGGAAAGCTTGAGACATTGGAATATAGATTGGTGAAGGTACTCTTGACACTTTTTATAAGAATGCGCGGCTAACATTCTTTGAAGATAGTTCAAATGGCCTTGAGCACTATGGGACTTAACATTTGAGGTCATCAATCCCATAGAACTTAGAACTATTTAAACCTAACCAACCTAAGGACATCACACACATCCATGCCCGAGGCAGGATTCGAACCTGTGACCGTAACAGTAGCGCGGCTCCAGACTATAGCGCTTAGAACCGCTCGGCCATTCCGGCTGGCCCGGTTTCTCAACATCATTGTGATGTGAGTACAAGAATTTTATTCTTTCAGCAGGCTGCAAAATTAGCTTTTCAATTTTTATAAGTTCTTAATTGAGCAAATTAACAAAATTTTAATATCGATTAGGCTTCAACCACTCCTAGCAACGTTTTTCTTTATTTTTTATTTTTTGTTTCTTACTCAGTTGTTCACATTTCTCACAGAAATTGGACTTCACAATGTGCATCGTGCAAAGCGAACAGTATCCTATTTGAATATAGGTATTTTCCTGCATACCACCTAATAAGTTTAAGTGGCATGTACGTAGTTGTGTGAAACTTAAATATCCATGAACATTCTGTTGAGTAATTTTGAAGAATGGGGTGGTCACCAACCGTGTAAAATCCCTTTCTTTGAAATCAGCACCAAATGGGCTAAGCTTAAAAGTAGTCTGATACTCTTACATCCTCTGCTTCTATAACAGATATAAGGTTAACAGAACGCAACTTATCTCCGCACATCCATCCTCACTTGCTATCAGAAAGAGGCCTAAAGGTAGTATAATGTAAAACCGAAATCGACTTCAATTAAAATTAGACGTATATGTGCAGGTGAAGGCATCATACCTATGACATAAACCATTACGAAATAAACGTGACTCACGTCGTTCGTCTCAATCCACATGTTCTCAAGGAAAAATCCACTAGATAGTATTGCAATTCATTATTAATATCAACGAAAGTCACACATTTTTTGATGTGCGCACCAAAATTATATCACCTTTTGTCAAAGTGATCTTACCTCGCAACATATAGTTTCAATGGAAAATGGTGACTACTATCCAAGAATTTGTAAGTGATGATCAGGCTCAGCTGAAGAGGATTAAAATACAACCAACCATCAAAACATAGTTACTAGTGGTTATATCTGACGTACATGGTAAACACCTTAACTGTATATTCGAGCTGTGGTGGTATTTTTGAAATTCGAAATACGCAATGGAACTCTGCTCTTTGGTACTAAATACTCTTCCTTCAACATTTCAGGGCGATTGAGCAGAACCCACTAGGAAACTTGTTTTCCCTAATTCATGCTCTAAGATGTGTTGTTTACTTCAGTAACAGTAGCGTGTCGGACGTATGCAGCGACTCGGAAACTTCCCAATACTTGTGGGTCATCATCAGTAGGTTATGTTCCAACAGCGATAACTGCGCTCTCCAGCGCTTACTGTACAGCCCTTTGTAGACACAGAACCGATAGGTATTGCTGTTCATGAAGTACATTTAATAATATCTACAGCAATATAATTAATACGTGGTTTTCTGAAGTATAGTCTCACATTCCTGAAACATTTACGTGTCAGTATTTATATAAGTTCTTTTTTTTTTCGCAGACAAGCTCCTTGGCCGAGACGGCACGTAATACATTGTCCCCGAACTGCAGTCTTGATCCTCTTCCTACTATGGAAAGAGGATCATTACCTTTAACCATAGTTATAATTATATCCGTATTCGACTTACACGTCCAATAAATTGGTGTCCTCAAGTGATATTCAGGTTTCGAAGTTTTCATCTTTTATAAGACATCGATGATGGAAAAACAATTTGGATGGCACATTTAAATAGTTGGAGAATGTTTTACGTTCTAAACAATGTAACAGCTTTGTTCATCTAAATCAGCACACCATAAGTCACTGCGTGGTTTTTAATGCTCTGCGAATAGTCTACCAGCGTCAGGCATCGGGAACTATTAGTTCAACAGTCGGTTTTGGGAAATAGTGCGTTCGTTATTCTTCCGGGTTTTCAAATTCGTTCTCATTCAAGTGAAACGCACTACGTTGATTGAAAGACTGACTGCAGTCTGACTGGAATTGGTTAGCTGTGTTTGATAACTACAGTTAGTGTGTCAGCAAATTCGCCTGCGAATGTGTTGCATTAACTGTAAACATTACGCTTCATTTGTCATCTGCTGTTACAGTATTCAGCAAAAGTAATTAGGTCACATTAATTTCTGTACCGTTAAAAGGCGAGACAGATTTCATTGGAAATTTCCTGAACGACCCTAGTCTGAAATTACCAATACACTGTTTTACTTTTCTACTTACACTCAAACTGTAAAAGCACGGCACCGCTAACGCAATTTTAGTTTTCCTGTGAATTATTTTCCATATTTAACAGTGAATTAAAAGTAATGAAAAGTACTTTTGAGACAATTAAAACGGATGGAAAGGGCAAAGTCGATAAGAGTTACGTAACACGTTTGGCTGCAATAGAGACTTCCGAATTCAATCGAATAACCGACGCGACATCAAGTATTAAAAACAGCTATAACACCTAATGACGCTGCTGAAATGTCAAGGAACTAGAGGAACTGAATTAGAAATGAAGAGATTTGCCTCTTCGACCTCAACGCCAACGTTCGCTCTCCCACACAGTGAATTACGCAAACGAATATTGTTATAGGTTGGCATACGTTTCCCGTCAGCATGTGTACAAGTTGCTCCAACGACCATATGAAAACACAATTCCAAGATGAAACAGTTCCATACTTAGTCCGCTGTTTACGGTCTAAAATTTGCTATAATACATTATTATTCCGATTTATTCCAAATAGTCGGATCAAAAAAAAAAAGATGGTTTAGTCGACGTCGAAATTTATTTGAATAAAATGTTATGCTTCGCCACTATTGGCCAGTTTCAAGGAAATGGCCGTTTTCCAGCTTTCGTAGTACACGTAACAAAAGACACGTACTCGTTAACGAACGGACTGAAAAGTTTTCACGTTTTGTGTGACTACAGTTGTACAGAAAAGACCATGTATGAAAAAATTATATTAAAAATAATAATATTTAAAATTTTGTACTTAGAAATACATATAATTATTTACGTGGATTCATACGCAATAACAAAAATAAAAATACCGAAGGTGTCCAGAAGCACGGCACCCGGTATGTGATAATACCACGGATCAGTGTGACGAAGAGTAACAGTTACTGAAAGAAATACGTATATATCCTTAATAATGAAGTGACCGGAACGCAGGAGCGTCGATGGTACGTTTCACTTTTGCCTTGGCACGGCAACAGACCGAACTTCACCTGTTAATGAAAAATACGCCAGTGTTGTTAATTTGGGTCATAAGCTAATCGACAAATGGAGATAAGAAGAAGAAGATATGTACCCAGCGATTATCGATGATAGCAACTATGGATACAACTCGTATATATCCTCCCTTAATAATGAAGTGACCGGAACGCAGGAGCGTCGATGGTACGTTTCACTTTTGCCTTGGCACGGCAACAGACCGAACTTCACCTGTTAATGAAAAATACGCCAGTGTTGTTAATTTGGGTCATAAGCTAATCGACAAATGGAGATAAGAAGAAGAAGATATGTACCCAGCGATTATCGATGATAGCAACTATGGATACAACTCGTATATATCCTCCCTTAATAATGAAGTGACCGGAACGCAGGAGCGTCGACTAGAGATAACACAAGGAAGAAAATTAGAAGCGTAGTGCCTAACATCGATAACTCACTACATTTTAGAAAGGTTCCCGTTGAAGCCACTCAGTATAACAAGTTAGTGCTTCCAATTAAGAAATTCATATAAAAATTTAACATGCAAAGGCAATGACATCACCCGTGCCAACCTCTCAGTGTTCATTAAGTTTTCTTTCAGCCAGCTTCTAAATTACGAATGTAATGAAACGGGGAACTGCTGCTCGCCTGTCAGCTTACACGGAGACTGCGCTCACATCCCCATCGCCTTATTAAGTTTTCAGTGGATTCCCTTTTAAGGGTCTGAAGAAACATGAGTGACTACGGCATCGTAGTGCAGAATGCTTCTTCTTTCCTCAATAAAGTGAAATAAATTTCTGTGCCGTCAAATTGCATGTCATATAATTACAGAGACTATCAGTTTCAAAGATTTTATTGCGATGGTTTAGCGTCATATCTACTAAGTTTATTATAACTGGTGAAAACGAGATCCCTACTGATACCATTACGTAATTCTCGGTTGCGGGTGTAACAAATGTTAATTTTTATAGCGTTTGAAGTATTTGATGTACTTACCGTAAGCTTTTCTGTACAGTTGACGTAATTCTGAAATAATTAGTTTCGATAGTAGCTAACTTGGACAGAAATTTTTTTTAAGTAAGTAATAGTTCCCTTTCCATACCTTCCTCTCTCTCTCTCTCTCTCTCTCTCTCTCTCCCTCTCTCTCTCTCCACCCCCCCCCCCCTCCTCTCTCTCCACCACTCTCTCCCATTTCTCTTTTTCGCCGTGTGTGTGTGCGTGTGTGTGTGTGTGTGTGTGTGTGTGTGTGTGTGTGTGTGTGTGTAAGTGAGTGAGTGAGTGAACTGTTAACTGTTTCAAACATAACTAAAGCCATGTAAAAATAGTTAGCTAACTTACTGGATATATGCAATTTGTATGATTTCTTTCACTTTGTTATAAACGTAGATTAATGTAATACTGGAGGGCGTTACTCTAGGTATTGAAATGGCTTCAATGTTTTCTTTACGGGTGAACAAGAGTTGTTAGCAACTTAACCTCAAACGCGATAATTCATCTTGACTGTCAATTATGACATCTTTCGAGTAATGAAATATTGGTCATAAGACTACATACTGATCTGTTTAAACATTCCTAGCTCCATCTTTCACCGATGATGTTAATGCACTTCTCAGTCTCTTATCAGTGAGTAACACGTGTGGTTGTTACGGAGTGTAGGTGTCTTAGAACGGGAGCCTATCTAGAAGACAAACGAGTAAAATGATTAGTTGCTTTTTCTTTACAACAATGTGAAGGTACATTAAAATTTCGCATCCCAACAAAATCGAAGTCATTAGAGACTATCTAAAGGCTCAGGTTGAGGAATGATAGGAAAAAAAATTCATTTCTTCTGTTTAAGAGTATCCATATCTTCATTTTCCCTTAGATACTTAGGGTAGCGATGTGAAATCTAAATATGAATGTGCCGACGGGCATCTGAAAGGCATTCCTGTACGAAGCCATCCTCTACAGTCTAAGTTTAGTAGTAACAGGATCCGCCAAAGTACATACACATTCTCTGAGAACAAACTGTTGACTGCACGGCATTGAGTCGGATACATTTAATCGATTCTTCTCGGAACTGTTTTGACCCATGAATGGAAATACAGAGAGACACGGTCACGCAACTACACGGTTAGGAATTTATGAGAAGCGGTAACACAAGAATGAGAAGCTACCGATCGATGGTGAATGGGCTGGGACGGGGAAGCGACGTGCCCCATGTTAGAAACGCATTTCTCGACGCGTTGCGATGGTTTAGCTCTCATCATCTGTTCAGCTGCTATACAAATACCCAACAAATTATATGAACTGCAACTTCAAAAGTGTCATAATTAATGAATGTTCCATAAATTTACAGGAATAATTGCACAAACCAAGTCATATCATCTTATTTGTATTACCTTAGTAGCGGGGGCTGTGTGAAAGGGACTCGGAAATTTTTTCGGTTAGAGGGTCTTAGGAAACCACAGAAAGGGCGCTCATCTAAAAGAGACAGATAAAAAACAGTAAGGTAGTTTTAGAAACGATCGGTATTGTAGTTGTAAATTGTCGTAGCTGTGTTGGGAAAGAACCAGAGCTCTAAGCCCTAATAGAAAGCACTGAGACTAAAATAGTTGTAGGTACGCAAAGCTGGCTAAAGCCGGAAGTAAGTTCAGCCGAAATTTTTTCAAACGACCTAACAGTTTCAGACAAAAAAATGGCTCTGAGCACTATGGGACTCAACATCTTAGGTCATAAGTCCCCTAGAACTTAGAACTACGTAAACCTAACTAACCTAAGGACAGCACACACACCCAAGCCCGAGGCAGGATTCGAACCTGCGACCGTAGCAGTCCCGCGGTTCCGGACTGCAGCGCCAGAACCGCTAGAGTGTTCAGACAGGATAGATTAAATGTAGTTGGTGGTGGAGTATTTATTGCTCTCAGAAGTAGTTTACCTTGTAGTGAAAGTGAAGTAGATAGTTCCTCCGACTTAGTACTAGATGTTATAGATGACAATTGAAAGAAACTAGTAATTGGATCGTTTTACCGACTCCACGTCTCAGAAGATATAGTTGCTGAAGAGTTCAAAGGAAACTTGAGTCTCATTTCAAACAGTTACCCCACGTCTACCGTTATAGTCGGTGGTGACTTCAATGTACCCCGCGAAATGCTGGAAAAATTATACGTTTCAAGCCGGCGGCCGGCATAAAATGAACAATTAGTTCATAAGCCCACTCGAAGCGTAAATTGTTGCGAAAGCATATTGACCTCTTAGCAACAAATAATCCTGGACAGATAGGGAATATCATGACGAATACAGGGATTAGTGGCCACCAGGCAGCTGCTAGGCTGAGTACCGTAACATCTACAACCTTCAAAAAGAAACAGAAAGTACCTCTTTTTAAAAAAGCTGATAAAAATGCTCTTAACACCTTTTTAAGAGACAGTCTCCACTCCTTCCGATGTCATCACGTAAGCGTAGTAGAGATGTGGTATGATTGCAAAGAGATAGTATCGACGGAAATTGAGAGATATATACTACATGGATTAATAAGTGATGGTACTGATCCCCCATGGTATACAAAACGGATCACACCGCTGTGGCAGGAGCAACGAAAAAGAATGCCAAATTTAAAAGAATTCAAAATCCCCAAGACTGGCAAAGTTTTGCAGAAGTTTGATATATAGAGCATACTTCAATGCGAGATGCTTTCAATAATTTCCACAACGAAACTCTGTCTTTTCAGAAAACCCAAAGTGATTCTGGTCACACATAAAGAACATCAGTGGCAAGACGCAATCAACATCTTCCCTGTGAGATAAGAAAGGTGAAGTCACTGATGACAGTGCCACTAAAACAGAGTTATTAAATACGATTTTACGAAAATCCTTCACCAAAGAAGACAGAGTAAGTATTCCTGAATTCCAATCAAGAACTACTGCCAAAATGAGAAATTTAGAAATAGGTATCCTCGGTGTCGCAAAACAGCTTAAATCACTTGATAAAAGCAGAGCTTACGGCCAAGATTGTATACCAGTCAGGTTCCTCTCAGAGTATTCTGATACAATAGCTCCATATTTAGCAATTATATACAGCCGCTCGCTCACAGGAAGTTCCGTACCTGAAGACTGGAAAATTGCTCAAGTCACACCAACACCCAAAAAGGGAAGCAGGATTAATTCGTTTAATTATAGGCCCATATCACCAACGTCGATTTGCGGAAGGGTTTTGGAACATATACTGTATTCGATCATTTCGAAGTACCTCGAAGAAAACGATTTATTGACACGTAGTCAGCACGGACTCAGAAAATATCGTTCTTGCGAAACACAACTAGCTCTCTATATACTCAAGAAGTAATGAGTGTTATCGACAGGAGACGTCAGATTGATTCCATGTTTTTAGATTTCCAGAAGGCTTTCGACATCGTTCCTCACAAACGTCTTCTAACCAAATTGAGTGCGTATGGAATATCGCATCACTTGTGCGACTGGATTCGTGATTTTCTGTCACAAAGGTCACAGTTCGTAGTAACAGATGGAAAGTCATCGAGTAGAGCAGAAATAACATCCGACTTTCCCTAAGGAAGTGTTATAGGCCCTCTTTTGTTCCTAATCTATATTAACGACTTAGAAGAAAATCTCAGTAGCCTTCTTAAATTGTTTGCAAATGTTGCTGATGTTGCTGTCATTTACCGTCTTGTAAAGTCACCAGAAGACCGAGACGAATTGCAAAATGATTTAGATGAGATGTCTGTCTGGTGCGAAAAGTGGCGATTGACCTTGATTAAAGAAAAGTTATTCACATGAGTACTAAAACAAATCCGCTAAATTTCGATTACGCAGTAAGTCACACAAATCTTAATGCTGTAAATTCAACTGAATAATTAGGGATTACAATTACAAATAACCTAAATTGGAACAATAACATAGATAATGTTGTGGGTAGAGAAAACCAAAGACTGCGATTCATTGGCAGAATACTTAGCAGCTGCAACTAGTCTACTAAAGAGGCTGCTTTCACCACGCTTGTCTGCCAATTTTGGAGTACTGCTATGCCGTGTGGGATCCGCATCAAGTGGAACTGACGGATGGCAACGAAAAAGCTCAAAGAAGGGTGCCTGGTTTTGTACTATTATGAAATAGTAGAGATAGTGCCACAGACATGATACGTGAATTGGAATGGTAATCATTAGAAGTAAGCCGTTTTTCGTGGCAACGGTATCTTCTCATGAAACTTCAATCACCAGTTTTCTCCTCCAATTGCGAAAACTCTCTGTTGGCACCGACCTACACAGGGAGAAGTGAACATCACGATAAAATAAGACAAATCAGGGCTCGCACAGGAAAATGTAAGTGCTCGCTTTTTCTGCATGGCGTTCGAGCGTGGAACGGTAGACTGACAGCTTAAAGGTGGTTCATTGAACCCTCTGCCAGGCACTTTATTGTGAATCGCAGAGTAATTACGTAGATGTAGATGTAGTTAGAAATAAAATGCATCCGATAGTTAAGTACTTCATGTCAATGATTTCTGCTATCGGAGTGTTACGATACTTTCTTCTTTTACGGAGGAACTTAACGTCATTTATTCCATATTTATTCTACTTTAATTACAATGGATTTCTAAGCTATAGATAATGGGGGAGGTTGGTGTTCTATAGCTCCAAGCTATATTGCTCCAGGCATATGTTTCCAGGAACACATAAATCATATGTATCCTCAATGTTAGACAAAAAACGCGTTTTACAGGGAGAGCCTCATGATGTTGTGGCTTAATTTATGGTCTTTCGAACGATGATGTTCAGGACGGAGGCAATTTTATCTGCAGCGATGGTAAGCCTCGTCTGCCAATTTCCTCGTAATTTCAGTTTTATATCGCCTGTTTGCTATCTCTATCTCTCTGTATCCTTCATATTCGTAGATCAACACCTGTCAAATATAACTTAAAACTGGGCAGCTGATGAAAAGTCGGACATTCTAAAGCTACAGCACATACATGTAGTTTGACAAGATTTATGCTCTCAGAAGGAAAGACGCGTACCAGAGCGGTTACAAGTTTCAGTATCAATGGCAAATTTATTTTTTGTCTTAAAAGGAATGCATTTCAAATTATAAATACGAAAAAATTACAACATAATCAGTAAACAAAAATTAAGATGGAGAAAGCATTCTACATCGGACGCAGCAGTCCAAACTCTCAGATTTACATCTGAAATTGATATCCAATTAACATCACTAGAGGGGGCTTTCAAGACGCAGTATGGAACCAGCATTAATGTTCAGGCTGGCAATTCCTTTTCTATCCATATATTCTTAGCTATGTTGGCACGGTTTTCTTGACTAGCCCACACTCGTATTCGACTGTCTACATAATTTAGGCATTCGTGCCATTTAATCTTCGCTATGTCAAGACTAATCGCAGACGCAGGATATCGAAGCCAGTATAACGCCTTATTTTCACTGAACGTATTCTGAGCTGAAACGTAATGAGGTATCTTGAACAGACTAATCTCCTCAGTGCCAACCAGCATGGATTTCGAAACCACCGAACATGTAAAACACTACTTGCACTTTTCTTATATGAAATACCATAAGGTTTGGATCAGGGCAGCCAGGTTGATGCAGTATTTCTTGATTTCCGAATAGCATTTTTCTCCAAACCATATCTACGATTAGTGCCAAGGAACGGTCATACGGGGTATCAAATGAAATTTGTGACCGCATTGACGACCTTTTGGTAGGGAGGACACAACATGTTATCTTGAATGGAGAAGCATCGTCAGATGTAGAAGTAACTTCGCGTGTACCACAGGGAAGTGTGTTCGTTCCTTTGGTGTTCATGCTTTATTTTAATGACCTTGCAGGCAACATCAGTAGTAACATCAGGCAGATGATGCAATTGTCTGACATGTACTGTCTGAAGGATGTTGCATAAACCTTCAGTCAGATCTTCTAAGATTTCAAAGTTGTGCAAATATTGGCAACTTGCTTTAAACGTTCAGAAATATGTAACTGTGCACTTCACAAAACGGAAAACCTTGTTATCGTATGACTATAACATCAATGAGTCGCTGTTGGAATCGGCCAGCTGTTACAATTAGCTTGTGTAACACCCTGTATGGATATAAAAGGGAATTATCACATCAGCTCAGTCGCGGGTAAAGGAGGTGGTATACTTAGGTTTATTGGTAGGCAACTGGGGAAGTGCAGTCAGTCTGCAGAAGAGGCTGCTTACCGATCACACGTGAGACACATCCTAGAATATTGCTCAAGTGTGTGGGTCCCGTATCAAATGGGAGTAACAGGGGATATTGAACGTATACAGAGAACGCAGCACGAATGTTCACATGTCCGTGGGAGCGTGGCACAGAGATACTAAAGAAACTGAACTGGACGACTCTTGAAGATAGACGTAAACTGTCGCGAGAAGTCTATTAACAAAGTTTCAAGATACGACTTTAAGTGATAACTCTAGGAATGTACTACAATCCCCTATGTATCGCTCATATACGGATCGTGAAAATAAGATTAGAATAATTACTGCTCGCACAGAGGCATTCAAAAACCATTATTCCCGCACTCCATACATGAACAGAAAGATCCCTAATAACGGGTGCAATGGGACGAACCCTCTGTCATGCACCTCACGTTGTTGGCAGAGAATAAATGTAGATGCAGAGGGCACTACTTTGCAAAAAATTTTGATACCACGCTCTGAGGGACAAAGATGCTTTTAGCAATACCGCATTGAAAACCACGATTTCTAGCACTGAGATGCATTCTTCTGTTGCGCATTTCAGATTTCCTCTTTTCTTTGTATTGCGTCAACGATGAAGGAATCACTAAACTTTTTACATGGTTTGTCTCTGCAGTTTTTTAAACTTTTGAGTTCCCCAGTTCATAAATATTTTGAAACTCTTTCATCTTTTAGAAAGAAGCACCACTAAATAAAGTCTGCATAGACTTGCAGCTTCTGACGCTGCTGTTTGGAGGCATCGCTTGAGCCCGTGTAAGAAACTGCGACGTGTGTTTCGCTCCCGAGTGTGGCCGTTAGGTTTTATTACTATCAAAGGTAAGTCACGTCTCATCAGTGAAGGTCCTGCCCAGAGTTAGGTGTTATTCTTCTTCTTATTGAAAAGGCTTACAATTTTGTTAGGATAAAGAGTAGTTCAAGATTCAGATATGTAACGAAAGGAATATCGGATACATTATCTGTGGCATTAGATACCAGAAAACTGTGCACATCAAACCCGTACCATCCAAGTGACGTGAAATTTAGTACCCAGCTTATAGGTAAAAGCACAACACATTTCTGAGGTATGTGTACTGAGAAGCGTACGATTTCACACACTTGAGTGTTAGTGGCTGGATTCTGTGACATAACAAAACGAAAGGCGAACCCACTGGGCAAGAGTCGCAGGTATGATGGTCTATGTGTTGAGATGTACTTCAGGAAATAGTCTATGTCCCCAAGACATTTTCTCACCAAGTGCTTTTGCTTGCCGTCATGTAAAAACACAATTGCATTCCTGAATGAATGTATTCGTCGTGGCATATATCCACAAGTTTACCAAGGCACTGTTGGTCCAGATTGTACCACTACTCAACTGCGATTCGGCTTAGATCCCTCAGAGTGGTAGGTGGGTCACGACGTATATAAGAACCGTTGTTCAATCCATCCCAGGCATGTCTGATAGGGTTCATGTATGGAGAACATCCTGGACACTCTAGTCGAGCGATGTCGTTATCCAGAAGGAAGATGTGCACGATGGGGGTGCGAATTGTCGTCTATGAAGACGAATGCCTCGCCAATATGCTGCCGATATGGTTGCACTGTCGGTCAGAGGATGGGATTCACGTATCGTACGCCTTCCATGACCAACGGCGTTGTACGTCGGCTTCACATAATGCCACCCCAAAACATCAGGGAAACTCCGCCTTGCTGCACTTGGTGGACGGTGTGCCTAAGACATTGAGCCTAAGCGCGTATCCTCCAAACAGGTCTCCGACGAGTGTCTGGTTGAAGCCATATGCGACACTCATCAGTAAAGAGAACGTGATGCCAATCCTGAGCGCCCCATTCGGCACATTGTTGGGCCCATCTGTACCGAGCTGCGTAGTGTCATGGTTGCAAAGATGGATCTCGCCATGGATGTCGGGAGTGAAGTTGTGCATCATGCAGCCTATTGCGCACAGTTTGAGTCGTAACTCGACGTCCAGTGGCTGAACGAATAGCATTATTCATCATGGTGGCGTTGCTGTCAGGGTTCCTCCGAGCCATAATCCGTAGGTAGCGGTCATCCACTGCAGCAGTAGCCTCGGGCGGTCTGAGCGAGGCATGTCATCGACTGAACTACAGACAACACGAGCCGTGTACCTCCTTCCTGGTGGAATGACTGGAACTGATCGGCTGTCGGATCCCTTCCGTCCAATAGGCGCTGCTCATGCATGGTTGTTTACACCTTTGTGAGGGTTTAGTGACATCTCTGAACAGTCAAAGGGACCGTGGCTGTGATACAATATCCACAGTCAACGTCTATCTTCAGGAGTTCTGGGATCCGGGTTGGTGCAGAACTTTATTGATGTGTGTATTTATCTCAACATATTCAGCAAGGTGGCGAACACATTTCTCCAAAAGAGAGACTAGTTTGTTAACGTCATCTCTGTAGAAAGCCTGTCGAAGGAGACACCACCTCACCTCTGCTGTCACAGCTTCATGACTATCAGGGTGAATTCCTCGGAACGGTTCTTGAAGTATGGAAAACAGACGAAAATCGGTTGGGGCCAAGACGCACTGTATGGCGGATAAACAGTGAACCCAAGGTGTCGGCTTGTTGCAGATGTCGCAGCGCCAGTGTATGGTCTGATACTGTCATTCTGCAGGAGGGGGTGCTCCATGTGTAGACGAACTCGTCAAATTCGAAATTCGATTACAGCAAGCTGTTTCTCAGGTACCGACAAAGTTACGTTACACATCGCCATGTCACACGCTACAATTCGGAGCCGTCTATGGGTAAAGGGCTGGAAATATGCAGACATGAAGAATAAAAATGTAGTATGTTTATAAAGTACGCTTTATTTAAAAAGCTCTGAAAATCTCCACATAAAAATTTTGGAGGTATTAGTTCTCGCAACGTCCAGTTCTAATTGTGGCATCAGAATGATCGCGCAGACGTCCTCGAATGCAGCTTCTCTAAATGAACTAGTTTACGTTCCTACTTGTTAAGGATTCTGAGCTTTAAACCAAACCCTTATAAATTGTGGCACTAGCCTTTTATATGCTTTTTTTTTCTCTTCTACCGGTGCACTGCAATACGCCAGATCCGTTCCAACAAATTTTGGTCGTCCTTTTGTTAAACCCACTTCATATCGCTTCTTAGTATTCTATGAAGACATTTACAATGAGTCATGCTCAAAACGTTCACCTACAGTCTTATAATCGCATTCTATCCGGCTCCTTCTCTCTAATACATTATCCTGAATTTATCCACGTAGAAGGAGAACTGCGATTCATTGTCCGAAGCGGAAACCATTTCCACGTCAGTTTGCTCTTCTATGTGCACGTACACGTTTTTGCTATAAACCGCAGCACCATGTACGAACGACCTTCTAGTGCTGCTGCTCTTCAATGATAATTCGTTGATGTATCAGAGAACGTCAGAGGTCTGACGCACATGCGATATTAACTTCGCCTCTGCTGCAAATTCACGCTCCACTGATATAACTTATTGGATTCCATTTGTCAAATATTCACCGAGCCAATGAAAAGTATGCGAAGAACTTCCGTATCGTCGTACTGTGGTCAGCACTGGGCAGTGTGGTACAGTGACAAACACCATCTGGAAACCTAGGAAGACAGAACATTCGTCAGCACCCTCATCTACTGTCTGCATGTTCTAAGGTTGCTTTGACTAATGGTGCAAGTGTTTAATCCCCGATTTAGTGCAACTCTGCCGTCTTATAAAGAAATTCGTTATTTTATAAACAACTTCGTAAAGCTATCTGACTGCATAAGATGGTGCAACTCACATTTAAAACAAATCGCACGACTAGTACAAGTCAGGTATAGATTGTATAACTGAACATCACTGTGAAGATGTCTCCTAAGACCCTACAAAAAGTAATCAACGCACAGTTGAGCGCTGTGTAATGGGGATCGTGTTCCACGTTTTTAATCAGAGTACTTACGTATGGAAATGAATAACTGCTGATGATATTCCCACAAATCATGAATCTGTGGTTCGAAAGAGCAGAACACGAGTGAATGAAACGGAATGATGAACACTGGAGTATAGTGGTCTGCATAATGAACATAGAAACACGCTCTGCAGGAATCTGCCACATCAGTTCTACATTCAGCACCCGACGTCTGAACATCTTCACAACTGGTAACATACGGGTAGAGAATGGTAAATTAATAACTACCGATGGGGAAAGCTTTGTGAGAACTGAACTGTTCAATTTCTGTACCATGCGTCATGGCCTAGTACTCAGAAATGAGGTACTTTTCAGCATGTGTGCACAGGTTGCTGGCAGACAAATGTTGCACCAGAAATAAAGTAAAATTCAATAAGTGGTGTAGGACAGTGGAAGTGAGAAAGATGAGATACAGTTTAACTGTACTGACTTTACATCACGCAAACAAGCATACGAGCCCCTGGGATTTCAACGTACACGTTTGCTTAATAATTGCTGCAAGACTCCCAGCAACATATACAATGACCCAAATGGCAGGAGTAAGTGAATAAACTGGTCGCAAAAGTCATCGGACTGAATAACCCAACAAGATCTTCTAACCAGTTTAAAGGTAGACCTTCGTGCCTAAATATCACCTCACCTTCGCAATTAATCTCAAGTTCACAATGAGCAATTAGTGAAAAGAAAGCCATACGGCAGAAACACCACTGGAGTGAACCGAGTGGAACACTCTGCCTATTAGCAGACACTTCTAATAAATGTAACGTTACCACCAAATCTGCTGAACTGTTGCCGCCGCGGCTGATTTGCGTCTACCAACAGCACGTCTCCCGGAAGAGGTCCCGTCACCTAACAAGCGGCGATGTGATTGGATGGGAGCGTGCGAAAACGACCAGAGTTAACCAAGTTTCTGTTGCAACATCTCGGGAAGGTACATTTCAAAGACGTAAAAGAAATTCAGACCCAAGCCGCAATTGGGTACCCAAATAAATCCAGAGTAAACAATCGAAAAATTGTGCCTGACCGGGATCGAACACTGGTTTCCGACTTCACGTGAGTGGTCGCCTCAACTGCTTCTGCTATACGAGTACGCATTCCGTACGACTCAGGGTCTCAACTTTTCGCGCACTACACATGTAGCACCCGTGTCAATCATACTAACTGCTCGCTGCATCACGCTAATTTTCCGCAAGAGTTAGGAAAGACAGTGCATCCACAATGAAATTATGTTAATGGCCGTCAAGCCGTATATATTCATATAAGAGTGCTGTCTGTTCTTTCACACAGCACACATACCAGTAACATACATGCACCTTAACATGCACCTCCAATGCGACTGCAAACCATGTCTGAACTTTTACGGGAATCAGGTGAATCTGCGAGCAGAGCATGTGAAGAACAGGGTGTGCTACATGTGCGGTATGCGACAAGTTAAAATTTTGTGTCAAACGGAAAGTGTACACGGGTAGCCGAAGCCGTTAAGGTGACCGTAAAAGAGAAAATACGCGTTCGAATCCCGGTAGGTCGCAAATTTTCACTTGTCATTGATTTCATTATAATGCCCGATTGTGCACGATGCAAGAATTAATTACATTTCATCATATATATGTAAGGTAATAGGGTCAAAAATGTATAAAGAAAGTAAAACTAGTGACTAAAGTTCTTCTGGGTATTATGCCGCATCAATAATTATTGTTGTTAGTTTTCAGAAATAACGTGGCATAATACCAAGAAGAACTTTATTCACTTTGACACCGGCCGCGGAAGCCAACGTTCTTATAAACTAAATCTATTTAACAAATCTTAGGTGCCACATAACACACAACTTTCGAAATGCCCTCTGTCATCAAAAGTATCCTGACACCCTCAAAAACATACGTGTATCACATTAGGTGCATTGTGCGGCCACCAACTGCCAGATACTCCGTATCAGCGACCTCAGTAGTCATTAGACATCGTCACAGAGCAGAATGGGGCGCTCCGAGGAACTCACGTTCTGCGAACGTGGTCAGGTGATTGGGTGTCACTTGTGTCGTACGTCTGTACCATAGATTTCCACATTCCTAAACATCCCAAGGTTCACTGATTCCGATGTGATAGTGAAGTGGAAACGTGAAGGGACACGTACAGCACAAAAGCATACAGGCCGACCTCGTCTGTTGACTGACAGAGACTGCCGACAGCTGAAGAGTGTCGTAATGTGTAATAGCCAGACATCTGTCCAGACCATCACACAGGAATTCCAAACTGAATATGGATCAACTGTAGAGGCCGCCGCGAAGGATTAGCCGAGCGGGCTAAGGCGCTGCTGTCATGGGGTGTGCGGATGGTCCCGGCGGAGGTTCGAGTCCTCCCTCGGGCATGGATGTATGTGTTTGTCCTTTGGATAATTTAGGTTAAGTAGTGTGTAAGCTTGGGGACTGAAGACCTTAGCAGTTAAGTCCCATAAGATTTCACACACATTTGAACTTTTTTTTCCACTGCAGATACTATGACAGTTAGGCGGGAGGTGAGAAAACTTGGATTTCATGGTCGAGTGGCTGCTCATTAGCCACACATCACGCCGGTAAATGCCAAACGACGCTTCGATTGGTGTAACATTGAACGATTGAACAGTGGAAACGATCCTATGGCAGGGTGTGGGTATGGCAAATGCCTGGATGTACGTCATCTCTCAGCACGTATAGTGGTTACAGTGAAACTCGGAGGTGGTGGTGTTATGGTGTGGTCGTGTTTTTCATGGAGGGGCTTTCACCCCTTGTTGTTTTGCGCGGTACTGTCACAGCAAAGGCCTATATTGATGTTGTAAGCACCTTCCTGCTTTCCACTGTTGAAGAGAATTTCGGGGATGGCAATTGCATCTTTCAACACGATGGAGCACCTGTTCATAATGCACGGCCTGTGGCGGAGTGGTTACACGGCAATAACATCACTATAAGGGACTGGCCTTTACAGATTCCTGACCTGAATTCTACAGAACACCTCTGCGATCGTTAGGCATGCCGACTTCGTGCCAGGCCTCACCGACCGACATCGATACCTTGCGTCAGTGCAGCACTTCGTGAAGAATGGGCTGCCATTCCCCAAGAGTCCTTCCAGCACTTGATTGAACGTATGCCTGCGAGAGTGGATGCTATCATCAAGGCAAATGGTGGGCCAACAGCATATTGAACTCCAGCATTACCGATGGAGGGCGCCACGAACTCGTAAGTCATTTTCAGCCAGATGTCCGGATACTTTAGATCAAAAAGTGTAATCTTGTATTATTAAAGTAAGCTTACTTTTTCTGTACTTTTACAGATTATATGAGAGAAATTTCCCTTCTTTGCGGAGAATCATTGTGACTCAACTTTAAATATCCTCTAGGATTCGAAAACGACAGGCATCTGCAATATTAGTTTGTAATTCTGAGCAGCTTTCACTCTAGTCTTCTTGTGAACAGAAGTGACTTGTGATTTTTTCGAGCATCGGAGAGTATTTGCTGTTCATGAGGTTTTCGTAACAGTGCAAGGACGATGCTGAAATCTCTCTCTGTCGACGGGACTGGAAACGGCAAGTAAGGTAGCGAAAGGTTTTGTTGACCTTGGCAGTAGGGAACGGTTAGTGTGAAAACTACAATCGACGAGTCTTAGTGAAATGCTGCGGCATGTTCAACCCCAAGACGCCGGTAAGCCCCAAAAGGCTGCCGCGATTAAAGGTGTACTCCTCGAGCAGGTGGACCACTCTATCATTAAGGAGTCGGTGTGTTAAAAGGTGGGGCGCGCCACGCGGCTGAACGCTGTGTCGGCGCGGCGGGCTCTTTGCAATATGCAGGCTGTTTCAGCGCTACTCGGAGCCGCCGGCTCCGCCGCTCATTGATTACCTGTTGAAAACACTTGCATTATTCACCCTGCCGGTTGCAAAGGCTTTCCGTTTTATTGAAGGCTGAACGACCACTCAGCCGCCTTGACGGAGCGCTTTGTGCCGCAAACAGTAAGTGGTATTTTTGTTCCAACTTTTTTATTACATTTCGCACAGGTTCAGAGGATTTTGAAAGCTGGGTGGGCCCACTAGTGCCGACATTTCTGAGAGAGCCTTTGTGAGGGATTGTCTGAATACCTGTGTATGAAATTTTGTTGTGTTTGCTACGCTCAGCACCCGTGCTGATTTCAGAAAAATTGTACTTGTTTATACTACACAGTTTCTCGTTTACTGTAAAACATCCTTCTTAGTTATAAAAGAAGGGAATCATCGCTTAATAGTCGTTAGTAGATAGTCCTGAGGATAACACAGCGATACGAATATGTCTCGCCACAGAAACATAACAGTTCATAATAATTCACCTTACTAAACCTCAGCTCCTATTGACAGACTGCTTACATGGTAAAAAAGAAAACGTTCTTTGTTTAGCAATCTATTCCATTGCCGCTAATTGACCTCCAGTGGTCATGAAGTTCTATTTATTCAACAACCAGAACCATGATATGAATCTCATTGGGAAGAAGTAATATACATCTGTATCTGCAACTACATTTATACTCTGCAAATCACAATTAAGTGTTGGCGGGGGTTCATCTAACCAACTTCACTACAATTTACTATTATACCAGTATCGAAAAGCCGACGGAAGGAACGAACACATACAATCATTTCGAGCTAGCTCTGATTTCCCTTATTTTATCGTGATGATGGTTTCTCACTACGTAGGACAGCGTCAACAAATATTTTAGCTTTCGGAGAAGAAAGTTGGTGATTGAAATATCTTGAAAAGGTTCCGCCGCAACGGAAAACGCCCTAGATTTCCTGATATCCGTTTCAAATACTGTGTAATGTCCGAGATAACGAACTAATATCGAAATAATAATATTCCCGCGCTCCGGCGCAATGGAGACAGACTCATACAGTGATTGCTGTATTCTAGATGTAGAGCAGAAGACTTCTTTCAGCCGCCACTCTAGGGGTCCAGGCAAATACATCTCTTGGGATACCAATTGACCGCGACAGGAAATAAAACGGGATTGTCAATTGGCACCTCTGCGGGAAAAAATTTCTGCGGAACCTGAGTATCTTACTGGCATAAGCGGCTCTTGGCGGGTGGTCTGTTTGTGAGTTGGCGAAGCCTACGAATATGAAAAAAAGAAAAAAAACATTATTATGGTGAAAAATTGATCTGCATCTGATCTACGCTTAGCAACACAATTAAACGGTCAATTAAACTACGTAACTTTCTCCCTTTAATATTCAGACCTTATAAATTTTGATCGAAGGTGCTTACAGTGCCTGTAACGGTGCAAAAACTTGGCACCCTGTAACGTCATCCTCGGCGCAGGGACGCTTCAAACAGCAGAGGTCGACGCTTGGGAAAACGTCCAGTGTTCTGAAGTTTATCTGAGGTGGAAGTTAGGTTAATGATCTCAGAATAAAAATTCCACTATGCAGTGGAGTGCGCGGTGATGCGAAACTTCCTGGCAGATTAAAACTATGTGCCGGATCGAGACTCGAACTCGGGACCTGCTCCTTTCGCAAACAAGTGCTCTATCAGCTGAGCTAAGGTAGGTGGCGAGGTACTGGAGAAATTAAAGCTGTGAGGAGGGGTCGTGAGTCATGCATGGGTAGGTCAGCTGGTGGAGCACTTGCCCGTGAAAAGCAAAGGTCTCGAGTTCGGGTCTCGATCCGTCAAAGAGGTTTAATCGGCCAGGACGTTTCTTAGGTTAATGATGTCACATTGAGACCAGATTTCGTCACAATACCGGACAACGCCAACGTGGACGTATACTATGGGAAGGTCGTCACGCGAACTCTTATCCACATTTCACCCTTTCTTTCGGCGCACCTGCGATGGAGGTCAGAAACGTGAATCACAGGACACAAATCCCGTTGTTTTACTGGCTAACCATGGTAACCATTTCAGGCACACCGCCGCTCAGAATCCACACGAAAAGGCCTCAAGAGGTGGTGAAAAGTGCATTACACTGAAACACTTTCCACATCCCTTAGATTCCCCATCTACGTCCACATACCACGCAAGCCACCATATGCTAGATGGTGGATGGTACCCTGTAGCACAAATAGTTATTTCCTTTCGTGTTCCACTCTCAAACAGGGCGAGTGAAAAATCACTGTCTGATTGCTTCCGTACCAGCCCTGACTTCGTGGTCCTTACGCGAAATGTACGTTGCAGGCAGTGGATTCGTTCTGTTTATCAGCCTCGTATGCCGGTTCTCTAAATTTTTCTCAATTGTGCTTCAGGAAAAGAACGTCAACTTCCCTCCAGTGATTCCCATTTGAATTTGAGTTACGCTTTGTTCGAATCCACCGGTAACAAATCTAGCAACCCGCCTCTGAACTGCTCCAACCTGGTGCGGATAGTAACAGTGGGGCTCCACTGGTGTACCATATGCGGCCTCCTTTACAGGCGAACCATACGTTTCTAAAATTCTCCCGGTAACCGAGGTCGATCTTTCGCCTTCCCACCTACAATCCTTACACGTTCATTCAATTACATATTGCTTTGTGACTTTATACCTAGTTATTTTAAAGGCATGACTGTGTCATGCACAACACTATTAATGCTGTACTCGACATCATGGGTGTTGATTTTCCTACTCGCCAGCTTATATTTTTCTAGCTGCCATTCACCACATCAACATCACACTGACATGCCCACAAACAGGCTCTCGACCAGCAGGAGGACGCCACTCTGCTGAACGATTATCGAAGTATCTGTACAGGTTTCTACTGATCGCACCCTGTAGACCAGGGGCAAAACTGCGGTCGATACACTGCAAAGCAGCAGAGCACGTTCGGCGGGGTTGCAGCCCAATGATATCTTTAAAGAAGTGTTGTATCGTCAGAAGGATGATAGCCATGTCGAACGCTGTGAAGAACGTCGCTCTGATGCTCATCGCCCGGTGAACTGTCGTTTTCGACCACGAAATGAATGGTAATCAACATCCGATCGGAAGGGTTGGGTTCACTGACGCGCTTTATGCCACTTCCTTAGACCTTTTCTTGTCGATTCTGAGCGTCGTTGTGTCTGAAATGTTTTTCTCGGCCACCCATACGAAACTGCGTGCTTTCAAAGCTGTCCATCGTGCGTCTGACCTCCATCGCAGAGGCGTCAAAAGAAGAATTTATATGTAGGTAACAAGGTGTGCGACGACCGTCCCGTCTTGTGGAACGTCCACTGCGGCACTGTGCAGAGCAGTGGTGAAATTTGGTAACAATGTGGCATATACTGGCCCACATTACACCTAACATGAACTTCTGAGCTTCTGCCTTTTCTTTGTACGTGTCAGAACGCTGCTGTTTGAACCGTTGCGTCGAATTGCGCCACGCTGCTACACATACATCATCGAAAAGTACGCAGAATTCTTACAACTCTAACGCCCCTATAAGTATTCTTGACTGCCAGGAATTCATGCTTTTTAACTTCTAAAGTGCTTGTTTTAAATCAACAAATTTTATCAATAGCAAAAGACGCAAAATATCCTACACTGCCCAACGACTGCGACTGTGAAAAGACGTCTGTACTCTTCACTAACACCAGCCACGTAAATAAACAATTCTCCACCTGAAGATGTCGGTGTTAACCATCGAAAACGTAGATGCAAAATAAACAAGTGACTGACGCGGAAACTGTTTCATTTGTATTTTGCTACGGGGGTTTCAAATAAGTGATTTCTTAATAACTGACCCTTTAATTGGTTGCGCAATGCGAATAGGCAGGAATGAGACACTATGACGAATTGTCGAAAGCAACTAAAGTGAAAACGATTCTTGCTTTGTTCATCGATACTTTCAGTCGTTAATTTCATCCTCTACCGGTTTTTTTCAGTCGATTTAGCGACTGTCCTGTGTCTGCACTGTCGTTACCTTCTAGTAGTCATATGTACGAACTAGTTCGCGAATTTTTGAAACTTATACAATATAGTGGCTTGTCATTCAATACCCTGTGCACTAATATCAAGACGCAATTTCAACCAGTGTTAGGAGAACGTGACTCAGTCGTATAAATGCTGATTTGTGGATTCCCAGGGTCTTAACCGAAAATAGAGATTTTTGCGGTCATTTAGTAAGACATGTCATGCGATATCTTCAGTTCGTAATGACTATGTAGTTTCATGCAAACCACCATTTTCTGCAGGGCTCAACCAGTGCCAGCTTAAATTTTAGGCTTAAATTTAGGCCTTTCCTGTCTACTATTATTCCGTTTAGTAATTTGAACGTTTTACGAAAGGTATGCTCTGATTTATTCGGATCATATCTGCATAGTGTCCGAAACCTAAAAGCACACTATAGTAGATGTGACTGTTGTCACACCCAATACCTCTAAAGAATTAAAGGTATTGGGAGTGTAATCAATCACATCTACCGAAGGGCAACACCCAGAATGGTAGAGAGATATGGCCCAGACATTTACAGAAAATTTAGTTAGACAAACAGGTAGTGGACTTGATGCAGGTGTGATTTCTGCATTCAACTCAACTTACTATTAGCGGTAAAGTTTTACCTATCGCCATATCAGAGAACACACACTTTTTACGAGCCATACTCATTATTGTTATTATTCTCATAATATTATTGTTACTATTGTCACTATTACCGAAAGCAGCAACATCAGAACATGTAAAACCGGTATTAACACTATTACTTCATAGCATTATTTACTCACCTTCCAGTACAGGTACTGAAACGTCCCCTTTGAACAATTATACATGACTGGGCTTAAACTGACGCTCAATATCTTTAGCGCAACGCAATCTGACTTTCAAAAATCCTTACAAAAGAATGGCCCTGACTGACATTAACCTATACGTTTCACAAATCACTTACCTCACAAAAATCTTGGTTACTCGGACTACTGCAATACAGCAAGCGCCACTACTGCCAGCTAAATAAAAGATTCAAACTACTGAAGGCACTAACTACTGATAGGCATAGTTAGCAAATGAAAGATTTTGATAGAGAACAAACAATGTATTTACCTCAATAGTGTTCAAAAGTCATAATGCATATTGCAGATCATGACATCCAGTCTTACAAATTTCAAAACTCCGCCACCTCTCTCCCCACATCCAGCACTGCTGGCGGCTCACCTCCAACTGTGCAACGCTATGCGCTGTTCACATCCAGCTGCCCAACACTACAATGGCAGACAACAATGCAAACTAGCCACAGACTGCACACAGCACAGCCAGTGATTTTCATACAGAGCGCTATGTAACGTTGCCAATAAGAAAACATAAACAGCCTACTTACATAGCCCCCATGCGCCCCACAAAAATTTTACAAATTGTTTTGGTTCCCATATTGTCTGTTTCTATGTTTATCTCTGTCATATTCGTTACTACGGAAATGCGATCTTTCTCTGTAACTACAATTCTACCAATGGTTGGCATACGGGTGGTGTCTGTTTTGGTCACGATTTGCGTTGTAAGAATAGCCTTGTCGTGTATTATTTCTGTCATCGCGGAATTGTGACAGATGTGACCTGTAATTGTTGTGCTCCTGTTTTCGCGTTCCGCGATTGTCAGTGTCAATTTCCAGTTCTTGTAACAGTCCCTGAAAAGCTTCAATGTCGTCTTTGCAACGTCCTGGTAAAATAATATATCGTAAATGTTCAGGCAGTTTGATTAAGCAAATGCGGATGAGTTCTGAGGGGCTGTATGGGTTTGACAGGGACCGATTCTTGTGCAACATGTCTTCAAAATATTTCACTAGACTGAAAAATTCAGATTGTTCAAAATGTTTCATCATTATGATGCTATGTTTTACTCGGTCTTGTGTAGCTTGTGACCAATATGCTGAGAGGAAGGCATGATAAATTTCTCCTTCACTGTGGCAATCGTGAATGACCAATCGCATTCTTACGGCTGGATCATTCTCTAAATAGCCACACATAAATTCAAATCTGTGCTCTAATGACTAGTTGGGAGGAAAACAATGAGGGAATTGATGGAGCCACACTTGTGGATGAATTTCGTTGCCAGAATTCTTAAATATTTTGAATTTACGTGTAGTAATGAACAGCTTATAGTCAAAGTCATCGTTTCGGCGATTCGCATGTCGGTCATTGTTACTTCGTTTCGGCGGTTTCATCACAAAATTCGGTGTACCTTGCCAATTTCTTTCATAATTTCCGAAGTGTCCTGTGTTATTATTTTGTAGCTGTTCCGTATTTCTATGTCCCTCTGCCCGTACTGGAGCGCGAGTGTCCTCTGAAATATGTAATTCTTGTATTAGTTGTGCCAACTGATCTTGTATTTCCCGGATTTCTCTTTTGTACAGTGTATTGATTTGATTTTGATTTTGTTTGAATTTTCTAATTTGTTTATGTTCTTCAGTGTCAGTGAAGGCTACAGGTCTTGTGTCATTCAGAGCATCATCTACCTTTCTAGATAAGTTAGTGAACTGATCTGAAAGTTCGGCTACTTTATCCAATAGTGAAATTATTTCCTCTGTGTGTTTTTCTGAACCAAGTTTCAGAGTGTCCATTTGTGTTGAAATCGTATCTATTGTGTTCTTTAAGTTTTCCTGAGTTTTTGCAAGTTGCGTAACCAAATCGGTAGATGAAACTGAGTCAGTTTTAGCTTGCAAGGTCTCATGATTTTCATGAACAATAGTTTGCAGTTCTTTTATGGCTGCTTCGTGATTCTGTAATGCATTTTCATGACGCGAAAAAATAGGTTGGAAATGCTCACAAATTTGTGTTTTTACGTCATTACAGACTTTTTGGCATTTCGATTCAATGTTATGTAACTCAGTAGTTAACTCTTCACGTGTTTGTTCAAGTGTGGTGTCTAACTTTTGAAGCTTTTGCTGTGTTTGTCTCTGAGTTTGTTCCATTGTGTCTAACTGTTGCTGTGTTTGTCTCTGGTGTTGTTCCAATGTGTCTAACTTTTGAATATTTTGTTCCATTGTGTCTAACATTTGAAGATTTTGTCCCATTTGTTTCTGATTTTGTTCAAGCGTTGTGTCTAACTTTTGTAGCCTTTGTCCCATTTGTTGCATTAACTGTAATAACAGTGCACTGGTGTCTGAAACATGTTCCTCAGTGCTATTCGGCAGTGCATTTGAACTGGCAATATACGCATTTTGAAAAGCAGAAAATGTGTCTTGATGTATTTGAAAAAACGGTGAGGACGCAAAACCTGAATCTACAGTATTTGCAAGATTGTGTCCTGTCATTTCGGAATCCTGAGGCGAGCTGTTGCCGACCGATCGATCGATAAAGCTTCCCTGTTCACCAATTGTTTCACTGCCTACACCATTATTTGCAGCCCACTCCATTTCCCTATGCACAATTAACAAATTACTACATTGAACATTAGTTGATTCATTACATGGTGGCGCTAACACACTGCTTTCGTCTTCACTGTCATTTCTCAGTTTACTTTGGAGCCTAGAATTACGTTTTTCACACGCCATTATTGTCACAATATTTCACACGACACAATTTGAAGAGCAAAATAAGAAAACACATTAACATAACATTGAAAATAATATCTCGTTAATTGCAAGCGCAGCTGCGAAATACTTGGTGCAAATCTACATGCATGCCACAACTGTTTTACTGTACAAGAATGAAAACTACAACTACAAAGGAAATTCTCTCTATGATTACGCGCTAGTAATAAACAATAGCTACACTAATAACACAAACTACAAGAACAAAATCAGAAGATTCCAGTGAGGTATCCTCGGCTAAGGGTCGACTTATGAAACGTCTCCTTTGAACAATTATACATGACTGGGCTTAAACTGACACTCAATATTTTTAGCGCAACGCAATCTGACTTTCAAAAATCCCTACAAAAGAATGGCTCTGACTAACATTAACCTATACGTTTCACAAATCACTACCCTCACAAAAATCTTGGTTACTCGAACTACTGCAATACAGCGAGCCACTACTGCCAGCTAAATAAAAGATTCAAACTACTGAAGGCACTAACTACTGATAGGCATAGTTAGCAAATGAAAAATTTTGATAGAGAACAAACAACGTATTTACCTCAATAGTGTTCAAAAGTCATAATGTATATTTCAGTTCAAGACATCCAGTCTTACAAATTTCAAAACTCCGCCATCTCTCTCCCCACATCCAGCACTGTTGGCGGCTCACCTCCAACTGCGCAACGCTACGCGCTGTTCACGTCCAGCTGCCCAACACTACAATGGCAGACAACAATGCAAACTAGCCACAGACTGCACACAGCACAGCCAGTGATTTTCATACAGAGCGCTACGTAACGTTGCCGATAAGAAAACATTAACAGCCTACTTACAGTACTCAATCCATATTAATACTGGTTGTCATTTTATATCCGCTGTTTCTTATGTGTCTATGATACAAAAACGGTACTGCATATGTGAAACACTGGTCGAATGTAACAGAGGGCTTGATGGACCTAATGAAATCATATTAAATAAATAGTAAAATGAATATTCGCCACGTAGCGCGTTTCCGAAGCGGGCCCGCCAGTACCGACATGAAGGCAAGGGGTTAGTGTGGCATTCGTGTCTTACCGACTTGCGTGCTGTAGACGCGTAAACCTGAACTACAGCGACATTATTACCAAATACGTTCAATCAGGTACAACGTACTATTATTCTATATTTGGTTGCCGAAAGACATCCATCGGAGTGTGAAGAATGTGCATGGGGCAGCATGTCTATCGAAAAACATTGTTGGGAACAGGGCGACACGGTGTGTTATAGGTTCGTGATAACTCACGTCCCTATATTGCACACGTAACGCAGAAGATAATACCGACTCAAGTGGGAGACACTATGGTGCTTCTCTCGCTATGCGATTACCACACCTTCGGTCGCTTGGGGTGAAGGTACGACGATTCCTGTCCGACTAGGACATGCGGGAGGCAGATAGGTACCAGAAACTTCTTGGCAGATTAAAACTGTGTGCCGGACCGAGACTCGAACTCGGGACCTTTCCTTTTCGCGGGCAAGTGCTCTACCAACTGAGCTACCCAAGCACGACTCACGCCCCGTCCTCACAGCGTTACTTCCGCCAGTACCTAGTCTCCTACGCTCCAAACCATACAGAAGCTCTCCTGCGAACCTTGCATAACTAGCACTCCAGAAAGAAAGGATATTGCGGAGACATGGCTTAGCCACAGCATGCCAGGAAGTTTCATATCAGCACAGAGTGAAAATCTCATTCCAGTTACGTACCTCTTCACGTAGCAGGACACCACGTTTTGCCAAACGGTTATCTTCAACCTAGTGCATCGGTGGCTTGAGTGCCTCAGTGTTCACGGCGATCTTGCCTTCATGGCGTACCATTTCTGCACTGTACGGCCTTTGCACTGAAAATTTTTTGTCACCCCTTATAACTTCTTGCTCGGTATCCGCACAGCTAGTTATCTCACAATTTTGCGCACTTCGTTTACTACTGGCCGCGCAATGAGAATAAATCTGTATTTCTTAAAATTCACGTACAAGTAAAGGACAAAGTCTTACCACAGTCACCGAGCGAGGTGGCGCAGTGGCTAGCACACTGGACTGGCACTCAGGAGGACGATGGTTCAATCCCGCGTCCGGCTATCCCGATTTAGGTTTTCCGTGATTTCCCTTACTCGCTCCAGGCAAACGCCAGGATGAGTCCTTTGAAAGGGCACGGCCGACCCAAATCCGATGAGACCGATGACCTCGCTATTAGGTCTCTTCTCCCAAACAACCCAACCCCAACCCTTACCGCAGTCTGCACTGTTTGTTTGTGTGGTCGACGGTACTTACTGGCCGGCAGGACGGTAAAGACGCAAGGCTCGCTCTGGCTGCCCACGGCGTTCACAGCGAAGCAGAGCAGGTCACCGTAGTCGGAGCCCGTGATCGGCGTGTAGGTGAGCAGCGACGTGGTGCCAGAGGCGCCTCGCATCCTGTAGCGCTCCTCCGGCACCGCGGGCAGCTGAGGAAACTCTCCAGACTCGGACGTCGACACCGCACCGCCACCTGCACCAAGTCCACATTCAGACAGAAGCAGTATCACAAACGGCCATCAAACCCCTACAATGGTTGTGTCCACATCTGGTCTTATTACTGCAAGATATTTTGTGGCTTTCATCTTTTCTAGCTTCTTGTGATTAAATGCGTAAACTACGAAGATAAAATGAGAATGTATTTTAGAAACTCTTACTTCAGTGTGCGCAGAAAAACCGAAAATATAGATGGGGTGTAAAAGCAAACAGGCACGGCTATTAGAAGCATATTCTGAAGCGCTTAATCCTAGTATTCCCTAAATCTCCTCATATTGGCTCAACAGAAAATCTTCCTTAAGAAGTGAACGTAGTACTGACAGCACTTTAAATCTGAAAAGCTGCAGAATATTCATAGAGTTTGTGAACAAGAAGAACTCAGAGTTCCTGAACACAATAATAATGTTATTTTTCTTCTTCAATACGCTAGGGGTGGGGGGTGGGGGTGGGGGAATTGAGGCAGTAGAGATGTAGTACACTGGTGAAGTAAAGCGCTTAGGCAATTTAGCAAAGCTGCACTTTTGCTCTACATAACTCGATGCAAGTGTAACACAAGGAGCAGCAATAGGTAAAACTTTCCATATGCTAAACGACATCTACATCTACATCCATACTCCGCAAGCTACCTGACGTTGTGTGGCGGAGGGTCCTTTGAGTACCTCTATCGGTTCTCCCTTCTATTCCAGTCTCGTATTGTTCGTGGAAAGAAAGATTGTCAGTATGCCTCTCTGTGGGCTCTAATCTCTCTGATTTTATACTCATGGTCTCTTCGCAAGATATACTGCTTGATTCCTCGGTGAAGGTAAGTTCTCGAAACTTCAACAAAAGCCCGTATCGAGCTACTGAGCGTCTCTCCTGCAGAGTCTTCCACTGGAGTTTATCTATCATCTCCGTAACGCTTTCGCGATTACTAAATGATCCTGTAACGAAGCGCGCTGCTCTGTTGGATCTTCTCTATCTCTTCTATCAATCCCATTTGGTACGGATCCCACACCGGTGAGCCAATACTCAAGCACTGGGCGAACAAGTGTATTGTAACCTACTTCCGTTGTTTTCGGATTGCATTTCCTTATGATTCTTCCCATGAATCTCAGTCTGGCATCTGCTTTACCGACGATCAACTTTATATGATCATTCCATTTTAAATCACTCCTAATGCCTACTCTCTAATAATTTATGGAATTAACTGCTTCCAGTTTATGACCTGCTATATTGTAGCTAAATGATAAAGGATCTTTCTTTCTAAGTATTCGCAGCACATTACACTTGTCTACATTGAAACTCAATTTCCATTCCCTGCACCATGCGTCAATTCGTTGCAGATCCTCCTGCATTTCAGTACAATTTTCCACTGTTATAACCTCTCGATATACCACAGCATCATCCGCAAAAGCCTCAGTGAACTTCCGATATTATCCATGAGGTCATTTATGTATATTGTGAACAGCAACGGTTCTACGACACTCCCCTGCGGCACACATGAAATCACTCTTACTTCGGAAGACTTCTCTCCATTGAGAATGACATGCTGCTTTCTGTTATCTAGAGACTCTTCAATCCAATCACACAATTAGTCTGATAGTCCATATGCTCTTACTTTATTCATTAAACGAACAGCGGTAGACATCGGCCGGAGTATGAAGAATGTGTATGCAGCGGCATGTCAATCGAAAAACATCGTTGGGGAACAGTGCGACAAGGGCTGTTACAGCTACAGGACAGCACACGTTCTATGAAGAAGAAACATGAACAGAATTCACGTACCAGCATTTTGTGACGTGTTTTCCTACTGGTTAACGTAGTAGGCTTCAACTTGCAATCTAAAAATATTTCGAGCCTCGAGTACGCCTTAAACCCTACATATCCACCGTTACCCTGGACCACACGTCGTTGTACAGAATGTTAGAGGTATAACTGCAGGTATTTCTGTTGATGGCTGCGGGAAATCACATCAATATTTACTTAATTTGCAGACTGATAATTACAGCTATTACAGGTTGTATGTTTTGAGGATGATTAATAATTCCAAGAATCTGTGGCACAAACAATTCCCCTGGGCAGAAGGTCAGGTACTGAAGTGTTGGTGCCTGGACGCAAAACGGTTAATTTATTATGACAAGTGTAGTTCACTTCATGGTGCAGTTACGACCGTGCACAAGAGAAAGGTAGTAAATTATATGATGCGTGTGCGAGAAGACTGTTAGATACAGAGAAAAAACAACTAAAACACTGTCGACGGTATATATTAAGGTACCAATAATCAGAATATCGATACATCTACCCCTAACAGCCTCTAGCAGGGAAAAAAATGTCTGATGAATTTAAAGTACATCTATACAACACATCATTGACTAAAACAACACTTATTGTGCCAGACTGGTTGTAAATCATACAGATACAAACAACAAAATTTATTTATACAAAGGTTATGATATGTACAGAGAAGACCAAAAGACCCATATGTTGATTCCTATCTCAGCTGTACAGTTTTATTAATCTACACTTTACACAATTTACATTTACACAATCAGTAAATGCTTATGTGCTTGAAAATGAAATCACTCACCTTCCCTAAATTTCAGTAAGAACGGTGTAAAAATTATGCAGCCAGTTTCTTGTGCAAGGATAAAACTTTCATTGAATCGTTACCTTCACCAAATATTTACCAAAGCTTAGTTATAGCTTCTTCGCAATGAGTGGTATCAAACTCCACTGCTGAAAATTCAGTATTTACGTGTTTAGGATGTACTCGACGTGGAATATGGATCGAAAATTAGTGTATGCGTACATGTCATTTAGTACAACGGACAATAAAATTTAAATTTTAAAAATAAATTGCCTTTAGTTCTCTCAAAAGCCGCGTGAGTTCCATTCCCTTAAAACTAAAAGAGCACCTGCCATCTCAAAGTATAGTTTCTCGGCGAAATAAAATAATAAAATCGGTGTTCTCCGTAGAACATCATTTTCTCAAAGCTACACCACTAATCAGTTTTGTGAATAATTACAAAAAATGACTTCGCTGTTTTCATTAATTACTTATTGGTCTTTCTTAGTGACATTTCATGATTTCATGCGAACTCATTTCATACCCACCGTAGCTATGTGTTGATTTTATTCGATATCGGACGAAAGTAGTAAAGCTTTAAACGTTCTGCTTGTCGTTTTAGTCCGTTTCTGACCAGACTCCATTTAACAGCCAGAATACTCAAAGTCATCTCTCTATAACGTAGATTGTTACGATTTTTTAGGTTTAGGCGTCCTGCCATTTGCGGAAGTCCTAATACGCACGGAAATTTCAGATTATTCTAATTTTCATGTACGCTTAAAAATTCAATGTGCATCTTCAATTGTAAGAAGATAGATCCTCTAACCGTAATTGTTCTGGAGTGGCATCTCTGGAAATACAGCTTCACCCTATTTTTTTCATCAGAGGCAACTCATCAGTGGAGTATACACCCGCACATCAACTACCTGAAATGCAGAAATTTGATTTATCAAAAATCGGTAACAAGAAGACGCCACTTCTTCTCTTTCCGCCTTTGTTAACAACTTCGCATAAGTCTAGGAACATTAGTGACACCATACTATACTTTTCCTACTTAATACACTCCTGGAAATTGAAATAAGAACACCGTGAATTCATTGTCCCAGGAAGGGGAAACTTTATTGACACATTCCTGGGGTCAGATACATCACATGATCACACTGACAGAACCACAGTCACATAGACACAGGCAACAGAGCATGCACAATGTCGGCACTAGTACAGTGTATATCCATCTTTCGCAGCAATGCAGGCTGCTATTCTCCCATGGAGACGATCGTAGAGATGCTGGATGTAGTCCTGTGGAACGGCTTGCCATGCCATTTCCACCTGGCGCCTCAGTTGGACCAGCGTTCGTGCTGGACGTGCAGACCGCGTGAGACGACGCTTCATCCAATCCCAAACATGCTCAATGGGGGACAGATCCGGAGATCTTGCTGGCCAGGGTAGTTGACTTACACCTTCTAGAGCACGTTGGGTGGCACGGGATACATGCGGACGTGCATTGTCCTGTTGGAACAGCAAGTTCCCTTGCCGGTCTAGGAATGGTAGAACGATGGGTTCGATGACGGTTTGGATGTACCGTGCACTATTCAGTGTCCCCTCGACGATCACCAGTGGTGTACGGCCAGTGTAGGAGATCGCTCCCCACACCATGATGCCGGGTGTTGGCCCTGTGTGCCTCGGTCGTATGCAGTCCTGATTGTGGCGCTCACCTGCACGGCGCCAAACACGCATACGACCATCATTGGCACCAAGGCAGAAGCGACTCTCATCGCTGAAGACGACACGTCTCCATTCGTCCCTCCATTCACGCGACACCTCTGGAGGCGGGCTGCACGATGTTGGGGCGTGAGCGGAAGACGGCCTAACGGTGTGCGGGACCGTAGCCCAGCTTCATGGAGACGGTTGCGAATGGTCCTCGCCGATACCCCAGGAGCAACAGTGTCCCTAATTTGCTGGGAAGTGGCGGTGCGGTCCCCTACGGCACTGCGTAGGATCCTACGGTCTTGGCGTGCATCCGTGCGTCGCTGCGGTCCGGTCCCAGGTCGACGGGCACGTGCACCTTCCGCCGACCACTGGCGACAACATCGATGTACTGTGGAGACCTCACGCCCCACGTGTTGAGCAATTCGGCGGTACGTCCACCCGGCCTCCCGCATGCCCACTATACGCCCTCGCTCAAAGTCCGTCAACTGCACATACGGTTTACGTCCACGCTGTCGCGGCATGCTACCAGTGTTAAAGACTGCGATGGAGCTCCGTATGCCACGGCAAACTGGCTGACACTGACGGCGGCGGTGCACAAATGCTGCGCAGCTAACGCCATTCGACAGCCAACACCGCGGTTCCTGGTGTGTCCGCTGTGCCGTGCGTGTGATCATTGCTTGTACAGCCCTCTCGCAGTGTCCGGAGCAAGTATGGTGGGTCTGACACACCGGTGTCAATGTGTTCTTTTTTCCATTTCCAGGAGTGTAGCTGTTCTCGTTTACCCAGCAGAATTAACCTACTCAGTTCCCAAAATACATACAGCTTCACTTTTCCAACCTAATGTCTCTTACCGTTTTCCCGTCGTACTTAACCTATTCATATGTCGAAATCACTACAGAGTCACCCATTTACTTCGTCCACTTCCTGAGGGTGACAAAAGTGATGTGGTACTCAATTTTTTAAATGACTTTCATGTAATGACTTCAGGATTCCTGTTCACAGTAATAAAATATTTGTTTGGGTCCCAGAGAAAGTATCTACAAAAACTGGAGATAGTTTCTAACATTTTGAAACTTTTATGGTACTTTTATACTATACTCTGCTTTGCATTTAGGGAATGTAAAATGCTACGCGTGGCTGTTGAAAAGGTATTGTTTATCTTCACACTTCATTTACAAATCGATTTCTGACATTAAGACGGTAAACAAACGCTGGATGAGGAACAAGTAATCCATCTATTCGCTAGGATGGAAAGCTGAGTAAGCCAATCACACATAATAACGACTTCTTGACAAAGGGAGGACAGTGTACCACAAGATAGATTAATTTCCTATTCCAGTGTTACAAAGGTTCCACCTAATTACCCCTACACATATGCTCTGGAGGTAGGCACATGACTTTAATACACACATAAGGAAATGTAATAATGAAAGAAGTTCCCGTAATGCAACGATTATATAAAATCAGTCGAAAACTGAAAGCTAATGCTTCTAAATAATAGCTTAACTGAAACACGGAGCGAATGAAACGGTGTTTTAGTGTAAGTATCACAATCTACACTTACATCTGCATAATTACTCTGCAATTCACACTTAAGTGCCTGACAGAGGCTCTCGAAAATACTCTGGAAAAATGAACATTTAAAATTTTCCTTAAGACCTATGATTTTCCTTATATTACTGCGATAATCATTTCTCCCTATGTAGGTCGGCGTCAACAAAATATTTTCGCATTCGGAGGAGAAAGTTGGCAATTGAAATTTCGTGAAAAGTTCTCGGCACAATGTTTTGGCAAATAGCCACAGTTAAATTAGGTGAAATGTTTTAATTGTACCTCTACAAAAGCAGTTGTTCAAAGTAATAGAAAGTTCCTTGAAAGTGAAAACACAATGAAATAATCACTAGCAATTCTGGCAAAAAGGGTGAACGAAAATATCAAAAAATGCTGCCACGAATGCAGAATTGATTTCCATGGTTACGGACGAAATAATTGGAACCCGGTAAACGGAGACGCACGGATAATTCACATAAACTAGTAGTAGCGGTATACTGGTTCAAAAACTTGTGACACTAGCTTGAAACAGAACTGCACGATTGACACATCGGCGTCCAACAGCACTCTGTGAACGCTAAGAACCAGGGGCCTTGAACGGAAATCATCACTGCAGGGAACCAGTGTCGGAGTACTCTATCCTCGTCTTGTTAGAACCATTAGTCTAGACTACACAACCGTTATCTCGGAAGGGGAATGCTAGCTTACTGTATGCATTTCCGCGGTACATTCACTCAGCTGGGTAACGGAGTCACTTTCGAAAGTGCCCTACCTGTCATCTTCAGGCCACAAAAACGTCAGGAAGAACGTCGAAACTTTTCTCCAAGAAAACATTATTGTTAACCAAATAATTTCCTCTTCTCACTTTAAAGTTTTCTATGGTAATTAAACGCACGACTTCAAAACAATCATGTCATTGGGGAATGCTCCCTACATACGGTCAGAGAATTTAGAGATCTCATTTTCGTTAACGATAAAATTATTATGAGTAGCTGTGCCGGATCAATTCTGTCTCCTTGTCGAATGAGGCAGGAAATCGAACAAGGCAATAGTACTGTTGTATAATTTTGTGTTAAAACGATGGGGAAGATAAGTCAGGTCTGTTTGTACTGAAACATTACGGATACTTAGCGTTCCGTTGTGAATACAGTTTAGACAAATGCTAATCTATACGCATCCCTATATTTCCGTAGCTTTTAGATGATTCTGTTATAATGGTGTACAGAAATGTTCTCTGGCCATTGTAAGACCATACAAAAATTGAAACCAAACACGTATCATTCCTCTTTAAAAAAGAAAAAAAAAGAAAAAAAGAAAAAGAAAGAAAGAAAGAAAACATTGCAGTATTATTCATGCAGCGCAGCAGTCAATCTCGGTAATATCGTAGGACGGGTGTCCCATGATGGGATACGATATAATAAACAACTACCAAATATCTGGTGTATCCTGAGTTCAAAACTAACTAAGTGCATAGAGATAACGTCAGATATAGCACAGAAAGTTCTTCAGATATTGTTTCAGCACATGCTTCATGAAACACCCATGAGACGTACACTGCTGGAAATGGAAAAAAGAACACATTGACACCGGTGTGTCAGACCCACCCTACTTGCTCCGGACACTGCGTGAGGGCTGTACAAGCAATGATCACACGCACGGCACAGCGGACACACCAGGAACCGCGGTGTTGGCCGTCGAATGGCGTTAGCTGCGCAGCATTTGTGCACCGCCGCCGTCAGTGTCAGCCAGTTTGCCGTGGCTTACGGAGCTCCATCGCAGTCTTTAACACTGGTAGCATGCCGCGACAGCGTGGACGTGAACCGTATGTGCAGTTGACGGACTTTGAGGGAGGGCGTATAGTGGGCATGCGGGAGGCCGGGTGGACGTACCGCCGAATTGCTCAACACGTGGGGCGTGAGGCCTCCACAGTACATCGATGTTGTCGCCAGTGGTCGGCGGAAGGTGCACGTGCCCGTCGACCTGGAACCGGACCGCAGCGACGCACGGATGCACGCCAAGACCGTAGGATCCTACGCAGTGCCGTAGGGGACCGCACCGCTACTTCCCAGCAAATTAGGGACACTGTTGCTCCTGGGGTATCGGCGAGGACCATTCGCAACCGTCTCCATGAAGCTGGGCTACGGTCCCGCACACCGTTAGGCCGTCTTCCGCTCACGCCCCAACATCGTGCAGCCCGCCTCCAGTGGTTTCGCAACAGGCGTGAATGGAGGGACGAATGGAGACGTGTCGTCTTCAGCGATGAGAGTCGCTTCTGCCGTGGTGCCAGTGATGGTCGTATGCGTGTTTGGCGCCGTGCAGGTGAGCGCCACAATCAGGACTGCATACGACCGAGGCACACAGGGCCAACACCCGGCATCATGGTGTGGGGAGCGATCTCCTACACTGGCCGTACACCACTGGTGATCATCGAGGGGACACTGAATAGTGCACGGTACATCCAAACCGTCATCGAACCCATCGTTCTACCATTCCTAGACCGGCAAGGGAACTTGCTGTTCCAAAAGGACAATGCACGTCCGTATGTATCCCGTGCCACCCAACGTGCTCTAGAAGGTGTAAGTCAACTACCCTGGCCAGCAAGATCTCCGGATCTGTCCCCCATTGAGCATGTTTGGGACTGGATGAAGCGTCGTCTCACGCGGTCTGCACGTCCAGCACGAACGCTGGTCCAACTGAGGCGCCAGGTGGAAATGGCATGGAGAGCCGTTCCACAGGACTACATCCAGCACCTCTACGTTCGTCTCCATGGGAGAATAGCAGCCTGCATTGCTGCGAAAGATGGATATACACTGTACTAGTGCCGACATTGTGCATGCTCTGTTGCCTGTGTCTATGTGCCTGTGGTTCTGTCAGAGTGATCATGTGATGTATCTGACCCCAGGAATGTGTCAATAAAGTTTCACATTCCTGGGACAATGAATTCACGGTGTTCTTATTTCAATTTCCAGGAGTGTATATTGAAGTACTTTAAGCAACAATGATATTTCGAGCATGGAGACAAGGAGCACAACTAGTTTTCGGGATACAGAGTATCCACGTGCGTAGTCTAACGATGACAAGTTTCGTTGGCTTAATGTTATCGTTAACGAAATAAGAAACCAAAAATATTCTGCAGAAGGCAAGTTGGAAATAAATTTCCTATACACAATTAGAACCGTTTTCTACATCTCTCCCTACCTCCATTACAAACCATTGTGAAGTGAACGGCAACGAGTACTTGAAATTGTACCAGTTATCATGGCTTCACTGATCTTTTCACGTGAATTACCATTCATTAACAATAATACTTTATTCTAATCACTAGTAATACATTCTGAATCCTCATCATTTTCTGCAAAGAATTTTCAGATCATTTAGCTCTCATTCTAATTTATAATATACCATGCATCTCTGAAACAAAAAGCTGTTTCCAGCACTGGTCACAACTGTCTGCAAGAATGGCAGCAGAAGCAATAGATGAATCTATTATCCATTATTATTGACATCCATCTGCTGTCCAATTTCTAGAACGTGTTATGATGCCAAATTTAATGAAGTGCCTCAAACAGAACGCCTTCCTCCCTGCGAGCCACCAAGGATTCATAAAACATCAGTTTTCGACATCCATCAGTACATGAAATAAGGCAGCAAGGTAGTCACGTATATACGGTATTTCTTGACTGTCCAAAAGCAAAAAGATTTTTTGGTAGGGTGGACGCAGCATGTTATCTTGGATGGAGAGTAATCAGTAGAAGCAGAAGTAAGTTCAGGTGTGTCTCAGGATTGTACAAGAGGAACATTGCTGTTCATTTTATACGTCAATGACCTAGAAAACGTAAACAATGACTTCAGACTTCCACAAATTATGCCGTTATCTACAAAATACGTATGAAAAGTTCAGTGAATGGTTCCACACGTTCAAAATCGCGCTGGTTTGGATATGGTGCCCACGCCTACGTATTTAGAGACATGTCAGCAAGTGGAAACCACCAAAATGAAGCAATAGTGCAAACTGCGACCAAGCTAACGGAGTCAGTGTGAGAACTCTTGTCACTGCAAAATTGACAACGCGTTAACGTAAGGTTTTTCTCCAAATTAGGAAAAATGACAAAGACTCATAGACTGTTAGTGCAAGTGTGCGGTGTTAAAGCTGTGAGTTTAAAGTGCTTATTTAAGTGAATTAAACACTTAAGAGATAGATAGGAAGTTATAGAGTGTGGGCCGCGTTCGAGATGACCACCAAAACGCACAACCCCAGACGACACCGAACAAGTGCGTCGGGTTATGCAGATGATCGGCGGTTGTCTATACGAATGTCAGCAGAAGAGCTGAAGATAAGGAAAGGCACTGTAACTACTGTCCTTCAGTTTTTGGGAACTGTCATGAAAACAGATGAAACCTAGTGCTGCCAATACCATCCACACACAAAGTTACAGTCAGTGACTTAGTGTTCATCGTTTCCCCGCTTCCCAAAAGAAATTGACTAAATCTAATATTAAGGACTTGACCACATTTTTCGACTGCTAGGGCTTGAGCTACCACTAATTTCTACTCGAGGGTCAAGCTGTTAACGCAGAACTTTAGAAGAAAGTTTTGAAACGGTTCCTGGAACGCACCCAACGCTTTCGGCAAGAATAGCGCCGGAGCGGACAGCGCAGTTTCCTCCGTGAAAAAGACCCCCGTCCGTTCGCCCTCTGCTGACAGTCCTGACCGCTCTTAAACACCCTCTTACTCTCCAGATTTGGCGCCGGCAGACTACTTTTTGGTTCCTCGACTTAAGTTAGCCCTAAATGGCCCACTCTTCGCAGGCATTGCGGATATCCAGCAACGCGTGGCAACGATGCTTCGAGTGATTCCACAAGAAGCGTTTACAGAAACTTTCCTTCAGTTTTACAAGAGATATCAGATTTTTATTGTAGCTAATGGTGATTACACTGAAATCCAGTAATGGTATTATTTTTATAACTTCTGTTTCTTTTATTTTCTGAGATGATACACAGAACTTTTCAGACGCACCGTGTATAATTAAACCATATCTCAGTTAAACTGCGTGAATAGCCTGTGAGATGTTGATAATATTTCACTGTGCTGCAAGTATTAACTTATTTTCGATATGTAGGCATGGAAAGTTGTGTATTGCACAGAATGAAGAATAGTACAGACTAAGACTAGAACATCTGTGCATCATAGTGATGGTTAATAAACTAATACAAATACCTGGACATAATGATTATTCAACGAAGGACAGCACGAATACCAACGTTTATTTTACTTACGAGAGAGTGTCAAGAAAATGTTGAAAATCTGAATCGGTAGCTGGAGGATAAGAATCAGTTACCCCAGGAAAGCTCCATACAAGCAACCAAGAACTGGAATGAAGTGAAGGATCTAGAAATACGTTTCAGTCACTTTACTTACTTCTCCCGTATTGACCGAGAATGCCAGATTAGACTAATTACCGCGTGTATTCAAGCGATAATTTTCCTGGTGCACACAAAGCCTTTGGAACGGAAGGAAACCCAGGCACTTGCCATAATGCCAAGTACCCTCTACCATGTATTCCACAGCGAGTTTTTGAATATATATGTCGTTTCTACTGCACACCACCAACACAATAAGATATTTAATTTTTACTGCCTTAATTCTAGAATCCTACTTTATTTATGTTTATTCATGTGTGATGATTTACATCTACTCAACAATTTGAAAGGGCCACGGTATTATCTCGAATATTTCAGTCGTATCCATTTCCTTTTGTTTCTCAGCTATTGTATTTCTAATGAACAATTTGTGGATTGTGTTAGTTTGTTGAGTATATACTTATCTTATTGGTATATAGTCTCAAAACTAACATACTTAACTACGATGAAAATTACTAGTCATTTTTGTCATAGGCTTGAGGTATGAGCAATAAAGAGAGATGAAAGAGAGTAGCCGCTGGCGCGAGGGTATGGAAGGAAGAGAATGTGCAACTTCTACATAAAGTGACAAGGAATATGAATAACCGTTTATGACAGTGCAAATGAGTAAATGTGCATTAAAGGCTCCATGACGAGGCCTGATAAAAGGAAGAATAAGCGGGAGGAATACATGATAGATAATCATTTTAAAGTCACACGCCAATACGGTTATGTAACGGCAAAATGGCTAGTGTCATACAAAGATGTGGAGAGGCAAAATTATGTAACGATCGTTATTTTTATCAGTATTTTCCGTGTAGTCCTTTCCTCACCGATTCTAGAACCTTCTCATTCATTATCTTATCAGTCCACCTCATTTTCAACATTCTTCTGTAGCAGCACATCTCAAATGATTCGATCCCTTTGTGTATGTATATGACAGATTAAAATCATGTTGTTACTTATCAGAATACTTACATCAATTTCAGTTTATCGTTTTCGTATTTCATCGGCCACATACATGTTAAAAAGGATAAGTGGTATTCTGTGCCCCTCTCAGCAGGTTTTTCTGCCATCACCGTAAATTTAAATTCGTAATAAATATTTCAATGTGCTTAGCATTCTTTGTGTGAAATATTTCGATGCCATAGCGAGATGCGCTGACTATACTTCCACCAAATGTTGGGGTACCCCGCAGTTATTTATCCAGTGGATACGGGTACAAATATTGTCAACACTGGTACCGTAGTATGTACCCACTTCAGGATGTTGTTTTCCTCTGTGTGTGACAATCTTCCAGCAGACACATCACCTAATTTGCTTCCCAATGTTTTCTGCATGGTCATAGCTGCCCCGCAAAGGTGGACTACACCTCTCAGTGTAGTCAGTCCACACTTCGACACGTTACCTTCTGCCCATAGGAAAATCAACACTGATAGCTTGCTTGTGCCACGCATATTTGGAGGTACTAATCAATCTAAAAACATACTACTTGTAAAGCTTTAACTGTCAGTCTGCAAATTAAGTACATAGTGACGTAATGTTGTTCAGTATATTATTGTCCTCACTCATCAACAGAAATATCTGCACCTCTACACCGAACACCTCAAATGTTTGTTCTTTTTTTTTTTTTGCAAATGTCCTGTAAACTATCGATTCACATATAGGATTTAAAACACAAGCTTATTTTGTCTCTTTTGATAAGAGGAGCCACATTTTCTGTTCCTGTGGCAATATTTTCATCTCAGAGTAACATCTAACCAAAACGTTCCCTGTTATTAACTGTATATGTTCCAATCTCATCCTCTGTAACTTTTATCCTCTACAGCTTCCTATAGTACAAAAGAAAGTTACTCCCAGGTATCTAAATATATATCCTGTTATTCCTGAAAGTAGTTTCCATGGGTTTCTTTCCTCGTCGATTCTGTGGAGTATCTAGGTACTTCAAAACACATCAACATACATAATTTTCCCCATCCTTCTGTTTCACTACATCAGAAACACGTAGATTCTCTTCTTTTACAGTTGTCCTTCTGTCTACAATTCTCTTCTGTACGTATCTGTGCCTCAGATCTTTATACTCAGTCTGTTTGTCAAGTTAGGGTCTAAGTGAAGTACTTAGACGTTATTTGATGAAGAAAATCCTCATTGCCTGTGTTATTCGGCCTCTTTAAACCTTCTTGCTCCATCTGCAGTGCGTTATTTTGCTTCCAGGACACAGAATTGCGCTTGCAGAATATTATGCAACTAACTAATGAAATGGTTTGAGAGACCTCACGCTATTCTCCGGAAACTTTCACATAAAATTTTAGATTTTGGACTGACAATCGGAAGAATCGATGTTAAAATCCTGTGTCTTGTAATTTTGCTGCAGGTTTGTCGTGATTGTTCTGAATCAGATAGATTCATTTCGAGAATCCACTTACTCAAGCACATAAACATTTGTAACTGGATAAGTGGTTGCAAATGTAAATTGTGGCCATCGTACAGGTGAATGATGATGATGTTTGGTTCGTGGGGCGCTCAACTGCGGAGTCATCAGCACCCATACAAACTCTCAAGTTTTACACAGTGCAATTTTTTTGCACAGTCCAATCGAGCCACTGTAACGATTCATGCTCAGGACGAAATTATGAGGACAAGAGAAACACCCAGTCCCCGGGCATAGAAAAGCCCCAACCCCGCCGGGAATTGAACATGGGACCCATGGTCCAGAGGGAGCAATACTAGCCACTAGACCACGCTCTGAGGACGGCACAGGTGAATGGATGTATAACAGCGTAATACGCAAAGGCAATCAAAATGAAGAAGGACCCCCAGAAAAGCAAGGACGAACACCAATACTTTCGCAAAAGAACATGATGCTGGCTGTGAATGTTAAATCCCCGCAATTAAACCGAGACGCAATTTAAATAGGTTGCGTACCACCCAACTCAGTGGCTGAATTGACGACATAAGTTTACTTCTCGCAAACGCAGCGAGTGTGGGGGACTGCTGCAGTGTTGACTGGCAATTTTGAATCCAGATCAACCTCTGCACATTGCTCTAAGTCAGAGAGATCTCTCTCTGTTGCTACCTAAAGAGAAGAGCATTCTCTATGGGATCCATGAAGTAAGTGTACTCTTAAACATCACTACAATAAGTGTGTTATGTCTGTTCGAAACTTATCTGGTTTTGCCAGCATAGGAATATCACCTGTCAATCGTAGCTGACGCTGTGAATTCTGACCAGTAATAATATTACAAACGAATTTAAAAATTTATTATTCTCACAGGTTTTTTCATGTTATGGGAAGAATGGCAGAAAATCTCTCCTGATACATGACAGATTTTGAATCCCAGCCAATTAGAAAGCCTTGAAAATAGGGATAGTTGAGATAATTACAGACCCCTAGCGTTCATCTTCTGGTCTCAGACCTTCTGTGTTTTTCACTTGGCCTTCAGATCTCATCTTGGCAAAAGATTCCTCCTAGTATCTCACACAACGCTGAGTTATGGATCTTAGTCCACCCTCTCCTACGCTCCTGCTGTGTGGACATAGGAGACGATTATTTCCCTGTTAGATATATGTGTGGGGATGGCTTTTGGCACCAAAAAAGCGTATGACACTCCTAAATTAACTTTCCTATCGTGAGACAGCAAAAGAAAGCCCCCAAAGCTGCAGAAAGTAACAGGTTTCCCTCTCACGGTAAGAAAGGGAAAAGAGAAGAACAAGTAATTAATAGTGCATTCTTTGACACTGTTGAATACTGTCGGCAGTTTTCTTGTAACATTAAAAACTGACTATCTGGATGAGCATATTACATAATGAAGGTAGTTTGCATGACTTTGGGCATGAACTAGCATGTACGTGTAGGAGAGGCAGTTTCAACCATCAACTCGAGAAAGTAAAGTTATATAATTAAATTCTTTTTGTTGGCAAGTATATGTTTGCAGTCTTGATACGTATCCAAATAGTCACCTCAAACTATTATAGATTGCCACTAATGGAGTCATTGATAAAGTGTAGATGGTCTACGCCATTTTGTTTTAACCTTTCTAACAGCATGCTATGGCGCTATGAGAGAGGTAAAAACAGCGCCCAGGGCTGCAGAAAGTAAAAGGTTTCCCTCAATACTAAAAAGAAAAAGCACAACAATTATATAATAGGGCAATCATTGACAGTGTTGAATACTTTTGGCAGTTTTCCTGTACCGTAAAAGAGATGAGGGTATTACATTTTTCATTAACTACGATGTAATATTAGGAAAGATAATCAGAAAGTTTTAACCATCAACTTAAAAAAATAAAGTTACATACTTAAGTTACTGTTTGTTGGCAAGTACACGTCTGCAGTCTGGGTATGTATCCAAATCCTCACCCCAAACTACTACTGATTGCCACTAGCGCAGTCTCTGATATAGTGCATATGGTCTGCGCCATTTTGTTACAGCTTCTCTAAGGGCACACTGTTGCACTGTGGTGCTGGTGTTTCATTGCTTACCAGGACTGAAGCACCGTACCTGCTAACTAACAAACCTTAAGTATGTAACCTGTTTCTTTTGAGGTTGTTAATATACGTTTTTCTAAGCAGATGTCCGCCGCTCGTGGTCTCGCGGTAGCGTTCTCGCTTCCCGAGCACGGGGTCCCGGGATCGATTCCCGGCGGGGTCAGGGATTTTCACCTGCCTCGAGATGACTGGGTGTTTGTGTTGTCCTCATCATTTCATCATCATCCAGGAAAGTGGCGAAATTGGACTGAGCAAAGATTGGGTAATTGTACGGGCGCTGATAACCACGCCGTTGAGCGCCCCACAAACCAAAACATCATCATCACACATCTAAGCAGATTTATAGTCAAGTCATGTTGATTGCTTGTCACATATGACACAAATATAAACAGAGAGTTAGTATCTGAGTGCAACTGATGGAGTTATCGTGGTAGGGTAGTTCAACAAACACAGAGTTTCAGGCTGAACAAAACCATCCAGAATGCATGTGGCTATGGAGTCCGTACCAACTACCGACACGGACGGGGCGATGGCGTCGGCGGCGCCGTCGGCAGGCGCGCTGCTGTTGAAGAACCAGCGGAAGAAGAGCGGCGGCGGGTGCGCCTCGACGCGGCACAGCACCCTGGCCACGTCGTGCGCCGGCACCGCCAGCGTCGCCGGCTGCTCCGGCGCGCACACCGGCCTGACTGCAACAGGTTAACCACAGGAGCACAGTAGTCTCCATCAAAAGCAACGAGGAAAGCGCCAGGAGGCGCTGATCGGGTATCCCCAAACACACAGTGAAATTACTGAGGGTAAGCATTGTGTCAATGGAGAGATGAAGGAAATGTTAGATAGTTATAGCAGATTACGTATGTAGCCACAATTGCGATTTGGAATAGACGATTACGGGATTTGGTAATAATCAGATCTTTCTACACTACTGGCCATTAAAATTGCTACATCACGAAGATGACGTGCTACAGACGCGAAATTGAACTGACAGGAAGAAGATGCTGTGATATGCAAATGATTAGCTTTCCAGAACATTCACACAAGGTTGGTGCCGGTAGCGACACCTACAACGTGCTGACATGAGAAAAGTTTCCCACCGATTTCTCATACACAAACAGTAGTTGACCGTCGTTGCCTGGTGAAACGTTGCTGTGATACCTCGTCTAAGGAGGAGAAATGCGTACCATCACGTTTCCTACTTTGATAAAGGTCGGATTCTAGCCTATCGCGATTGCGCTTTATCGTATCGCGACATTGTTGCTCGCGTTGGTCGAAATCCAAGGACTGTTAGCAGACTATGGAATCGGTGGGTTCAGGAGAGTAATACGGAACGCCGTGCTGGATTCCAACGGCCTCGTATCACTAGTAGTCGAGATGACAGGCATCGCATCCGCATGGCTATAACGGATCGTAAGCCACGTGTCGATCCCTGAGCCAACAGATGGGATCGTGGTCAACGCAAATTGGGAGCGTGTATTCGTCATCGCCATACTGGCGTATCACCCTGCGTGATGGTATGGGGTGCCATTTGTTATACGTCTCGGTCGGTCACCTCTTGTTCGCATTGACGGCACTTTGAACAGTGGACGTTACGTTTCAGATGTGTTACGACCCGTGGGTCAACCCTTCATTCGATCCCTGCGAAACTCTACATTTCAGCAGGATAATGCTGTACCGCATGTTGCAGGTCCTATACGGGCCTTTGGGGATGCAGAAATTGTTCGACTGCTGCCCTGGCCAGCACATTTTCCTGATCTCTCACCAATTGAAAACGATTGCTCAATGGTGGCCGAGCAACTGGCTCGTCACAATACGCCAGTCACTACTCTTGATGATCTGTGGTATCGTGTTGAAGTTGCATGGGCAGCTGTACCTGTACACGATATCAAAGCTCTGTTTGACTCAATGCCCAGGCGTATGAAGGCCGTTATTACGGCCAGAAGTGGTTGTTCTGGGTACTGATTTCTCAGGATCTATACACCCAAACTGCGTGAAAATGTAATCACATTTCACTTCTAGTATAATATACACTCCTGGAAATGGAAAAAAGAACACATTGACACCGGTGTGTCAGACCCACCATACTTGCTCCGGACACTGCGAGAGGGCTGTACAAGCAATGATCACACGCACGACACAGCGGACACACCAGGAACCTCGGTGTTGGCCGTCGAATGGCGCTAGCTGCGCAGCATTTGTGCACCGCCGCCGTCAGTGTCAGCCAGTTTGCCGTGGCATACGGAGCTCCATCGCAGTCTTTAACACTGGTAGCATGCCGCGACAGCGTGGACGTGAACCGTATGTGCAGTTGACGGACTTTGAGCGAGGGCGTATAGTGGGCATGCGGGAGGCCGGGTGGACGTACCGCCGAATTGCTCAACACGTGGGGCGTGAGGTCTCCACAGTACATCGATGTTGTCGCCAGTGGTCGGCGGAAGGTGCACGTGCCCGTCGACCTGGGACCGGACCGCAGCGACGCACGGATGCACGCCAAGACCGTAGGATCCTACGCAGTGCCGTAGGGGACCGCACCGCCACTTCCCAGCAAATTAGGGACACTGTTGCTCCTGGGGTATCGGCGAGGACCATTCGCAACCGACTCCATGAAGCTGGGCTACGGTCCCGCACACCGTTAGGCCGTCTTCCGCTCACGCCCCAACATCGTGCAGCCCGCCTCCAGTGGTGTCGCGACAGGCGTGAATGGAGGGACGAATGGAGACGTGTCGTCTTCAACGATGAGAGTCGCTTCTGCCTTGGTGCCAATGATGGTCGTATGCGTGTTTGGCGCCGTGCAGGTGAGCGCCACAATCAGGACTGCATACGACCGAGGCACACAGGGCCAACACCCGGCATCATGGTGTGGGGAGCGATCTCCTACACTGGCCGTACACCACTGGTGATCGTCGAGGGGACACTGAATAGTGCACGGTACATCCAAACCGTCATCGAACCCATCGTTCTACCATTCCTAGACCGGCAAGGGAACTTGCTGTTCCAACAGGACAATGCACTTCCGCATGTATCCCGTGCCACCCAACGTGCTCTAGAAGGTGTAAGTCAACCACCCTGGCCAGCAAGATCTCCGGATCTGTCCCCCATTGAGCATGTTTGGGACTGGATGAAGCGTCGTCTCACGCGGTCTGCACGTCCAGCACGAACGCTGGTCCAACTGAGGCGCCAGGTGGAAATGGCATGGCAAGCCGTTCCACAGGACTACATCCAGCATCTCTACGATCGTCTCCATGGGAGAATAGCAGCCTGCATTGCTGCGAAAGATGGATATACACTGTACTAGTGCCGACATTGCGCATGCTCTGTTGCCTGTGTCTATGTGCCTGTGGTTCTGTCAGTGTGATCATGTGATGTATCTGACTCCAGGAATGTGTCAATAAAGTTTCCCCTTCCTGGGGCAATGAATTCACGGTGTTCTTATTTCAATTTCCAGGAGTGTATTTGTCCAATGAATACCCGTTTGTCATCTGCATTTCTTCTTGGTGTAGTAATTTTAATGCGTAGTAGTGTAGCATTTTCATAGTCTGAAAACATCGTCATCGTCGCCGTGTATGACTATCTCTATGTTAGAAGCATTTTAACAACTATATTCGTGACAGATCCAGAACAAAAATCATTCAGTATCAAGGAAGTAAAATTATCACAAAAATATTAGGACCATAATTTGAGATTGGAATTTGAATGAAAAACAAATCTTAGTTACGGAAATAATGCAGATTCACAAGAGACGCTGATTAAAGTTACACTGTCACCTATATGAAATGTTAACATTGTGACCCCTAAAAATGCTCTGAAAATAGCTTTGTCGATGGAAACCAAATCAATTTCTGACAGAAGTCAATGAAGACATAAAAGAAATTGATATTCGTGAAGAAATCATTAAAGATGTAACTAAGTTTATAAATCTATTCACAAATCCTAAATGATTGAGAAGCTACTACCCGAAAAAGCTCAGAATGGATGCAAGAACATAAAAAAGAAATACTGTCAATGAATTATGAGGCATTAGTAGGAAAAGAAGAAACAACGTACTAAATACGTTATAAGGCACTCGTTACTTGGACCTCAATTGCGGCTGAGGTAAATCATAAGATATAACAGTTTACATTGAGCTCCCATATATGCCCCATTTTATAACAGTAAGAATGATAAATGCAGAGAGAGAAGTTGTAATAGCAAAATATTCACATCTACTCATAGAATGTAGGTATGAAAGGTGATACCAAACACGAATACTTTTCCAACGCTGTAGTTATGACTCACGAGAAATGGAGCAACGAATATTTAAAGAGCTACTTGGCCATTTATCTTTTCCAGTGGTAGTGAATATATTCAAAGAATTCTTTACTAATAGCCTCGAAAATATTTTTTTTACAAGGGAAGCGAACAAGCTCAGTTTGGAAACCCAATACATCATATATAGGTTGCCAATGAAGCTAAACAAGGAAATAACGAATTTCATTTACACATTTGCTGGCTACGAGAGAGGTTGAAACTAAACAATCCGTGAGGACGAACGAATAGAATATTATTACATCTTTGTGTTCAACAATATATACGACATTAGGGTTAAGCTTTAAGCATTACATCTAGCGACTGAAAAGTTCAAAATTGAGAAAAGTTTTAGGCAAGGCGTTTCACTTTCGCCAAAACTGTTTTGCGGAAGCTTACAAGACATATTCAAATATTTAAATGTGAATTTAGAGGTAATCGTGTAAACCTTTCTTATGTGAACAACCATAAGTTGGCAGATGACATTCTTGTGCTGAACAGAGCAAGTATGTCAACAATACTGACGATTAATTACAGTAACACCAATGTAATGTACAATCATTATGTTGACAGTATAATAGTAAAGAATAATGACGGAGTTACACTAATAGTTGAGTAATTTGCTCACTTAGTGCACATGAAAAGAAGTGGAAGGACGCGTACAGGAGTAAACTTCTAGTATTGGGTCAGAAATGGATAATAATGTTGACGATGATAACATGTCTCTGCAATTAAACTACAGAAATGAATAAGAGAGACACTTGGAAAATACGCTCTTTCATAGATTTTAATTAGTAGTTAACATACTGTGCATTTTAAAACAATAGTTACTCAACCAATGTGAAGCAGTAAGAATGACATTATGATGATGAAATGGGTATCCAAAAATCTAATAATCATCTCTATTGTGTTTGGCTTTGCAGATTTCTGATGTTACATACGTCTATAACAATTATGTTTGATTAGATAATTCTCATATTCATCATCTTCACATTTGTAGTTGACTATTATCTGTCATGGATAAATACAGAGGCCCCCATAATGTATTCCACCTTCTCCTCAGTTATCCTATTTTGTTTCTCAATCGTCTCTGATAAACGAATATCTTCGGTACTTCGTTCTTGGTCAGCTTAGTTAATTATTATTTCCATGGGTTCTGCTTTCCAAGATATAATGTCAGCTTGCTTCAATCCCATGATTACAAAGTAATAATTAATTTCAATGTGAGCATCTTTTAAGTTTCACGCAATAGAGGATGAATCTCTTAAACTTCGTGTAGCGTGACTTGAACATTTGCTGTATGGTATATTTCCAAACATATAGCTGAGTAACCCATTAGAAGCCAGAAGCTTGCAGGTTGCCTACCTCCATTACTATAGCTCACACAATATATATGTTGCTTTTTATTTGTCAAGAAATCTGCTGACAGTGTCTTAGCACATTATAATAAGACAACCTCATACAGAAGTGATACTTAATGCTAATCGACATCACTATCCATGTGTTTATTTAGTAGCTAAGAGGACAGTATGAAAGAGGTAGCTCTCCTTGCACTGTACATGTATCATTCGATTGATAATAGCACGCAGGATCTTTGCTGAAATAGCATCAGCTTTTTATCGTGATAACACCTGTATGAACAAGATGTCTTTTAAGAAGTACTTTCAAGCTGTGGAGCAACATACTTACAAGATTTCATGATAATACCTTACTGAATCATATCGCTGTGAGACTACATCCCTTATTATGGGAATGTGTCTACAAAGGGGACATACTTTTTCCATGTCGTCAGTCATTTTATTGGTCTCGAGACTGTGAACGAAGGCTTAATTAATTAGGTTGTCAAAAATAAAAATAGCGTTTCATAATTGTCCATTATTAACACTAAGAATGCGATGGTTACCACCACAGTGGTAATTGTATTGCAGATAATACTGAATTTAGACGTTTATAATATCTTAATAGCGCAGCACGCCTGCGCGGCGCAGGTGAGAGACAGAAAGCCGCTGACACCAAAGGCAGTCGTGCACAGGCGCCATCTCTTGCAATAGATGTTATGGCAGCAGAGTATAGAGGAGAGAAGATTGGTTTTCCTCTTTAGACATGTTCAAGTTTGTAATAAGGTGTTGGAGAATAAGAATGGAATAATTCAATAACAAATCCAAGCAAAGGAGACAAAGTCTGTAGATATAGAACAAGGGCTAAAGGGCTAATTATCTTTAAAATCTCCTGTATTACTTCTATAATTCTACTACCTTAAAAATAAAAGGTCTGTATAGTCATGACAGGCGTGTTGTCACGCCAGAAGGAAGATAAGAATGAAAAAAGAATGGAGAATTTATAATACCGAAGTTTAGCATGCTAAGAACTTAATGATGGCACGAGTTTCATCTTGCACAGACTATATCCGACCTATAATGACGGTTTTGATACACATTGATTTTTTTGGTCCCACTAAGTTGTTTGCTATTTGTAATATAAACTGGATATTTCGAAATTATGGCACATCAAGAGTGATTTAGAGTTACAATACTAAGCAAAAGGGTTGACACATACAAAATACTTTATTGAACCTCAACATAACTTCACTCTCCTAGATTTTTGAATCAGTAGAGTTCCAGTTCGTTGTATGAGGCGGAACGGGTGTCAGATTTTGTAACTCGTTTTTCTGTTTTCTGTTTAGTACTGTTATCAGACCTGGTAGAGTATATTAGCACAGTGAACAGTATTAGATGTTGAGTTACCACTGTGTAGGACACAAGGATGCCGGGTACTTGTATGTGGCCGCGTTATCAACACCTGACCGCGATTGAAAGGGGCCTCATTATAGATCTCGAATGGTCGAATCACGCAGTATCCACATGTCTGGGGCATTCCGATGCGACAGCGACCTGATGTTGGTCACCATGGGAACATGAGGGCAGGCGTATTCGTCGTGAGAGTTCCATTCGACCTTCTCTGCCCATCACAAGGAAGAATCGCCTTGTGTGCCAAGCATACTATAATCCTTCTCACAAGCACCCCCTGTAACATGCTGCCTCATCCCCTAATATTTGTTCGAGACTATCAGCAGCACGACTAGGAGGCTACTGTCGCATGCATGGGCTGCTGTAAGCAGTACAAAAGAAACAGCTACGCTGGAGTGGTACCGTCACTGGGAAGCACGGACTGCTGATGACCGACACCACATTATGTTCATCGATAAATCGCGATTCTGCAGTACCCCATATGGCCACCGTCAGCAAGTAAGGTTGCGACCTAAGGTGAGATCCCATTCTTCTAATGTTCTAATGAAAAACGGTGTTGATTCTCCTCTGTTTGCGGTTTGGGAAACCATCGGATACGACTTCAAATCACGGGTGAAGATGGTTGAGGGAAATCCGTCGCCACAGTCGCACGTCACTTACATCCCTCATCGTCTTGTATCTCTCATGCGACAGTATCGCGGTGCCATTTTTCAACAGGATAATACACGTCCACATATGGAACGTATCCGTATGAACAGTCTGCATGGTGCTGAGGTACTCCTGTGGCCAGCAGTACCCCTGATTTGCCGCCAATAGAACTTGTGTAGTACCAGGCCGGATGTCAACTTCATTCCAGCGGCCGGATATTACGGACCAGTTACAACAGTCTTTGTATCACGACGAGATAGAAATGCTTTGTGGCACACCACCCAAATGAATTAGTAAGTCTATCTAGAACAGCGGCGGTACAGCTACTGTTACGCCGGGTCAAACTACCACGATGTTTGTAAATTTCACTAGAATTTGTAAGCACTGAAATAACATCGGATACCGTCTCAGCTCAGGCAGTCATGTCGTTTCCTCTTCCTCTTCACCTTACTGCCATGCAGTGTAATAAGTAAGAGAAAGTCAAATGAAAACCTAACATCTGCCACAACAGGACCCTAGACTGGTTCCATCAAAAGTAATCGCCAAAAGCGTTAAGACATTTATCACACTGAGAGACGAAACGATCAGTTCCTGTTTCTTAGAAGGGAGTCTGCCGCTGACAGGTCCACTACCACACCCGCTGTGGCGCTTTCTCGCCTGACTGAAAGCGACATCAACGACTGTCTTTCCTCAGGTCGCCAAAGATATGACAATCACACGGTGAAAGATCCGTGCTGAAAGGAGGACGTTCAGTGTTTCCCAAACACACCACTGAAGCGTAGCCTTGATCGGATTGGCAGTGTGAAGGTGGACATTATAGTGGACATTATAGTGAAACAGGACGCTTTCGTCCTACAGCGTCCCGACAGCCCGAGCTGAAAGGGCCCAAAAAAGAAACACAAAAAAACCTAAGCTTTTATGAGTACAGACTTAAGCAACGAGTGATAATGTGTACCAACTCCGGGGTCGAAACAGCGTCCCCTGCTTACTATGCAAGTGCGCTAGCCACTAAGCCACGTTGCACGTTGACACCGCGGTTCGCACAACTGCACGGATTACCCTGGAACGCTTCTCTCTTCTACCCAAATTCCCACTGCTGCCCCAGTACAGGGCAGAACAGGGAGGCGTACCAGGGGTTTCTTTGCAGTCGTGCGAAACGCTGTGCCAAGTTGGCTTAGTGGATACTGCACCTGCATAGTAACCAGGAGACTCTGGTTCGATTCCCGGATTTAGTAAAACGTTCCACTCACTGCTTCAGTCTATACACATAAAATCATATCTTTATGAGACCAGTAAACTTTCTGAATGAAAGCCGTTCATTGAAGTTTCCGGTAAGGCCATGATGACCTCCTCCTTCGACTATGTAGTGGTCCACTGCTCTTCACATTCCACGGAGTCTATGAAGACACGTTGCTGGAACTGTGATGCACCATTGTCAAAACGCCCGGGAACCCTGTCGGACGGAAACTTGCTATTGCATGATAATGTCCACCGTCAGACTGCCATTCGAACGAAAGCTACGCTTCAGTGATGTTATTGAGAGACGCTGTAGCATATTCCGTACATCTCGGAACTTTCACCGAGTTACTTTCGCATCTATGGCGACCTGAAGAAAGACATTCGTGGACATTTGCTTCAGTTACACCATTCTATGGTCCCATTGTGTTGCGTGTTCGGTTTTCATTTGACTGCCCCTTATATGTAGCAATAAGCAGTACATGTGGAAGCGACAAGGGATGTCTCCGAGACCAGAACACCGCCCGTTGACTTTATGGTGTGAGTGTTTTTACCCAAATAATAGCTCGCAGTGTGATGTATTCGTTACAGCACTTCTACAGCGGTATCAGTATAGTGTACGAGTTAAGGGGTATCGCAAATTTGTGATCGACCACGAACCCTTAAATTTCATCTCCAGTTAGTTCCTAAATAGTAACTACGATTGAACAGTGGATAAACGTTTTGTGGAATGACGAATCACGGTACACAATGTGGCGATCCGATGGCATGGTGTAGGTATATATAAGAAACTATCAGCCTCGATTGCGGTAATGAAACCAACCTTTACCTACGTTTCAGCCCAAATAACTGAGACTTCTTCAGAAGATACACCTGAATCTATAATTTGTCTAACAAGGGGAAGGCCTCAGACACGGCCAACCGATTCTGCTCAAATTTGGCAGGTCGCTTGTGTACAACCTAAAACGAAGGAATCTAACATATTTTGGGTCAACACCCCCACGTTTTTGAGAAAATCGCCCCTAAAGATTATGACGAGCAATCGACTAAAAATTGGCGGGATCGATAAATAATTGTAAATAGAGCATTTTTCATCATCAGGTATGGGGTCCGAAAACGCATACGTTTCCAGAAATGGCGGTAAGAATCTTTTACAACTGCCGCTCCTATCAACCTGGAACGCCGGGAAACAGAACTGCCTGCTTTCGGTAGTGCATTGATAATGCATCTGTCTTGCAACACTTTTACAAACCAAAACACAGCGTCGGTAACTTCCCGCTTGCCATCGTCTGTGACAGGCTCCCAACTATATATTATAGCGCTAGTCGAAGGGTGTACACCCTCCATTATTCAGATTATGCACCTGAAAGATATGACACAGCAAACAATAACTAGTTACTACGTCATAAACAGACGAGCTAATTACTACAAACTGGATACAGTACTCGTCATATGTTACTTACGGAAGAACACTGTATTCATTCATAAAAACGTATTTCATTTGGTGCATTAACGACGGAAAAATCACTACATGTATCCGCGAGGTTCGCGGCAGCCTAGTGAAGGAAAAAAAAAAAACAAATCTTTTCGATTGACTTCTATAAGCCTCGTGCTGGACACCTTCACTCTTCCAGGCACCCGGGACAACATAACTCTCCCCGCGTGCATCCTGTACCGTGCCTCGCTGTAAACAAGCGTCGCGCTGTTGGCACTCTGTGTTCCCTCGTGAGGAATTCGAAGCACACTTACTCGCAGTTGTTTTCATGTGACTAGGCTTAAAACTTTAATACTTTAGTAACTCACGGCGTTTGGAAAATTAGTTTGCCTACCTTATCATTCCTTATTGAATTACTTACCTTATTAACCCTCCTATCCCTATCAATTGAGATACTGAAAAAAAGAAATAAACAAACGAAATGAATAACATCAGATGGGTTTCGGGATTCGAACCCGGATTCTCCGATTCCCAGTCAGTTACCTTGGCCGTTGCTCTATCGATGATGGCGGCGAGATGTGTTTACCATGTGGGTACAAAAGTGGCAGTTGTAAAAGTTTCTTAGCTCGATTTCTGGAAGAGTTTGTGTTTGCGGACTCCATATCTGATGATGAAAAATGCTCTATTTACAATTATCTATCGATCCCTCCAATTTTGAGTCGGTTGGTCGACATAACCTTTAGGGGCGATTTTCTCAAAATTGCGGGGCTGTTGACTCAAAATATCTTAGAGTCCGTTTTAGGTTGTACGCAAGCGACCTGCCAAATTTGAGCCGAATCGGTTGACCGTGTCTGAGGCCTTCCCCTTGTAAGAGGGCATGGTCTAGAAATAAAACTAAGACAGCCTGAATAGGCGTAGTCACATTTTAAAAATGTGGTAGATAGAGTATAAGGACTGTGAAATTGAGTTGCACGTCCGTTCACGCAATTGCCATATTTTTTACACGTAAAACATAATTTGACCGATGCTGGTCATTTGCTGTTACATGGCGATGAAGTGGCGTTGTTCGTTCACTTATTTTTTGTAATAAGATAAAAAATTAATCTTGATAATATTTTTCATTCAGTGCTGGTCATCAATAAGAAGTATATCTACATCAACTGATAAACACCTGCTCGACCATCTGTGTACAGGTCAACCGAGATTATTGCATTATGGCGTTTACATACTACAGTTTCGCTGTTTTATGTCCTAAGTCATCTTTCATTAATAACGATGGGTGCGTTTCGCAGCATTCGATGTGAAGGGGCCGATATATTCTAATAGTGTGTAAGTCGGGGCAGAGTGTTCGAACGTATATAAATCTATGCATAGTTTGTTACATTTTAGTCATAACCTGGTGCAGAGCCTTTATGTTTAAGATTCTTGACGTTTCTATAAGTTATACGTTGCAAGATAGAACTACGTTGGTCTTTTATCTTTGACAGTTATGGTCTCAGACATGTGCAATATTCCTCGCCATGTTGATTTGCAGCGCGTTATCTAGTCCTACTTAGTTGCGCGTGACCTCCAGAGGCCCTCCACACGGCGTTCATGGATTCGAGGTGCACGCCAGAGCTTAAGTTAAGTCTTGGTGTTGACTTAGTACTCATTTACCGCATTTTTAAAATGTGACTACGCCTATTCAGGCTGTTATAGTTTTATTTCTAGACCATGCCCTCTTAGACAAATTATAAATTCACGTATATCTTCTGAAGAAGGCTCAATTATTTGGGCTGATACCTAGTTAAACGTTGATTTCATTACCGCAACCGAGGCCGATGGTTTCATATAGAATAGATTATCACGCTTGCTGACTGGGCTGCAATGTTGAAAGTACAAAATTGTGTAGCTATGGCGAATGCCCGGTGAACGACATCTGCCAGCGTGTGTAGTGCCAACAGTAAAATTCGGAGGTGGTAGTTTTATGGTGCGGTCGTGTTTCTCATGGAGGGGACTTGCACTCCTTGTATTTTTGCGTGGCACTATCGCAGCAAAGGATTACATTGATGTTTTATGCACCTTCTTGCTTCCCACTGTTGAAGAGCGATTCGGGGATGGCGATTGCATCTTTCAACACGATCGAGCACCTGTTCATAATGCACGGCCTATGGCAGAGTGGCTACACGACAATAACATCTCTATAATGGACTCGCCTGCACAGAGTCTATGTTGTGTCCCAAATATAATTCTTTCACAATTCGATTCACTACAGTATCTTTAGTTATTCGATCTGTCCATCTAATTTTCAACTTCTACTGTAGAACCAAACTTCAAAATCTTGTGTTTTGTTGTTGTGTGAACTGGTTCTTGTCCTGTTAGGCTTCTGTACGAGGCTACACTCCCAAATACCTTGTGAAAGGACTTCCCAACATTTAAATTGTTAATTAATTTTTTGTTTTCAGTAACGCTTTAGTGGCTGTTCTCGGTCTGCGCTTTATATCCTCTCTAATTTGGCTAGCGTTAGTTATTTGGCTGTCCAGTTAGCGAAACCCATGGACTACTTTTAGTGTCTCATTTCCTAATCTAATTCTATCACCATCAGCTGCCTTAATTCGACGAATCTGCATACTCTATACTTTGTTTTTGTTTCTATTCCTCTGATAATCTCTTTTTAAGATATTGTCCATTCCTTGGAACTTAACTTGCATGTTTTTTGTGTTCTCTGACAGAAACAGAATTTCAAGAACTAACCTGTACTTTAATTTCCGTTCGTAATTTCTGTTTGGCAACCTTTATGCTCGCTCAGTGCACAGAGAGAGGGACTAACGTTAAGTCTACATCCTCCTCTGCAACTGTTTCCTTTTCATGTCCTTCGACTCTTATAACTGAAGTCTGCTTTCCGTACAACCTTTCGCTCCCTGTATCTTACCTCTGATACCACGAAAAATTCAAAGAGACTGTTCCAGTCAACCTTCTCAATAGGTTTCTCCCGACCTACAAATTCTAGAAACAGGAGTTGTATTTCCTTCAATCTTCTACGTGAACTTGTAGCGTCAATATGATCTTGCGTGTTCCTACATTTTTCTGTACCTCCGATGTCGGCTTCGAACAGTATTTCCGTCCTTATGTAAGTTATTGTAATTTGCAAGCATGACTTACGAAATGATGGTTGTTTATCATTCACACCTGTCAATACCAACCTTCTTTGGAACAGGAATTGTTACATTCTCACCCATAGTTTCCTCAAAATAACCAATATTTTTTCTACTCTATAAAAAAAAACATTTTAAACTGTTCAGATCTGAAATAATTTTCGAATTAGCTTAGAGACGCATCCTTCCGCGTTTCCCTGTTCCAACATGAAGATATTGCCCATCTGAAAATATGTTGTCTTACTGCTAGGGAACTCACACTTGATTCTGAGGTGGAAGGTGTTGCTGACGCCATCGCCTTCGACGTTGGACGCGACGCACGTGTAGTTGCCGGCGTGTCGCCGCCTGTCGACGTTTCGCAGCACCAGTCTGTGGTTGATCATCCACATTCTCGTTCGGGTGCCTTCCACCATGAGCTGACCCTGCGAAACAAAGGGGTTTCTATCACATTCCAAGAAAAGTCGTCATTGGTGAATACCATAGAATATCCTAATGTACTTTTCTTTTTCGTCTGTTTCAGTCCTACAGTCTTGTGTATGTTACTTGAGAGGGTAAGGGTGGTTAATAAGTTTCAAATAATGTATAAATACGCTATGTGATCAAAAGTATCCGGACACCCCCAAAAACATACGTTTGTCATAGATTCATCGTGCTGCCACCTACATCCAGGTACTTCAAATCAGCAACCTCAGTAGTCATTAGACATCGTGACAGAGCAGAATTGGGCCCTCCGTGGGACTCACGAACTCTGAACGTGCTTATGTGACAGTGTGTCACTTGTGTCATATCTCTCTACGCGAGATTTCCACACTCCTACGTTCACTGTTTCCGATGTGATAGGGAATTGGAAACGTGATGGGACACGTACAGCACAAAAGCTTACCGGCCGACCTCGTCTGTTGACTGACAGAGACCGCCGACAATTGAAGAATGTCGTAATTTGTAATAGGCAGACATCTATCCAGACCATCACACAGGAATTCCAAACTGTATAAGGATCCACTGTAAGTACTATGACAGTTGGGCGGGAGGTGAGAAAACTTGGTCGACCAGCTGTTTGTAATCCTCACATCACGCCGTTAAATGCCAAACGACGCCTCGCTTGGTGTAAAGACAATAGACATTGGATGACTGAACAGTTGAAAAACGTTGTGTGGAGTGACGAATCACGGTACACAATGTGGTGATCCGATGCCATGGTGTGGGTATGGCGAATGCCCGGTGAACGTCATCTGCCAGCGTGAGTAGTGCCAACAGTGAAATTCGGAGATCGTGGTGTTATGGTGTGGTCGTGTTTTTCTTGGAGGGGCATGCACCCCTTGTTGTTTTGCGTGGCACTATCACAGCAAAGGCGTATATAGACGTTTTAAGCACCTTCTTGCTTCCCACTGTTGAAGAGCAATTCGGGGATGGCGATTGCATCTTTCAACACGATCGGGCATCTGTTCTCAATGCACGGTCAATGGCGCAGTGACTACACTAGAATAACATCCCTGTAATGGATTGGCCTGCACAGAGTCCTAATCTCAATCCTATAGAAAACTTTTGGGATGTTTCGGAATGCCGACTTCGTGCCAGGCCTCACCGACCGACATCGATACCTCTCCTCGGTGGAGCACTCAGTGAGGAATGAGCTGCCTTCCCCAAGAAACGGTCTGCCATCTGATTACACGTATGCCTGCGAGAGCGAAAGCTGTCATCAAGGTTACTTGTGGGCCAACACCATATTGAATTCCAGCAATACAGATGAGGGTGCTACGAACTTTTAAGTCATTTTCATCCATGTGTCCGGATACTTTCGATCACGAAATGTATGTACAGGGTGCTAATTTGGAATTGGACAAAACAACACAGATATTGTAAGACTCTCAGACACAAGACATTATCAAAATATTCATTACTACTGTGGAAAACAACACTCCGCTCAGACGTCATCAGGCTAGCACAAAATGAAATTAGGTAACAGGGGAGATTACATATCACCATCTCGACTTCCTGCGCCCGTAGAGGATGTTTCCAGTTTCCTAACCTGAAAAAAAGAAGGAATAAGAGGTGATGAATCCTAAGTGAACAATTACTACGTAAGTGATGGTGTGCCGTTAGTTGCTAGTGCAGATCTCCATTAACGAATAGAAGAACTTTTTAGAGCTCTTCTGAAAGTACTCGTGACATTTAGTTATAAAAGTATCTCCTAATGTCAATAATACTTTGATGCGCTGTGGTTCGAAAACATGTTTATAATGGCCCTCCTGTAACTGGATGATAAGTCAGATAAAATTTAAGCGAATGGTAACAGTGTGACACCTAGAATATCGTAATCGCTAGTAAAGCACTATGGTCTTCAGGCAAACACATCTTTACCCTATGACTGAAGTGATGTATAATTATGAATTTTTCCTCTATAGAGCAGTTGGATTCCACGACAGTGTGTGAAGCAAAATAAGTCAACGGCAAAGCAAAATTTTGTCTGAGGTTATTAGATAATAACTGCATATGGGTCAATGGCCGGGTGCAAGTCTTATAACTGGACGCCACTTTGCCGCCTTGAGTCTCCCTAACGTAGCCCAGTTGCACAGCTGGGGAAATTGGACATACGGCTTAACATGGAATCCGAGCTACCTGTTGTTCCTCACGAATTTCACGTCGTTGAGGGTCGAAAGCTAGATTAAAAGTATAATGAAAATTTCCATAGTCCGACCGGGATTCGATACCGCGACCTCCCGGTTTCCACGCATCCGCTTTAAAGCTAGATCACCACGCCCGATGTGTGATTAGGTAAATGATGTAAGAGTTATATAGAGATATAACATTATATCACAGTCGCTGAGTGCACCCACGTTCCTAAGGGAAGGTAACCTGATGATGTCAATAAAAAAAGCCATGCAAAGCAGGTTAATTTGGAGCATCATTATAATTTTGCCCACATTTAATATGACACAATTTGTTCCCAGATAGATGCGGTGTAAAGCATCGATATGATACCGGCTCGATACTTTCCACCTTCGTACTTCCTATCTTGTAATTCGTAGGGTTAGTATCGCCTAGAGTGACCCTACATTTCTCTGAAACACTAGCTGGTCTCCCGCAGCTGGCCTAAGGTTGGATCTGCAGTCTTGGACTACCAACGAACATAAAATAATTTTTATCCACAGCGGTTGTTGATTTGGGAATCTACATTACTAGTAGAGGCTAGCGTCAGTGCCATTTCAAATAAACATATGTACAACTCAAAACAGATTTTTTTTTCTTTTGTCTGAGACGATCATCTGATTCCGATCAAGATTATTAGGAGGTTTCCCTAGTAACACAAATACCAGTACTGATAATCTTCTCCCATTTATTTTCAGTTGATAATCCGTCTGACCCACTACCAGTTAGCCAGCTAAATAGACGAAAATATCTGCCATTTATGTGTCGGATCTCATGCTGCCCGCTTTACTCCTTAAAGCAGAGAATGAAGAAACAAAGAAATATGGCATCACATGGAAATGGCCCAGGTTCACTGATAAACATTTCCTTCGTCGGCAGTGCAGCAATTACGTCGCCAAGATGTTTAACGTGCATCAAAAAAGCCTGGAGCACACACCTCGCACGAACTGGGGTTCGTGGAAGAAACATTGTTACAAAGACGTGAAAGAGTAGCAATTCGTAGGTGACAAATAACGTGTATGGTAAGTGTGATATATTCACCCGTTACTGTACACCGCTTTACCGACTGTGTTACGTTTTAATGTGGAAGATTCTTGTGGTCTTGTTACGAAGTTAAGGGGGAGCGAAATAAGGTGACATTTTTCTCAGACACAAAGTTTCAAAACAGGTTTCTAGTAAGTAATCCATGTAGGTTTTTACTCCATAGGTTAGATGAAAAGTCGTCGGAACGTTGCAGCATGGTCCTGTATTTGATTCTTAGTAATATTTAAAGATTTTCCTCAAAGGTAAGTCAGGAATGGAGCCTATTCAGTATCGTGGAGAGAACTGAGGAGGTACTTGAAACAAATATATTGTCTACGGTTTGTACAGCTGACATAAAAGGTCTTTGAAGCTTTATTCTGGGCACAGTTATTATGACATTAGGAAGTCCTTTGCGCTGGATCACGTACGTAACTTCATGGAAAAAGCTCATATGGGACCAAACGGATGAGGTCATCGGTCCCTAAGATTACACACTATTTAATCTAACTTAAACTAACTTACTGTAAGGACGACACACAGACACCCATGCCCAAGGGAGGACTCGAACCTCCGACGAATGCAGCCGCGGGGACCAGTGTGTAAGATATAGCGAAACAGAGGGAAACATACCATGTAAGTGCATAAGAAACAGCCTAGAGTGTATAACACAACAATGTGTATTTTATAAAATTATAAATATTGACATTAAAACTGTCATTATCACACTACTTCTTTGGCATGCTCAGCTTAGCTTGTCAAATACCTCCGGACAAAGAAACTTAATACTGAAAAGATTACCAATTTTATCTTTTCCTTACGTTAGCCGCATTTAGGCATCCGCCAAATTAATGCTGTAGCGTTCTATGAACTGAGTAGGCTGATCGAAATGTTGCATCTCTTCTCTACTCATTGTTCAAAAGTGGCCTTGAATAAAATTATATGACGTTCAACCTCCGTAGGATTCCTAGAATCCGGGGGATATATCCGTAAGAATACAGACATGAGAGTGCCGAATACATTTCAGGATGAAATTGTCTTATAAGGCAACAAGGATTCGTGAAAAATATTTGCCATAACGACAGCTGGCGCTTTTTGTGTGGCAGATACTCACATTCAGTTTCCAGACGAGTTTGTAGATGTCGGGGTTTGCCTCAATATTGCACTCGAAGTAGACATCGTCCCCTTCCTTAATGTCGTCTGCGTTGAGTTTAGTTCCCAACTGCAGTTCCACTGAAGGAGGGACTGTGAAAGAAAAATGAAGATTTAAAGTGCAAGAGAAAATTTCTTGAAATTGGGTTCAGAAAATTACGAGTAGAAACTTAATTCATGGATAATCCATAATCATCTCTTTTCTACAGAATGAGTTGTACTATACTATAATAGCAACTTTTGATTATTAGTGACATGCAAAAGTAACACAATTATTCTCAGATTCAAGCTTAAACCATTTACATGAAATTCAGTAGTATATGAGAAAAAACTGCATAGTTCTTAAAGGATCCTTACAAAGACGTCGAGGCTTCTTCATTTACAACAGTTATTTCTACTGTTTCCTGTTCCATCCACCAACGGCGCACAAGATCGACTGTAGCTACGTAAGCGCTCGAATGTCTCAGATCACTTCGCGAGATGTATGTTGATGGATTTAATATACTGCTTTCATATTATTCGTGTGCCCGGTCTTGGAGCTTAGCACGAAGCCTTTCCGTGAAGCGAACGCCTCTGGTGAGGCTGCGGCCTGTTGAGTTAGGAAAGTACGCAGGAAGACTGTTCGTAGACAAATTCAACAGGGAACTGGATAGAAGGAATAGGAGTACTTGCAATCTCTAGCAAACCCATAACACAGTGATAGAGTCCACGATTTGTGGAACAAAACTGGGAGAATATATACAAATATATTCCCGAGGTGTTGCTCCAGGAATCGTGTCATATTAATTTGCTAAATCTAGAAAGGCAATGCGTGACTGTTTTCGTATTACTATAACCATCTGCTTTAGGTACTGTAAAATAAACAGGTTGTTTGTACAGGAATAGTTTTGCCTGAAACCAACCAATATATATATACGAGGGTTATCCACTAAGTACAATACGCTTTCGTTTGTGTCCGTTAGGGGCGGGGCTAGCGCGGCCATCTTGGTGTCTTGGCATTCCGCCGCTCAGTCGGCATCCTGCCGTGCTAGTGAGAGGTTCGTGCTGTACTCCGTTGAGTTACAGTGACAGTTTGAAATGTCAGCGTTAATTGAAAATGCCGCGAAGTGTGAAGTGCGTGCTGTAATAAGGTTTCTGACTGCAGAAAACTGTACACCGATGGAAATCTATCGGCAGCTTTGTGAAGTGTATGGGGACAACATAATCACTGAAGGTGGAGTGCGTTAATGGGTCATAAAATTTAAAAATGGCCGAACTAAGGTTCACGACGAAGAGCGAAGTGGAAGACCCAGCATATTGACTGCCGAACTTGTCGAAAAAGTCGATGCCGCGGTCCGTGAAAACCGTAATTTCACAATAACGGAACTCTCTATGAGTTTTCCACAAATTTCACGAAGTTTGTTGCATGAAATCATTACCGAAAAGCTTGGTTACCACAAGTTTTGTGCAAGATGGATACCAAAAATCTTGACAGACATTCAAAAAAATCAGCGAATGGCTGCAGCGTTAACGTTTTTGGACGCTTACGAGAAAGATGGCGACTCATTACTCGATCGCATCGTTACTGGTAACGAAACATGGGTTAAGCATGTGAACTGCGAGACAAAATTGCAGTCAATGCAGTGGGGGCACACAAATTCCCCACAAAAACCCAAGAAACGCATGTAGACAATGTCGGCAAGGAAGGTGATGGCGACTGTCTTTTGGGACAGAAAAGGTGTGATTTTTGTGGATATCCTGGAAAGAGGCACTACAATAAACTCTCAAACGTATTGTAAAACTATGCACAACCTCAGAAGAGCAATACAAAACAAGCGCAGGGGAAAGTTGGGCTCAAAGATCTTGCTGATTCACGACAACGCCCGAGCCCACGCGGCAAATGCCACTCGTGAAGCTCTCGAATCTTTTAAGTGGGAGTTGTTTCCTCATCCGCCGTACAGTCCCGACCTGGCATCGAGTGACTTCCACTTATTCCCAGCAACGAAGAAGTGGTTGGCTACGTAGCGTTTTGATGACGACGCACGGCTTCAAGAAGAGGTAACCACGTGGTTGAAGGCGCAGGCGGCCGAATTTTACGACGAAGGAATTTCCAAGCTCGTCCATCGCTACGATTAGTGCATTAATTTAAATGGCAACTATGTAGAAAAGTAGTATTTAAGTGTCGCTTTCATCTGAATATAATTTTAAAAAATCCAATACTTTATTTGTTTTTAATTCCAAAACGTAATGTACTTTGTAGATAGCACTAAATTATCTTTGTATTAATTAATCGTGTAATAATAGTAACAATAGAAGTGATAATAATAATAATAAAAATCAAATGTTAACATGTTTGTTTACAGTGTGCTGTCCAAAGAAAAAGCAGACGTCTCCATGAGTTAAGAATTCCATCAGAAGCGAAGAAAGTCTATAAACGCCTATCGGGAAACCCAGAAATCAACTGAGAAAGCGGATCCAAAAAAGAAAAGAAAACTGGAATTAATAACAGCAATACATGCCAATCTTTAAATACACTAATGGAGAACTTTGCAACAATGCAGTTGATTATTGAGAAGAAGGAAAAGCGCTGTTCATTTGATAAATTAAACTAACTATAGATGGTTAGTGTCTGCCGTCCTGATCGGACATATCTGTTGGAGGGAGCTGCCAGTTGCTGAACTGTGTAAAATATAGGCGAACAACAGCGCTTGCTCTACCTGCGGTTTGTGTTAGTAACTACTGAATGTTTGTAATTGTAGTTTGTATGGTTAGAATTATTGGGAAGATATCAGACAGTTTACGCATGTAGTGACAGGGAACCATTCCTTTTGTGTAGTAGGGAAAAAGTGGCACCTTGGACTAGAGTCTATGCTTGTCTTTGCTTTGGAGGGAAACGATGAAGCAGTGGCGATAGGAACTGTGGCACAATTTCATGTGCACAGAACGCTACACCACGAGTATACTGACTCTGTAAATAAGTCTTATAAGTGGTTTTAAATGAAACTCGAGTGCTTTATATCAGTGGAGCAGTATGTAAAAGTTATTTTAGTTACACTGTGTAGGCATTAAAATGCTCTGAAAGCTAGTTTTATGCTGAGACATAGAAAAAAAGTAATTAAGTATACTACACCCATTAAAATCACTTGATGCATTACAAATGGCAAAGAAAGGTTTGAACGAAAAGGTGAAGATTAGTGTCATGTTAACGGTCGACCTCAGTATGCGAAAACCCTTAACTGAATTTGTGACATTCAACAAAAATGATATATTTGGAGCAGATGGTGCCTCACTACTCATTTATATGTGAGAGGGTCATATTTCAGTAGTGCCAAGAGCTGCTAATAAATAAATCTCTATTACTACCAGTTTCGGTCATTTGACAACCCTCAGGTATCTTAAAATTTTTCACAATAGTCTGCATGACAACATTCTTACGGTAGCGACAATTAAAATATAAGCCATATAGTGACACTGCTGTCAATAGTAAAATGCAGTATATACGAGTAGTCGACAGAAAAAATTCATCGGATGAACGAAACCAGTAGTTAACACTAAATTATTTATCAGCAGGTCTTCGTGGCTGTGCAGTAAACATTTTCTTCAAAAATGTGTATGTCTAGTATCGTTTGCTCTTAAGTAAGCATCTGTAATAATATCTATCTGTGGACTGATGAGCCAGAACATTACGACCACCTGCTTAATAGCCTGTTTCTCCATCTTTGGAACGAAATACTTCACTGTAGAATGGATCACTGTAGGTCATGGATACGACAGTTTGTGGGTAGGTGTGTGGAGGTACGTAGCATTAGATGACTACGGACAGGTCATGTAATTCGCCTAATAATGGTTCGCTATATAGCGTACACGGTGATAACGCCCGATAGCGCCCCGCTTTGTTTCTACAGGATTTACATCAGGCCAATTTCGGCGCCGAGACATCAACGTTAGTTTACTATAATGACCCTCAAAGCATTGTAGCACGGTTTTTTCTTGAGACACGGACAATTATTCTGCTGAAAGATGACAGAGCCGTCGGGGAAGACATCACGAATGAAGGGATACAGGTGGTTCGCAGCCGTTAGCACATCTTCGATTACTGACACAGGCCCCATGCAAATGCAGGATAACGTCTCTCATAGCATAATATTGCTTCCACCAGCAAACTTCCGTGGCGCTCTGCACGTTTCGAGCTGCCGTTCACCACCTCTATATCTACATCTACATCCACACTCCGCAAGCCACCTGACGGTGTGTGGCGGAGGGTACCTTGAGTACCTCTATCGGTTCTCCCTTCTATTCCAGTCTCGTATTGTTCGTGGAAAGAAAGATTGTCGGTATGCGTCTGTGTGGGCTCTAATCTCTCTAATTTTATCCTCACGGTATCTTCGGGAGATATACGTAGGGGGGGGGGGGGGGAGCAATATACTGCTTGACCCCTCGGTGAAGGTATGTTCTCGAAACTTCAACAAAAGCCCGTACCGAGCTATTGAGCGTCTCTCTTGCAGAGCGTTTCACTGGAGTTTAACTATCATCTCCATAACGCTTTCGCGATTACTGAATGATCCTGTAACGAAGCGCGCTGCTCTCCGTTGGATCTTCTCTATCTCTTATATCAACCCTATATGGTACGGATCCCACATAGGTGAACAGTATTCAAGCAGTTGGCGAACAAGTGTACTGTAACCTACTTCCTATGTTTTCGGACTGCGTTTCCTTAGGATTCTTCCTACGAATCTCAGTCTGACATCTGCTTTACCGACGATTACTTTTATATGGTCATTCCATTTTAAATCACTCCTAATGACTATTCCAAGATAATTTATGGAATTAACTGTTTCCAGTTGCTGGCCTGCTATATTGTAGCTAAATGATAAAGGGTCTTTCTTCCTATGTATTTGCAGCACATTACACTTGTCTACATTGAGATAAAATTGTCATTCCCTGCACCATGCGTCAATTCGTTGCTGATCCTCCTACATTTCAGTACAATTTTTCATTGTTACAACCTCTAGATATACTACAAGGTCATTTATGTACATTGTGAATAGCAACGGTCCTACGACACTCCCCTGCGTCACACCTGAAATCACTCTTACTTCAGAAGACCTCTCTCCATTGAGAATGACATGCTGCGTTCAGTTATCTAGTAACTCTTCAACTCAGTCACACAATTGGTCTGATAGTCCTTATGCTCTTACTTTGTTCATTAAACGACTGTGGGGAACTGTATCAAAAGCATTGCGGAAGTCAAGAAACACGGCATCTACCTGGGAAACCGTGTCTATGGCCCTCTGATTCTCGTGGACGAATAGCGCTAGCTGGGTTGCACTCGATCGTCTGTGTAAAATCGAACTGATATCTATTTCGATATCTACCATTTTGTCATCTGTGCGACAATCTAGAGAAGTAACTACACTGCAGTCTTCCTCGGTGAAACAGCTTTGGAAAACGACATTTAGTATTTCGGCCTTTCACAATGACTGTGGAGACGTCCAATGAAATAGTGTAGGAAAAATGACGTTCACTCGAAGAGTCATCACGTCTGCGTTGATCGACGATGGTATCCCAATTGTCCATTGCAATCGTAACTGACGATGTCGTTGGGTCTAAATATGTCTACATAAGGGTGCTCCATGATAATATGCGATGAACGGTTGTAAGTAGGCTGTTTAGATTTTTATATTGGTAATGCCACGTAGCGCTCTGTATGAAAATCACTGGCTGTGCTGTGTGCAGTATGTGGCTAGTTTGCATTGTTGTCTGCCATTGTTGTCATGAACTGCTATAGCTGGATGTGAACAGCGCGTAGCGTTGCGCAGTTGGAGGTGAGCCGCCAGCAGTGGTGGATGTGGGGAGAGAGATGGCGGAGTTTTGAAAAATGTCATGAACTGCTGTATATATTATGAATATTGAGGTAAACACATTGTTTGTTCTCTACTAGAATCTTTCATTTGCTAAGACTATCAGTAGTTAGTGCCTTCAGTAGTTTGAATCTTTTATTTAGCTGGCAGTAGTGGCGCTCGCTGTATTGCAGTAGCTTGAGTAACGAAGATTTTTGTGAGGTAAGTGATTTGTGAAAGGTATAGTTTAATGTTTGTCAGAGCCATTCTTTTGTAGGGATTTTTGATAGTCAGATTGCGTTGCGCTAAAAATATTGTGTGTCACTTTAGTGAATGTTTGAGTACGTTCAGTTTTGCTCAGCTGTTTGAAAAGCAAATAGTGTAAGAGGTTTATAAGCACAGTCTTGTATAAATTTGTTCTAAGGGGACGTTTCATACGGTGTACTCCGGAACACTTGTGTGCACCAGCATTGTGCTCTTTCCGCAGAAATGCCGCTTTACGAAGCAGAGAAGCCTCCGAAACCAACTTTGTGTGAAGAGTCGTGGACATCCATCCATTTAGCACCTAGTAGTAGTTTCATTGCCCTCCTATCTTCTTCCTTAGATACTCAAAACAATAGCACGTGAACATTTGACTTGCATCACCGTTTTCAATATACTCGCTCACAGGCTCTACGTAATATCAATCTGCGCTTTGTCAAAGTGCCTTATCTCTATTGATTTACCCATTTGCAGCCCATAGTTTCATTTGGGTGATGCGTCTCGCGTGCCTGCTCCCCTTACATACTCTTGTTACAGCGTCCCGTGACCGCAACGCCTTCAGGCGGCATCGAATGTCGCGGTGGGCAGTGGTTGTAATCCGTTACAATTTTTTACAACCAGCGTCAATAGTCTTACCAGTTCAAGAAGGTCACAATTGCCTGTTTCATGTATTCTGTAAGAGTTAGGTGTTTACCGAGCGCAACTATGTAAATGCCGCAACAGATGCCAACTATCTGAGATACCTTTCCTGTCGCAGCTTCGCTACTTGTAGCTGCCTAGGCATCAGACGCTTAATCGTGTCACTCTTTTTCGTTCAGGTTTTAAAGTATGAAATACTTAGTATTAGTCCATACTCACATGTTCATTATACCCCATAAAATCAAGGACGTGATAGTGAATAACTAGAAGACCACATTGGCAAAGATTTCACGAGTATGTATGAAGGTACGATGGCCGACTATTCTTGGGTGCAGATAAGGGACAGTAAATATGAAGGTTATACGAGTAGGTAAAAAACGATAAGGTCTGTAAATTAAATGTTGCTACTTAGCTCTATATCCAAAAGGAAATGTCCTGTTGATTCACTGACCTATCTTCGCCCAACCCAAACCGCTAAGGATAGAAACTGGAAATTTCGCGAGGGTGTTGATGCTATACAGAACAACGGCCTTGCCGGAATGATAACATCGATTTCCGGCAGATCACTGAAGTTAACCGCTGATGAGCTTGCGTAGAATCTGGATGAGTGACCGTCCAGTTTGCCAAGTGTTGCTGGTAAGCGGTGTGCAGACAGCTCTTGTGAAGCAAATTGAGGAGCTACTTGAGTTAGAAGCGGGAGAGCGGTGTGCTGACCACATGCCCCCCCCCCCCCCCACATGCCCATCCAGTGAAGCCAATAGGCTGAAGATCACACGGCAGTCGGTCAATACCGCTAGGGTCTTCAGAGCCCTATTAGGAAAAAGTTTACTTTTAGTTGACGTTACACTGTAGGCATCGTCTAAGATTGGTTTTACGAAATTCCACCCTTAACTGGGTGAAATAAGCAATTAATGGTTTTTCAGAAAATATGTGGCTGTTACCGTGGTTTTGAATTTAGAACTACGAGTACAAAACTTGGTACTTGATTTATCGGTTAGAAATAAAAAAGAAAGACGTTAAGCGTTTTTTTTAACAACCCACCACGAGGTGAAATAGGAGAGGAATGGTTTTATGAAAGTATTCATAATCAAAGATCTTTTAAAGCTAACTCTATCACAAATTGTATTTGACTTCTCGATTGGAAATAAAAAACAGAGTGTTTTTCTAAATTCTAGTCCGAGAGGATGAAAATTTTTTCGAAAATATGTCATTATTGAGGCAAGCACAATATTTAAGTCCGATTTGTCTCTTTCTTGTCTTAACTCGCTGTATGAAATTAAATTATACCCGTTGGAAGCTTTACTTACGCAAATACTGGCAGCCATCAGCAATTTAAAGAGTCACTAAGTCTTTTCTAGTGTGTAGAATTTCCCGTAGTCAATGGGCGTAACAACATACAAATTTGATTAAAGGAGAAGAGAAAAAATATCTGTGTGGACCATATAGTCAACGTCAGCTGAACAGGGGGCGCTAAGCTAGTAAAAATACAGAACTGGATTGAAGTTTTATTTTATATTTGTGTTTCTATTATTTCAAGTTTTAAAATACTATAAGCTACTTTGTGTAATACGTTGAACGTTAGAAAAACTGAAATTAAGTTTCAGAGTCAGCATTACAACTTGATTCTAGGTCATTATCTTTGAGAAATCATCTCGCAAATATTTTATAAATACAGGGTCGTGTTGTCCAATACCAGCGCCTCTATTCGTAACAGTTCATTAGTAGACTTTAGGAACTTCGTTTATTTGAAGAACAATATGACTTTCCCCAATGCAGACAGACGCCTCAGTACGTAAGAGCCAGGTTCAGGGAGCAACTCACAGTTGACGTCGAGTGTCCAGAGGTCCTCCTGTACGGCGGCGCTCATCCGAGGGTTCTCGGCGCGGCAGGTGAGCACCCGCTTGTGGTCGGCTGCAGACGGCGTCAGCGTCACCGTCGATGCCGTCACGTTGCCGTCTTCTGAAACCTGCGCTAGACACGTCTCCATTTGATGACGTCGCAACAAGTTCTAAAAACAACGCTGATCTACGATATATGCAAACTGACCATCAGTACTTAATAAATCCACTAAGAAACTCAGCCGAACTTCTTCTACACATTGTTGATATGAGTAGCATGAAAAAGAATGAATCGTTGGCGCTTAACACCCCTCGCAAAACAACCGTTTTACAATATACTGAATCAATCCAAAATTGGCTTCTAGTGTTTGCATGTAAGTATTCCATGGTATTCCGTGTCTAGTTGCAAGGAAAGTGCATATCGTTTGAGTTCTTACCTTCATTTATCTTTGTATTTGCATTGCACTAAGGATATTGTTGATGAAAAGAGTAACGCTCATCGTCTCTTCGTTCTGAAGCCTGCATTCGGCGCTGCTCGGTTCTGTGCCAGGGGTGAGCGCTGTAACTGGCTATACTTTCCAGACTTCCGCCTCTCCCCAGCCTTGTGATAGGAGTTCAATACCCGCTATCCAGTGACGTTAATATGGCCATGATTCGAAAGCCTGAATAACCACGTTTTGCAGTGCGGATAGGGATGTGGAGACTTGCCGACTTCTTAGCAGTGGCCAGCTGCGCTAGGTTTCTCCGTTGAGGATTCATGACGCGAACAGGTCGATTGAGGTCCCTGACGGCGCAACATGTTCTAACAATGATTATCTATGATATTTACAACCTGATCATATATTATATTTTGACTAAAGTTCAGTCTTGATCACACCATTTATGTTTCAATGACATAGGTAACCGGTTTCGGTTATTTTTACATAACCATCTTCAGAGCCATGGCTCCCTTATGATGGTAGGCGCAGCTCTCCTCAGCTGCTACGAAGTCAATTGATCAGTGGACTGCGTAGCAGCTGAGGAGAGCTCCGCCTACCATCCTAAGGGAGCCATGGGTCTGATGATGGTTATGTAAAAATAACCGAAACCGGTTACCTATGTCATTGAAACATAAATGGTGTGATCAAGACTGAACTTTAGTCAAAATATAATAATCTAATGATCACTGTATTCCAAAAATGTTTACCAAAACTGATCATATATATTTAACAAATCCTCTAAGAAACTCAGCCTTACTTCTATATCTTCTGCCTGCGAGTGGTCCCACAGACTCTCGACTGCGTTTAAACTCGAGGAGTTTGGTGGCCAGGGGGAGAAAGGCAAACACCTCCTAGGGTTCTGCGAACTACGCACGTACATTGCAAGCCGTGTGACGCGTTCCAATGTCATTCTGGAAGATACCATCGTGCCGAGCAAAAATAAACTGCGTGTAGGTATTGTTGTGATCCCCAAAAGCAGATACGTACTTGTGTTGATCCATTGTGCCTTCCAGACGAGATAACACAGGGAACTCCAAGAAAATATAACACTCTGTCCTCCATCATGGATCTCTTTGCTTTCAGACCTTTCACGCGGTGGAGCGTAAAACCTTATTCGTCCTGAAAGACCTCCTTGGTCATTCAATGGACGTCCAGTTGCGGTAGTGGCGAGCAAATTCCAGCCATCGTTGTGGACGAACAGTCTTCATGGTTGCCTGAATCAAGCGCCTGCTGGAGGAGGTGTACGTGTCAAAGGTCTCCCACAAATTCCGAAATCAGGCACTGGATTGTAAGGTTTATCCACGAGCGTCTGAAGCTCGTGGTCTAGTGGCTAGCGTTGCTGCCTCCGGATCTCGGGGTTCCCGGTTCGATTCCGGGCCGCGTTGGGGATTATCACTGCCCGGATACTGGGTGTTTGTGTTGTCCTCATCATTTCATCATCATCATCATCATTCGTGACAGTGCCACAATTGGATTGCGCGAAAAATTGGATTGTGTAGAAAATTGGAATTTATACGGGCGCTGATGACCGCGCAGTTGAGCGCCCTAAAAACGAAACATCATCATCATTATACATGAGCAGACATAGACTCAGACAATTTAGTAGCACTGAAGAGTAAGCTGAAATGTAAGAGAGTAGTCAGGAAGAACGAATGCGCGGAGAAGCGGTGTAGGGAAGTACTAACGAATGACTAGATCCTCCTGAAATTCTCTGCGGCTATAGATACTGGAATATGGTACAGCTCAGTAGGCAATTCAGTTCAGGAGAAATGAACATCTCTAAGTCGGGCAATCGAAAATGCTGGAAAGAAGAACATAGGTACAAAGAAGGTAACTGCGGAGAAACATTGGATAACGGATAAAATACTTCAGATGATCGATGAAACTAGGAACTATAAAAATATTCAGTGAAATTCAGGAATACAGAAAATACAAATCATGTACGAAGGAAATAAATAGCAAGTGCTGCGAAGCTAGTGCGAAAAGGCTGCACGAAAAATGTGAAGAAATCTAAAAGAAATGATTGTTGGGAGGGGTGACTCAGCACGCAGAAAAGTGAAAACAATATACCGCGAAATTAAAAACGCATTAAGAGTGCAATGAGAATTCGACTATTAATTGCAGAAGAGAGAGCAGATATTGAAGAGATAAGGGATACAATATTAAAATCATAATTTAGAAGAACTTTAGAAGGCTTAAGATAAGATAAGGAAGAAGAGATGGATATCATTCCATCACAATCTCTAAAATCGTGGGGAAGTGGCATGTTGGTGTGTAGAATGTACGAGTCTGGATATACCATCTGTCTATCGGGAAAATATCATCCATACAATTTCAAAGACCGCAAGAACTCAGCAGTGCGAGATTTATCGCACTAGCAGCTTGACCTCTCATGCATCCAAGTTTCTGATAAGAATAAGTACAGAAAAATTGAAAAGACATTAAGACTGTGTTACATGACCATCTGTTTGGCTTCAGGATAGGCAAAGGCGTCTCAGAGGCAATTCTGTAATTGCATTTGATAGTGGCTGCAACTGTAAAGAAAAATCAAGACTTATTCGTAGGATCTGTTGACCTGGAAGAAGCGTTCGATGATGTGAACGGGTGGAACATGATACAAATTCTGAAGAAATAGGGGTAAGCTGTAGAGAGAGAGGTGGAAAATATACAATATATACAGTTGCCAAGAGGGATGAAATAAGGGTTCCAGACCGAAAACGAAGAGCTCATTTTAAAAGAGTGTAAGCCTCGGACGTATTCTTTCGCCTCTACTGGTAATTTGTACATCGACGAAACAATGACGGTAATAAAAGAGAGGTTCAGAAGTGGAATTAAAATTGAAGGTGAAAGGATATCAATGATACGACTCGCTGATGATATTGCTATCCTCAGTGAAATTGAAGAATAATTACATGATATGCTGAATGGAATGAACAATCTAATGAGTACAGAATATGGATTTAGAATATATCGAAGAAAGATGAAACTAATGAAAGGAGAACAGGGAAAAAGATAAAATCGTAATGGTTAATTACGAAGTAGATGAAATTAAAAAAATTCTACTACCTAGGCACCCGCGCATGATATGGGAAAGAGAAGTATACTAGTATTAAACTTAAGCCTTAACTTGAGGTACAAATTTCCTGGGAATGTATGTTTTGGGCACAGCACTGTGTGGTAGTGAAATATGTACTGATGGAAACCGGTAAAGAAGAGAATCGAAGCATTTTAGATGTGATGCTACAGACGACTGTTGAAATTACACTCCTGGAAATTGAAATAAGAACACCGTGAATTCATTGTCCCAGGAAGGGGAAACTTTATTGACACATTCCTGGGGTCAGATACATCACATGATCACACTGACAGAACCACACGCACATAGACACAGGCAACAGAGCATGCACAATGTCGGCACTAGTACAGTGTATATCCACCTTTCGCAGCAATGCAGGCTGCTATTCTCCCATGGAGACGATCATAGAGATACTGGATGTAGTCCTGTGGAACGGCTTGCCATGCCATTTCCACCTGGCGCCACAGTTGGACCAGCGTTCGTGCTGGACGTGCAGACCGCGTGAGACGACGCTTCATCCAGTCCCAAACATGCTCAATGGGGGATAGATCCGGAGATCTTGCTGGCCAGGGTAGTTGACTTACACCTTCTAGAGCACGTTGGGTGGCATGGGATACATGCGGACGTGCATTGTCCTGTTGGAACAGCAAGTTCCCTCGCCGGTCTAGGAATGGTAGAACGATGGGTTCGATGACGGTTTGGATGTACCGTGCACTATTCAGTGTCCCCTCGACGATCACCAGTGGTGTACGGCCAGTGTAGGAGATCACTCCCCACACCATGATGCCGGATGTTGGCCCTGTGTGCCTCGGTCGTATGCAGTCCTGATTGTGGCGCTCACCTGCACGGCGCCAAACACGCATACGACCATCATTGGCACCAAGGCAGAAGCGACTCTCATCGCTGAAGACGACACGTCTCCATTCGTCCCTCCATTCACGCCTGTCGCGACACCATTGGAGGCGGGCTGCACGATGTTGGGGCGTGAGCGGAAGACGGCCTAACGGTGTGCGGGACCGTAGCCCAGCTTCATGGAGACGGTTGCGAATGGTCCTCGCCGATACCCCAGGAGCAACAGTGTCCCTAATTTGCTGGGAAGTGGCGGTGCGCTCCCCTACGGCACTGCGTAGGATCCTACGGTCTTGGCGTGCATCCGTGCGTCGCTGCGGTCCGGTCCCAGGTCGACGGGCACGTGCACCTTCCGCCGACCACTGGCGACAACATCGATGTACTGTGGAGACGTCACGCCCCACGTGTTGAGCAATTCGGCGGTACGTCCACCCGGCCTCCCGCATGCCCACTATACGCCCTCGCTCAAAGTCCGTCAACTGCACATACGGTTCACGTCCACGCTGTCGCGGCATGCTACCAGTGTTAAAGACTGCGATGGAGCTCCGCATGCCACGGCAAACTGGCTGACACTGACGGCGGCGGTGCACAAATGCTGCGCAGCTAGCGCCATTCGACGGCCAACACCACGGTTCCTGGTGTGTCCGCTGTGCCGTGCGTGTGATCATTGCTTGTACAGCCCTCTCGCAGTGTCCGGAGCAAGTATGGTGGGTCTGACACACCGGTGTCAATGTGTTCTTTTTTCCATTTCCAGGAGTGAAGTTGGACTGTAAGGTAAGGAATGAGAAGGTTATCTGCATAATCGGTAATGAAAGGAATATATGGAAAACACTGATAAGAAGAAAGGCAGGATGGTAGGTCATCTGCTAAGGTATCACGGAATAACCTCCGTGGTACTAGCAGCACTAGAGCGAGCGGTAGAGTTGTGAAAACTGTAGAGGAAGGCAGAGACTGGAATACATGCGTCGAATAATTGAGGATGAAGGTTGCAAGGGTTACTCTGAGATGAAGAGATTGGTACAGGAGAGGAATTGGTAGCGGGAAGGATCATCCCATTCAGACTTAAAATAAACGAATAAATAAAAAAAGTCTGATCAAAATTATTATACTATGAGCATACGGGCCGAACTCTATGAAACTGAGACTCCAGTATCACCGTGCTAGTGAAATTTGTTGATTAAAATTTCAACGAATACCTTGTTTTTGGGAAAAATGCAGAAGCAGATTATTCAACACTGTGAGCCAGGAATGGTAAATCCTTTTATTACGGGCGGGAAATCAACGACATATTTCACTAAGAGAATATTAGACCGCGTTCACACCAAAATCGCCTTGTGGAATCAGTTTCTTTGTGTGTGGCTTCACAGGCTAGACGTAATTTCTAAGTGTTTGAAATGATTTTTATTTTTTAGTCATCAGTGTTCCGACAGGTGTGATGCAGTCCGACAACAATTCCTCTCCTTTGCCAGTCTCTTCATCTCAGAGTAGCACATGCAGCCTACGTCAGTTCTTCGCTGGATGTATTACACCCAGTCTGTCTCCCTCTACAGATTTTTCACTCGACAGCTCCCTGAAATACCATGGAAGCTATTCCCTGATATCTTAATAGACATTCTTTCATCCTGTCCCTTTCTCAACTGTTAAACTGTGTGTGAAATCTTATGGAACATAACTGCTAAGTTAATTAGTCCCTAAGCTTACACACTACTTAACCTAAATTATCCTAAGGACTAATACACACACCCATGCCCGAGGGAGGTCTAAAACCTCCGCCGCGATCAGCCGCACAGTCCATGACTGCAGTGTCTTAGATGGTCGTTTCTCCTGTCAGTGTTTTCCTCATAATCCCTTCCTCTCCGATTCTGCTCAAACCCTCCTCATTCATTATTTTACCAGTCCACCTAATTTTCAAAATTTGTCTGTAGCACTACATCTCAAATGTACCGATTATCGCAGGCCGCGGTGACCAAGCGGTTCTAGGTGCTTCAGTCCGGAACCGCGCGACTGCTACGGTCGCAGGTTCGAATCCTGCTTAGGGCATGGATGTGAGTGATGTCATTAGGTTAGTTAGGTTTAAGTAACTCTAAGTACAAGGGGACTGATGACCTCAGATGTTAAGTCCCACAGTGCTCAGAGCCATTTGAACCATTTATCGATTCTCTTTCTTCCGGTTTCTTCTACAGTCCATATTTCACTACCATGCAATGCTGTGCTCCAAACGTACATTCAATGAAGTTTCTTCTTCAAATTAAGGCCTATGTTTGATACTAGTAGACTTCTCTTGGCCATCAATAATGCTCCTGTTTGTCAGTGTTATTCAGCTTTTGATATCCTCCTTGCTACGTCCGTCATTGGTTATTTTGCTGCCTAGGTAATAGAGTTCCTTAAATTTATCTACTTCTTGACAATCAATCCTGATGTTAAATTTCTCGCTGTTCTCGTTTACGTATTTCTCATTACATTGGTCTTAGATTACTCTCAATCTATATTCTGTACTCACTAGACCATTCTACTCAGATTATAATGCAATTCTTCTTCACTTTCACTCAGGATTGCAATGTCATCAGATGGTCGTTTGCTTCCATGCCACTAAGAACAGAAGAATGATTTCGTGTCTGTGTAGCTAATGCGTATGGCTCACACCTAAAAAAGCACTATGGGACTTAACATCTGAGCTCATCAGTCCCCTAGAACTTAGAACTACTTAAACCTAACTAACCTAAGGACATCACACACATCTATGCCCGAGGCAGGATTCGAACCTGCGACCGTAGCAGTCGCGCGGTGCTGGACAGAAGCGCCTAGAACCGCTCGGCCACCGCGGCCGGCCTCACACCTCACAGCGATGCTGTTGACCGGCATTAGTTATTAATGGAATGAAAGCTTAACCACTTAACGTGAGGTATGAACACCTCTAGAAATTTTGACACACAGGGTGTTACAAAACGATAACGACAAACTTCGAGGTGTTGTAGAGGGTGTCACGAGAAACTATTCCAAGACTGGAACTCGTGTCCGGAAATTTCATGGAACGACGCTACAGAGCGTCGAAGTTATAAGCGCCAATGTCTGCCGGTAGGCCCCCTTCGCGAACAAACGTGACTTTTACGCTGAGGAATCATAGGCGGTACGTCTCGCAATGCTGTTTGTTGCCCAGCGATTGCGACTAATTGCCACGATCGCCAGTGGAGGAAATGGAGCTAGCTGCTGCGTAGTCTCCTATAATGTGATGACAGTTTCGGACTCAGTTTTCCATCCGAAGTTTATGTTCCTTGTGGAACCCTCCAAAACCTTCCGCGTTTTTTGTTATAAAGGAGGAAAATAAACTGCGGATCGAGACCTCCATCCGAAATCAACATCCATCGATGCAGCAGGGAATCGTATTCATAGAAGACAAGGCCTGTCTAGGCAGCAGCTAGTTCCGTCTTCTCCATTGGCGATCGTGACGATCATTCGTGATCAGTGAACAACAGACAACGCTGCGAGACATTCCGCCCACACTCCGTCGGCGTACGAAGTCACGTCTGCTGCCGAACGGGTGACCCAGTGGCAGGCGTGGGCACCTGTAACTTGAGTCGTTGGATGGCGTTTCCGGACACGGTTTCCGATTCTCAGTTTGTATCTCACGACACACTGTGTTGAGACCGGTTTGCGGCATCCCGTATGTCGGTGCTTCCTGGTATAATGCGCCCCATTTCTGTCAGTGTACAATAGTAACACTACACGAAAGGACTGCTTTGTTGAGGGAAAGAAAACTAGAGGTACCTGTGGTGGTGTTAGAAAGGATAATGGGCATAAACACAAAAGAATTAGGAGTGAAGGCGTGGCACTGTGCTTCATGGTATAATGCTTCCTATTTTTGTCGGCGTAGCACAGTAACACTACAGAGAGGCACTACTGTATACAGGCAAAATAAACTAGATGTAGCTGTGGTGGTCTTAGAAAGGGTAATGAAGAAGGGCACAAAAGAATTAGGAGGGAAAAGTGGCACTGTGTTCCGTTACGCGTTGTAATGCTGCGGCATGCATGAGTGTACAGCTCACCTGCTGGGAGACGGAGGCGTTGGGCTGCAGGTGGCCGTCGAGCCACCAGGTGACGATCGCGGGCGGCCGGGACCCGGTGGCCTGGCAGGTGAAGCTGCAGCGCCGCCCCGCCGACAGCTCCTGGTCCGAGCTGAGCACGCGCGCTTCCAGCGGCGCCACTACAACACATACCAGTCGGATCACCGTGCGTGCCAGAGCCAAGCTCAGGCAACACGTCCCCTCGACAGAGTAACATCAAGCCTTAACACGCGTACCACATTCCAGAAACCTGTTTCGCATCGTCTGTGTACTGCTGATGTCTTCCGTTCCTTTGTAGTTGCAAGAGAACACTAGGTTGCGCTATTGGCTTGTGACATCACTATTCACTTAAAATTTCTCATATGAAGAGCAAAAATTAACACAGTCAAAGTGCGAAAACTCACATTCGTCAGGAGAATCGAATGACAATGCATCTCATTCTCTAGATTAGCTATTTGTGTCCAAAAATTGAGAACATATTCTGTTACTACAGAATGAGGTTGCATAACCTCATCACTAGAAAAGGTAATGGCACCAATTAGGATACAAGTATCCAGACGAGATACTGCCAGAAATAAAGCTGTGAGGACGGGGCGTGAGTCGTGCTTGGGTAGGTCAGATGGTAGAGCACTTGCCCACGAAAGGCAAAGGTTCAAAAATGGTTCAAATCGCTCTGAGCACTATGGGACTCAACTTCTATGGTCATCAGTCCCCTAGAACTTAGAACTACTTAGACCTAACTAACCTAAGGACAGCACACAACACCCAGTCATCACGAGGCAGAGAAAATCCCTGACTTCGCCGGGAATCGAAAAGGCAAAGGTCCCGAGTTCGAGTCTCGATCCGGCACACAGTTTTAATCTGTGAGGAAGTTTCATATCAGAAAATAAGTAATTTCTTAAGTGCATTGTTAATGCATGTCCTGAAAAGAACTGCTTCTGAGTGCCAATAACGAAGTTTTCGTTTCAAAATCCATTAATAACGAGGTATTACGTTTTACTTGAGAAATATATGTACGGAAGTGCTGCAGTAATGTTTAGCTAGTAGATCTCAGGTCAATGAAAACAATTTCTCAGACGTTTTATTACATTTCTTACAAGATAATAATTAAATTTATGAAGGAGATCTCTATGTCTCTAGTTCTACAACTCTATTTTTAAGATCAGATGTTGCAATGTTTACAGTAAAACTCCCTTTGTCATTGTGGAAGAAAGGGCAACATCACGAAGAGGTTTTTCTGTTTTGCCACTGATATACGTGGCTAATCTTTCATATGAAGTATGGCGGGGCGTACATCAGTCATTGTCTATCTGCCATTGAATACAGTGACATCTTCTCATTCTTCTGTTTCCGAGTAACTAATTTTGATAGCTATTTTATGTGTATGAGACACTTTGATCATACTGAATTTTGAGATCTCTCACGCTAGCATTGACAACAATGTTTCAGCACCATCTTTAAAATCAAAGAAGTCAGTTGTGTGCATTTGAACCACATTGGATGTGTTTATTGCCGTACCTGACTCAACAGTCATGTGTAAATCTCTCCGAATAAGGGCTTTGCTTACTTTCTTTCTCTATGGAGTCAAATATTCCTTCCATCATATCCACACCTACAAACATACTCCGCAGTGAGGAGAGTAATACGTACTAGTCATTTACTTCCCTGTTCCACTCGCAAATAGAACGAGGAAAGAACGACTGTCCATAAGCCTCAGTAAGAGCTCTTTTTTCTGCCGTCCTGTCTGCGTGGTCTTTACGCGAAATGTACATTGGTGGTAGTAGAGTCATTCTTTACTCGGCCTCAAAAGCCGGTTCTCCAAATTTCCTAAACTGCAATACGCGTAAAGTACGTCGACACTACCCAGGTAATCCCATCTGAGTTTACAAAGGATCTCTGTGGTACCTGCTTATTGATCGAAACATCGGTAACAGATCTAGCAACACCCCTCTAAATTATTTCGGTATCAAGCTCCATTTCTACCAGGTCGTAACCCAAAACTCGAGCGGGCCTCAAGAGTGGGTGGCAGTAGTGTTAAGCACGCCATCTCCTTTATACACTCCTGGAAATTGAAATAAGAACACCGTGAATTCATTGTCCCAGGAAGGGGAAACTTTATTGACACATTCCGGGGGTCAGATACACCACATGATCACACTGACAGAACCACAGGCACATAGACACAGGCAACAGAGCATGCACATTGTCGGCACTAGTACAGTGTATATCCACCTTTCGCAGCAATGCAGGCTGCTATTCTCTCATGGAGACGATCGTAGAGATGCTGGATGTAGTCCTGTGGAACGGCTTGCCATGCCATTTCCACCTGGCGCCTCAGTTGGACCAGCGTTCGTGCCGGACGTGCAGACCGCGTGAGACGACGCTTCATCCAGTCCCAAACATGCTCAATGGGGGACAGATCCGGAGATCTTGCTGGCCAGGGTAGTTGACTTACACCTTCTAGAGCACGTTGGGTGGCACGGGATACATGCGGACGTGCGTTGTCCTGTTGGAACAGCAAGTTCCCTTGCCGGTCTAGGAATGGTAGAACGATGGGTTCGATGACGGTTTGGATGTACCGTGCACTATTCAGTGTCCCCTCGACGATCACCAGTGGTGTACGGCCAGTGTAGGAGATCGCTCCCCACATCATGATGCCGGGTGTTGGCCCTGTGTGCCTCGGTCGCATGCAGTCCTGATTGTGGCGCTCACCTGCACGGCGCCAAACACGCATACGACCATCATTGGCACCAAGGCAGAAGCGACTCTCATCGCTGAAGACGACACGTCTCCATTCGTCCCTCCGTTCACGCCTGTCGCGACACCACTGGAGGCGGGCTGCACGATGTTGGGGCGTGAGCGGAAGACGGCCTAACGGTGTGCGGGACCGTAGCCCAGCTTCATGGAGACGGTTGCGAATGGTCCTTGCCGATACCCCAGGAGCAACAGTGTCCCTAATTTGCTGGGAAGTGGCGGTGCGGTCCCCTACGGCACTGCGTAGGATCCTACGGTCTTGGCGTGCATCCGTGCGTCGCTGCGGTCCGGTCCCAGGTCGACGGGCACGTGCACCTTCCTCCGACCACTGGCGACAACATCGATGTACTGTGGAGACCTCACGCCCCACGTGTTGAGCAATTCGGCGGTACGTCCACCCGGCCTCCCGCATGACCACTATACGCCCTCGCTCAAAGTCCGTCAACTGCACATACGGTTCACGTCCACGCTGTCGCGGCATGCTACCAGTGTTAAAGACTGCGATGGAGCTCCGTATGCCACGGCAAACTGGCTGACACTGACCGCGGCGGTGCACAAATGCTGCGCAGCTAGCGCCATTCGACGGCCAACACCGCGGTTCCTGGTGTGTCCGCTGTGCCGTGCGTGTGATCATTGCTTGTACAGCCCTCTCGCAGTGTCCGGAGCAAGTATGGTGGGTCTGACACACCGGTGTCAATGTGTTCTTTTTTCCATTTCCAGGAGTGTATATGAGCTACAGTTACCTAGATTCTTCCAATAAAACTGTGTCGATTAGTGGCATATCTCGATTTAGAGCTTGCTCAGGCCCGGCGATGGCGCCATTGCTGACCGAAATCAGAGGAGCCTTAAGCAGTCTCGGTGCGGCAAGACGGTTTGTGACCGCTAGATATGGAGCAATATTGGAGGTTTCGAGGTCACTTGTCTGGCTGACGGCACAGATATGGTTTTGGGAATACGCCAGTCCTTACCTGGATTTAATAATCTAATCTGGAAGAGGAGATGTCTTATAACTGTAGTTGGATGCAGAGATCATTGGACTTTCTTACGGAAATATTAGGTGACAGACCTACACCCAGGAAAGGACTGATGCGGTACGTCAACCTGTGTGTTCCCACGCCATATAATTCTGCTGTGTTCAAGGCTGGTCTGCATTTCCGGTAGCTCCAGTCATGGGGTACACTAGCTATGCAGAAATTATACCACTCTTAACACTACTGCCTTGGAGCTCTTATGACTGAACCACTGAAATGACTGTATTAATACCAGGTGTTATTCTTGTGCTAGCTCAGATCGTTTCTCATTCCGTCATAGTCATATTGAGTATTATGAATACCAGAGGACACGCTTTGGTGGGACGATGCCGCGTGTAGTATTTTGCGTGTGGCAGGAGCACCGTGAATCTGAAAGTTCAGATTGCACTGAAAAGCGTACCAAGCAGATGTGCAGACAAACTTGTTTCTGAGTTTACTAAAGGCATCCTACACCTAAATTAAATGGAAAGTTACTGAACAGGTAACTATTAGCATTCAGTGACTTTTAATTGAACATTGTGTACTGATGCACGTTGGACATTAAGCAAAAATCGTGATGTTACGCGACTGATTAACTTACGACGTGAGACAGCCGTGTTATTGCTAACGGAAATTAACTTAAGAAACAGTTTATTCTCGTCAATCATGGTACCGCAACTGTCTTGTGACTTTGGTAACTTCCTGTGGCTACCAGCTGTTAATGTTATCGGTTTCCAGGAACTAAATATGGTTGTTTTCTAATTACCTGAAGGAATGTGTCCGATATATGATGTTCTTCGTTGGGCCTTGCATGTCCGGTAATTGTTATCAAAAGAATAAATCTAACGCCATTTGCCGCTGTATGACGAGTGACAGCTGTTAATATTACCGGCTCTGTAAGTGACTGCGGCGTCTCCATTATGTTGGTCGAGCTTTCACCATTAAAAATACTTTACTGATTGTTAAGCTTTAGGTATTTTATCGAAAGGTTTTAATTATTGCCACTGTCAGTTGATTGTAGTATTGCTTAAAGTACATGTCGCCCTTGTGTCCAAGGTGTGTGAATAGTGTTATTAAATTCTTGAGTTTAATTAATATGTCATTGTTTACAGAACTCATTCATGCATGTAGAGAGCAAGCACTCTGTTGTATTGACTGAATTTATTGAAATGAACATGGTTGTTTTGTGTTCTCCTGTTATTGCTGTTGTTGTGGCCTTCAGTCTAGAGAGTGGTTTGATGCAGCTCTCCGTGCTACTCTATCTTGTTCAAGCTTCTTCGTTTCCCAGTACCTACTGCAACCCACATCCTTCTGAATCTGCTCTGTGTAATTCATCTCTTGGTCTCCATCTCCGATTTTTACCCTCTTCGAAGTGTAATGTTGTTGCTTTAATTTGTTATGAAAGCGGTGCTGATAGACAATAAAAGCGGGTTAAAAGCTGTGAGCTGCCTGGGGAAGTTAACCGTGCATTACTGAGCAACTGTTTCACCAGGTATCCAGTCTAGCTTACCAAATTCCCAACAGACTAACATTAATTATAAACTTTTAATCGTCATACGACAACCGGGGATATATATATATATATATATATATATATATATATATATATATATATATATAATTTAAATAAAAAGAAATAAATCAGTTTATATTTGGAACTTTATTTTAACATTGATCATTGAAATTTCAGCATATTAAACTTGATTCATAACTAAACTAGTGCCTTATTTGCGATTGAGAAAATGTGGGTTTGTAATCTTACAGAACACATCAAATATGGAGCCAAGATTGGGAGATTGCATACAACACTGCATTCATAAAACAACACATGAAGAACGTTGAAACATATGCAAGAGGAAATTAACCACAACCAACCGATTCAATTTTCGCCCAAAGAAGTTACGTTCGTAGCGCAATCCTGCCCGTCATGTAATTACCACACACTGGTATACTAAATTCATTCTAACTTCCTGTGAAATCTTCCCGAAAAGAATAGCTGAGGGCTACTTTGATCATTACACCAAATGCTTCACGTGGTCATCTTGGTTTACACAAAGAGTGTACTCCACAATAATTTTGATAATTAAAATAAATTAGATCGAAAAGCAATTTACGAAAGAAAAACCTCGAACTGGTTACTATCGTCTTACTATTAACCTGATGGGTCAAACAATTGTATAAGCACGTGGTACTGGTCTCACAAAGTACACCCCACGTGGGTTGAACATAAAGAAAAGTTGCTATATTGAAAAATATTGTCAAGACGAGACGTTATAATTTCACGCTCATTCGCATTTAAGATTGATGATCTTAGTTAGAGTTACTGACCAACACGTGGTTCCTCTTTACTAACAAAGTAGTGACAAAGCAACTAGTGGAAGAAATTCTGAACTTCTCACTCGAAATACACTGCGTTGCAATTTAAGATAACGTTAGATATTTTAGAGCTAAACCTGAAATAAAGGTGATTAAATTTTGAGTTAGGCTGAACTTAAGAAATCCATTGTCCTATGGACTTAGCAGACACGCGCTTAGCCGGAGATCTTACCACTTCAGACGCTGGCCGGGGACCGACTGAACTGGGCTCCTACGGAGCGTGCTTCACAAATACAAACGGAAGTGACCAGAGAGGCAGCTCCCTATACCAACATGACAAGGGACGGACAGGACCATACTAAGAATAGAAACCTCTTTGCCTCTAGAAAGCGTAGCTACCTGTTCCGACGTTGGTCCTACTGTTCTCTAGCAGACAGGCTTGTCTGCTACCATCAAGCATGCAACTAGAAATACATTTGCTCATTCATCCTCTCACACAGAAGGGAAGGGGGATGACAGTATCTTATCATATACAGTATATAAAAGAAAGCGGATGTAGGTTCCGTATGAGACTGTGTGACATGAATTACATATAAACTGTGTTTTAAAGTGTAGTAGTGTTACAGATCGTTCTTGTTTGTGTGTAAAAGTAACACGTTCCACTACTCAGTCTCCTCCCAGATAGTCAGAACAACCACAGTAAATTTAGAAGAGGAATTTATGCTGTAAGTGACAACATATTTAAGAAATTAACATAAAAGGAATCCAACAGAGATCTTTCAGGATTTCTCAAATCGATTGATGGCTCAGAACATCTCCTACTATCCGGCATCGATGATTTCAGCCGTAAATAGGAATATTAAAAAGGGTAGGAAGATTTTTCTGTTTAGAAAAAGTGACGAAAAGCAGATTTCAGAGTACCTGTTGGCTCAACACAAAAGTTTTGTCTCAAGTACAGATAGTGTTGAGGATCAGTGGACAAAGTTCAAAACCGTCGTACATTATGCGTTAGATGAGTATGTGCCAAGCAAGATCGTAAGAGATGGAAAAGAGCCACAGTGGTACAACAACCGAGTTAGAAAACTGCTGCGGAAGCAAAGGGAACTTCACAGCAAACATAAACATAGCCAAAGCCTTGCAGACAAACAAAAATTACGCGAAGCGAAATGTAGTAAGAGGAGGGCTATGCGAGAGGCGTTCAATGAATTCGAAAATAAAGTTCTATGTACTGACTTGGCAGAAAATCCTAAGAAATTTTGGTCTTATGTCAAAGCGGTAGGTGGATCAAAACAAAATGTCCAGACACTCTGTGACCAAAATGGTACTGAAACAGAGAATGACAGAATAAAGGCCGAAATACTAAATGTCTTTTTCCAAAGTTGTTTCACAGAGGAAGATTGCACTGTAGTTCCTTCTCTAGATTGTCGCACAGATGACAAAATGGTAGATATCGAAATAGACGACAGAGGGATAGAGAAACAATTAAAATCGCTCAAAAGAGGAAAGGCCTCTGGACCTGATGGGATACCAGTTCAATTTTACACAGAGTACGCGAAGGAACTTGCCCCCCTTCTTGCAGCGGTGTAGCGTAGGTCTCTAGAAGAGCGTAGCGTTCCAAAGGATTGGAAAAAGGCACAGGTCATCCCCGTTTTCAAGAAGGGACGTCGAACAGATGTGCAGAACTATAGACCTATATCTCTAACGTCGATCAGTTGCAGAATTTTGGAACACGTATTGTGTTCGAGTATAATGACTTTTCTGGAGACTAGAAATCTACTCTGTAGGAATCAGCATGGGTTTCGAAAAAGACGGTCATGTGAAACCCAGCTCGCGCTATTCGTCGACGAGACTCAGAGGACCATAGACACGGGTTCACAGGTAGATGCCGTGTTTCTTGACTTCCGCAAGGCGTTCGATACAGTTCCCCACAGTCGTTTAATGAACAAAGTAAGAGCATATGGACTATCAGACCAATTGTGTGATTGGATTGAGGAGTTCCTAGATAACAGGACGCAGCATGTTATTCTCAATGGAGAGAAGTCTTCCGAAGTAAGAGTGATTTCAGGTGTGCCGCAGGGGAGTGTCATAGGACCGTTGCTATTCACAATATACATAAATGACCTGGTGGATGACATCGGAAGTTCACTGAGGCTTTTTGCAGATGATGCTGTGGTGTACCGAGAGGTTGTAACAATGGAAAATTGTACTGAAATGCAGGAGGATCTCCAGCGAATTGACGCATGGTGCAGGGAATGGCAATTGAATCTCAATGTAGACAAGTGTAATGTGCTGCGAATATACAGAGAGATAGATACTTTATCATTTAGCTACAAAATAGCAGGTCAGCAACTGGAAGCAGTTAATACTATAAATTATCTGGGAGTACGCATTAGGAGTGATTTATAATGGAATGATCACATAATGTTGATTGTCGGTAAAGCAGATGCCAGACTGAGAAGAATCCTAAGGAATTGCAATCCGAAAACAAAAGAAGTAGGTTACAGTACGCTTGTTCGCCCACTGCTTGAATACTGCTCAGCAGTGTGGGATTCGTACCAGATAGGGTTGATAGAAGAGATAGAGAAGATCCAACGGAGAGCAGCGCGCTTCGTTACAGGATCATTTAGTAATCGCGAAAGCGTTACGGAGATGATAGATAAACTCCAGTGGAAGACTCTGCAGGAGAGACGCTCAGTAGCTCGGTACGGGCTTTTATTGAAGTATCGAGAACATACCTTCACCGAAGAGTCAAGCAGTATATTGCTCCCTCCTACGTATATCTCGCGAAGAGACCATGAGGATAAAATCAGAGAGATTAGAGCCCACACAGAGGCATACCGACAATCCTTCTTTCCACGAACAATACGAGACTGGAATAGAAGGGAGAACCGATAGAGGTACTGAAGGTACCCTCCGCCACACACCGTCAGGTGGCTTGCGGAGTATGGATGTAGATGTAGATGTAGATGTAGATACCTTTTTCGAGTCAAATTGTACCACAAACTCCTCTTCTGCCCAATTCTATTCAATACCTCCTCATTAGTTATGTGATCTACCCATCTAATCTTCAGCATTCTCCTGTAGCACCACATTTCGAAAGTTTCTATTCTCTTCTTGTCCAAACTATTTATCCATGTTTCACTTCCGTACATGGCTACACTCCATACAAATACTTTCAGAAACGATTTCCTGACACTTAAATCTTTACTCGATGTTAACAAATTTCTCTTCTTCAGAAACTCTTTCCTTGCGATTGCCAGTCTACATTTTATATCCTCTCTATTTCGACCATCATCAGTTATTTTGCTCCCAAAATATCAAAATCCCTTTCTTACTTTAAGTGCCTCATTTTCTAATCGAATTCCCTCAGCATCAACCAATTTAATTCGACTACATTCCATTATCCTCGTTTTGCTTTTGATGATTTTCATGTTATATCCTCCTTTTAAGATACTGTCCATTCCGTTCAACTGATCTTCCAAGTCCTTTGCTGTCTCTGAGAGAATTAAAATGTCATTTGTGAACCTCAAAGTTTTTATTTCTTCTCCATGAATTTTAATACCTACTCCGAATTTTTCTTTTGTTTCCTTTACTGCTTGCTCAGTATACAGATTGAATAACATCGAGGACAGGCTACAACCCTGTCTCACTCCCTTCCCAACCACTGCTTCCCATTCATGTCCGTCGACTCTTATAACTGCCACCTAGTTTCTGTATAAATTGTAAATAGCCTTTCGCTCCCTATATATGACTGTCGCCACCTTCAGAATTTGAAAGAGAGTATTCCAGTCAACATTGTCGAAAGCTTTCTCTAAGCCTACAAATGCTAGAAACGTAGGTTTGCCTTTCCTTAATCTATCATCTAAGATAAGTAGTAGGGTCGGTATTGCCTCACATGTTCCAATATTTCTACGTAATCCAAATTGATCCTCCCCGAGGTATTCTTCTACCCGTTTTTCCATTCGTCTGTAAAGAATTTGCGTTAGTTTTTTGCAGCCATGACTTATTAAACTGATAGTTCGGTATTTTCACATCTGTCAATACCTGCTTTCTTTGGGTTTTGAATTATTATATTCTTCTTGAAATCTGAGCGTATTTCTCCTGTCTCATACATCTTGCTCACGAGATGGTAGAGTTTGGTCAGGGCTGGCTCCCCAAAGGCTATCAGTAATTCTAACGTAATGTTGTCTACTCTCGGGGCGTTGTTTCGACTTAGGTCTTTCAGTGATCTCTCAAACTTTTCACGCGGTATCATATCTCCCATTTCATCTTCATCTACGTCCTCTTCCATCTCCATAATATTGCCCTCAAGTACATCGCCCTTGTATAGTCCCTCTGTATACTCCTTCCAACTTTCTACCTTCACATCTTTGCTTAGAACTGGAGTTCCATCTGAGCTCTTGATATTCATACAAGTGGATCTCTTTTCTCCAAAGGTCTCTTTAATTTTCCTGTAGGCAGTATCTATCTATATTACCCATAGTGAGACATGCCCCTATATCCTTACTTTTGTCCTGTAGTCATCCCTGATTAGCCATTTTGCATTTCCTGTCGATCTCATTTTTGAGACGTTTGTATTCCTTTTAGGGTGGTTAATTTACTGCATGTTTATATTTTCTCCTTTCATCATTTAAGTTCAATACATCTTCTGCTACCCAAGGATTTCTACTAGCCCTCGTCTTTTTATCTACTTGATCCTCTGCTGCCTTCACTGTTTCATCCCTCAAAGCTACCCATTCCTAAGTAGGGACTTTCTAGAAACTCGAAAACTTAACGGAATCAGTTGTAGTTTGGAATTGAAGATCCTTGTAAACTGTTTTAATTTTACATTTCCTTAGTTCGTCCTTTGGACAATAAGCTGAGAAGAGTCTACTTAACACTGACGGTTAATAATTTAAGAGTTTGTAAGTAGCTCGTTGTTGATAAATACTCGAAAGTGTCAGTCTCCCTTTTCAACACCCAGTTCTCGCTCCACCTATCATTTTGGTTCAAAAGGAAACGGAGCATTCGACTTCTCTACTAACAATATGACGCTCTAATTTCATTTTATATCGCTTTGCAACGTCACTCCTGGATACTTAATCGAGGTGACTGTCAAGCAGCATACTACTAAATGGTTTAAAAGGCTCTGAGCACTATGGGACTTAACAGCCGAGGTCATATCCCTTAGAACTTAGAACTACTTAAACCTAACTAACCTAAGGACATCACACACATCCGTGCGAGTGGCAGGATTCGAACCTGTGACCGTAGCGGTCGCGCGGTTCCAAAGTGAAGTTCCTAGAACCGCTAGGCTACTCCGGCCGGCTAATTCTACTAATGCTGTATTCTGACATTACAGTATTGTTTTCCCTACTCATCAGACTAAACATACATTCATCTATGATAAGGATAAGACGCAATTTATCACACAAGCTAGAAATGCTACCTATCTGGTATCCTCCCACAACCATTCAACTACGAAATCTTCCTGTACTCGACAGAGTCATCAGCAAACAGTTGTAAATTTCTGCTCATCCTGTCCGTCAGGTCATTTATGAACCTACCAAATAAGTCCGGTCCTGTTACACTTTCCTGGGACTCCTAACGATACCCTGGTTTCAACATAACACTCGCGGTAGAGGACAACGTACTGAGTTGAATTACTTTAAAGTCTTCGAGCCTCTCATATATCGGGCAACCTATTCCGCATGCTGGAACTTTCGTAAACAAACTTCAGTAAAACCTTTCCGGGAAATTAGGAATAAGGAATCCGTCGGTTTCCATGATCCATGGTTCGCAGGGTATCGTGAGAGGAAAAGGCAAGCTGAGTTTAGCTCCTGCGATGGTTTCTAAATTCTTGATGATTTCTGGAGAGGAGCTTTTACGTCCCAAGGAAGAATACGTTCAAGAATTCTGAAGAAAGGGATGTTAAGGATATTGGTGTGTAATTACTCAGGTACTTTGTTTAACCTTTCTTACACTATACACCATACACTGCGCGTTTTCCTAGTCGCTTGGCACTTTACTCTGGGCGAGGAATTCGCGGATAATGCAAGCCAAGTAAGGGGTAGTGCCACAGAGTATTCTGTGTAAAGAGATTACAAAGATGTTTTATTGATACAAGCAAAAGTTTACATGTACTCTGCTTATCACACATACTGTCCGTTACCTGAACTGAGGAGATCTTGGCGCACGATGGACTTGCGCTTGTAGAGGGAAGCACTGCTTGGCGCAAAGACAATGCGGCATATAGCAAAGAATGTCTGAAACATCTTCTCCATCATTTGTCACTTATAACAAACTACAGGCATGAAACATTGTAGTGGGATGTCACTTAGAACGTTCGACATTTTCACTCTTCATTTGTTCTTGCTAAAATACTGACAACTCAGAAACTGACAGAGCTTTGCATTTACAACATGCGTTTGAACGAACAATGTTATGCAAAAAATGGAAATTTCCCTTGAAAATTGTCGCTGGAGTGTCGTTTTACTATTTTTGTAAACACCAAACTCAACAACAAAGTTTCGAATTGCTTTCTTCGAAATTGGTAATCAGGAAAGTTTGCCCGCCGTTGGTCTCTAAATTTCGTCGTAGTCCTGCTTCCGTCAGTGATGAATTTCGTGAAGGTTGACCAAACACGCTTACGTTCCAAGAAATCATCGGCGCCGTGCGACACATTGTAAAAGAAGATCATCATTTGAATTAACGAGAGACAGAAGCTTCCTTAGACGTTCGAAGACGGCAGTTATTCCGGTTTTACTTGAACAGTTAGCTGCGAAAAAGTTCTCTTCTGCGTGAATTCCACGCGATTTGACCGAGGCTCAGTTACTGGCTTGTGCGAACCGGTGTAATAAAATGCTCTAAACTTTAGACTGAGGAGGAGGAAATCCCGATTATAACATTGAAGCCGAGGAGCTAACACATACACTAATTGATTAAAAGTATTGGGATATCTATCGGTGGACATTAATATGGGGTAATCCACCCTTCGCTTTCATGACGGCTTGATCTCTGCTACGGACACTTTCAGTGAGGGGTCTGAATGACTGCGAAGCAGTGGCAGCAGATTCTTCCTCAAGATCCGGAACCAGAGAAAGTTGTGTTGCTGGACACTGTGAACTAGAGCGAACTCGAGGTTCTAACTCATTCCGAAGGTACTATCCGACTCCAAATCTGGAATGGGCAGACCAGTCCATTTGAGGAACGTTACTGTTCACAAACAATTGCTTTACAGAAGCTGTTTTATTGCAGCATGCACTGTCATGCTGATACAAATACTTACTGAACGCAGGAGACAACGATATAAAAAGTGTTCATTTACATCCGCATTGAGCGTTTCCTTAAACACAATAAGCAGTCCACACCATAACCACGAAAAACACCTCTACGCACAAACAGTGTTCTCTGAGTTATGCGCTGTTGAAATTACACTCGGTAAATCAAGTCACAGTTAAAAGACATTACTACTTGCACATTACTCTTTTAAATCAAGGTACGTACTGGCGTATTTCCAAAACCATCTCTGTGATGCTGGCCAGAGAAGTACCTTCGAAACCTCCTACAGTCTACGTGTCTAGCGGTCACCAACCGCCTTGCTGCACCGAGACCCGCCAAGTAACTCTCCCTTGAAGCTCCTCCGATTTCGTCAATGGTACCATCACCGGGCGTGAAAAAGGTACTTAGTCGCAGATGTGCGGCTAATACGCACAGTTTTATTGGAAGTACCTGGGAAACTGTAGGTCATCCATGAAGGAGACGGCATGTGGAACACAAGGGCCAGGTAACATTCTGCAGGAATTCGACAAACGCAAACCCTCCTATGGGACTGCCATAGGCCTGATACATCACACCAAATCTCTCGTTTCCATTCATCGCTCTTTACATCACGTCCAGCATCGCTTATCACTGACTACAGAAATGGGTAGCTAATGTGGAGCTGCTCGATCTTTGTGCCCTATCGTTTGCAAAACCCTACGTAAAGTCATTATGCTAGCTCGCCTAATGGTAGCAATTTCGACCTCACAAATAATTCCTTCCTCTGATTTCATAGTATTTTTACGACCACCTTCCGCAATGCTCGATGGTTCCTGTCCGTCTGTACGTGAAGTCTTATAGTTTTGGTTTAGTTCTGGTTGCTCCTTCGCGTTTCCACTTGACAATGACATCACCAAAATTGGACCTGTGTACTTTTAGAAGGGTTGAAATATGCCTGATGGATCTGTTAGTCATTTGACATCCAAGATTACCCAAAGTTCGAAGTGACTGAGCTTCTCTACTGTATCCTTTTAAAGCTGTGGGTTGGCCTATGGCGACAGTTAGTGGTCGAATCTGCATTACATGTGTGCGGATACTTTCTATAGTGTGTATATATGTACGATCCGGAAACTAAGCGGCAGAGAACTGTTCGCGTGTTCCACAATCAACCAAAACCAACAAATAGTTTTGTTCGCGAAGCACTTCCAAAGATACGATCGCTTGCTTCTTTGAGTGAAATGGACGTGTCGCAATTACTGCTTTAGAAGAACAGTTCTTTGCGAAAACTCATCCATTGAAGAAGGAAAAAGAACCTAAAAGGTCGCGTCATTCTACATTTGGACAATGTTACCTGTTCTGAGCACGTTAAACAATTGATTATTACACGAAGAAAACAATGAATACAATTTCGTTCCCCGCATTCAGCTCCCCTTTCGTCTCAAACATAAAATGCGTGGGCAGTGATTTGCACCACCTCAGGAAACTGTTGAGTCAACCCAAAAACCAGTTTTTAAGGCATCAATATCAGACTGCGAAAATCTTCTCAAAATTGTTAGCAACATGCGAAAAATGTATAAATTTTGAAAGTGAATACCTTGAGATATGATAAAATGAGCTCTGCCAAAAATGTGTCTTTCACAGTTCTTGTCAGAATTGAAATTTGGGCTCATGTACAACGCCCTTAAACGTTATCTGAACTAGCAGCACTCGCGTTTCGTTCTGATGGTGCTTCGATGCAGGATGTTGTACACTTCAAACGACAGATGTGGTCGAAATGCTTTAAGTGGGAAATCTGTCAGAAACAGCAAGAGCTACCGTCTTTATATTCACATTAGCATGAACAATAAACTCTACACTTAGTTGTACCATCCTGATTACGAGACATGCTTGCGTCTCTCGTCCTTCTAGAATAATTAATGGGTCAACACCAGTAACTTTGGCTTGTGCTTGACAGTTACTGATGGCTGTATTTACTGGCTGTGATAGTGTGACCTCTGTCAATAGACAGGCTACCACTCGGTATGGGACTATTATACTAGTCTCACGACGACAGCTGTCTTGTGAAATTAGTTCCGTGCAATTCGCTTGAATCCAATAAAATGTATTTGCCACGCGATAGAAGGAGACCATTAGGGCCGTTTAATGAGCAGTTTCAAGGAACGTACTAGTTTTTTGAGTCATTAAATACTCTCTCTTTGTGTTTTTTCATATTTCCTGTTTCAACGGACACCGTCTTATAAAAGTAAACAAGTCTAGTCCACTCATTATTTCCAGGCTATTTACCTTTGTCTCAATGATCAATATGCAGAGAGCACTGCACCTAATAACGTGTAATCCGAATATGGCAGTGCATTTTACTGCTGACTGCTGCATTTTACTAATGTTAGCAGTCACACAGAATAGTTATTCAGTTTCACGCTATAGTGAGAAAGTTGTCATGTAGACTGTTTAAAATAATCAGTTGTTGTTAAAAGACCATCATATGACTGAAAACAATGTACAATGAAGTTTTATTTATCTGGAGCTATTGGAGGTTAAGAATACGACCTTTTTATAATCCTCACTTGCTGTGGGACACCCTGTGTACAAACTAATAGTAATAATAATAATTATCTCTTACAGTTTTCATTAATTCTTCAAAATTAAAATGAGAGCGCGTGAAAACACCCTCACCTTGCCCTTTGTGAATTTTTTCCTTCCTTGCAAGAGAACCCAGTTCTAAATGAGACAATATTTAAATCACTCGGCTTCTGTTATGACTGACTCAGATTCCTAAAGGAGTTCTTTGAAAGTCTTTTTAAACATCTGTGATGTATTCACACATTACTCACTCTACATTTATATTGTACGGGGCTGAAGCTGTATTGCTTATTTGCTTTCTGTGCTCCGCAGCCTTTGGTCTACGGGTCACTGTGTGAGCGCTTTTATTTGTTTTTGGTTTCACGTGCTGACGTCCAGTAAAGACTTCCGCTAGCCAAGATTACAGGAGGCGGAATATTGATATACCGCGAACAAAGGACTGTAGTGTGCGTGGAACCCTTTGAACAGTGACTATTCTCATTTAAACGCATACTGTGATCCGTGAGACGTCTCTCGCATTCTGCGATTTCGCTCGTTTTCAGTAACTGCCCAGTAACCTTCCTTCAACAAAGACAGTTTCAAATAATTTAATTTTACATTTTTACTTTTAGATATAGTTATGTGAAAGCAGTACCGTAATTTGTGCGTATGAATTTAGTCTTTAACGTACCTCGGTCTACTAAACATGAAAACGGCGATGGAGTGACTAGTGGTTGGAACATTTCGTGACATCAACAGAGGGGAGAAATAAGTGAGATTTAGCATCAGCAGGAGCATACTAACTTAATGTGACAGTAAATTTGCACGTAATCAAAATTACACGCTGACGACGTGTGGTACTGAATAAAAGACATTTTGTGTTGTTGCTTTCGATTGTTGAGACACTAGTTTCATTCTCCAGATTCATTTAATCTCCAAAGACTGATCATTTCTGCCATCATACCTGGATATTTCCTACGAACCCACACACTGGCAAGAGTCTGGAATTCGACCTTTTCAAATTCAACAGAACAAAATTCAGTTTCTTAAATAAGATACCATAGTCAAATTTTACAGTAAACGGAAGTGCAAAAAATGTTCGTTGTCGTAGAAACATCATTTCTATCCAGCAGTCCATATGTAGCCTGGAGCTTTAACCAGGACACAGATTCCACATAGGACTCCTCCAACTTTACATGTTATTTCCTTTGCAAGTTCAAGGAAAGAAATATACGCTACTGGTCATTAGAATTCCTACACCAAGAAGAAATGCAGATGATAAAAGGGTATTCATTGGACAAATATATTATACTAGAACAGACATGTGATTACATTTTCACGCAATTTGGGTGCATAGATCCTGATAAATCGATACCCAGAACAACCACCACTGGCCGTAATGCCTGTGCATTGAGTCAAACAGAGCTTGGATGGCGTGTACAGGTACAGCTGCCCATGCAGCTTCAACACGATACCACAGTTCACCAAGACTACTAAATGGCGTATTGTGACGAGCCAGTTGCTCGGCCACCATTGACCAGACGTTTTCAGTTGGTGAGAGATCTGGAGAATGTGCTGGCCAGGGCAGCAGTCGAACATTTTCTGTATCTAGAAAGGCCCGTACAGAACTTGCAACATGCGGTCGTGCATTATCCTGCTGAAATGTAGAGTTTCACAGGGATCGAATGTAGGATAGAGCCACGGGTCGTAACACATCTGAAATGTAGCGTCCACTCTTCAAAATACCGTCAGTGCGAACAAGAGGTGAGCGAGACGTGTGACCAATGGCACCCCATACCATGACGCCGGGAGATACGCCAGTACGGTGATGACGAATGAGTGCTTCCAATGTGTGTTCACCGCGATGTCGCCAAACACGGATGCGACCATCATGAAGCTGTAAACACAACGTGGATTCATGGGAAAAAAATTACGTTTTGCCATTCGTGCTCCCAGGTTCGTCGTTGAGTACTCCATCGCAGGCGCTCCTGTCTGTAATGCAGCGTCAAGGGTAACTCCGAGCTGATAGTCCATGCTGCTTCATGCATCGTCGAACTGTTCGTGCAGATGGTTGTTGTCTTCCAAACGTCCCCATATGATGACTCAGGGATCGAGACGTGGCTGCACGATCCGTTACAACCATGCGGATAAGATGCCTGTTTCCTCGACTGCTAGTGATACGAGACCGTTGGGATCCAACACGGCGTTCCGTATCACCCTCCTGAACCCACTGATTCCATATTCTGCTAACAGTCATTGGACCTCGACCAACGCGAGCAACAATGTCGCGATACGACAAACCGCAATCGCGACGTGCTGCAATCCGATCTTTATCAAAGTCGGTAACGCGATGGTACGCACTTCTCCTCCTTACACGAGGCATCACAACGACGTATCACCAGGCAACGCCGGTCAACTGCTGTTTGTGTATGAGAAATCGGTTGGAAACTTCCCACAAGTCAACACTTTGTAGGTGTCGCCACCGGCGCCAACCTTGTGTGAATGCTCTGAAAAGCTAATCACTTGCATATCACAGCATCTTGTTCCTGTCGTTTAAATTTCGCGTCTTTAGCACGTCATCTTCGTGGTGTAGCAATTTTAATGGCCAGTAGCGGAGAAATAATAGTTGATAATGATGAGTCGTGTGAAATAGTATTACTGATACAGTTAGAAGTTCTTATCAGGCATGTATTTCCTGATACTCGCTGATAGTACCTTTTTTGTTGATGAAATGTATGGTGAGTAACTTAACATTTACGCTTTCGTGGGTTGCGTGCCATGGTAAGCGTATCAACTTTCTTATAGTACCAGAATGAAATTTTCTGTCTGCAGTGGATTGTGTGCTGATAAGAAACGTCCTGGCAGAATAAAACTGTGTGCCGGACCGAGACTCGAGCTCGGGCCCTTTGCATTTCGCGGGCACGTGCACTACCGTCTGAGGTACCAAAGCACGACTAACGCCCCGTCCTCACAGTTTTAGTTCCACCAGTTCTTATAGTTAGTTTGTTCTCATCTTAATTGATTTTCATTAAAAGACAGAGTTATACATATTTCTGGTCCCATTCTGCTTATCTGTAAGTGAATTCCCTTCTTTTTTGACATGGTTTTATTTTAAGTTACAAATGCTCATTAGTCTACTAATTTGTACGCATACAGCGGTTTCTGTGGCTTTAGATAGTTTACTTTTCCTCTCCTGTAGAGTGAACGTCGTGATGCTGTGTCTTATTTTCTTTATTCTCGTACATGACCTGACAAAAAGAGTTAAGTACTTAGTGGGGTGGAGGAAATGAAAAGTACATTCGCAGGTTGAGAGAGTATGTCATCTTAATATAGTAAATATGAAAATGTCTCAAATTTAAAGAGAACTTGGTAGTACAAACAAATTTATCGGAAAGATATTGTATCTAATCTGGTCTGAATGCATGCGCTTATTCGGTTTGTAAGTGTGTCATAAAGCTTCTGTGTCCTCTCCTGAAGCAACCTGGCACACAAATATTATAACTGGTCCCAGAAACCCTGGAAACGAACACTGGAACGGAGTTGACACCCGAGGTAGTGCAAGACCTGGGACATATCTCGGGATCTTTCTGGTCACATGGTTACCTAAACATCATGCAGACAGTTAATGGAGACATGTGGCGTGTGTGGACGAGCACATTGTCCAGCTGGAAAATGGTGCCTCGATACTGCCGCATGACGAGTAACACATGAGAATGCAGGATGTCCGGGACGTACCACTCTGCAGTCTGCTTTCCCTCAATGACTACCTGGCATGACAGGAAGTCTTAACCTGTAGCTCCCTACATACTGACGCCAGATGTAACACCACTAAGCCACTACAAACAACTTAAATATTGGGCCCTCTGTCAGGTTGCTACCTCGCTCATTCAGGATGCTGGTGAACCAATGTACACAATGCGACAATGTGACTTCTCAGTCACGGAACCACTCAAAATGCTGCCTTTTTTGTGGTGGTAACGGCAGTCTATTCCTGGAAAATTATTTCCCTAGTCCAGTGATTCGGCGTGTCACAGAATGTCACACGGAATCTCGCATTGCAGGTGGATATATAAAGGGGTGCACTGTCACCTCCTGTGGTAACGTTGAGGAATTGTGTGCCTGCCCTCACTTTCCCATACAGTTCAACATGGGCCACTGTTACGTTCGAATGCCCAAAAATCCTAATATTGCACAATTCGATCAGCAGCCCAAATGAAGACCCAAAATGAAGCCCCTTTCAAACTGTGTCAAGTTCTGATAATGCTGTGTCACAAGCTTATGCAGCATTTTCGGATCTTTCACAGTGATCACTCAACTTACTGAAACACTTCGCACTCCTTACATACCTTACCTGGCCTGGTAAATTCTATTACACTAAGTAAGAACAGCACTAATGCACTATTGCAGCCGTATTGGGCTGGTTGCAGATGACGCTGTCGGTTATCGACTAAAAATGTCATGAGAAGATCAAAACAAATTGCAAAACGATTTAGAAAAGATATCTGACTGGTGAGAAAATTGGCAGTCGCCGCTAAATAACGAAAAGTGTGAGGTCATCCACATGGGTGCTAAAAGGAATTCGTTAAACTTCGGTTACACGATAAATCAGGCTAATCTAAAAGCCGTAAATTCAACTAAATACCTAGGTATTACAATTACGAACAACTTAAACTGGAAGGAACACATTGAAAATGTTGTGGGGAAGGCTAACCAAAGACTGCGTTTTATTGGCAGGACACTTGGAAAGTGTAACAGACCTACTAAGCAGATTGCCTACACAACGCTTGTGCGTCCTCTTTTTAGAACACTGCTGCGCGGTGTGGGATCCTTACCAGATAGGACTGCGGAGTACATCGAAAAAGTTCAAAGAAGGGCAGCATGTTTTGGTTATCGCGAAATATGGGAGTCTCACAGAAATGAGACAGGGTTTGGGCTGGACATCATTAAAAAAAAAAAGGAGTGTTTCGTTGCGACGGAATCTTTTCACGAAATTTCAATCACCAACTTTCTCATTCGAATGCGAAAACATTTTGTTGAGAGCGACCTACTTAGGGAGAAACGATCATCACAATAAAATAAGGTTCAAATGGCTCTGAGCACTATGGGACTTAACATCTGTGGTCATCAGTCCCCTAGAACTTAGAACTACTTAAACATAACTAACCTAAGGACATTACACACATCCATGCCCGAGGCAGGATTCGAACCTGCGACCGTAGCAGTCGCGCAGTTCCGGACTAAAATAAGGGATATCACAGCTCGTACGGAAAGATATAGGTTTTTGTTCTTTCCACGCGCTATACGAGATTTGAATAATAGAGAATTGTGAAGGTGGTTCGATGAACCCTCTGACAGGCACTTAAATGTGATTTGCAGAGTATCCATGTAGATGTATATGTGCCTGTCACAGAGAATTGTAACTGTATCATTTACATAACCGCCAGTGGCGTATATTTGTACGATGTTACTCGGACATCCGACTATCGTCTGGGTGACTCGCTTGTCTACAAGGCAGTGTAAATTAATTCACTTATAAGTATTGAACCTTACATATATTTGTAATATATTAACGCCATTCGTACATGTTTACTTTCGGATAATTTTCATATAAATGCTTTCATATTTTATGAGCTTTACTTCACTATATAGTGAACCGCAGTGCTGCTTAATGAGCGAGGTGGCGCAGTCTGACACAATGCCCTCACATTCCTAAGGACGACGGTTCAGATTCTCATCCGGCCATACATTTTTAGGTTTTCTGTGATTTTCGTAAACCACTTAAGACAATGCCGTGATGGTTCCCTTAAACGCGAACGACCAGTTACATTCCCCATATTTCCAAATGATAGAGAACATCAATCAGTCATACTTTTCTTTCAGAAAAGGCAAACCTAGATTTCGGCTACTGCCTAGAGTGCACCCACATTCTTGATGGAAGGTAACTTGATTCCCAGTACTTCCGTAATCCGTGCTTCTACTGCGTCACTAATGAGCTAATTCTGTACCGGAAGTTGAGCACTAATTTCCTTCTCCTTCCTTTGTAGTACTGTTTTTCTGTAAATGACCCGTAATATGTGTGTGTCCAATAAGTAACATTATTATCATGACAAATACAGGAAACATATACTTTTTACTGATAGACTTCGTATTCTAAAATGTTCCACTTTTCTTATATATGTTCCAAGTTTCACCTTGGTGTGGTCATGATATGAGGTTCTGCATGTGAAGTATCTAGCCAGATTGGAGTCAGATTTATTCTTCATTCTTTACTGTTTAATGTATTCAGAAGTAACAAAAAGTTTATAAAAATTCGTAATATTATTGAGATGCATTTCTGCTTCCATAGCTGACTGCCATGCGGATGTGCCTGGTTCAATTCCAGGTACTGCCAGGGATTTTTCATTCGTGGGAGGACTGGAATGGGGTCATTCAGCCTGGTGATGCCAGCGGAGGAGCCACTGGACCGAGCAATAGTGGCTGCAGGTCAAGAAAGCAGAAAACGGCCGGAAAAGCGATGTTGTGGACTCCACGTCCTTCCATATCGCACTCTGTAATTGCACTGGCAGAGAACAACATGGCAGTCGTTCGGTACCGTTGGGTATGCAAAGCCCTGTGGACATAGTTTACGTCAGTGTTTTAATTACTTGAAGTGTGTCTTTCCTTCCACGAACTTTGTTGGTTCGTCATGTTTCTCCCTTGACATTATTTTATTGCAACTTTAGCAACGCCTTTTTTGTTATCATTAGAGAAATTTGTTAACATCGAGTATAGATTTAAGTGTCAGGAAGTCATTTCTGAAAGTATTTGTATGGAGTGTAGCCATGTATGGAAGTGAAACATGGACGATAAATCGTTTGGACACGAAGAGAATAGAAGCTTTCGAAATGTGGTGCTACAGAAGAATGCTGAAGATTAGATGGGTAGATCACATAACTAATGAGGAAGTATTGAATAGGATTGGGGAGAAGGGAAGTTTGTGGCACAACTTGACCAGAAGAAGGGATCGGTTGGTAGGACATGTTCTGAGGCATCAAGGGATCACCAATTTAGTATTGGAGGGCAGCGTGGAGGGTAAAAATCGTAGAGGGAGACCAAGAGATGAATACACTAAGCATATTCAGAAGGATGTAGGTTGCAGTAGGTACTGGGAGATGCAGAAGCTTGCACAGGATGGAGTAGCATGGAGAGCTGCATCAAACCAGTCTCAGGACTGAAGACCACAACAACAAGAGGCAGCTACTTAGTTACTTGTGTCTCGCGAAATATTTCTATTTTTTTCCATCCACAAAGTGTCAAACACGGCAAAATACTGATATCATCAGTTCTGCAGCACCCTGCTACTCTAAACGCCTATACAAGCAATTGAGTTGAAAACAATGTGAACGAAAACAAATAAATGATAGTTTGTTCTTGCATTACTGCTTCTATATTTAAGCAAACTTCACCCCTCATTCCAACGAATCGCTTTGGTACAAGTTCGCAAGTTATTTTCATTGTGCTGAAACTTAATGAATTTAAGTTATACTAGAGAAAATCCATATGCGTAAAAGTTAAGTAAACTGAATAGATAATTTACAGAGAAACAAACTTCAACTTACTTCAAAACAGAAACTTCGTATCGCACCGACTATTCGCCTTACGCCACAAACTTTACCCCGAGCCTTCTCTGTTCCTCTCAGTTCTAGACTTATTAATTTAGCTGCTGCATCACGACTAGAGTGTGTAATGTCTTAACGAGTAGTTGCAAATCATGCCTATCCATAAACATTGTTTAGGGACTTAAATGACCAGTTGCTTCTCTAGTGAGATAAATTCCTCGCATAACGTTTGGAAACTGCGAGACTGTCTAGTGTCAACGACCAGTATTATTATTATTAAGGTACACATTTCGCAGCGCATTATTACTTTTGAGGAATGTCTTTTAGAACAATCACAATGTCGGCATATAGGCCCAGAAGCTCTGCGGGATTTTGGGGAAAAATGACACTTCGAATGTTGGAAGTCGTCCAAGAGCAATAAATAGAAAAGGTGTCCCTGTGACTGGGGAGGGCACGTTAACCGCAGAAATGGAGCCACCGAAATACGACGTAGTAAATTAAGCACAGCAGAAATACCAGTGCTGCTCTTTTACTGAGAGGACGTTACTGTCTTTTCTCTTCTAATGACTCGACATTGCGAAATATGTGCAAGCACTCTGTAGTGACATAAACCAATGCAACGTTCGTGAAACGTCGCACTCTACTGCAGACATTATCAATTCAGAGTGTAGCTCTCTTAACAGGTTATAATGGGTTGCTTGAATGCTCGCATTTCCTGTTAGTGTGTTGCAACAGTTATTTACCTCAATTGACAAAACACTTCTTCACAAATTGTTATTAGAGCATGACATCACTCTCTTTGTTTTATTAAATTTTACACTGCCGGAGAAAGACTGCAACACCCTCAAGGACAAAGTCATTTTATTCAGAAGTGACAGGTAGTTGAAAATTGCAGGAGTATATGATAACAAGTTCAAAGCAAATGAAACACAAATTTCATAGGAACGCGTGTCAAATCAGTCGCATCAATACATCGCGTCAATACACAGTGTATCCCTCTTCCCTCTGGCGGCAGCGCAGGCATGCAATCATGCATGCAGACGATGATATAGATACCAAATGTCATTCTGCGACAGACTTCCCAAGCATCTTCTATCTTCTGTTACGATTCTGCAATGGTTCTTGCAGGCTCGTCTCAGTTGTGCGACTGGATTCGTGATTTCCTGACAGGAAGGTCGCAGTTCGTAGTAATAGACGGCAAATCATCGAGTAAAACTGAAGTGATATCAGGTGTTCCCCAGGGAAGCGTCCTGGGACTTCTGATCTATGTAAATGACCTGGGTGACAATCTGAGCAGTGCTCTTAGGTTGTTCGCAGATGATGCTGTAATTTACCGTCTAGTAAGGTCATCCGAAGACCAGTATCAGTTGCAAAGCGATTTAGAAAAGATTGCTGTATGGTGTGGCAGGTGGCAGTTGACGCTAAATAACGAAAAGTGTGAGGTGATCCACATGAGTTCCAAAAGACATCCGTTGGAATTCGATTACTTGATAAATAGTACAATTTTCAAGGCTGTCAATTCAACTAAGTACCTGGGTGTTAAAATTACGAACAACTTCAGTTGGAAAGACCACATAGATAATATTGTGGGGAAGGCGAGCCAAAGGTTGCGTTTCATTGGCAGGACACTTAGAAGATGCAACAAGTCCACTAAAGAGACAGCTTACACTACACTCGTTCGTCCTCTGTTAGAATATTGCTGCGCGGTGTGGGATCCTTACCAGGTGGGATTGGCGGAGAACATCGAAAGGGTGCAAAAAAGGGCAGCTCGTTTTGTATTATCACGTAATAGGGGAGAGAGTGTGGCCGATATGATACGCGAGTTCGGATGGAAGTCATTAAAGCAAAGACTTTCTCGTCGCGGCGAGATCTATTTACGAAATTTCAGTCACCAACTTTCTCTTCCGAATGCGAAAATATTTTGTTGAGCCCAACCTACATAGGTAGGAATGATCCTCAAAATAAAATAAGGGAAATCAGAACTCGAACAGAAGGTTTAGGTGTTCGTTTTTCCCGCGCGCTGTTCGGGAGTGGAATGGTAGAGATAGTATGATTGTGGTTCGATGAACCCTCTGCAAAGCACTTAAATGTGAATTGCAGAGTAATCATGTAGATGTAGATATAGATGTAGAAGAATGTTCCCGCTTCATCACATACTATACGTGCTGAGTTGGTGAAAGTTTCGGTGATCTTGCTCCCAGAGCAACAGCCGTGCACCACGACGACCACGTTGCGTCGCTACAGCCTTATCTGAACCCGCACACCGTCCTGCTGCAAAATCACATAACCTTCGTGTCGAAGAAACGGCATCAGCACGAGGATAATAGTCTGTACAATGTAGAGGACACTAGTTACTTTATCATGCAGACATGTGAGTCTCTCCGCGGTGTGTTGTATTTTCTGCCTGTCGGGGGAAAGACATCCATCTCTGCCAGCTTTAGGAGCAAACAAAGTAATCACCCGTAGACTGTCCTCAATGGGATGGGGCTGTATGTCACGTTATAATGCACTCTGGAATTTTCAGCTCACCAAGTCCACGGCATATACGTGTACGTCCATCACTCGCATACAGACAGAAACTCCTCTCATCAATGAAGGCAACAGAGCGCCACTCCATTCTTCAGTCAATTCTTTCACGATACTAGCGTAGCCACGCTTGGCGGTGTCGTGGTGTCAATGGTAGCCTGGTCCTGTTGGAAGCAGATGGATCCGAATCGTCACTGATCACGTAGAAAATGCCACATGCGGCCGGATTTCGTACCTGGATAATGTTCTGCGGGCCACCGCTGCTCGCAAAACGCGTTGACATTGACCAAGCGACATTCAGTGCCTGGTCTATAGGGGTGGAATGTTTCACAGAACACTGACAGAGGAGGAACCTAGGACCGATTCATTGCACCCAGTACGTGCAGTAATTGTTCGATACGTCCATTCAGTATTCCATAGGTCCACAGTGTGACCGCGTTCAAATTAATGAAGCTGTTCGACGGAAGTGTGTACTCGTCGGTGGGGTGTTGTTGTGCAGCAGAATGAATGTTGCAAACGATATTTAGCTCTAAATTGGGCCCAGTTACTGCCTGCAGCGTTAAACTGGAAATTTGTGTAAGATCTTAAGGGACGAAACTGCTGAGGTCATCGGTCCGTAACCTTACACACTACTTAATGTAACTTACGCTCAGGACAACACACACACCCATGCCCGAGAGAGGACTCCAACCACTGACTGGAGAAGCCGCGGGAACCGTGACAAGACGCCTGAGACTGAACGGCTGTACTGCACGGCCGCAGTGTTAAAGCAGACGGTATGCAGACAGTCCACCTAACACCATCTGATCGCTGATGACCGTGGCAAATTGATCAGACCCTCTGTAGACAATATTATACACCGATGCCACAAAACGTAGTCTTTGAGGGTGTTGCATTTTGTTGACAATGTACAATCAGAAGTCAGAGTTGAGTGATAAGACACCCACATTCAGCACTCTGAAATTTGAGTAATATATTGAAGACAGTTATTTTGACGCTTGATAAATAAGAAGAGAAAAACAGCCACTACCATCCAAGTGCAAGTGTAACATTTCATCCATAACAAGCCCAATCAATATTATGAGAAAAAAATGATATAAATTCACTGAGCCTTAGCAGATACGATATATTATACTATTCATGTTCCATTTATCCCATGGAGAGGGATGTCTGGGATGTGAAAAGAGGATAAGGATGTAAATATTATATAATTACAATAGAACAAAATGACTAAACAATATAATCTATTACTATACTATAGTCATAATATGAAATACAAACAAACCTGAAATGCTAATTTGAAGAAAATTTGTAGGGTGTTCTATTTCGCTGCCAGGTGCTGAGGGCTACGGCGGATGTTTCAGCCAAAACTAGTGCGCGTGCTTTTTCCTGGCCACGCACAGAGAGCTTCAGAAGTATTTGACTCGCCTGAGAAGGACTGTCCTGCGTAAAGCATGGCAGTCGGCGACAAGGATGAAGATGAATCACGGATAACCTTACAGATTATGAATGAAGTGCACGCCTTTGTATTACATAAAAGCGGGTTTTTTCTGTGTGGCAGTTTGCGTGAGCCTTTCCCAGACGAGACACAGGGATAGTTTGTGAAGTGTTGCGCTTGCCCGAGAAGGGTGCTCTGCATAAGATAGGACAGACAGCTAGTGTGATGCCATAAAGTCGTGGACAACTTCAGACACAGGGACAAAGTGTAGGAGTGACAAACAAGATTGTTGTGTGATTGCTTTCGTGAATACTTTATTACGCAAACAGTTCACCAATTCACTGGAGACATTGCAGCTAGTGTTACAACATGGGACACAAGAGAACAAGATGGGAGTACCCAAGTCACACGTCAGGTGCCTCATAAGGGGAAGTATTGTCCGGCATGATGACTGGGAGGCACGGTCACGACAAGTCAGTCGACTACTGAGTGGAACTGCAAATTCGGGCAGCCAGTGACGTAGCCAGTGGGACGGAAAGTCCAGACAGTGTGGGAGCAATGTGCCAGGCGTGCTTTCTGGCAAGAAATCCGAGATATTCAGCGAGCAATGAATCGGACACTCAGGCAGTCACCGAGAGAGTCAAGAAGAAGTGGTGAGACATTGAGTTTACCTTGGGGATGCATGTCAACCCATTGCCGACTTGAACACTGTCGCAGCAGGGAGATTTCTTGCCAGGAGATCCTCTTCAGTCTGGACAAACGCGTCGTACACAAGACTTTTCACATGGACCCCCAAGAAGGTATCATGTTGGGTGACATCAGATGAACGTGCTGGATACGCAACAAGACCTCCTCTGCCTATCCATTCTCCGGGGAACGCCTGATCCAGGTGTTCACTAACTCTCAGTCCCATGCGAGCTGGGGCTCTATCGTGCTGGAACAACACCCGTTGACGAATAAGAAATGGGATACGAAAAAATGGTTCAAATGGCTCTGAGCACTATGGGACTTAACATCTATGGTCATCAGTCCCCTAGAACTTAGAACTACTTAAACCTAACTAACCTAAGGACAGCACACAACACCCAGCCATCACGAGGCAGAGAAAATCCCTGACCCCGCCGGGAATCGAACCCGGGAACCCGGGCGTGGGAAGCGAGAACGCTACCGCACGACCACGAGATGCGGGCAAAATGGGATACGTTCCAGGAACCTGTGTAGTACTGTTTATGATAAACAGCGTCTGCATAGGTGCAGTTAAGCAGGGAGGAGAAAGAAACAGGCCTACTATGTAATAACTGAACATGCCTGTCCATATATTGAGTGAAAATCTGGGTTGACCTCCATTCATGACTATAGAATGGGGATTCTCACCGGCTCGAACATGGTGGCTATTGGTACCATACAGAGTTCTGTCACTGATGAAACAGGCTTCATCCATGGAAAGCGCATAGGTAGGAAAGAGAGGATCGACTGTAAGGCGCTGGAAGAACCATTCCCTGAACACGACAAGAGGTTCAAAATCAGCAGGGATCAAAGCAAGCACCTTCTGTGAATGATAGGGTGTAGCTTCATTCCTTGTAATACTCGTCACACAATACTCTCCAACACATTCATTTCACGTGCAATTGTTCGAGTGCTGATTGCAGGTGTTTCATCCACTGGAACAGTCACAGCATCTTGTAAGTTCGGGAGTCCGTGACCTTCATCGTCCTCCCCGGTCGTTGTACAGTGCTATTAATTGTCCTGTTTGGCTTAATCACTTGGATAGTCTTGGAAACAGTGTGTGCCGGATGTCTTCAGCGAGGGTATTTTATCCTATACAGCCTTCCTGCTTCTCTGCTGCTTCCATTTTCTAGCCCGCAGACAAAAATCATATCTTCATGGTGGGTCACAGGGTACAAATTCAGTTGGATAGGTCTGATCGACGTTAGTACTTCAACATGTAAACAAAGGCTTCATTCTACTACAGTAAACACATTGCACACCAGGACTGCTCATGTCAGTACATAATACGCCATCTGCATTCGATTAGTTGAGCTACTATCCCAACTGCCTAGCAACATTGCACCGGTACATGTACTACACAGCCAGAGGTATCAAAACGTTTTTGGGTTACATCTTTTCACTCGGTCGTTTCCGGAGCAGGATCTGTTACCTAAAATTGATACATTTACCCTTCTCAGTCAGCCCTGAAAGTTTGTAACATCATCACGAAGTCTTTCTGTACAACGGAGATTGTCTAACTAGGCCACGATGAGTCGCTAGGGACTTTTACTCACGCTGAATCTTCTAGTGTTTTGTCAGCCATCAGCAAACGAGGTATCTGCTGTAGTACGGAACGTCTCAACACCTGTATTCCTGAGAAAGGATACTCTTTGGGCATCGGAAAAACTAATGTATTTGTTAGGTTCGCCAGAGGAGACCATAAGGACTTCCAGTGTACGGAAACGCGGGTGCAACATTGGTGAATAGAAATTTATCCTTGTGTCGGTAAGGTAATACTGAAGGAACCCGCTTCTCATGAGCTGCACTGTGGGCGTAGTTAACGTAGTCTCCATATTTTCATCGTCATTTGCGAACGTCGTTTTGATTATTCCTAGTAAATTCTTTATTCCTTAATACTGGAGGCACTTTATCAGCGTGCTTAACATCTGATCGGTACATGACAAATGTTCTGGCAAACATGGAAATTCTGGCTTCCAGTATTCGTTCTTCACATTTTCGGATACCTTACCTACTCTCAGTGCGTTTATAAATACCTTTTGTAACTATAATCATTATAAGATTTCCCAAGACTTCCATTTTAGTAACACATGGTCATGCATTATCAGCCTTCAATTTCAGTCCATGTACATACTTACTTTCTGACTGGAACGCCGATTATGTTAATGTTCATCACAGTACAGATTAATTTTAAATTGTGGTTACCTACTACGCACATCCATTTCATCATCCTGTAATCCATGCTGGCACGTACCTAGTATATCAATGTTCTTTTCTTCAGCATAAGAGAATTTGTTGCATATGTTGCTGAATGAATATGCAAGATACGGAACTGTTGCAGAGAGAGATTTCGCAGTGCAAATTAACTGCAGATTCACTTCAAGGATATTATTTCAGAACTATAAGAAGAATAGGTAAGCCATGTTAAGTTATTGTTCTTATGCAATATGGAACACACTATCTGTTATTATACCACTTTCAGCTCTTCTTTCTGCAGGTTTTCCACATTTGAAGATTATTTTAAACGAATCTAATATTTGTATTCCTACTTTTATGTAAGGTTACTTGAAGTTTCATTGGAATGAATGAAACATTTTTACTCTACAAACTGATTTTATCTACGTTGGAATACGTACGCTATATTGTTTGCAGAAATGTCTAGTGCAAAATTATGAATTACTCTATATAAATTATTCAATGACAATAACAGTATAGATGACTGCCGTGGCGCGCACAGCCACACAAATGCAATGGTCAGCTACCGCGGCAGAATTAAGCGGCGCCTGCAAATTAGTGCCGGCGCGTTCCGCCAGCCAGCGCTAGAGGCGATCGCGCCTAACATTCAATCAACCGCGAACTTCACACGCGCACGAGCCTTTTTTCCGGCGCGGATGGTCACACTATGATATCACCATCCACCAGTCAGAGATCGCCAACGGCCGCCAATCATCACTCCGGAATCAGCGGAGGACGGCTGGCGCCGCCGGGTTAAATAGCCGGAAGAAAGGGAAACAGGCGTCTTCCGACCCGCCGCGGACTGCCTCCCGGAAGATACTTCGACGCAGCCGGATCTTCCAAGCGCCACGTCTTCGCTACGCGGGCCATCTACCGCGGACTCTGCGCCGGTCTACTTCCTCGGCATCCGCCGGAAAGCGTCGACAGAAAACCCGACAAAGGAACATAAATTCAGTTCAGTTGTTAATATTTCAGTTCAAAATGGTGGCATATTCTTTGGCTTGTTATAAAATTTTGGTAGGAGATTAGGCCTTTTGTTTCGGAAGAAAGTTTATCTTTTTGTAAAATTAAGCGGTGGCCTCGCTCCACCTAAAAAAAATTTTTGTTCGCACATAAGTTTTAATCTGTGGATATAACAATCACGTCTTTTATTTAAATGTGGTAAATAAACAGTTAATCGAAAATTATGATTTAATTGTTTGTTTACATGACCGTATTCGTGTTCCTTACCAATTAATACGCCTGTACTCAGAATTCAAACAACGGTATAAATAAAGTACTAAAATTTAGACAAATGTGATTCCAATAGTTAAAATACTTTTGACATATAAAAACAATAGCAAATGACCTAACATAAATTAGAAAACGTTTTCGATGTGGAAAGTATACAACATAATGTCACATATTGGTTAATAGGGGTTAAGAATAATTTGTATTTTGTCAGGAATATCACACTGGTTTCTAGACTGGCAACTAAAGGCCCGTCGGTGCCCACAAGAGCTAAATGATATTGATGAATTACATTTTGAGGTGACGAATGTTATAGTTACCGTAGAACTGGAGTGGATGAATTTCATTTAGAGACGATGCATTTTATGGTTACCGTGGAATTGGAGCTCAATCTGTGTATCTACTGCAGCGCGCGACGATACAGAAATGATAGAAAATAAAAATCACTGTCTGAAAAGAACGGCAAATGCTTCGTGAGATATATACAATACCTGTGATTCTACTTTAGAACAGGTTTGGTATTTTATCCATCGTCAACAATTATACTTCTGTTTGTTGAAATAATCAGCAACCAGTTGTAGAAAAGAAATTTTATTCCTTTACCGAAGTCAGGCATCTAGTGCCTATCCTCAGAATGTTATAACTATCTCATTACTTGTGAGCTTCAAAACTAAGATGTGTGCCGCATATTGCTGTGGTGATGGTGCTTCATAGTGCCTGAACAACGAATGTATAAAGAAACTGAAAAACAAGTGCAGACATCATGCCAGAAATGGAGCGAATTACCTGATTATCTCCTGTTCTGGCACGATGTGTGCACTTTTGCGGTTTCCTTGTACCATTGTTGCACAGGCACTCTGAACCACGTGACCAAAGCAATATGCTGCTATATCTTAGTTTTGACCCTCGCAAATAATGCGATAATTATCAATCCTGAAGAAGGGCACTAGATGCCTGCAATACAGCGAGCGCCACTACAGCCAGCTAAATAAAAGATTCAAACTACGGAAGGCAATAACTACTGATAGGGATAGTTAGCAAATGAAAGATTTTAATAGAGAACAAACAATGTATTTACCTTAATAGTCATAATATATATAGCAGTTACTAATATACAGTATAACAAATTTCAAAACTCCGCCATCTCTCTCCCCACATCCACCACTGCTGGCGGCTCACCTCCAACTGCGCAACGCTACGCGCTGTTCACATCCAGCTGCCGCTGCCCAACACTACAATGGCAGACAACAATGCAAACTAGCCACAGACTGCACACAGCACAGCCAGTGATTTTCATATAGAGCGCTACGTAACGTTGCCAATAAGAAAACATAAACAGCCTACTTACATAAAGAAAACATAAACAGCCTAATTACATAAAGAAAACATAAACAGCCTACTTACATAGCCCCCATGCTCCCCACAAAAAATTTTACAAATTGTTTTGGGCAGTGGCCAATAATGATTTGAAAAAATTTTTCATATTTACAATAACCAAGATATCAAATGCACACACTTATTTATACAATGTTGGTCAAAAGCTAAAATTTTCTCACAGTCCATAAAGACAGTCCAGATTGTTCATCACAGTAAAATTTCAGTGTTTTTTTTTTTCAAAGTCTGAGCAGTAAAAGACAATGCACACGGAAGTAGTGGATTTCCATGCAGTCTTGAAGAAGTAGTGTTGTCCTTCCAACTGAAAGACAGTGCGGCGTCTGCTCTGTGATGACCTATCTACCAATCTTCTTCAAAACGTCGAATGACTCTGCTGTGGGTTTGCTCCGTTGTGGCCCATTACCTGTCAGCATGTCAAGAGTCAGCACTGTCTTTCCGTTGGAAGGACAACGCTACTTCTTCAAGACTGCATGGAAATCCACTACTTCCGTGTGCATTGTCTTTTACTGTTCAGACTTTGAGAAAAACACTGCAATTTTACTGTTATGAACAATCTGGACTGTCTTTATGGACTGTGAGAAAATTTTAGCTTTTGACATTTTATCAGTAAGTGTGTGCATTTGATATCTTTGTTATTGTAATTATGATAAAATTTTATCAAACCGTTATTGGCCACTGCCCAAAACAATTTGTAAAATTTTTTGTGGGGAGCATGGGGGCTATGTAAGTAGGCTGTTTATGTTTTCTTATTGGCAACGTTACGTAGCGCTCTGTATGATAATCACTGGCTGTGCTGTGTGCAGTCTGTGGCTAGTTTGCATTGTTGTCTGCCACTGTAGTGTTTGGCAGCGGCAGCTGGATGTGAACAGCGCATAGCGTTGCGCAGTTGGAGGTGAGCCGCCAGCAGTGGTGGATGTGGGGAGAGAGAGTGGATGTGGGGAGAGAGATGGCGGAGTTTTGAAATTTGTCATGAATTGCTATATATTATGACTATTAAGGTAAATACATTGTTTGTTCTCTATTAAAATCTTTCATTTGCTAACTATCCCTATCAGTAGTTATTGGCTTCCGTAGTTTGAATCTTTTATTTAGCTGGCAGTAGTGGCGCTCGCTGTATTGCAGTAGTTCGAGTAATGAAGATTTTTGTGAGGTAAGTGATTTGTGAAAGGTATAGGTTAATGTTAGTCAGGGCCATTCTTTTGTAGGGATTTTTGATAGTCAGATTGCGTTGCGCTAAAAATATTGTGTGTCAGTTTAAGCACAGTCTTGTATAATTGTTGAAAGGGGACGTTTCAGCTTTTATATTGTTGTTTTATCTTTGGAATTGGCAGCATGATCTAAACCTATTAGGTGTGAGGACACTACAAATCTTTGCTGTATGTAAGCCCCATTAGTGATGTACCGCACTACAGGAAAGCGTCACCACTTCTGATACATCTGCCTAATATCCTGTACCGTCCCCGCGAGCACCCATGTGACGCAACACGACGTCGCATTGATCCGACTAATGTCTGAAGTAGTGCTGGAAGGAACTGACACCATGACTCTTGGGAGACTGTACATAAATCCGTAAGAGTACGGGGGTGGAAATCTCAACTGAGCAGCACGTTCCAAGGCATCCCAGATATGCTCAATAATGTCCATATCTATGGAGTTTGGTGGCCAGCGGAAGTGTTTAAACTCATCGAGTGTTCCTGTAGAGCCTCTGTAGCAATTTTCAGCGTATGGAGTGTCGCATTGTCCTGTTGGAAGTGTCCAAGTGCTTCAGAGAGCACAATCGACATGAATGGATGTAGGTGATAATTCAGGATGCTTACGTGCGTGTCACCTGTCAGAGTCGTATCTAGACGTATTAGGGGTCTCATATCACTCCAACTGCACACACCCTACACCATTACAGAGCCTCCACCAGCGTCAACAGCCCCCCGCTGACATGCAGGGTCCATGGATTCATGAAGTTGACTCGTACCCGTAAATGTCCAACCGTTCGATACAATTTGAAACGAGACTAGTCCGACCAGCCAATATGTTTCCAGTCATCAACAGTGCAATGTTGGTGTTGAAGGGCCCAAGCGGGACGTAAAGCTTTGCTCTGTGCAGCCATCAATGGTACACGAGTGGACCTTCAGCTACGAAAGCTCATATCGTTTCGTTGAGCGGTACGCACGCTGACACTCGATGATGGCCCAGCACTGAAATCTGCAGCAATTTGCGGAATTGTTGTACTTACGTTGAATGATTCTCTTCAGTCGTCGTTGCTCCCGTTCCTGTAGCATCTTTTTCCAGAGACAGCGATGTAGGAGACCTGATGTTTATCGAATTCCTGATATTGACGGTACACTCGTGAAATGGTGCTACAGGAAAATCCCCACTTCATCTCTATCTCGGAGATGCTGTGTCCCATCGCTCTTGCGCCGATTATAAACCACGTTCAAACTCACTTAAATCCCGATAACCTGCCGTTGTAGCAGCAGTAACCGATCTAATAACTGCGCCAGGCAGTCTTATACTGGCGCTGCCGAACGCAGCATCGTCTCCTGCCTCGGTATTTGAATACGCATGCTTATACCAGTTTCTTTGGCGCTTCAGTGTATATAAGAGTCTGGTTTTGGCAATATGGTGAGAAACTACTTGTGACACGCTTGCATGTATGACCACTGCTGTAAGTGTAGCATCTTCAGCGCATATTATCCAGTTATTCCCTCTATTTTCCACAGAGTTGTTTGAGCTCTACGGACTGCGCAAGTGCCCCTTCACAGCGGTAGAGAGAACTTCCTCGTGTGTCACTGCACAGGGAGATAAAAATAGCACACCGGCCGTTTGTTCAGCGAAGACAGGAGCCGATACACGTCACTGCAGTGGGAGTACAAAGTAAAGAAACGACTCCGACCTAGGACCTGGCTGAGTAAACTTCCAGAATTATAAATGCCGGGACGGCCGAGGGTGCCGCTTTCGACGGAGGTTTTTCCCCGGTCTGCTGGGAGGCGCGGGCGCCCCGTCGGAGTTGCCAGGCGGATCCGCAGCGGCGCGCCGCGGCGCTGCGGCTGTCCGTCTGCCGGCCGACTCTCTGTGGCGGCAACTTCTTTGTGCGGCACGCGAGGGACCCCGAAGGGCAGTCGCGTGAGGCATCGGCGGCTATTACCGCGGACGCCGACCTCTGAGCTAATCGCTCTCGGGAAATATCGCGGCCGGCATAAGTTCTCCCGTGACGGAGGAAACTTCTTCCACAGACCAAATGCCAGCTTTGGCATACTTCGGATAGACTTGTTGGAAATAAAATAAAAACTTCGACGAGTACGAGTGAAAGGTATGTCTGCGCTTAAAACACAATTATGGTTGAAACAGACAATTTAGTAAAGTGGAAACAAATTCTGTTTAGTAGACAGAGAAATGGACATCCTAGCTGCAAAGAGGCGTTGATGTTCTTCATTGGGGACATGTTGAAAATGTGTACCCCGACCGGGACTCGAACCCGGGATCTGCTGCTTGCATGGCAGAGCCACCGAGCTGCAATCGCACTATTCTCTGTGTCCTCGGTGGCTCAAATGGAGAGAGCATCTGACATGTAAGAGGAGATCCCGGGTTCGAGTCCCGGTCGAGGCACACATTTTCAACATGTCCCCAATGAAGTATATCAACGCCTCTTAGCAGCTAGGGTGTCCATTTAATTCTCATTTCATTCTAGCAAAAGTAGCATCTTCATCAACGGTAACTGTTTTTTCGGGAACAGATACTACCGTCATATATAGAATTGCTGTAGGACTGAACTTCCTCAAATGTACGACTTTAGTGTTAAAAATTATGGAAATAAATAAAAATAAGTCGTTTTTAATACAAGTCTATTCAAATATGCGTACGTTTCAATAGAAGATAGACAGTATTCTTTTTTTTTCATTAACATTTTAAACAACAACATAACAGTTTCGTCAAACTTGACAACGGAGTGTCCCATATTTCTATGAAGTTCATCTGCGTAGCACTAGTAACAATGAATGTTCACTTAAGATTGGATTCCTCACCACTGACGATGACGAAAGGAAAGTGATGTGGGGCACAACAACTGTCTTCCTCTACAGCTGCCCAATAATCGTCTTCTATCGGCACCTTCTAACCTGTAAATGGGACAGCTGCCCATGGGACAGCTTCTCCTAATAACAAGGGAATTGTCCAATCCAACATGGCGAATTCTGTCCTGAAATTTTTAATTTTTTATGCTGGACGAATACGCAAGAAAACACAATATAAACATTTTAAACCCTAAGATACACTGCAATTATTTAAAAAATGCTGAAATTTGACAAATTAGTAGTTCTCTTGGCGGCTGGACAAATGCATACAGCCGTAGCTGTTGGAGACAGCGCAAGTGTAACACGGCAGGCACATATCCTTAGTTGACGGTCATCGGTAGACAGATAACACGGAGTGAGGGAAAGGATCCATCTTGGAACAACAAACATATTAGGAAGTTGCTAAGAAAGCAGAGAATTTTGCACAGTCGTTTTAAACGTAGTCACTGCCCCGCTGACACACAGAAATTATGCGAAATGAAAGCAGCTGTCAGATGGACAATGAGAGACTCTTTTCACGAATTTGAAAGCAATATTGTATCTGCAGATTCTAAAAATAACCCCAAAAAATTTTGGTCGTACGTAAAATCTATGAACGCTACAAATAATTCAATACCTTCTCTTGCTGACAGTACGGGTAATGTAACTGATGATGATAAACAGAAGGCCGAAAATCTGAACCTAGCTTTCAAAAACTCGTTTACGATAGAGGACTGCAGCACCATTCCCCCTTTCAATTATCGAACAAAAGAAAGGATGGCTGACACAGCGTTTAGTGTATCTGGGATTGTAAAGATCCTTAGACGCCAGAAAGGCATCTGGTCCAGACGGTATCCCCGTAAGATTTTATGTTGACTATGCAACAAATTTAGCTCCATTCTTATCCGTAATCTATCACAGATCATTGGAAATGTGGAAAGTTCCACGGGACTGGAAGAAGGTCCAGGTCATAGCAATCTATTAAAAGGGTAGAAAATCAGATGCACATAACTAGCGGCCAATTTCACTGACATTGATTTGTTGTAGAATCATGGAACATATTTTGTGTTAAGACATAATGACCTTTCTACACCCTGAGAAGCTCATCTGCAGGAGCCAGCACGGTTTTAGGAAACAGTGGTGATGCGAGACACAGCTGGCCCTCTTTGTGCATGATATACAACAGGCTCTAGATACCGGCTCCCAGTTTGATACCATATTTCTCGACTTTCTAAAGGCGTTCGACTCAGTTTCGCACTGTCGCTCGCTACAAAAAGTGCGCGCTTACGGTCTATCAAATGACATATGCGGTTGGATAGAAAGTCTTCTAACAGACAGGGAGCAGTATGTCGTCCTGAACGGGCTAACTTCAGGTGTATCCCAAGGCAGCGTAATAGGTCCTCTGCTTTTTACGATTTACATAAACGATCTGGTTGATGGTATTGACAACGGCCTTAGACTTTTTTCCGATGATGCTGTAGTCTATAGGAAAGTAGTATCACACAAAAGTTGTGAACAAATCAATGAGGATTTGCAGAAAATAAATGCGTGGTGTAATGACTGTCAGTTATCTCTCAATATTAGTAAGTGTAATCTACTGCGTATAACAAGAAGAAAATCCCCATTAATGAATAAGTACAAAATAAATGATCAGTCTTTGGAAGCGGTAGCATCCGTCAAGTATCTGGGTGTTACTATTCGAAATGATCTCAAATGGAATGATCAGAGTACACAAGTAACGGGTAAGGTGAACTCTAGACTACGGTAGAATCCTGAAGCGATGCTGCCCTTCAACAAAGGAAATAGCTTACAATACGTTAGTTCGTCCAGTCTTGGAGTACTGTTCGTCTGTATGGGACTCTTACCAGTTGGGTCTGATTGAAGAGATTGAGAAGGTCCAAAGAAGAGCGGCAAGATTCGTGACTGGTACATTTAGCCATGGCGAGAACGTTATAGATCTCATAGAAAGTTTGACGTGGGATACACTTGCAGATAGACGACGCGCTAAACAGAAGGGGCTGCTCACTAAATTCCGAAATCCAATCTTCACCGAGTATGTAGAGCATATATTATTACCACCAACTTTTAAATTGCATAATGATCAGCATTCAAAGATAAGGGAAATAAGAGCTCGTGCTGAGGCGTTCAGACAGTCGTTTTTCCCTCGCACAATCCACGAGTGGAACAGAGGGGGGAATTATGACTTACGCGTGCATTGTGCCCTCCGCCACACACCGCTTGGTGGCTAGCGGAGTATATATGTAGATTTAGATGTAGAAATACGCTATAGTAATACGTAAAGCGAATTTCAGTTTCCGTTGATAGTTTCTCTGGGATAACTGTTCGAAGTTACTACTTGCTCGAATTTATTACTCTTTTAATATCCATAACCCATAACAATTAACCGTTCCTTTTGTTGTATCGCTAAACGTTAACAATGGAGTTAATTTTCTTTGTAATTTTTTCATAGGTAAATAGCATCTGTCTTTTAGCACATTTCAGAGTTTCACAGTAATCTCGAATTCACTCATTGTTTGAAACCTTGTAAAAATGGAGAATAATGGACATGGTACACAATGGAAATCATCTACGTCACGTGATGACCTACATTTGTGTTATTTAGTAGTAATTTCTACGACATGAGTTCGAATGATGTCGCCATTTCGCTAGAAATTGTGGAAACAATAGAGCAAACAGAAATTAACTCGTGCGACCCCATGAACTGTCCTTCGAACGTTGATTATTGAGCTACTTAAAATCTACAATAAAAATAGAATACCTTGCTAGCACAAATAAAACGGTCCAGTAATTGATTACAGTGATTAAAGCAGCCACATATATTTTGGTTAACAATGGAGGGAGAACAAATATATAAATCAGCAGTGTGCAAAGCTTTTTTCTTTTCGTAAATCAAAATATCAGTTGTATACATGGAAGAAAGATTTGTATGAAGTATGTGCCATAATAAAACTAAAAAAAATGTGTTTGAAAAACAATTCAAAAGATTTAGAAGGTTGGCAAGAGTCCAGTGCACCATTACCAAAGGAGACCTGTGAGACCGGGTGCTCTGAATAGAATTTGAGATGGACATTACCGATTTCAAGGCCTCTTTGACAAATTTTACCTGAAATAAATGTGCAGATGAGATGCCATTAATTGAAAATACGAGTGTAGCTAACGTTAAGTCGAAGCTTCTTGTTATCCCAAAAATGTCGCATATAAAGCCAGTCAGCCAGGTTTCGTGCATACTACAAGTCATCATTTCGAGCAAAGACAGACAGTCACTTGTGCAGCTGATGAATGCTGTGACACATTCGTATACAACAGTACTAGTGACAAATATCAGTGGAGTGCTATTGCAGCAACTTTATAAATGTCTTCAGGAACATGAAGGTAAATTAGGATCAAAAATTTTAACAAAAAAAAGGGACTCCTTACTTGCAAAAATCTTGTAACTGACATAGTAAAATTAGAAAAATGGCAAAGAATGATTTTCATTATACACTCCTGGAAATGGAAAAAAGAACACATTCACACCGGTGTGTCAGACCCACCATACTTGCTCCGGACACTGCGAGAGGGCTGTACAAGCAATGATCACACGCACGGCACAGCGGACACACCAGGAACCGCGGTGTTGGCCGTCGAATGGCGCTAGCTGCGCAGCATTTGTGCACCGCCGCCGTCAGTGTCAGCCAGTTTGCCGTGGCATACGGAGCTCCATCGCAGTCTTTAACACTGGTAGCATGCCGCGACAGCGTGGACGTGAACCGTATGTGCAGTTGACGGACTTTGAGCGAGGGCGTATAGTGGGCATGCGGGAGGCCGGGTGGACGTACCGCCGAATTGCTCAACACGTGGGGCGTGAGGTCTCCACAGTACATCGATGTTGTCGCCAGTGGTCGGCGGAAGGTGCACGTGCCCGTCGACCTGGGACCGGACCGCAGCGACGCACGGATGCACGCCAAGACCGTAGGATCCTACGCAGTGCCGTAGGGGACCGCACCGCCACTTCCCAGCAAATTAGGGACACTGTTGCTCCTGGGGTATCGGCGAGGACCATTCGCAACCGTCTCCATGAAGCTGGGCTACGGTCCCGCACACCGTTAGGCCGTCTTCCGCTCACGCCCCAACATCGTGCAGCCCGCCTCCAGTGGTGTCGCGACAGGCGTGAATGGAGGGACGAATGGAGACGTGTCATCTTCAGCGATGAGAGTCGCTTCTGCCTTGGTGCCAATGATGGTCGTATGCGTGTTTGGCGCCGTGCAGGTGAGCGCCACAATCAGGACTGCATACGACCGAGGCACACAGGGCCAACACCCGGCATCATGGTGTGGGGAGCGATCTCCTACACTGGCCGTACACCACTGGTGATCGTCGAGGGGACACTGAATAGTACACGGTACATCCAAACCGTCATCGAACCCATCGTTCTACCATTCCTAGACCGGCAAGGGAACTTGCTGTTCCAACAGGACAATGCACGTCCGCATGTATACCGTGCCACCCAACGTGCTCTAGAAGGTGTAAGTCAACTACCCTGGCCAGCAAGATCTCCGGATCTGTCCCCCATTGAGCATGTTTGGGACTGGATGAAGCGTCGTCTCACGCGGTCTGCACGTCCAGCACGAACGCTGGTCCAACTGGGGCGCCAGGTGGAAATGGCATGGCAAGCCGTTCCACAGGACTACATCCAGCATCTTTACGATCGTCTCCATGGGAGAATAGCAGCCTGCATTGCTGCGAAAGGTGGATATACACTGTACTAGTGCCGACATTGTGCATGCTCTGTTGCCTGTGTCTATGTGCCTGTGGTTCTGTCAGTGTGATCATGTGATGTATCTGACCCCAGGAATGTGTCAATAAAGTTTCCCCTTCCTGGGACAATGAATTCACGGTGTTCTTATTTCAATTTCCAGGAGTGTATATCCGAAACATGTTCGTACCTTTTACCGACATTATTTCATTGCTTTTGTTGGACTTCAGGAGGACGAGGAAAACACGGAAAATGTAATTCGTATTCCACGCGAAACTAATAAAAAAAAAGTTCAACAGATTTGAGTATTTTTCAGATAATTTTCGGGAAATATAATATCCATTACCTCTTTGTCATTTCAGGTTTATCAGCATAAAGGTATTCTTAAACATCAATAATTTCTGTACATTCATTTTCATCACCAAATTTTTCGAATTTGATCAAATATGCCCGGCACGCAGCACAATATGCAAAACAAGGGCCACTAACATTTTTTACTCCATTCCAGCATCGTCTAAATAAAACTAGTGATTACTGTGAAGTGCCTGAATGCATTATTTTTTCTCTTATTATATGTACTTGGTTTAAGCAATGTTGGTTTTCGTAATCCAATAGATACTTCCCATGTTCGTTACTGCTGTGACAAAAAAAGGGCTAAAAAGGATCTGGGTATCCCTGAAAATAACATAAAATGACTGTCCTAAGTTATGTAAAACTGAGAATACCCAAAATTTAGTAAAACGTATGTCATAATATTTTACTCTTTTAAGGTACCAATCATGAGCCGGGCGCTTGCAATGAATTGCGATCTGTGAACAAAGTACCCAGAAAAATTGTAACGCAAAAAATTTTGAGTTAACCTTACATTTTTCGTACGTATTTGTGTCTAACAAAGTTTATAAATCTGTCGAAGTAGGTAAAAAAACTGCGAAAACCTTACTGGCCTATAGAACTCATTGTTTTGACCATAGTACATCCTGCTGCAGCATGGGAAATAAACAAACCAGTGGAAATACGCTGCCGCCGGAGTTAAAAAACGCGAATATGTTAGACTTGAAAAGACTCTGACTTAGTTTCTACAGGGAATCGTATAACTCTCTTGGAAAATGCTTTCCAGAGATTGAATTCTGAAGTACTCTTCAGACTGAGTAAGTAATTAAATCACTGGAGACTAAGGAGTCTCAGGGAGTGATTAGCAGAATATCTAGGTACTGTGCTGCACATGTTAGCCCTGCATTTAGCCATATTTGTAATGTAAGAATGTAGAGGCTTATCTCACTAGGGGTAAGATAGATACTGCCTACAGGAAAATGAAAGAGACCTTTGGAGATAAGAGAACCACTTGTATGAACATCAAGAGCTCAGATGCAAACCCAGTTCTAAGCAAAGAAGGGAAAGCAGAAAGGAGGAAGGAGTATATAGAGCATCTATTCAAGGGCGATGCACTTGAGGACAATATTATGGAAATGGAAGAGGATGTAGATGAAGATGAAATGGGAGATACGATACTGCGTGAAGAGTTTGACAGAGCACTGAAAGACCTGAGTCGAAACAAGGCCCCCGGAGTAGATAACATTCCATTGGAACTACTGAAGGCCTTGGGAGAGCCAGTCCTGACAAAACTCTACCATTTGGTGAGCAAGATGTATGAAACAGGCGAAATACCCTCAGACTTCAAGAAGAATATAATAATTCCATCCCAAAGAAATCAGGTGTTGACAGATTGGAAAATTACCGAACAATCAGTTTAATAAGCCACGATTGCAAAATACTAACACGAATTCTTTACAGACGAATGGAAAAACTAGTAGAAGCCGACCTCGGGAAAGATTAGTTTGGATTCCGTAGAAATACTGGAACACGTGAGGCAATACTGACCTTACGAATTATCTTAGACGAAAGATTAAGGAAAGGCAAACCTACGTTTCTAGCGTTTGTAGACTTAGAGAAAGCTTTTGACAATGCTAACTGGAATACTGTCTTTCAAATTCTAAAGGTGTCAGGGGTAAAATACAGGAAGCGAAAGGCTATTTACAATTTGTACAGAAACCAGATGGCAGTTATAAGAGTCGAGGGGCATGAAAGGGGAGCAGTGGTTGGGAAGGGAGTAAGACAGGGTTGTAGCCTCTCCCCGATGTTATTCAATCAGTATATTGAGCAAGCAGTAAAGGAAACAAAAGAAAAATTCGCAGTAGGTATTAAAATCCATGGAGAAGAAATAAAATCTGTGAGGTTCGCCGATGACATTGTAATTCTGTCAGAGACAGTAAAGGACTTGGAAGAGCAGTTGAGCGGAGTGGACGGTGTCTTGAAGGGAGGATATAAGATGAACATCAACAAAAGCAAAACGAGGATAATGGAATGTAGTCGAATTAAGTCGGGTGATGTTGAGGGTATTAGATTAGGAAATGAGACACTTAAAGTAGTAAAGGAGTTTTGCTATTTGGGGAGAAAAATAACTCATGATGGTCGAAGTAAAGAGGATATAAAATGTAGACTGGCAATGGCAAGGGAAGCGTTTCTGAAGAAGAGAAATTTGTTATCATCGAGTATAGATTTAAGTGTCAGGAAGTCATTTCTGAAAGTATTTGTATGGAGTGTAGCCATGTATGGAAGTGAAACATGGACGGTAAATAGTTTGGACAAGAAGAGAATAGAAGCTTTCGAAATGTGGTGCTACAGAAGAATGCTGAAGATTAGATGGGTAGATCACGTAACTAATGAGGAAGTATTGATTAGGATTGGGGAGAAGAGAAGTTTGTGGCACAACTAGACCTGAAGAAGGGATCGGTTGGTAGGACATGTTCTGAGGCATGAAGGGATCACCATATTTAGTATTGGAGGGCAGCGTGGAGGGTAAAAATCGTAGGAGGAGAGGAAGAGATGAATACACTAAGCAGATTCAGAAGGATGTAGGTTGCAGTAGGTACTGGGAGATGAAGAAGCTTGCACAGGATAGAGTAGCATGGAGAGCTGCATCAAGCCAGACTCAGGACTGAAGATCACAACAACAACAACAACGAGAGTGTGTGAGTCGTGAAGAGCTGCGAGTTACGTGTGACAGTCCCCTCCTCCATCCCATCAGAGTCCTCGATCTGCGCGCGTGCTAGTGGGCGACAGTGTGAGCTATTAGACGCTTATCATATCGCCAAAAAAACAGCATTAATAGCGAGCAGAAGCACTGTGTGGTACTCACGGACGAGGTCTAGGGCGACGGTGGCGGCGACGGGCGGCGCGGCCCTGGTGTTGGACGCCTGGCAGGTGAGCCGCGCGCCCAGGTCGTCCCGGGCCAGCGGGCCCAGCTGCACGCGGCTGCGCATCGGCTCCAGCTCCTCCTCCTCCTCCTCCTCCTCTTCCAGAAGCTCCTCCAGAGGGTCCACGGCGCCCACGTCCTCCTCCCCCTCAGGAGGCTCCTCTGGCACCGGAGGCTCCGACACCGCCAGCAGCCGCTCTCCCCTCCACCAGCGAACCGTGGGCATCGGCCGTCCTGTTAAGAAATAGGGACATTTCAGTTCAACATTATGCTCTGAGAGAAAAATACAAAAGTGAGCGCGAAAGTATCAGAACATATCAATGTTAGGACATCTAACCCTTTCAGTACAAGTAGTTTCCGCATGAAACCACCATTTCATTAATTTTTTTCTGATGTACCCGTGCCTTTAGTTTTAAACCACTGATGTTGCTGCCAGACAGAGGCATCTGCACTGGAGCATCTACACTGGTATAGGCACGCGTATTCAAATTCAGAGATATGTAAACTGGCAGAACACGGCGCTGCGGTCGGCAACACCTATATAAGACAACAGGGTGTTACATCGGTTACCGCTGCTACAATGGCGCACGAGCGATGGGACACAGCATTTCCGAGGTAGCGATGAAGTGGAGATTTTCGCGTACTACCACTTTACAAGTGTACCGTGAACATCAGGAATCTGATAAAACATCAAATCTCTGACTCGCTGCGGATCGGAAGAAGATTCTGCAAGAACGGGAAAAACGACGCCTGAAGGCAATTATTCAACATGACAGAAGTGCAACCTTTCCTCAAATTGCTACAGACTGCAATGCTGGGCCGTCAACAAGTGTCAGCGTGCGAACCATCCAACGAAACATCATCGTTATGGGGTTTCGGAGCCGAAGGCCCACTCGTGTACCATTCAAGACTGCACGACACAAAGCTTTACGCCTCTCCTGGGCCCGTCAACACAGACATTGCACTGTTGACGACTGGAAACATGTTACCTGGTCGGATGGGTCTCTTTTCCAGTTTTATCGAGCGGATGGACGTGTACGGGTATGGAGACAATGCTGGCAACTATTGTCGAGCGATGTCGTTATCCTAAAAGAAGTCATTTATAAGATGTGCACGATGGGGGAGCGAATTGTCGTCCATGAAGACGACTGCCTTGCCGATATGCTGCCGATATGGTTGCACTATCGATCGGAGGATGGCATTCACGGATCTACAGCCGTTACCGCGCCCTCCATGACCACCAACAGCGTACGTCGGCCCCACATAATGCCACCCCAAAACAGCAGGGAACGTCCCTCCACCTTGCTGCACTCGCTGAACAGTGCGTCTAAGGCGTTCAGCCTGACCGGATTGCCTCGAAACACGTACCCGACGATTGTCTGGTTGAAGGCATATGCGACACTCATCGGTGAAGAGAACGTGATGCCAGTCCTAAAAGATCCGTTCGGAATGTTGTTGAGCCCATCTTTACCGCGCTTCATGGTGTCGTGGTTGCAAAGTTGGACCTCGCTGTGGACGTCGGGAGTGAAGTTGCGCATTATGCAGCCCAATGGGCACATTTTGAGTCGTAACACGACATCCTGTGGCTGCACGAATCGCATTATTCAACATGATGGCATTGCTGTCAGGGTTCCTCCGAGCCATAATCCGTAGATAGCGATCATCCACTGCAGTAGTAGCCGATGGGCAGCCTCACCGAGGCATTTCATCGACAGTTCCTTTCTCTCTGTAAATCCTCCATGTCCGAACATCGCTTTGGTTCGCTCAGAGGCATCTGGACACTTCACTTGTTGAAAGCCATTCCTGGCATATTCCTGGCATAAAGTGACAATGCGGACGCGATCGAACTGCGGTATTGACCGTCCATGCATGGTTGATCTACCGACAACACGCGCCGTGTACCTCCTTTCTGGTGGAATTACTGGAACTGATCGGCTATCGGACCCCCTCCGTCCAACAGACGCTGTTCTTGCATGGTTTTGTCATCTTTGGGGGGGGGGGGGGGGCTTTAGTGACAGCTGTGAACAGTCAAAGGGACTGTGTCTGTGATACAATACCTACAGTCAACGTCTATCTGCAGGAGTTCTGAGAACCGGGGTGACACAACACATTTGTGTGTGTGTGTGTGTGTGTGTGTGTGTGTGTGTGTGTGTGTGTAGAAAAAAAAAGGAACCTGTTACCGTAGTTTCCAACGTGATATTACAGAAGTTTGCGTCGTTGTTGGTAACGAAACGGTTAGACTGGTGATTCACAACCCTTTACACACTGGTTACAGACGTGAATGACTCCTTGAGAACAACATGGCGGGACGTTTCAGGACTCCAATGAGAGATGATCCGCATATATACATGAGAAGGAAAGCAATCGTCGTCTGAAGCTAATGACTTTGCAATAACTCCTAAACCTGAAGATGATCAGGCCGTACTGTATCACGTTTACACTCATGTCCTTGTAACTTTATAGTCACCGTTTGTGGATTCATACAAGGGACGTCTCTCATTAAAATATGTAACTCGAAAGGGGACAATGTAACATAGTCGTCGATGATATAATCCTTTCTCCTTCTGTTTGAATGTATTTGTTCCGGCCACGATATATTACCAGAGAACCAATGGGAATTTGCTACGTATTGTCGTTATATATCACGTGTCAAACTGCTTCGTGCAAAAACCGTTTCACTCGCTATCAGAAGTAGGATCGATGCTACTGTCACATGAGACACACCAATTTGATTGTAATGATGAAGAGCTTGTTATTTGTAATAATGTACCGACATGGGAAATATCTGTGATCATAAATATGATCTGAAAATGTACATCATAAATGAAAACACAGGATATCATTCATTTCATTAGCACTGGAACATATGAATCTCGCCTCAAATACCACTGGGACACCCATGTCCAACCCCTCATGCACTGGAATATGTAACGGCAGGAAATTTTTTTCATATTGTTATCTCTGACGACGACATTAACTGAAATAATTACACATTAATATTACTCGCTCCTACAGAAAAAATTGATAAATTGGTAGTAGGGGGTTAAATAACAGTAATTTCGTAGTATCATACGTACGTAAATATACTCACTCATGACATATCGCACATTGTCCTCCACAGACTGATGTGACGTATATTGCTTACTCCCACACCAGACGACTTTCTAAAATTACTACGGTATGAAAATGAGACATAGTGGAAATCAGTTGATGCAGTGAAATACTTGTACTCGTAATACAGCCAAGGTGGAATATTTAATTGTGTTTTAGTAAATTTGTGGTTGTGGTACACGATACGCAAAAAAGTTTCTGAATTCGTGTTACACAGCCCGATTAATATTTTCGCTGCATTTCTGAGACAATGTAGCAAAATAGCACTGCAATTATTTGAAACTGACCAGATACCTTTTTCTTATGAATAGGAAAAGCTTTGGTAGAATGTAACTCGAATTTTAAGGTCGACGACATCAACATCTATATGTCTATACATACTCACAAGACACCATGTGGTGCATGGCGGAGGGTACCACGTACTACTTCTAGTCATTTCGTTTCCTGTTCCACTCGCCGGTAGAGAAAGGGAAAAACTACTATGTATATGCCTCCGCAGGACCCCAAAATTTCTCCTATCTTCGTGTTCCTTATGCAAAATTTACGTTGGAGGCAGTAATATTTGAGCCGTGGTGCGCCTTTTCTGGCACACCAGCTCTTTGGCAGTACTGTCGATTACCCGACTGTACTACTATCTTTGCCCATGTGTAATCTGGCGGCGGGCATTTGCGGTAGGCGAGTTGTTCGCCGGACTCGCTACGAGGCGCTACGGCGTGCTTGAGGGGACGACGGGGCAAACAAGCGGGCTCGGGCAGCGGTAGCGCGGCCGGTCTACCTTGCAAGATGGTCGCGAGTTTGTGGTGGACCTGTCGGATGTCAACTTCGGGCGCTGCTCGTCGCATTGCTTTGGGGCCTGTTTTCTCACAGAGACCCATCCCTCGAGACCATCTCCAACAACGCTCTCCGTCGTACGTGTAAGTGGTTTTGGTGCCATCGTTTCGTCAAACGATTTGCGTTGCAGCGAGTGTACTTCTTGGTCGGGTGACAGCCGGCAGAGTCTTTGTGACTGTATGCAGACCAGCATTTACTATTTTGCTTTAAAATCCCCTGGTTGGATGGCTATTAAAAAGCAGATTAGCACGAAGGCGAGCGTATGATTTTGGGTTTATCGCCATCAAGCGACGTCTCTGCTATATTACGGCAACTTTTTTTCTGTGCTACCAGTTATTCTGTTATTACTGAAGCTTGTATTTGGTAATGCTACTCATTTATAAGTACTTCCTTATATACGTGCACTCATTGAATGCACTCACTCAACAGTAATTAGTTTGTGTATTTTATCGATTTATTAGCGTATATTGATTGATGTTTGGTTGGTGTTTGCCGTGTCTTCTGCGGTCTGTTTGTTACAGTTCCTGTGAGCTGGGCTGCGTGCGTGCGGTGCCACGTCCCGCTTCCGTGCACAGAAGCTGTGACGAGCCGTCTAATGGGAACTGACTCCCGGTTGAGCCCCGACGTTTAAGTGTTATTTGGAAGGCTGGTCGGCTGCTTCCGACATTTAAGTTAAGTCCTCCTCGCCCCATTTTTTTGGAAAGGGGTTTTAAGCTCGTTGCTTATGGATTGTTATTATAGTCACATGTTGTGCTGGTTGGGTTTCTGGGGGTTGTAAACGAACTGATGCTTTTGGTAAATTACCATCATATTCTATTTTTTTTAAAAAATTGGTGCCGTTTTTTAAAATCAGCTTCGTACTGTAATTTATTTGAAATCTCTGTGGGTTAACTCTTTAAGTCTGTTGGTAATTGTTATCTGCTGTCTTTCTTGAGAAGCAATATATATATATATATATATATATATATATATATATATATATATATATATATATAAAGAAAGTCGTGTTAGTTACACTATTTATAACTCAAGAACGGCTGGACCGATTTCGCTGAAAATTGGTGGAGAGGTATCTTAGAACAAGGAGACTGACATAGGATACTTTTTATCCCGTTCGATCGCTATAAAACGTGGTATAACAAAAACGCATCTGGCATGGGATAACAAAACGCCAATGTTAGCTAAACGTCACTATAAAACGTGGTATAACAAAAACGCATCTGACATGGAATAAGAAACTGCAAACGACAGATAAACGTCTATCGAACCATACAATACAAGGATAAAATGTGAGAAGATATTTTACATTAAATTCGTGTCAGTTCTAGAAATCGAGATCTTGAAATGAATGAGCAGATACATAATCGGGCTTTACTCTTGATCGAAGAAATGTGTTACCTCATGTGCGGAGGTTTATTAGTCAGGTTAGGAATGCCAGCGCCAAATCGTGAAATGAATGACGCATTTAATCGAGAATTGGAACGGGAACGTGAATATGATCACCAGGAATTAGATCCCGTAGTTCAAACGATTGTACTCCTGTTGAACCCCCAACAAAAGGAAGTTTATGATATATTAATGAAGGCAATTGATGATGGAAATGGTGGTTTATATTTCCTGGATGCCCCTGGTGGAACTAGCAAGACATTCCTCACGTCAGTAGTTTTAGCCACTGTTCGTGCGAGATCCAACATTGCGGTTGCAGTTGCTTCTTCTGGAATAGCAGCCACATTGTTAGAAGGATGCCGAACGGCTCATTCAGCATTAAAATTACCGTTAAATCTTGAAGCTATTGAAGAACCAACTATGGCCAAAGTTTTATCAGCATCCAAGATCATAATATGGGACGAATGCCCAATGGCACATAAATGTGCATTAGAGGCACTTAACCGAACACTGAAAGATATACGCAATGACTCGAGATGTTTTGGAGAAGCAATGATTATATTGTCTGGCGATTTCCACCAAACATTGCCAATACTTCCAAGATCGACGGCTGCAGACCAAATAAATGCTTGCCTCAAGTCATGAATCTATGGCGCTATGTGAAGAAACTTCAGCTGAAAACAAATATGAGAGTTGCATTACTTAATGATACATTTGCTAAAGAGTTCTCTGAGCAGTTGCTGACTATCGGTAGTGGTATAGAACCTGTCGAAGAATCGAGCGGATTGATTTCATTTCCTCATAATTTCTGTAACTTTGTCTCATCGAAAGACAAACTTATCAACAAAATATTCCCAAACATCATTACTAATGACAAAAGTAATGAATGGTTGAGTGAGAGAGCAATTTTGGCGGCTAAGAAGAAAGATGTAGATGACCTAAACTACATAATGCAGAATGAGATCATTGATAAAATGTATTCATTCAAATCTATTGACTGTGTAACAAATGAAGATGAAGCCACCAACTACCCAATTCAATTTTTAAAGTCCTTGGATGTGCCTGGCTTACCACCGCACAATTTATGCCTAAAAGTTGGTTCCGTTAAAATCATGCTTCGAAACGTAAACCAACCAAAACTGTGCAACGGTACGCGTTTGGTGGTAAGTAAATTGATGAACAATGTTATTTACACGACGATACTCAAAGGAATATTCGAAGGTGAGGAAGTTCTCATTTGGAGGATCCCGATGATCCCAACCGATATGCCGTTTGAGTTTAAAAGACTTCAATTTCCGATCAGTCTTGCATTCACCATGGCCATTAACAAATCACAAGGCCAATCCTTGAAATTTTGTGGTTGAAATCTGGAATACCCATGTTTTTCATATGGTCAATTATATGTGGCATGTTCACGGGTCGGAAGACCATCTGCGTTGTTTGTTCTTGAGCCTGATAATAAAACAAAAAAATGTCATGTATCACAAGGTACAAAAAAACACAAAGAATAGAGAAACATTAAAATACTTCATTTTTTGTCTGTATTTACTAATGAAAAATTGAAGTTAACATCGAAAATCTGATTATTTATTGGCTTTAAGGCGGAACAGAGTTCGCTGGGTACGCTAGTTTGTAATATTTTGTAAAAATATGCCCACATTGATTGCCTTAACCTGTTCTGAATAAACAATGTATTTTGTAGTTGTTGCTTAAGGAGTAACATTACAGGGCAGTTGACCTTTCATCCTAAATGTACCCCTCATCCCCACTTCTGCATTCAGCTTCAAATGCTAGTTATCTTGATTTTATCTATAGTGTTTTGCCGAATGAACGTCATTTTCCCTCCAGGGATCCGCATTTGGGTTCACGAATCGTCTCTGTAACTCTCACTTGATGATCTGATCTACCGGTAATAATTCTGGCAGTACTCTTCTGTTTTGCTTTGTGTCGTCCTTTAATGCAAAATGTGTGGTATCCCAAACAATCGGGCAACACTGAACTAGTATTACACATGCGTTATACTTTGTACATGACCTAAAATTTCCTAAAATAAGCCCAATAAACCGAAGTCTGCCATTCGCCTACCCTTCTACATTCCTTACGTACTCTTTCTGTTTCACATCGCTTTGCAGTGTTACGCGTAGATATGGTGTTTAATGGAGGTGACTGTCATGCTGCACATTACTCACGCTGTATTCGATAGTTACGTGACTGTTTTCCCTACTGGTCTGCATTACTCAACACATTTCTACAATTAGAACATGCTCCCGTTCAGCACACCAACTAGTGTATTCTCCTACACTCACTCAACGACGTTACTTTCCCGCACTCGACAGCATCAATAGCGAAAAGTCGCAGGCTGCTTCCCATTCTGTCCGCGAGGTCATTTATGTATATAGAGAACAAGAGGGTTCGTATCACACTCCCCTATGACACTTCTGACGGTAAGTACGTCTGTGATCAACACTCGCCGTCGGGGACAACGTACTGGGTTATATTACTTAAGAAGTCTTCGAGCCGCGTATCTGGGAACCTAGTCCATATGCTCATAGCTTCGTTAACAGTCGGCACCGAGTCAAACGCTTTCCGGAAATCTAAGAATATGGAATTTACCTGTTGCCTTTCATCCAAGACTCGTAGGCTATCACATGAGATAAGAGCAAGCGATGTTACGCGCGAGAGATGCTTTCTATACCTGCGATGATTTACGAACAGAAGATATAAATTACACTACAGGCCATTAAAATTGCTACACCACGAAGATGACGTGCTACAGACGCGAAATTTAACTGACAGGAAGAAGATGCTGTGATATGCACATGGTTCATGACATTCACACAAGGTTGGCGCCGATGGCGATACCTACAACGTGCTGACATGACGAAAGTTTCCAACCGATTTCTCATACACAAACAGCAGTTGACCGGCGTTGCCTGGTGAAACGTTGTTGTGATCCCTCGTGTAAGGAGGAGAAATGCGTACCATCACGTTTCCGACTTTGATAAAGGTAGGATTGTAGCCTATCGCGATTGCGGTTTATCGTATCGCGACATTGCTGCTCGCGTTGGTCGAGATAAAATGACTGTTAGCAGAATACGCAATCGGTAGATTCAGGAGGGTAATACGGAACGCCGTGCTGGATCCCAACGGCCTCGTATCACTAGCAGTCGAGATAACAGGCATCTTATCCGCATGGCTGTAACGAATCGTGCAGCCACGTCTCGACCAATGAGTCAACAGATGGGGACGTTTCCAAGACAACAGTCACCTGCACGAACAGTTCGACGACGTTTGTAGCAGCATGGACTACCAGCTCGGAGACCATGGCTGCCGTTAACCTTGACGCTGCATCACAGACAGGAGCGCCTGTGATGGCGTACTCAACGACGAACCTGGGTGCACGAATGGCGAAACGTCATTTTTTCAAATGAATCAAGGTTCTGTTTACAGCATCATGATGGTCGCATCCGTGTTTGGCGACATCTCGGTGAACGCACATTGGAAGCGTGTATTCGTCATCGACATACTGGCGTATCACCCGGCGTGATGGTATGGGGTGACATTGGTTACACGTATCGGTCACCTCTTGTTCGCAGTGACGGCACTTTGAACAGTGGACGTTACATTTCAGATGTGTTACGACCCGTGGCTCTACCCTTCATTTGATCCCTGCGAAACCCTACATTTCAGCAGGATAATGCACGACCGCCCGTTGCAGGTCTTGTACGGCCTTTCTGGATACAGAAAATGTTCGACTGCTGCTCTGGCCAGCACATTCTCCAGATCTCTCACCAATTGAAAACGACTGGTCAATGTGGCCGAGCAACTGCCTTGTCAGAATAGGCCAGAACTGTGGTATCGTGTTGAATCTGCATGGGCAGCTGTACCTGTACACGCCATCCAAGGTCTGTATGACTCAATGACCAGGCGTATCAAGGCCGTTTTTACGGCCAGAGGTGGTTGTTCTGGGTACTGATTTCTCAGGATCTATACACCAAAATTGCGTGAAAATGTAATCACTTGTCAGTTCTAGTATAATATATTTGTCCAATGAATACCCGTTTATCATCTGCATTTCTTCTTTGTGTAGCAATTTTAATGGCCAGTAGAGTATTATTTAAGAACTCTTCGAGCCGCCTGTCTGGGAACCTAGTCCATATGCTCATAGCTTCGTTAACAGTCGGCACCAAGTCAAACGCTTTTCCGGAAATCTAAGGATATGGAATTTGTCTGTTGCCTTTCATCCAAAACTCGAAGGATATCACATGAGAAAAGATCAAGCCGTGTTTCGCACGAGAGATGCTTTCTAATACCTGTGATGATTTACGAACAGAAGATAGAAATTACTATATTTGAAGTGAGAACATGTTCAAGAATTCTGCAGCAAACCGATGTTAAGGATACTTGGTTACCGGCCGCGGTGGTCTAGCGGTTCTAGGCGCTCGGTCCGGAACCGCGAGACTGCTACGGTCGCAGGTTCGAATCCTGCCTCGGGCATGGATGTGTGTGATGGCCTTAGGTTAGTTAGGTTTAAGTAGTTCTAAGTTCTAGGGGACTGATGACCACAGATGTTAAGTCCCATAGTGCTCAGAGCCATTTTTGATACTTGGTTACCAATTTTTTGTTCGGTTCGCTGACCATACAATTGTACTTGCTACGACATATATGAAAGGCGACGAAGTGTTTTTGAATCGATGGTCTTGGTGTTCGGTTAATCACAACGGCAACGTATTTTCTGTGATCTTGTGTGTAATCTTAAGTGTCTAACCATATATTAGCCCCCACGTGAACTATCAGTAACAGAATTTCCCCAATTACAGGTGCAACAAGGTGACCTGTTGGAGCTCTGTGTTCAAAAGATGACGAACGTACTGTTGCAACAACCACCACCACACGGACGACCCTTTAACTGCAAGGAAAAAGATTTGTCAGAATACTATCTGAGCTATAAGCGCCTTTCTCAGCCTACACCATTAAAGGTACACCGCCCATTGAATCATTCCTGTCCACTGTTGGACCCGTCTTCTGCCGTCTGTTTCTAAGATAGTTTCCCGAATGCCGTACGGAAGTTTTAAATTTGAGGACGTCGTTAATAAACTCGACAAGCATTACGAGGCACAGTTTCATGTCACTGCGGCGGGATTTAAACTTTTTCGGCTTAAGAAGCACCCTGAAAAGTCAGTAAAGCTGTGCATTGCAACCTTAAAGGGCTAACGAGACATGACAGCTTGAAGTGTTCTTGTGGACAAAATTACAGTAATGTTTCACTACGTGAAGCAATCATGCAGTTTGTGTAATATGCGTTGCTGTCCTCTACTTGCCAGATCTGGAACTGAAAAAAGTTCTGTCAATTGTAGAGTCTCAAAATATTGTGGCCACAACTAATGTAGATTTTGGTGCTCCATCTATTTCTCATGTTCGTATTGCACAAGTCACTCAGCTTAGAGTTAATGTGAAAGTGACTGAAAATAGGGCTCTAATTCTAAGTAAAAATAATAGTTTTCGGTTACATTGTACATGAGGTGTAATTTAGAATAAAGTGTGGAGGTTTTGTTCACAGCCTTTTCCTACTCACGACAGGAAAGCATGGCCATGACAGGAAAGCATGGCCACGATGTGAAGCTAAGTGTTTGAAATGTGAGACGCTAGGCCGTACACAGGCTTCTGTTGGCAACTCCGCCAGGCAAGGCGCCAGTTTAACATACAGCCACAGTGGAGTTCTCAGGAACTTGATGCTATAACGGCCGAGGCAGTGTGGCGGGCACAAACTATGTCTCGTTTTTCCGCTTCCTGGAAACCTTTCACTGTTGTCCACAGCCAGAAGAACAAGTTTGTTGACTACTTAAGATTGGTTCACAAGACAGTTAAATTTCAATTGGACACAGCTACATCTGTTTCCTTGATCAGTAGAGACATATGATATTTTCAGTAGCCCGCGAAATACCAGTACTAGGCATGTTCCATTTGCCATAAACTTTCCGTGATATTATGAAGTGTGTTTCAATTCACGTACTATAATCTAGCAACAGGACAAAATTTTTGGGTTAGACTTCTTTGATTAGATCACCGTGTGTATACAAAACAAAGTGTTGCATATTAGTATTTCGATGCCTCATGCCCAGGTCCTGACTTGTGCAATAAGTACATTGTACTTTTTCATCCAGAATTATAAAGGGCTAAAGACTTTGACACATGCTTTACCGTGAAGGATAATGCACAAGCACGATTTTATCGTACTAAGCGTGTCGCCCATGCTATATGTCGGCAGGTTTCATGGCAACAGCAACGATGGAGAGACCATGGCGTGTGATGTACTTTGGGCAAGTAAGAGACTGCTTGTTTTTCTCTTAGGACAATGTATCTTTGACTTGTTGTATTGTATGTTTTGTGACTATGTAATGAAGTGTTGTTAGACAGGCTAATCGCTGCTCTGCTGTGATTCACGACATGAGAATTTGGTGCCGAAACCCGGGAGACTATTTCCATGATTGCCGTTGTGGAACACGAATTCTGGACGCACGTCACGCGGCAATACTACGAGGGGGATTACTGCAGCGATTTATCACACCGCACAACAAGCTCTTCGACGACAACCGCCTACGTACACAGTTACGTTCAATTGAATTACCACGCAACATGTTTTGTTGTGCCATTTGTAAAGGCAACTGGTTACATTATTGCCGCTCTATACTGCTATTGTGGCTGTTAGATTAGCGCTTTAACGAATTATTATATCCTACGCTACGCCTGTAGGTTGTTTATGACTAGTGCTGTCATCTAGCGACCATCAATTGAACTACTTCGACTAGCGATCCAAAGATAACGCCTTACTAGGTCCAGCTGATCGCTAGCCGACACCGCTTTAAGCTTTGGAGTAATCGGACGGAATGGACATACCAGACCACAAACCACAAGCACACTCTCTAAAGACAAAACGTATGAGAGAAAGAGCAAACATTACGCGACTCGTAGCGGAAGTTGCAAGGTTGTCAGACACATCGAAAAATGGCTCTGAGTACTATGGGACTTAACATCTGTGGTCATCAGTCCCCTAGAACTTTGAACTACTTAAACCTAACTAACCTAAGGACGTCACACACATCCATGCCCGAGGCAGGATTCGAACCTGCGACCGTAGCGGTCACGCGGTTCCAGACTGAAGCGCCTAGAACCGCTCGGCCACGACGGCCGGCCAGACACATCGGGAATCGCGGATTATAAATATTACAATGACAGATTGGGAAGCGTTCTGAACCGCCTCGTTGAATTAGATGAGGATATTCACGAGTTGTTAGACGATGACGAATACGAAGAAGATGTTCTTAAATGCGAAGATTATATAGACACCGCGAAACTCACAATGTCTCGATTGTCTCACGAAATAGAGAAACAGCTTGCGAAATAGGTAGCAGACATAAATACTCCCGACAATCCGCCGGTACAATCTGTAACAATGAGTGTTCCCACAGCTTCAGTCAAACTTCCGCCGACCAGGATTGAGCCTTTTTCAGGCGATATCGAGACATGGGCACGATTCTGGGAGGAGTTTGAGCAGTCGGTTGACAAAGATCCGACGGTAACTACAATTAATAAACACATCTTTCTTCGCGGCTATCTTTCGGGAGAACCAAAGCATTTAGTGGATGGTATTGCGGTGACGGCCGAGACGTACGCCGAAACGAAGAGGATTCTCCGAGTGCGTTATTGCAACAAGGATCGAATAATTCAAGCCCACTTAGATTATCTCGAAGCCATAAAACCAATTCAGCTGTCCACCCCAAAGGAACTTAATTCAACATTCATTGAATGCCAGCGACTTAAGCAAGCTCTCTGGGCACTTGGGGAAGACGTAAATGGATACGGCGGAGTCCTCGCGCCGAAAATTTTACGCGCTTTTCCGGATGACGCATGCCTCCGCTGGATAATTCACGCCAAGTGTACGGGAATATCCGAAGGGGACATTTTGCTACTGATGGAGTTTCTGAATGAGGAAGTCGACGGGGCGCTTACCACGCAGAAGATACGCGGTGAATTTTTCAGCACTTCTAGTAACCTTCCCACAGCGTCCACACTTCACGTACACGCGAAATCTAAAAGATCGACTCCGAAGGATACCAGCCTAAAGGAACCATTCTGCGTCTTTTGCGAATCTTGCGGTCATTGGTGGCAAAACTGTAAGAAGATCGTACGCGTTAATGATCGAATAGATAAACTGAAACTAGCAAACAGATGCTTTCTTTGTCTTCAACGTGGACACAAAGTGTCAAACTGCAAAAAGAAAGAAAAGGCTTGGTGTGTTAACTGTAAAAGGCTGCATCATAAGCCCATATGTGAGGAACGAAAGGATATTAGGAGTACTGCGGTTCAGACATGTGCTACTTCCGTAGGAAAGGTATCTGTCGCTCCCCATGGATACACGTACCTTCAGACAGCACAAGTATGCGTCTCAGGACCTACGGGATTGAGCAGGACAACGCGATGTTTACTGGACGCAGGTAGTCAGTCCAGCGTCATAGCAAAATCGCTGATTGATGATCTTAAACTGCAAACGGTAGACCAACAAGAACTAAACCCTACACGCCCACGCCACCGCAGGCTTGTTCAGTATAATATGAAGGGGCTTTGGCAGACTTCTTCAGTGCCACTTACTGCCTTTGAAAGTACTCACGTTATTTCTCACCAGCCTTCGGTTTCACAACATGTAAAGGGTTTACCAGATACCCGTAAGATTACGCTAGCAGATCCGAAAACCGATTCAACAGAAGATCTTCCCGTGGAGATTCTATTAGGAGGCGATTTTTATTGGAAGATAGTGAAGCACAATTCGCCCACACGCATCTCTGAAACCTTAGTGTTAGTTCCTTCTCTGTTTGGCTGGATACTTAGTCGTAACAAGTCACAAGCCTGTGTGCATGCATCCGTGGTAAATTTTGTTCAGACTGACCGATCTCCTCTACACTCGGACAATGATTTTAGACGCTTTTGGGACTTAGAAAATATAGGGATTACTGCCGATCAGGATCTACCTGTGAACAACAAGGATACGAGACTTCTTGAAGAGTTTAGAGCAACTTTCTCTATAAAGGATCATCGAGCAGTGGTTACACTTCCTGAAAGACAACGTACAGTGCTTTCGAGTAACAGACCGATCGCGGAAAAACGATTCAAGCACCTCAGGAAAAGATTTCAACGTCAAGAGACCTTTAAGCACATGTATTTCGATCTTATGCTAGACTACACTACGAAGGGGCACGTAGAGGTCACTCCCACCCCACTCTCAAGAAAGGAGCTATTTTATCTCCCGCAGCAAGCAGTGAGGAAGGAGAAATACGGAACCACTAAGTGGAGAATAGTCTTTGACGCCTCATCTCACGAAAACAATGCACCTTCTCTGAATGAGGTATTAGAAGTAGGACCGAACCTATTACCAGAGATTCTTGAAATATTACTGCGTTTCAGACTATATTCTACGGCTATCGTCGCGGACATCACACAAGCATTCGTTCAATTAACCTTGAACGAAAAGGACAAAGACTAGACCAGATTCTTCTGGTTCAAAATTAGCAAGGATGAAACAGGAAATCTTCAAACGACGGATGAACTAATAGAATACCGTTTTAACAGACTCCCATTCGGCCTGACCTGCAGCCCATTCTTACTCTCTGCAAGACTAAGAGAACATGCCGACAAGTGTATGACAGCATTTCCCACCGTAGCGCCACTTATAAACAAGACTACATACATGGACGACTTTGTGATCACAGTAGAAGGTGATAACTTGGTGATAACTATATACTTTGAACTTGTAACCCTAATGAAATTGATCAGTCTCCCCTTATCAAAATGGGCTACCAACTGTGAACAACTCCACACTATCTGGAGGGCAGAAGGGCGAGAACTCCACACCCAGACTCAAGTTTTAGGCGTAGACTGGAACACTGCAGGTGACTACTTCTGTGTCGATCCTAGCGAAATCATCAGAAGGTCGTCAGACGAGACGGCCACCAAACGACTTCTTTTACAATGTTCGGCTAAATTCTATGACCCACTCGGACTATTTTCCCCTGATTCTCTTGTTGGGAAATTGCTATTCCAGGACACATGGTGCCGAGGAATTGGCGGGGATAAACTTATACCCTGGGACTTAGGGGCACGATGGCGCACTTGGATATCTTGTTTACCTTCATTGTCACATATACGTGTCCGTAGATGGAAAGCTACAGCTCATGGAAGAGACTCTCAGCTACACGTATTTTGTGACGCCTCGGAAAAGGCATATGGAGCAGCTTTGTACATTCGTACTGTCTTAGATGATGACGTCGTAACCCATTTAGTCTGTAGCAAGAACAGACTTCCTACTATTAAGAAGGTGACATTGCCTCTACTCGAACTTTTAGCGGCAGTAGTTGGGACCAGAGTATTGTGTTGCTTTTGCCGCGCAACAAACTTTAACATTGCCCATGCGACATTGTGGACGGATTCTACAATAACACTAATTTGGATTCGCTGTGATCCTAACAGATGGAAGACCTTCGTTTGTAGTCGTGTAACTAAGATACAAACACACACGACACCCACGCAATGGTAACACTGCTCAGGACCAGACAATCCTGTTGACCACCACTCACGTGGACTATTCGGCTACCAAATGAATTCTCTGGATATTTGGTGGCATGGGCCGCCTTGGCTTACACACCCTCCTGAATGCTGGCCACACGATACTCAACGACTTCCTCCCGAAGAAAAGAGGAAGAAAACCCAGAGCCAAGTCTTGTCGATATCTACGCCAAACAGCCTTTTGAACTTACTTAAATTCAGCTCATACTGGAAGCTCATTCGTATCAGAGCATGGACTCTCCGCTTCCTACACAACATTCGTCAGAAGAATAAATCTTCAGGAGAACTTGCAGCCACCGAATTATCAGCTGCCAAAATGCATTGGATTCGAGTGGGCCAGAGAGATACCTTCCCCAGCGAATTACATGCACTTCAGAATAACTTACCACTGCCAAGAGAGTCAAAAATCGCACGATAAAATCATTTCCTAGAAGATGGACTGATAAGTCTAGGAAGTCGACTGTAGTGCACTAGCCTAACATTTTTTTTTTGGTCATCAGTCTACTGACTGGTTTGATGCGGCCCGCCACGAATTCCTTTCCTGTGCTAATCTCTGCATCTCAGAGTAGCACTTGCAACCTACGTCCTCAATTATTTGCTTGACGTATTCCAATCTCTGTCTTCCTCTACAGTTTTTGCCCTCTACAGCTCCCTCTAGTACCATGGAAGTCATTCCCTCATATCTTAGCAGATGTCCTATCATCCTGTCTCTTCTCCTTATCAGTGTTTTCCACATAATCCTTTCCTCTCCGATTTGCGTAGAACCTCCTCATTCCTTACCTTATCAGTCCACCTAATTTTCAACATTCGTCTATAGCACCACATCTCAAATGCTTCGATTCTCTTCTGTTCCGGTTTTCCCACAGTCCATGTTTCACTACCATACAATGCTGCACTCCAGACGTACATCCTCAGAAATTTCTTCCTCAAATTAAGGCCGATATTTGATATTAGTATACTTCTCTTGGCCAGAAATGCCTTTTTTGCCACAGCGAGTCTGCTTTTGATGTCCTCTTTGCTCCGTCCGTCACAGGTTATTTTACTGCCTAGGTAGCAGAATTCCTTAACTTCATTGACTTCGTGACCATCAATCCTGATGTTAAGTTTCTTGCTGTTCTCATTTCTACTACTTCTCATTACCTTCGTCTTACTCCGATTTACTCTCAAACCATACTGTGTACTCATTAGACTGTTCATTCCGTTCAGCAGATCATTTAATTCTTCTCCACTTTCACTCAGGATAGCAATGCCATCAGCGAATCGTATCATTGATATCCTTTCACCTTGTATTTTAATTATACTCCTCAACCTTTCTTTTATTTCCATTATTGCTTCCTCGATGTACAGATTGAAGAGTAGGGGCGAAAGGCTACAGCCTTGTCTTTCACCCATCTTAATACGAGCACTTCGTTCTTGATCATCCACTCTTATTATTCCCTCTTGGTTGTTGTACATATCGTATATGACCCGTCTCTCCCTATAGCTTACCCCTACTTTTTTTTAAATCTCGAACAGTTTGCACCATTTTATATTGTCGAACGCTTTTTCCAGGTCGACAAATACTATGAAAGTGTCTTGATTTTTCTTTAGCCTTGTTTCCATTATTAGCCGTAACGTCAGAATTGCTTCTCTCGTCCCTTTACTTTTCCTAAAGCCAAACTGATCGTCACCTAGCGCATTCTCAATTTTCTTTTCCATTCTTCTGTATATTATTCTTGTAAGCAGCTTCGATGCATGACCTGTTAAGCTGATTGTGCGATAATTCTCGCACTTGTCAGCTCTTGCCGTCTTCGGAATTGTGTGGATGATGCTTTTCCGAAAGTCAGATGGTATATCGCCAGACTCATATATTCTACACACCAACGTGAATAGTCGTTTTGTTGCCACTTCCCCCAATGATTTTAGAAATTCTGATTGAATGTTACCTATCCATTCTGCCTTATTTGACCGTAAGTCCTCCAAAGATCTTTTAAATTCCGATTCTAATACTGGATCCCCTATCTCTTCTAAATCGACTCCTGTTTCTTCTTCTATCACATCAGACAAATCTTCACCCTCATAGAGGCTTTCAATGATTCTTTCCCCCTATCTGCTCTCTCCTCTGCATTTAACAGCGGAATTCCCGTTGCACTCTTAATGTTACCACAGTTGCTTTTAATGTCACCAAAGGTTGTTTTGACTTTCCTGTATGAGTCTGTCCTTCCGACAATCATATCTTTTTCGATGTCTTCACATTTTTCCTGCAGCCATTTCGTCTTAGCTTCCCTGCACTTCCTATTTATTTCATGCTTAAGCGACTTGTATTTCTGTATTCCTGATTTTCCCGGAACATGTTTGTACTTCCTCCTTTCACCAATCAACTGAAGTATTTCATCTGTTACCCATGGTTTCTTCGCAGCTACCTTCTTGGTACGTATGTTTTCCGTCCCAACTTCTGTGATGGCCCTTTTTAGAGATGTCCATTCCTCTTCAGCTGTACTGCCTACGGCGCTATTCCTGATTGCTGTATCTATAGCGTTAGAGAACTTCAAACGTATCTCATCATTCCTTAGTACTTCCGTATCCCACTTCTTTGCGTATTGATTCTTCCTGACTAATGTCTTGAACTTCAGCCTACTCTTCATCACTACTATATTGTGATCTGAGTCTATATCTGCTCCTGGGTACGCCTTACAATCCAGTATCTGATTTCGGAATCTCTGTCTGACCATGATGTAATCTAATTGAAATCTTCCCGTATCTCCCGGCCTTTTCCAAGTATACCTCCTCCTCTTGTGATTCTTGAAGAGGGTATTCGCTATTACTAGCTGAAACTTGTTACAGAACGCAATTAGTCTTTCTCCTCTTTCGTTTCTTGTCTCCAGCCCATATTCTCCTGTAACCTTTTCTTCTACTCCTTCCCCTACAACTGCATTCCAGTCGCCCATGACTATTAGATTTTCGTCCCCCTTTACATACTGCATTACCCTTTCAATATTCTCATACACTTTCTCTATCTGTTCACCTTCAGCTTGCGACGTCGGCATGTATACCTGAACTATCGTTGTCGGTGTTGGTCTGCTGTCGATTCTGATTAGAACGACCCGGTCACGGAACTGTTCACAGTAACAAACCCTCTGCCCTACCTTCCTATTCATAACGAATCATACACCTGTTACACCATTTTCTGCTGCTGTTGATATTACCCGATACTCATCTGACCTGAAATCCTTGTCTTCCTTCCACTTCACTTCACTGACCCTACTATATCTAGATTGAGCCTTTGCATTTCCCTTTTCAGATTTTCTAGTTTCCCTACCACGTTCAAGCTTCTGACATTCCACGCCCCGACTCGTAGAACGTTTCGTTGATTATTCAATCTTTTTCTCATGGTAACCTCCCCCTTGGCAGTCCCCTCCCGGAGATCCAAATGGGGGACTATTCCGGAATCTTTTGCCAATGGAGAGATCATCATGACACTTCTTCAATTACAGGCCACATGTCCTGTGGATACACGTTACGTGTCTTTAATGCAGTGGTTTCCATTGCCTTCTGCATCCTCATGTCGTTGATCATTGCTGATTCTTCCGGCTTTAGGGGCAATTTCCCACCCCTAGGACAAGAGAGTGCCCGGAACCTCTATCCGCTCCTCCGCCCTCTTAGACAAGGCCATTGGCATAATGAGGCTGATTTCTTAAGCCGGAAGTCTTCGGCCGCCAATGCTGATTATCTATCAAAATTTGGGCAGTGGCGGGGATCGAATCCGGGACTGAAGACGTTTTGATTATGAATCAAATACGCTACCCCTAGACAACGGGTTCCCTAAATAGGGAACAAAAACATCCTGTACTCCATTACGGTTCCCACCACTTCAAACAATTGGTTATTCGAGAGATACACATCCACCTTCATCACTTTGGTGTTCGTTCTGTACTATCCGAACTACGAACCGAATTTTGGATCCCTAGAGGTCGTCAGGCCATCGAAAGAATCCTACATTCATGCCTCGCAATGCAAGATCTTGAAGAATACACGAGGGCAACAGATCGAAGCACCACTGCCACCTGAACGAGTTTCACCTGCTAAACCATTTGCTGTAACCGGAATAGACTTTGCTGGCTAACTATTCGCAAGTGAGGGAAGGAAACACACAAGTCATATATCACTCTTTTCACATGTGCTACCACACGAGCTGTACACCTCGAACTCTGTACAGACTTGTCAACGGACAAGTTTCTTATAGCACTTCAGCGATTCGCCGGTAGACGCGGACCACCCCACACGATATGTACAGATAACGCGAAAGCATTCCACGCCACGAATATGGAACTAGCCCAACTGTGGAAGGCATTAACCACCACAAAAACTTATCAGTTCCTCGCCCAACACGGTATTACTTGGAAATTTATCGTCTCCCGGGCGGCTTAGTGGGGAGGATGGTGAGAAAGAATGGTGGGCACTATAAAGCGTTGCCTACGGAAGGTATTGGGACTCGCAAAGCTCACTGAGGAACAACTGAACACCACCTTGATCAGTATTGAAGCCGTGGTGAACTCCAGGCCCATCACACCAGGAGATGATTGTGATGCAGTCACACCTTCCTATTTTCAGACGGGAGAAAAACTTACGACAATACAGAAGGGACCAGAGCCTTCAGCGAACACGAATTTAACTAAGGAATTCAGACTGATACAGCAACTCTGTGACAGATTTTGGAACCGTTGGATTAAAGAATACCTATTGGAGCTCCGGAACTACCAACGAAGTTAAACGCCCACCGGGACGAGTCATCCCCTTTCGCCCTGCCGACATCGTGCTGATCCAAGAGCACCTCCGTCCGCAACATATGTGGAAGAACGCCAGGATAGAAAAGGTACTATCAGGAAGAGACGGCAGGGTAAGGACGATAATACTCCGGACACCAGAAGGTCACATCATTAGTCGTCCTGTGCAGCTGGCCGTACCTTTGGAGGTCGACCAGGGTGGGGAGGATGTCACAGAGTGATGTACCTTGGGCAAGTGAGAGACTGTTTGTTTACTCTTAGGACAATGGATCTTTGACTTGTTGTATTGTGTGTTCTGTGACTATGTAATAAAGTGTTGTTAGACTGCTGATCGCTGCTCTACTGTGATTCACGACAGCGTGATACAAGCCAGTAGGCGTTGCCCCTGGTAATACTTTAGGAGGTTTATATCTGTGTGCCGATTTCAAAGATGGTAAACACACAAATTGTTGTGGATTCCTTTCCTCTCCCACGAACAGACAGTTTGGGTCAGGACAGAGTCTTTTCAAAGAATTATTAATATGAGACATCTCTACAGTTATCGCTGGACAAGCAGTTCCAGCGGTTTTTCATAAACAATACTAACTTGGAATAGTTTTTTTAAGATTACCACTTACAAGCGCTTCAGCACGTACTATTCTTCTACATTTTCTGGAACAGTTAACAGCTGTTAGTCCTTTCATCTACAAACTATCTGTATGATGTAGATGTCAACGGCTGTACACCTGCTGAACTTCAGGCAAATTTAGAGAGTTACTTCAAGTCCTCACTGAGGATGGCTTAAAATGTAACAGGTAAATGTGTTCCTTCTTCCCTGAAGAACTTAAATAATTAGGACATGTCATAAATGCATAGTATATTCATCCTGTTCATTTGCACTCATCTGTAATTGAAGATTAGCACCAGCCCATAATGAGGAGTTACAGGCTACCATGGGGAAGCTAACATATTACTTTAAGATTACTGCTAACGCTGTGAAAACTGCTGCGCTATTGAACTGGCTGCACTAGAAAGATGTTTCCTTTATGTGGTCACAAAAATGTCAGGACATATTTCAGCAGTGAAAAGAGGCCATGTTAAGTCGTCGTTTTTTCTTTTATTTTGATGCAGCTAAGCCTGTTGTGTAAGCAGTGGATGCATCTTCTTATGGCATTGTAGCACTACACTCCCACAGAACTGGTTTGTCTGATAATCCCATTGTTTTTCGATAGAAAGCTCTCAACAAAGTGCGGTGAAATTATAGTCAATTGGAAAACGAGTCACTGGCCACTGTCTATGGCGTAACCAAGTTCCACCAATACTTATACAATGAAAAGTTCTATTTGATTACAGATCTTTGCTCTTTAAAGAGCTTTGTTCAATTTTTCCAAGCTCATCCCGTCATGGAAAGTACAAGAATGGCAACACTAGGCTTTATTTTGCTGAATTATCAATATGAGTTGTTCTACAGGCCCATTACACAACGTTGAAATGCTGACTTGTTGTCTCTGTTGCCAGTCGGTTTTAATACGGCGTTTGATCGGTCTGAAGAATCATGTCATAAAATTCAAGGTGAAGACATTGAAATTATTCAAAACTTTCTTCTGCACTTTCGGCGTATTGCTCGAGCAAGTGTTTCAGATCCATCTCTTCAGGTCGCTTAGCAATACATGTATCGTGTTTGGCCACGTAGTTTGAACTAAATTCCACGTCCAATGGCACGTCGCTACTTCTTGTATCATAGCATACTGTAAATTTGGTCAGGCGCTTTGTAGCTGTATACAGAGAATTACAATGCACGAGTTGTGATTCCTCCCTCTCTACCGTAGGAAGTTTTGTATTTTTTTACAAGGTCACTGAGCCATGGTTTCCATAAAGCAACTCGACTAACATCATTATATTTGACTGGCATGGACACCTAAATTCAGCAAATGACTGCTTATTACACAGCTTGTGCAGAGGATCAGTCCGCTTCACTGTAACGCTTTTTTCAGTGGCCACATCTAGCTGGACCGTGGCAACGCCTGCACATTGGTTTTCCGGGTCTGTTCTTGAATATATGTTGGTTGCCGGTGGTCGACACGTATGTCAAATTTCCATTTGTATCCCCCATGGCATCCACCAGCACCGTTAGTATTCAGTTTGCTTGTTCTTTTATTTTTCGTATCAAAGGTATTCCCGAGAGCATTGTCTCAGACAACAGAGCACAACTGATGTCAGCCATTGTTCAAAAGTTTTGTGCCGAAAGTGGCATACACCATTCAACAACTGCTCCTTTTCACCGTCAGTCCAAAGGTGAAGCTGAACGGTTTTTTCAAAAGTCACTGGAGAAACTCTGTTCCTCTCTCTCAAGCCTTATTCTTTCCTCTTACCACACCTTGCCATGTGACCGGAAGTCGATATTAGAATTATTACACGGTTATCGTAATCGTATCCCACTGCATCTTCTGTGGCCAGGTCAGACAAGCTTCTACCAGAGGACGAAGTCTTCTTAAACGTTTATGTCAAAAAACAGCGTTGGGAGCAGGGTGGCATCACACAAGTCTCATGTCATTCGACTTACGTCGTTCAGCGTTCCTCTGGTTGCACTGGCGTCACCAGAATCAGCTGCGACTCTCGTCCGTCAGTGATGCTGCTGCATGATAGTGAACTGCCACAAATTTCTCTTATGGAGAATACATCCTGAGGTTACAAATCATAACAATAAAAACGTTCAAATATTAGGATTCACTTTCTGATTCTCTCCCAAACAGCCAGTCTATGTATGCTTGAAAGGTTAAGTAGCTTATTTCTGCCGTTTTCAAGAAACTTCTATTAATTGTCTATTTCTTTATCACCGCTCTGTCCTTGTCCTCCTCCTCCTTCACTTGGTTCCCAAACTAAGTGTGTGTGTGTGTGTGTGTGTGTGTGTGTGTGTGTGTGTGTGTGTGTGTGTGCATGAGTGCGTGTGTGCAAGGAGGGTTCAACCAAAAATAATTCTGCGTTCGCCAGAGCTTCGAAGTCCGTTTACGTAACAGAACTTTAGTAAGCACCGTGCCTTCTCATCCTCAACAGTTGTGTTACCATTGTTATTTCGTTTGTTATTTCCTAATCTATGTTTCTCTTTAATCATAATCTGTATGGAACTAGATTCTATCAGTGACCCAGGTGAAGGAACAATTCCAAGCAGGTATAGAAATTTTGAAAATTATGTTTCACATTGAACCAGACTAATAGGAAAAGAAACAGGAGAGTGGAGATGCACAAACTTGAAATGTATCAAGTAATATCAAAAAATATGATCGACCTCAAGAAAAAAAGAGCTTAATAGTGCAATTATTTCCTGGGGAAGAATAGACAATGATTAAAATTACGCCTATAAATCTTTTCGCAAAAATTTCTAACCTTGTTTGTTTGGACGAAAACTCTGCTTGGAAGTACGAGGCGTGACAAGTAGGACAACCACGTAGGATGAAACATAAAATGTGAAGTTATAGTTAGAACCTTAAACTGAGCGAAATGGCAGGCTACAATAAATATTAGTCAGATGTTTCGTAGAACCAACGATAAACATGCTGTGGGACTGCGATAATTTGGCTCAGAACAATATACAGGATGACTCAAAAGTTTGTTAACATTTGAAAATTCAATAATTCATGGAATAATTTAGGAAGAGAGATAAATATTGACACATATATTTGAAACGAGATGAGGGAAGAAATTCGGTCGTGCCCTTTCAAAGGAACCATCTCGACATTTTCCTGAAGCGATTGAGGGAAATCACAGAAAACCTAAATCAGGATCGCAGGACGCGGGTTTGAACCGTCGTCCTGCCGAATGCGAGTCCAGTGTGCTAAGCACTGCGTCACTTCGCTCGTTTATGAATTCGTGAGTTTTGAGATACAGTTCTGTTAGGTTACCCTATAGTAGTTTCCTTAGGGACTACAAATAAGGTAAGAGAAGTTACCGCAGGAGGGACGTTGCACGTCCCACGTCGGGGATATAAAAGATGGCACAACAAAAACCTGACTCAACATGTGATGACCAGGCTGTTTGAATGACAGCTACCTGCACAAACACCTCTTTCGGACTGCATCTAGCGTTGCCAGTCAAACCTCTAAATACTTCGCGGTCGTACTGATTATGTCGACGGCTTGTAACGAACGTAATATACACTCCTGGAAATTGAAATAAGAACACCGTGAATTCATTGTCCCAGGAAGGGGAAACTTTATTGACACATTCCTGGGGTCAGATACATCACATGATCACACTGACACAACCATAGGCACATAGACACAGGCAACAGAGCATGCACAATGTCGGCACTAGTACAGTGTATATCCACCTTTCGCAGCAATGCAGGCTGCTATTCTCCCATGGAGACGATCGTAGAGATGCTGGATGTAGTCCTGTGGAACGGCTTGTCATGCCATTTCCACCTGGCGCCTCAGTTGGACCAGAGTTCGTGCTGGACGTGCAGACCGCGTGAGACGACGCTTCATCCAGTCCCAAACATGCTCAATGGGGGACAGATCCGGAGATCTTGCTGGCCAGGGTAGTTGACTTACACCTTCAAGAGCACGTTGGGTGGCACGGGATACATGCGGACGTGCATTGTCCTGTTGGAACAGCAAGTTCCCTTGCCGGTCTAGGAATGGTAGAACGATGGGTTCGATGACGGTTTGGATGTACCGTGCACTATTCAGTGTCCCCTCGACGATCACCAGTGGTGTACGGCCAGTGTAGGAGATCGCTCCCCACACCATGATGCCGGGTGTTGGCCCTGTGTGCCTCGGTCGTATGCAGTCCTGATTGTGGCGCTCACCTGCACGGCGCCAAACACGCATACGACCATCATTGGCACCAAGGCAGAAGCGACTCTCATCGCTGAAGACGACACGTCTCCATTCGTCCCTCCATTCACGCCTGTCGCGACACCACTGGAGGCGGGCTGCACGATGTTGGGGCGTGAGCGGAAGACGGCCTAACGGTGTGCGGGACCGTAGCCCAGCTTCATGGAGACGGTTGCGAATGGTCCTCGCCGATACCCCAGGAGCAACAGTGTCCCTAATTTGCTGGGAAGTGGCGGTGCGGTCCCCTACGGCACTGCGTAGGATCCTACGGTCTTGGCGTGCATCTCTTGGCGTGCATCCGTGCGTCGCTGCGGTCCGGTCCCAGGTCGACGGGCACGTGCACCTTCCGCCGACCACTGGCGGCAACATCGATGTACTGTGGAGACCTCACGCCCCACGTGTTGAGCAATTCGGCGGTACGTCCACCCGGCCTCCCGCATGCCCACTATACGCCCCCGCTCAAAGTCCGTCAATTGCACATACGGTTCACGTCCACGCTGTCGCGGCATGCTACCAGTGTTAAAGACTGCGATGGAGCTCCGTATGCCACGGCAAACTGGCTGACACTGACGGCGGCGGTGCACAAATGCTGCGCAGCTAGCGCCATTCGACGGCCAACACCGCGGTTCCTGGTGTGTCCGCTGTGCCGTGCGTGTGATCATTGCTTGTACAGCCCTCTCGCAGTGTCCGGAGCAAGTATGGTGGGTCTGACACACCGGTGTCAATGTGTTCTTTTTTCCATTTCCAGGAGTGTAGAATACTAGTGTTTAGCACAGAGTAGTGACGTTGCACATGTTGCTTAAATTATAATGAAGCAATAGCGTTATTATAACTATAATATTGTAGTTACAGCCCTTCATAATCCTCATGTCATTCTCAATTAATAAAGTTACACTCACGCCACGCAATTTATGTCACTTTCCTTCTGAAGAAAATACGATCAGTGGACTGAAAGCTGGTCAAGATATTTACATAAACTTCTGCGACCGGTTGGCTGTATACTTTATGAATTGAAAATTTATTTACGGCTTCTTCTGTCAGAATTGTTTAAAATTATGGTGCCTCATGTCACTATTACCTTGGGTAGGATCCTGTACCTATTCTTAATTATAACCCCTCTGTCGCTGAGTTGGTTACGAAAAATTATAATGAAATCTGGCCGCTAATTCTATTTCATTATTGACAAAGCTTACAATACTAAATATTAACTGTCTTGCATGAATAAATGGCTTATCAGACTTAACAGAAGAAGGTAATCTTTATCACATAAGGTTATTTTAATTGATAATATTTATTGCGGCATATATTTTTATACTTATTTAACGATTCAGTTGTACGTTTCATTTTTCTGTCTCGATATTGTTGTGGCTTGGCGTATAGCGTTCCATCACTGAATCAACATTCGAAGGGAAATGTTGTTTTATCAGCATTCCGATGAATAAAAGAATGATTTGAATATTTTTGGTCAGGTGGGGCAGTGAATACCTCTTAATGTTAAAGTGTCATGACACTTTCGCATTGTCGTATGCGTGTTATTTGAGTCTCAGTAATTACTGTACTAACCGTTTTTTCTCCAAAATGTATCAGAGAGTGTGTTTCTCTGGAACAGAGTAACCTATTTTTTCAGATGGACACGGAAATTTTGCCTTTATACACGTTACACTTTTAAGTAATCGTACCTGTATGTGTAGTTCTTAATTATTCGAAAGACTCTTCGGTTAACTTCTTAGATATACAGTGGAATAGTCCGTAGTAAACTGGAGACTGCTTTCTTTTGTAATTACTCCTGTTCTTCCCATTTCTGGAAACCATTACCGCCTCATGGCGGTAGAGGGAGCCCTAGAGAGTAGCAACTGTAGACGAGAACAAAGATTGGAATGCATCAAGCAAATAATTTAAGACATAAGTTGCAAGTGCTACTCTGAGATGTAGAGGTTGGCTAGCCGCATCGAACAAGTCAGAAAGTGTTAACTCAAAAAGTATTTTGTACGATGTTTTATCAAAACTATCTTGTTCTTATTTACTTAATGTTGAGTAGGAGAGAAGGCTGTCTTTTTTCGCTCACGTATCTCTTTACAAGAAATCAAATAACGACTTTGCAGTATTTGTGTTATTCCTTTGGAGGTGCATGCACCTCCAGGGCCACTAGTATCGTAATTCGGAGTAACACAGGCGAAACAATATTGTATTTATCCGCCGACACAGAGCAAACGACTTTCAAGTAGATTGTCTCTCCTGTACTGGAATATTCAATACTCATAGTGGATGTAGGAGTACAAGCAAGGACGTAGCCAAACGAGGGGTTGAGGTCCTGGGGTTCCGGACAGCTCTCACGGCTCCCCCTCCCCATATCGCCTAAAATGAAACTATACACGGTCTAGTTGCCGTTAGTGAAACTGAAAGATATTTTGACTTCCCATCATACAGCGAAAAAGGAATATGCACTACCGACAGTGAGCAAGGCCAGAGCCAGATTTAAGCTATCTATACGTCCAAAGCACTATCGGCTGTGGCCCATTACTATTTTATGGCCCATTACTATTTTATGGCCCATTGCTATTTTAGCCAAGACGAATTTGGTGGCCTTGCATGAGCACAACTATTCTTGTGTTAATCAGTTCAGTTCTTACTTGCAGTTGAATTTAATGTAAGGGCTGCTATTCACTGTTTTTCTGGTGCGTACTGTTATGATACTTTCTATTTATAGGTATTTATGTAACAAGAAAGGAGAGAAAAACCGATTCTGATTGGTCTATTTGAGTTATGATAATTTAAAAATATGTACGCACTACTATAACAGCCTAATGACCCACCTTCAGCTGTTTAATGTTAGCACTGGATTCGTTATTTGGATAATGGTAGAACTTCGGGGTTGCAATAATTCAGTATTTCACAAGCCAGTACGGCGGTAAATTACATTACAAATAACCTTGTATTAAAAACATTGTCTTGAATTTTTCTGTGTCGCCCAAAAATCGCGTTGATTGACAAAAATATCGCCCAAACGGTAGTGTTTGCATTTTAAAAAATTTTCCCATGTTTAAAATTTGCTTCCTATTCTATCATTAAGTGACCAAATGCAAAATATCACCCAATGAGGTCACCCGCGTGGTTCTCAATTAAAAAAACCAGTTTTAATAAAATGATGGGAAGGGGTATGTGAAAGGCGAAGGGGGCATATGATTACTGTATTTTCTATAGTTCGTTGGTTTCCAAAAAAATCTGCAGCGGGTTGATCGAATTCTTCAGGGCCGACTGTGTCTTGCATCCCTCCATCCCCCTTTCTTCCAAAATATATTTACTCTCTTGTAATACTATAATAACTGTACCAGGAATTCCATGCGCCATGAAACTTTAAAATAAGAATGCAGTCATGCTCTATCAGATGACTAATCATGCGCAATGAAACGAAAAACGTGCCAGGTCAGAATTCAATATTTTCTTGTGATAAATTTTATTTTATATAAAAAAGACGTAAAACAATGTATTTTCTCAAATTCTCCACCGACATGGCGTAGCTATGCGCGTTGAGGCGCTGAGCAAGCAATCCCTGCATTCGCAGGCGAGGTGGTTTAAATCCATCAGCTGACAGCCTAGAAAATGGTTTTCTCTAGTTTCCCATTTTCAGTTTAGGCAAATGCTGGGGTTTGTCCCTTACTGTCCTTCCGACAGCTTTTCTTCAAAATGGTTCAAATGACTCTGAGTACTATGGGACTCAATATCTGAGGTCATCATTCCCCTAGAACTTAGAACTACGTAAACCTAACTAACCTAAGGATATCACACGCATCCATGCCCGAGGCAGGAATCGAACCTGCGTCCGAAGCGGACGCGCGGTTCCAGACTAAAGCGCCTACAACCGGCCGGCAAAACGTTTCTTCCCTGACAGATTCTAGTTCTCATAAAGATGCTGCTCCTCTGTTTAAATGAACAGAGCTGCATCGAAGGTGAGCCGAGCATCTCTTCACAGAGACTCCCGGCACTAAAAGCCACGCTATTAGTAAATAATAATCCGAATCCTCCTCATTTAGGATAATCCTTTTGTCTGCCAGGACATTCTTTTACACAGAAAATGATCATTCTACATTGCATTAGGTGAGAAATTTTTAGTGAAACAAGGAAATTTAGAAAAGTGTAAGACTCAACATTTTCAGATCATTTGAATTTTCCATAAATTTAGACAACATTGTCCATAAGAGAACAGCGATCTCGTTCTGTAATTTGGTTAAAATAACAGTCTAGAACGCAGTTATGCATATTTTAAGTTAAAGTCAAAACCGGTCACAATAAGTAAATATCACTGCGATATAGACTGTTATTTTAATCAGACTCTGAATTTTCACCACAAAACATTGTTCTAACTTATCTGTCGCATTCCAAAAGCCCTGTCGGTGATAATCACGGTGTGTCAGTAAATCAACTCACTGTCTCAGCTCATATTCACGCTTAAAGAAGAATATAAAACAACCTTAGGGTAAAGGGAGATTGGAGCAACTGCTTCTTAGTGGTTTGCCAAAATACAGCACTCCTAAGTAACGAGGTTACATCACCTCTTGGTGAAAACTCATATATCATCGTTGAATAAAATAATCTATCGTCTTTCATGTATATTTTCCAAATTAAAGAAAAAAAAAGAGTCAAATGTGACCCCACCAACCGTCGAAAACTGGCTACAGCACTGATCCAGGTTGTAGACGCATGGCTGACGACAATGGGAATTTGGGTTTTGGCCGTAACTCGTGCATGGATAACCAGTGGTAAAGAGACCGCTCACGATAATCGGAAAATCTAGGTTCGTGTCTTCATAGGGCGCTAAACCCGCTAGGCAGGACAGGTAATAGGATTGTGTAAAGGGCCAAGCGTTGAAATCTTAACAAGATAAATACCCATTTTAGATAGCAATAAAATAATTCAATTAAAACATACGCAAAGTGCGATACAAATGGCTGAGGGCCACATTCAAATTTCAAAACTTAAGAATATATTACCATAGACCTTTAAAAGCAGAAGGCCAGCATGTTTAACAACAAGAAATCTTATAAATCAACAAGATAAAAATCCAATTAAGATAGCAACAAAGAAATTTAATGAAACAACGTATGCAAGGTGCAATACCAATGGCTAAGGGCCACAATAAAACTTAAAAATTTCAAAATATTTTACCATAATCCTTAATGGCAGAAGGCCGCAGTGTTTAAGCTTGAAAGATAAATTAAAAAATTTATTCGCAAAATTTTAAGGAACAAACAATAACTATAAGCCTAAAATTGGAAATAGCTGACAACAGATAATTAAACAACGGTAGCACTCAGAAGGCCGCCAGGGAGGTCGGTCTACCCTCGTTCACTTAGATAAGACAGGTGGTGAGCCCAGCTATACTTGATGCGTCGGAACCCAACTAGAGGGCAGCCACGGACCGATCGACACAACAACTTGCTTCCCGTCAATCAGTACTTGAGAACCCCAAACGGCAATGTTACAAACGTAATAATCCACAATGCAGTACGTATTAGTTGTTAAAATTACACACCATGTTGGACAGCGACAACAGGTGAGGAAAGGACGTTGCCTGAAATTACGTCAGTGCCCAGGGCAGGTAACAAGAACACTAACGGCCACAACACAGAATTCCATTGGTGCACTGACATTGTAGTCGACCAAAATAGTTAATTGCACCACATGACGGCTAAATCTCAGCAGTAGAACCACTCGGTGTTGCTCACCGAAAAACCTCCCCAACAGCAACTGACCCTTAACATAGACAAATGTATTGTATAGCGAATACATAGAAAGAAGGATCCTTAATTGTATGATTATATAATAGCAGAAGAAACACTGGTAGCAGTTACTTCTGTATAATATCTGGGAGTATGCGTACGGAACGATTTGGAGTGGAATGATCATATAAAATTAATTGTTGGTAAGGCGGGTGCCAGGTTGAGATTCATTGGGAGAGTCCTTAGAAAATGTAATCCATCACAAAGGAGGAGGCTTACAAGACACTTGTTCGACCTATACTTGATTATAGCCTATCAGTGTAGGATCCGCACCAGGTCGGGTTGACAGAGAAGATCCAAAGAAGAGTGGTGTGTTTCGTCACGGGGTTATTTGGTAAGCGTGATAGCGTTATGGAAATGTTTAGCAAACTCAAGTGGCTGACTCTGCAAGAGAGGCGCTCTGCATCTCGGTGTAGCTTGCTGTTCAGGTTTCGAAAGATTGCGTTTCTGGATGAGGTATCGAATACATTGCTTCCCCCTGCTAATACCTCCCGAGGAGATCACGAATGTAAAATTAGAGAGATTCGAGCGCGCATGGAGGCTTTCCGGCAGTCGTTCTTCCCTCGAGCCATACGCGGCTTGCGGAGTATAAATGTAGATGTAGATGTAGCAAACCACCACGAATAGACGTGGCTTGGGTAGTTGATACCACTACTGTACTTTGACGTCCTGAGTCAGCGAACCACAAAGCTCGTAGCTATCGGATAGCTCTACCTACACACGCTCCGACACTACGCAGGGACTGCCAGCGGCCCCAGCCGACTGCACCGCGCGGAGATAACTTCCCTCGTCCGCAACAACCGACCGACTCCTGATGGTCCGTTCGCGACTGCTGTTCCGTTGCGACTGCACTGCTGGTGCGTCTCCCACTCACTTCCAGACACACGACGGCGGAAATACTGGCTCGGACCCAACCATACAGAGGAAAGACGCCCACTGGCTAAACGACATTCCTGCACCAGGAAAGGACCGACCCAAGTTCCACAAGATGGTAATTGAACGGGCCCAGAAGCGTTCGGAGAACCAGTTACACATCGCCCGATCAGACGACCGACCTCTCAGAGGCAGTACACCGACAACATTTAAAATCACTTGTCAAAGGAAAGGCCGACCGGTGTGGCTGCAGGCGCTGCAGTCTTGAACCGCGTAACCGCTACGGTCGCAGGTATGAATCCTGCCTCGGTCATGGATGTGTGTGATGTCCTTAGGTTAGTTAGGTTTAAGTAGTTCTAAGTTATAGGGGACAACAGATGTTAAGTCCCATAGTGCTCAGAGCAATTTGAATTTTGTCAGAGGAAATAACGCTAACTACACACACGACCTGACAAACACTTGCACGAAGACCTAAACGGTACCAAACAGTAACTAAGCACGTATGAAGACAAATCAAGAGTCGATGCACACGCACGCACGCACACACACACACACACACACACACACACACACACACACAGCCGACTCATGAACGATCGGCGCGCCAAAATGCGCCGTCCGGTTGGACGACCGACCGAAGATCCACCAAGACCGTGGCCCGGCTCATGTGCTGCGTGGCGGCAATGGTCGGGCGAACCATGTCGACGCACAGCTCACTGTCGCTCCAACCCGACTGCACTAGTGCCTTATTACATCTCCCGACTGACAGGTTCGGACTGCGCTCCAGACGCGTTCCAACTGACTGGCAGACCCGAACTCGCCACCTGAACTGCGACCAACTCACTTCAACAGACAACGAGCGGAATGTAATAGCAGCCGAACAAATATACTATAAGAGGGGATATATCAATACGCACTGCTAGCGCCGGTCACGGTCAGGTAAAGCAGCAACTCAGTGATAGTAGTAATTTATATTAACATATCGAGGTGGAAGTAAGTTAAAAAACAGGATTTAAGATAGATGATGGCGGGAACACGAGCCACACACGGCTCACACACAGTTCCACTATCGTCATTCCTCTCTACAGCTGATGGTTGTCAATATTCGCAGTTCCCAATACATTTAAAATAAATCAAATCACGATGAACATCAAAATGATGTCATGTTAAGTAATTTACGAAGTGTTTTTGTGACACATCACATGCAGGCAGAATGGAGTTCAAATTAGAGGTGAATCTCCAGGACTCAGAGCTTTTGTTGTTCCACCGCAACATGGAACGTTTGCTATGGCTGTTCGATAATCTGTCACCATTCTTTGCTGTATGTATATATATTTCTGTCAGATTACAAAACCGTCGTGTGAGCATCACAAAGAAAGATCATTGTGTTTGTAAACCTTCTGTTTCGTTTGTGTCTCACGTTGTTTTATAGCTTTTCCAGGTAAAGACATCGCTATAATTTAAGACGTTCCGTGTGTCTTCTCATTAGTGATAATTCCTTTAGTTCAGGCTTCGAACGGACGAATGGTAATGTTAATGGCGTGTTCTAAAGTGGTCGTAAAGATAAGGTTGGTCATAAAGATAGCTCTAAACATCATTTTTTTTGTCATCAGTCTACTGACTGGTTTGATGCGGCCCGCCACGAATTCCTTTCCTTTGCTAACCTCTTCATCTCAGAGTAGCACTTGCAACCTACGTCCTCAATTATTTGCTTGACGTATTCCAATCTCTGTCTTCCTCTACAGTTTTTGCCCTCTACAACTCCCTCTAGTACCATGGAAGTCATTCCCTCATGTCTTAGCAGATGTCCTATCATCCTGTTCCTTCTCCTTATCAGTGTTTTCCACATATTCCTTTCCTCTCCGATTCTGCGTAGAACCTCCTCATTCCTTACCTTATCAGTCCACCTAATTTTCAACATTCGTCTATAGCACCACATCTCAAATGCTTCGATTCTCTTCTGTTCCGGTTTTCCCACAGTCCATGTTTCAATACCATACAATGCTGTACCCCAGACGTACATCCTCAGAAATTTCTTCCTCAAATTAAGGCCGATATTTGATATTAGTAGACTTCTCTTGGCCAGAAATGCCTTTTTTGCCATAGCGAGTCTGCTTTTGATGTCCTCCTTGCTCCGTCCGTCATTGGTTATTTTACTGCCTAGGTAGCAGAATTCCTTAACTTCATTGACTTCGTGACCATCAATCCTGATGTTAAGTTTCTCGCTGTCCTCATTTCCACTACTTCTCATTACCTTCGTCTTTCTCCGATTTACCCTCAAACCATACTGCGTACTCATTAGACTGTTCATTCCGTTCAGCAGATCATTTAATTCTTCTTCACTTTCACTCTGGATAGCAATGTCATCAGCGAATCGTGTCATTGATACCCTTTCAGCTTGTATTTTAATTCCACTCCTGAACCTTTCTTTTATTTCCATCATTGCTTCCTCGATGTACAGATTGAAGAGTAGGGGCGAAATACTACAGCCTTGTCTTACACCCTTCTTAATCCGAGCACTTCGTTCTTGATCGTCCACTCTTATTATTATGACCCAAATAATACTGCTAGAGGCGTTGTCAGTGTGAATGGGGGAGGAAGAGAGGTGGGACCTGTCTTCTCCCAATATGTTACAAATTACGATTAGTGTCCCCGCGTCAGTCATTTTTCTTTCTTTGTGATACTCACACGAGTATTTTGCAGTCTAACAGAAAGATATGTACAGACAGCAAAGAGTGGCAACAGATCATCAAACAAACATGTTCCATGTTACGGCGCAACTACAAAATCTCTGCGTCTAGGAGATTTACCTCTAATTTTAACTCCATTCTTTCTGTATGTTTCATAAAAACACTGCGTATGTTAGTGCACTCACATCATTATGACCCTAGACGTTCTGCTTAAGATACACGAATACAGGAACAAGAAGGAAATGACAGTTAATCATTAATGGGCGGTAGTGATAGGTATGAAAGACCTGGAAGAAACCTGTGTCGTCAGTCTCATACCGCCTGTGGATCACGTGGAGCAGAAGAAATACACTGCCGTATTGATGTGAAGGTTAAATATGCCACTGAAAATATAACGTTGTGCTAAATTTGTCGAATGTGTACACGTAATCCCTGCCGCATAAGAAGTGCTTATCTTGTAAGAGGTCATCGAATTACAGCCTGGATTTTCGATATCCGTTCCTGACGACACCAAGAGAGATTGTAACGTAGCGGGATGTTATATTAATGTGAGGTCTGGGTAGTCTAAAGCATCTCTTACGGTAGTTACATCGCACTGCAATCCAGAAACGGTAAAATCTGACATAGGTCTGTTCTAGTGCTTTCGTCTAAAATGATTCTTGCGTAATCCTTATCAGCTGTTAGATTATATCCGCGTGGTGTTCTACCACATATTCTTCACAATAACGATTATATTCCCCTCCTTCTAAAATATGTTGTCAGTATGTTGTAATACTCTCAACACTGAAGACTAATGTGCAAGACAGAACGAAATTTACACGCACTATATTAAGACTCACAGTCTGTTCAACTTATCATTTCTCTGAAAGAAAAATGTCCCAGCTTTTTGAATAAATGACATTTATGCTTTTACACTGGTCGAGATCCTTCTTTCCACAGTCACATAGTAGAACAATTGTATCTGTATCTTCTTTGAGATAATGGTCAGATGTAACCTACAGTTCTAACATTTCAGTGAATAGTTTACGCACATAGCACTTATGTTTTCCAACAGTTTCAGCAACGTTTTGTTTTTGATACTTCGTAACGTTTATATTTTCTTTTATTCCAGAATAAGAAGAAATGCAATAACGTTCCTAAATGTTTCGGATTTATTTATCGTAAGCGATAGCATGACTACCGATTCACAAGACGATTCGAATAGAAACCTTGCCGCTTCATATAGATAATATTTTGGGCTCTATGTGCATGATTAAGTTGTTTTACAAGGGAAGCTTCATACTTATGGATAATAAACTGCCACTTCGTGCATAGAATTCTATTTCAAAGACTAGAACAATGCGTTAAATGAAAGCAACACTTAACAAAAAGGTAAACAAAATTAGAAATCACGAGAAAAACTACATCCTAAGATGTTGAAATGTGTATTTTACTGCGTTTATCTGTAATCCCCAGAACCGACTCCTTAGATTTTTTGGATGAGGCGGTGTTTTGACTGGCTAGCTGCTGATGCAGTTTGGTCAAAGGATAATATTCAACTACAGTGCCTCCTTTCCTCACTACAGCAGACTGTAGATTCATTATTCCAACAAAAACACACTGCAAACAATTTTTAATAAAGCACATTACATTGTGTTCATTGAGTGAAAGTAGATCCACTCAAAGCAACAGTGAGGGAAACATGTTTGTCTATTGGACTATTTACACTCCAGGTTGTAAATCTGTGACCTTTAGTAGCAGTCTCCACATCTGTCTCAACCCACTGGACAAGTGCTGACTTCCGAAAGGTAAATCTGAAAATCAAAACCCCCTACACCAAGGACTCGTTTTAGACTTCATTCAACTTACTTTCCCACTGACTTCTAAACTGTAGCATCCTGGTAGTTACAAAACAACACAGGGTTTTACACTGATTGTGAAGAGCGATTTATTTCCCGTATGGAGAATACATTCTGAGATTACAAATCGTCACAATAAAAACTCTAAAATATTCGGATCCACTGTTTGATGCTCTCAAAACCACCAATTCATGTACCTAAGAGCTTGCAAGCCACTATAAGTAACTCATTTTCGTCATTTTAAAGACACTTCTATTATTTCTCTATTTATCTTTTATCATCACTCTGTTCTTGTCCTCCTCTACATGGTTCCCAAGTAGTGTATGTGTGAGAGAGTATGTGTGTATGTTTGTGTGCGTTTGTGTTTGTGGCGTAAGGAGGGCCCAACCAAAAATTATTCAGCGTGGAAGTCGGTTTACGTAACAAAACACTAGTAACGCGCCGTCCATTCTCATCCTCAACAGTCCGCAGCTCGTAGTCGTGCGGTAGCGTTCTCGCTTCCCGCGCCCGGGTTCGGTTCCCGACGGGGTCAGGGATTTTCTCTGCCTCGTGATGACTGGGTGTTGTGTGATGTCCTTAGGTTAGTTAGGTTTAAGTAGTTCTAAGTTCTGGGTGACTGATGACCTCAGATGTTAAGTCCCATAGTGCTCAGAGCCATTTGAACCATTTTTTTCGATGTTCATCTTACAACCACCTTTCAAGACATTGTCCATCCCGTTCAGCTACTCTTGTAAGCCATTTACAGAATTACAGTTTCGTCGGGAAACCTCGAAGTTTTTATTTTTCCTCCATAAACTTTAAGTCCTACTCCAAATTCGTGTTTGGTGTCCTTCACTGCTTGCTTAGTGTACAGACTGAATAACATCGGGGATAAGCTACAACGCTGTTTCCGCCTCTTTTCAACCAATGATTCTCTTTCATGCACCCCGACCCTTATGGCTGCCGTTTGGTTTGTATACAATTTGTAAATAGCCTTTCGCTCCTTTTTTTTTTTTTTTAACCCTCTTCGAACAGAATACTCCAGTAACCATAGTCAAATGTTTTCGATAACTCTGCAAATGTTATAAACGTATGTTTGCATTTCTTTGACCTATCTTCTAAGATAAATAGTGTGATAAGTATTGCCTCGAGTGTTCCCTCTTTTCAACAGAATCCAAGCAGATCCACCACGAGGTTGGCTCTTACTACTTTTTCGGTTCTTATGTAACTAATTTGTGTTAGTATTTTGCAACCATGACTTGTTAAACTGGTAGTTGTCAGCATTCTCACCTATGATCACATGCTTTCTTTGGAATCGGAATTTTTTATATTCTTCTTTAACTGTGAGTTCGCGTCATGCACACCCGAAAGAAGAGTTTTGCTATGGCTGGCTCTCCCAAGACTATCGGCGTTTCTGACGGAATGTCCTCTACTCACGGGGAGTTGTTTCGATTTAGACCTTTCAGTACTCTGTCGAATTATTCTCGCAGTGTTATATCTCCCAATTCATCTCCATCCACATCCTCTTCCGGTTTATAATATTGCCTTCAATTTCATATACCTGGTATAGACCATCTATATACTTAAGTATTTTATGTTTCTCTTCTTTGCTTAGGACTGGTTTTCCATCTGAGCTCACAATATTTTTGCAGATACCTCTCTTTTCTCCAAAGACACCTTTAATTCTCTTGCAGGCCGTATCTATTGTTCCTCTAGTGATATATGCTTCTATATCCTTACATTTGTCCTTTATCCACTCGTTCTTAGCCACTCTGCACTTCACGGCAATCCCTAGTTTTAGATTTCTGTATTCCCGTTCACCTCTTTCATTTGCTGTTTTCCTTTCTTTATATTTTCTCCTTTCGCCAATTAAATTAAATAAACCTTTTATCATCCAAGGCATCATACTAGGTCTTGTCATTTTATCTATCTGATCCTCTGCCGCCTACACTGCTTCATCTCTCAAACTTAACCATTCGTCATCTGCTGTGGTGCTTTCCCCTACCCTAATCAATTTTTGGCTAATGCTTCCTTTAAAACTCTCAAAAATCTCCTGTTCTTTCAAAGAATCCCTTGCTTATTGCCTTAATTTCCAACCTTTTTGCTATATATTTAGTTTTGGTCTATAGTTCATGGCCAATAAATTGAGGTCAGAGTCCATATCCAGTCCCGTTAATGTCTTTCTACAACTTAAAATCTGGTTCCGAAAACTCTCTTACCATTACTTCTTCGGTCTGAAATGTCCTGGTGTCTCCAGGTCTCTTACACGTTTACAGCTTTCTTTAATATTTCTTACACCAAGTATTAGTGATGACTAAATTATACTCTGTAAAAAATTGTCTAACAGGAGGCTTCCATTTTCATTATTTCCACAATTCCACATTCGCCTACTATTTTCCTTCTCTTCCTTTTAGATCCCTTCATCAGTTGCGGATTGGCTATGTTAATGCGTTCACTACCCTGTTTAGAGTAGCTTACCCATTTCCTATTTCCGTATTCATTACTAAAGCATCTGCTATCTTATTTTGTATTTATAAGCCTGTATTCATCTTGCCAGACGTCTTGTTCGTCCCACCAGTTCCCACTATATTTAACTTCAAACCTATCCATTTGCGTTTTAAGATTTTCTAATCTAACTGCGCGAATAAAAGATCTAACATTTCACGCTCTGATGACATCCTCCTGAATAGTCCCCTCCCAGAGATCCGAATGGTGGACTATTTTACCTCTGGAATATTTTACCTAAGTGGATGCCATCATCATTTAAAAATACAATAGAGCTGCATGCCCTCGGTAAAATTTACGGCTTGTTTCAGACTTTTGCAATACCTGCAAGTCCGTTTTGGTTGATGTTACAAGGCCTGGTAGAAAGTCATCCAGACTGTTGCCCCTGCAAATAACGAAAAGGCTGCAGTCCCTCTTCAGGAACCACGCGTTTCTCTGGCTTCTCAACAAATACTTCCCCTTGCAGTTGCTGCTACGGTACAGGTGTATGTATCAATTGACACGCAAGCCACCCCACTACAGGGAAGGGCCTTGATTCGTGGCTGGCTGCCACATGTAGAAAAAGATAAACGATAAAATACTTTCCGATAGTTACACGGGGGTATTTCTAATTTAGAACATTCTTCTTTGGACAGCCTGCTCGATTTTACTCGTACGTTTGCGAGAAACGACGGTATTAAAGAAATACACTATGTAGAGTGAAGAAATATGTAGATGCACATGAAATAGGAAGGGAACTGGCTACTGAAGAGCAGTAAAAATGGTCAAACCTCGAGTTACCAAATAAAAGGATCGTGCAGCCATTAAATAGTTGCGGATGGAGACGGTACGTTACAAAGACGCGTAATAGTTAGAATAAAGTTATCCCTAATGTTTTAAATGAGATAACTTACTGTAGGAAAAAGAAAAATACTTACTATTTTACTCAGACTTCTTTATTTTCCCGTGTATTTCTCATACCGAGGTTACAAGTTTTGATTTTCAAACAAAAGCTTGAGACGTCCGCTGAATAGTCTATACAGTAATCAAAAGGCCCAGATGTTTAACGTTGTAGAATGTACCATTCTAGTATGTACTGTAGTGCCTGCTGATGCTCATCAGTGTTCTCAGTCATACAGACCTTCTTAAAATTAAACAAACCCATCGGCAATTCCTCGAAAGTGGGTTTCCGTTAACGGATTTTCTGTTGCACGGATATTGTTTTTACTAGGTGCTAATAATGTAACATGTAATATGCCAGCACTGCATTATACACCTCTCTGAGATCACTTTTACCACCTGACAGCGAGAATACCGTCACCATTTGACTGGTTGGCGCTGGATCTGTTCTGATGGTGACGCAACAGATTTCCGAAAGTTATATGACGATGGAATCATTCATATGTTTCACATTCTTTCGTCGGTGATATCCATATTGTGTGAATATTTTGTATCTATGATTTTGTTGTATAAGCGCCAAAGGCGGTGCATTCTGCTCGCAATCTTTTGTTATTTTTAGTGATTATAAGGTAAATTTTTGCCGCGCTGACCGGTGCCATTAGTCATTTCCATGAAATAAATGCGCTACACCGATAGCATTTCAGTTGATTAGCTGTTTATTATTATTTAGAGAAAAAATTAATAGCACCATATGACGCAAATGTTTTTGTGTTATACAGTGAGCCACGAGAGAGTTTTCGCAGAACTGTAGCGTTTATTCTCTGATGACAAAACGATTGAGCGTTGTTGCGGTTCTATAATTAAATGTGTGTTTAATTCAAGTCGAACCCGCTTTACTAGGTGATATTGTCCGTTTAATCTATCAATCAAATAATTCTAGATGCTTAGGTAAATAAATTTTATCTGCGTGAACTATCTCAGGTGATACACCCACCCAGTATCTATACTAACATAGACGCTGAAGCAAAGCAGTAAGGAGCGTGAGACAAAAATTTTCTGTGTTGCTTCATGGTAATTTTTAATTTATACTGGTCAGTTTAGAATGTATTAGTGAAGATCTCCCCACAGAGTCCGTATACTTTATCCTCTTAATGGTACGGTACATAATTTATAAATTTTAAAATGAATGTTGTATATGTGTGTGTCTGTATGGCCCACATAACCTGCTACATCACTGGACCAAATTCAGCCACACTTGTTACACATATACCTTACTGTGAGGTAACAATCCTTGGCGTGGATAGGGAGTAAGAACCAACAACCTATCAAAGGCGTGGAGGTGAAAATGCCTGCGATGTCTGAATTCCCAGACTCTATTCCCTCAGAATTTGAGAATAACAGCAGTTAGCCACTTGCAACTAATTTTACACATAATTTCAAACATTTAAGGATTGGTTTTCTCGCTGACAAACCCTAAAAATGATGAAAGGAAAGAAATTTATCGCTTACTACCTTTCTGCTCTTCATGCAGTAAAAGTACAGTATGAGGCATGAGGTATTTTATCACTCCTTTACTGTTGTTGTTGTTGTTGTTGTGGTCTTCAGTCCTGAGACTGGTTTGATGCAGCTCTCCATGCTACTCTATCCTGTGCAAGCTTCTTCATCTCCCATTACCTACTGCAACCTACATCCTTCTGAATCTGCTTAGTGTATTCATCTCTTGGTCTCCCTCTACGATTTTTACCCTCCACGCTGCCCTCCAATGCTAAATTTGTTATCCCTCGATGCCTCAGAACATGTCCTACCAACCGATCCCTTCTTCTAGTCAAGTTGTGCCACAAACTTCTCTTCTCCCCAATCCTATTCAATACCTCCTCATTAGTTACGTGATCTACCCACCTTATCTTCAGCATTCTTCTGTAGCACCACATTTCGAAAGCTTCTATTCTCTTCTTGTCCAAACTAGTTATCGTCCATGTCTCACTTCCATACATGGCTACACTCCATACAAATACTTTCAGAAACGACGTCCTGACACCGAAATCTATATTCGATGTTAACAAATTTCTCTTCTTGAGAAACGCTTTCCTTGCCATTGCCAGTCTACATTTAATATCCTCTCTACTTCGACCATCATCGGTTACTTTACTCCCTAAATAGCAAAACTCCTTTACTACTTTAAGTGTCTCATTTCCTAATCTAACACCCTCAGCATCACCCGACTTAATTTGACTACATTCCATTATCCTCGTTTTGCTTTTGTTGATGTTCATCTTATATCCTCTTTTCAAGACACTGTCCATTCCGTTCAACTGCTCTTCCAAGTCCTTTGCTGTCTCTGACAGAATTACAATGTCATCGGCGAACCTCAAAGTTTTTACTTCTTCTCCATGAATTTTAATACCTACTCCGAATTTTTCATTTGTTTCCTTTGCTGCTTGCTCAATATACATATTGAATAACATCGGGGAGAGGCTACAACCCTGTCTCACTCCTTTCCCAACCACTGCTTCCCTTTCATGCCCCTCGACTCTTATAACTGCCATCTGGTTTCTGTACAAATTGTAAATAGCCTTTCGCTCCCTGTATTTTACCCCTGCCACCTTCAGAATTTGAAAGAGAGTATTCCAGTCAACATTGTCAAAAGCTTTCTCTAAGTCTACAAATGCTAGAAACGTAGGTTTGCCTTTTCTTAATCTTTCTTCCAAGATAAGTCGTAAGGTCAGTATTGCCTCACGTGTTCCAACATTTCTCCGGAATCCAAACTGATCTTCCCCGAGGTCGGCTTCTACCAGTTTTTCCATTCGTCTGTAAAGAATTCGCGTTAGTATTTTGCAGCTGTGACTTATTAAACTAATAGTTCGGTAACTTTCACATCTGTCAACACCTGCTTTCTTTGGGATTGGAATTATTATATTCTTCTTAAAGTCTGAGGGTATTTCGCCTGCTCATACATCGTGCTCACCAGATGGTAGAGTTTTGTCATGACTGGCTCTCCTGAGGCCATCAGTAGTTCTAATGGAATGTTGTCTACTCCCGGGGCCTTGTTTTGCCTCAGGTCTTTCAGTGCTCTGTCAAACTCTTCACGCAGTATCTTATCTCCCATTTCATCTTCATCTACATCCTCTTCCATTTCCATAATATTGTCCTCAAGTACATCGCCCTTGTATAAACCCTCTATATACTCCTTCCACCTTTCTGCTTTCCCTTCTTTGGTTAGAACTGGGTTGCCATCTGAGCTCTTCATATTCATACAAGTGGTTCTCTTCTCTCCAAAGGTCTCTTTAATTTTCCTGTAGGCAGTATCTATCTTACCCCTAGTGAGACAAGCCTCTACATCCTTACATTTGTCCTCTAGCCATCCCTGCTTAGCCATTTTGCACTTCCTGTCGATTTCATTTTTGAGACGTTTGTATTCCTTTTTGCCTGCTTCATTTACTGCATTTTTATATTTTCTCCTTTCATCAATTAAATTCAATATTTCTTCTGTTACCCAAGGATTTCTAATAGCCTTCGTCTTTTTACCTACTTGATCGTCTGCTGCCTTCACCACTTCATCCCTCAGAGCTACCCATTCTTCTTCTACTGTATTTCTTTCCCCCATTCCTGTCAATTGTTCCCTAATGCTCTCCGTGAAACTCTCTACAACCTCTGGTTCTTTCAGTTTATCCAGGTCCCATCTCCTTAAATTACCACCTTTTTGCAGTTTCTTCAGTTTCAATCTGCAGTTCATAACCAATAGATTGTGGTCAGAATCTACATCTGCCCCAGGAAATGTCTTACAATTTAAAACCTGGTTCCTAAATCTCTGTCTTACCATTATATAATCTATCTGAAACCTGTCAGTATCTCCAGGCTTCTTCCATGTATACAGCCTCCTTTCATGATTCTTGAACCAAGTGTTAGCTATGATTAATTTATGCTCTGTGCAAAATGCTACAAGGCGGCTTCCTCTTTCATTCCTTCCCCCCAATCCATATTCACCTACTATGTTTCCTTCTCTCCCTTTTCCTACTGACGAATTCCAGTCACCCATGACTATTAAATTTTCGTCTCCCTTCACTACCTGAATAATTTCTTTTATCTCGTCATACATTTCATCTATTTCTTCATCATCTGCAGAGCTAGTTGGCATATAAACTTGTACTACTGTAGTAGGCATGGGCTTTGTGTCTATCTTGGCCACAATAATGCGTTCACTATGCTGTTTGTAGTAGCTAACCCGCACTCCTATTTTTTTATTCATTATTAAACCTACTCCTGCATTACCCCTATTTGATTTTGTATTTATAACCCTGTAATCACCTGACCAAATGTCTTGTTCCTCCTGCCACCGAACTTCACTAATTCCCACTATATCTAACTTTAACCTATCCATCTCCCTTTTTAAATTTTCTAACCTACCTGCCCGATTAAGTGATCTGACATTCCACGCTCCGATCCGTAGAACACCAGTTTTCTTTCTCCTGATAACTACGTCCTCTTGAGTAGTCCCCGCCCGGAGATCCGAATGGGGGACTATTTTACCTCCGGAATATTTTACCCAAGAGGACGCCATCATCATTTAATCATACAGTAGAGCTGCATGTCCTCGGGAAAAATTACGGCTGTAGTTTCCCCTTGCTTTCAGCCGTTCGCAGTACCAGCACAGCAAGGCCGTTTTGGTTAATGTTACAAGGCCAGATCAGTCAATCATCCAGACTGTTGCCCCTGCAACTACTGAAAAGGCTGCTGCCCCTCTTCAGGAACCACATGTTTGTCTGGCCTCTCAACAGATACCCCTCCGTTGTGGTTGCACCTACGGTACGGCCATCTGTATCGCTGAGGCACGCAAGCCTCCCCACCAACGGCAAGGTCCATGCTTTATGGGGGGGACTCCTTTACTATTAATTGTATTAATTGTACAAGATTTTCCAGTCAGTACGCACGTTTCCATTGAATGTAGCTGCAAAATTATATCACTGTTCGACACATTGTTTAGTAGATATGATTTCATGAACAGTAATACGCATGATTAACCGCCACATTCTCGGCCCCCAATAGCTCATTGTTCAGCGCGATAGAAGGTCAATCCTAAGGGCCCAGCTTAGATGCCTGGCTGGGTCGGAGATTTTCTCCTCTCAAGGGCTGGGTGTTGTGTCCCCATTGAGGCGCAAGTCGCCGAAGTGTCGTCAAATCGAAAGACTTGCACCCGGCCCTAGTCACACGGAATTTTATCGCCACATCATACATGACGTTTCAATTTCTTACTTCTCTGCTACCAACTCTATTCAAACGAATTTTGCAAGCGGTATCCACATATGCCGCTGGCTGTACCAACAAAATTATGTCATCGTAAAACACATAGTATAGGAGAATCGATGTCTTAACAGTAGATGCGTTAAGGACTACCGTAAAGTCTATGACGTTTAAATTTATTACTTCGTTTCTGCTAACTCAATTCACAACAAATTTTGCAGCCAGTATCCACACATGCCTTTGAATGTACCTACAAAATTATATCATTGTACAACTCGTAGTTCAGGAGATGTGGTGTCGTAAACAGTGATGTGCGTTAAAGACTGCCGCATCATAAATACGGTTAGTTCCATAAGAAAGCGTTCGTTATTATCTGTATGAAACAAAAGACACTGTTATAAATGTATGTTTACATGAAAATACATGTTGTTGCTAATTGCACAATTACCTAATAGTTAAGGCGCTGCAGTCATGGACTGTGCGGCTGGTCCCGGCGGAGATTCGAGTCCTCCCTCGGGCATGGGTCTGTGTGTTTGTCCTTACGATAATTTAGGTTAAGTAGTGTGTAAGCTTAGGGACTGATGACTTTAGTAGTTAAGTCCCATAAGATTTTACACACATTTGAACATTTTGAACCTAATAGTTGATCTAAGCGCCGCCATTGTCGATTACTGCTTAGCACCTTAGGCTTCTCTCTGGTAAATCATTCACGTTTCCAACCTCTAAATATCACTGGCCCCTCTTAGCAACGACTGTCTTTGACTTTGTAAGGAAGTTAGCATCAGCTCCATACGAACGCTTTGCTCACTGTGGACGATTTACAACGAACACTGCCTCGTGATACTTCAGATATCTTGCACTCATTTTAAACTGCAACCGACAAAACAAAACATTCAACTCTCACATTGTTTATCTATGAAGGGTGCTTGCAAAAGAATTTCCTAGTTTTAAGTATAAATTTAATGGGAAATTAATAAATAATTAGTTCAGTGAGTGATGATGATGATGAGGTCCCATATTCCGAGGAGCGTAGTGGACGATGGGGAAGACCTGCACCACCTTCTAGGCATGCTCCCAGCGGAGGTAGTTTGCCATTGCCTTCCTCTGACCGTGATGGGAATGAGTCATGATGAATGAAACGACACAACAACACCCAGTCATCTCGAGGCAGGTAATATCCTTTAACCCGCCGGGAATCGAACCCGGGACCCCGTGCGCTAGAAGCGAGAACGCTACTGTAAAACCAAGAGCTGCGGACACAGAAATGACTACATATCATGAAAGAGAATTCCTTCAAGTTTTGTTTAATGTTAGTAGATGTCATTTTTATGATCCATTTGTTGCCCTGCACACATTGAGACAATATTCCACTTCTTGCCACGTATTCACCACATTTCAGGTGTAACTGTCTCAACCGCCGCGAACATTCTGTCCCGTAAATGATTGATGTCTCTGATCTTTCACTGTACGAAATCTTTTTTTAAAAAACCTGATAACATCATGGATTCTGTGTAGAAAGTCAACAGCTAACTAATACCTTTCGATTTTATCACTAGGTTTTATTTGATATAACAGTTTCAATTTGTAGGCGCGCTACTTAAGTCTTTTAGGCACAACATCAGACACAGTACCTTCAAGCACTCCTAATCGTTGATTACATCTGGCCAATGACTTCTTCGGGCTCCGAACACACGAAACACGGATCTGTTCAACAACATCATCAGAAGTTCTCAGTCTACCTGTTGATTTTGCTTTTAAAACACTATCGGTTTTCTTGAAAGACTTTAGCCAATAACCCATAGTTTTCGCTGTAGGTGGTTCACCACCATACTGACGTCTAAAAGCCGACAGATGAGGCCGAGCGGTTCTAACTGCTTGAGTCTGGAACCGCGCACCCGCTGCGTTCGCAGGTTCGAATTGTGTCTCGGGCATGGATGTGTGTGATGTCCTTGGTTTGGTTGGGTTTAAATAGTTCAAAGTTCTAGGGGACTGATGACCTCAGACGTTAGGTCCCATAGTGCTCAGAGCCATTTGACGTTTAAAATTACGTTGCACTGTTATGACTGACTCAGGTTTCACAAGCCAAATAACACACCGCGCTTTCTGTTGCGGAGTACACATTGTTGCTGAGTTGCTTTGCACTGCACTGCACGCACACATGGACTGAACTAAGGGAGCAGAGGAGAAATACAGCACTGGTGCCGTTTCAAGGTCAAGCAAACCTGCCAGCTGCAGGGGAGCCAAACTTACAGAGCTGATCAATCAAACACCACAAACTAGAATAATGTATGCCACTTTGTACAGATTCTACGACCCATTAAAACTGGGCACTTCTTTTTCAAACACACTGTGTGTTTATACACTTTGCAAAAGTGCGTTGATTACAGTTTCGAGACCACTAATTGAGATGTCACTGCGGACGTTACATTTGAAATTATGACGTACACTTTCTTGTGGAGCTATATGTATATTACTTAGTTGCTGCTAACTTCATTCAAAACACATATTACAGGCAGTATCTACATATCCCGCTGAATGTAGATACAGTATTATATAAATGTTCGACACATACATCAGAAGATACGACATAAACATTAAGCACGAGGCCAGACGTATCATGATAGGGGAGTGGACGCCCAGCTATAAGTAAATACAGGTGCCAAGCCGGCTTTCTGTGCTAGTATAAATAAAGAATGAAGAGGGTATATTTCAGGGGGTTCATTATATTCGAAGAAACTACGGAAAGCCTTATTCTCCATGGTCGAATTTGAGTTCCGCCTCTCCAGAATATAGGCGAACAGCATTACGAAATTTACTTTGCGTATTCTATTGTAATATCACTTTATATTCGATGATTTATTCTGATACAATTCTACCCTTGAATGACGTTTACTAATTTTCTATCTTTATACTCGCTGAATCCATGCGCAAAGTAGTTAAATACAATAGCTATGCCATGAGCGCATAATTATTCTTTGTAGTACTCTCTCTGGTGATTGTTAGAAAAAAACTTCCGAGATTGTCTTCGTGCCGATTAGCCTGAGCATTGTTTGAAGAATTGTAATCTAAATATTGAGATTTATGACAAGAGATAACTGATACCAAATTGTATGATTAAAAGATATATATATATATATATATATATATATATATATATATATATATATATATATATGTGTGTGTATATTGCTGTTTCATGCAAAATGTGTGTAACAATTTACATTATTTGACATTTGAGAATTAATGATATTCATCGATATAGTGCGTAGTTGTTCATCAGAAGGGAACTTCCGAAAGACTGGATACGAATCTGCATTTAATAATCCAAGAGCTCCATTACTTCTTCGGAAGGTTAAACTTCATCAAAGCCAAATATCCGTTTTATCTGAGGTTTCCCGACTGGTTATGCAAAGCTCCCAAAAATACGAGGCATTTTATTTGTACAGATTAGCAGACTGCTGCAAAGCACGAGCCTGCAGAGAAGAATCATCGCCTGATTTCATTCTAACAAGTAAAATTTCTGAATCATTTTTGAGTGACTGAGTTATGACCGTGTTTGCCGGCCGGTGTGGCCGTGCGGTCTAGGCTCTTCAGTCTGGAACCGCGTGACCGCTCCGGTCGCAGGTTCGAATCCTGCCTCGGGCATGGATGTGTGTTATGTCCTTAGGTTAGTTAGGTTTAAGTAGTTCTAAGTTCTAGGGGACTAATGACCACAGATGTTAAGTCCCATAGTGCTCAGAGCCATTTGAACCATTTGACTGTGTTTCCTATTATGAATGATTGATTGCTCGAACGATTTGAGAACTACATAATTACATAGATAGGAGGAAAAATTACACAATTTGTTTACTTATTTCATACGACCATCTACGTTTTCCTTGTCTATCAAAACCGTGAGTTGCAGGCAGCGCAGTGTAAGGGAAACTACGTTTAGATTTCCTCTCGCAGATAACTACAGCGGAAATCCGTCCAGAAAACCACAATCTGTCTGTTTAGAGGCAGTTTGGCGCTCGGTAAGTGGAAGAAATACGTGTTCCATATGCATGGCGCCGGGCGCCGGCCGCACGCGTTCGGAGCCATTATTTACCGCCGGAGCGGAAACGCTTCCGCTGCAAGGCCACGGCGGGCCGGCCGGCCGGCACGCGACCACACCCGTCACTGCCTGGCGGGGCCCCTCCTCTGACCCGGGCGAGATTAATGCCCGCCGACAGACTGGGCGCTGACTTACGGCTCAGGAAATCACTGCAGACCCGCTGGTCAACAGTCGAGGGCAACGTAAGGAGGGAGGGGCCTCAGGGTGTGGGGTTCCGCCCATTGTTGTCGCGAATACGGTTTGTCACTGCGTACGGTCTGTGAAAGATGTGTCAGGTGTGTTTTCTACAGTGAAGGCTCCGGCTAGGACGGTGAGCTGTTGTCATACTGGACTAGAACGAACGGTAGAGAGCGATAATTTCAATACTCAATATTTTAGGGGGAATTCCCTCCACATATCAGTACTACACAGCGAAAGATACATTGCACTTAGATTTTATGTCATGCCGTCTTAGAGCACAAAATAAAGTACCATTATTTAGAAAAAAAAGCCATTTCTCAGACGAGCTTCCTCATATCGCGCAAAAAACCAACTTCAATGCATTACGCCGGCCGGAGTGGCCGTGCGGTTCTAGGCGCTACAGTCTGGAACCGAGCGACCGCTAGGGTCGCAGGTTCGAATCCTGCCTCGGGCTTGGGTATGTGTGATGTCCTCAGGTTCGTTAGGTTTAAGTAGTTCCAAGTTCTAGGGGACTGATGACCTCAGAAGTCCCATAGTCTTCAAAGCCATTTGAACCATACAGCAGTAGACATAAACTATTTTGGCAGTTATTTCTCATTCCCTTCTACCAGTTACGTGAAAGTAACAAATGATGTGAGCATTTGTCCGCACTTCCTAATGTGTCGTGGTCTCTTGATACAATGCATACTACGCTATATACTAATAAGATATTGACCAGCAGTCCCGCTTATACTTATTGCTTCAGAGCTGATTACAGACTGAATTTTCTTGCAGTGTTATGGTTCCTTTTATCATCTTTCACCTAAAACAGCTTCCCTGTGCGGTGCGGCATTATATAACACGAACTGAATCTTAATGATTTCGTACGCAGTTAGTTGGTTCATTCTTTACAGCAAGTGAACTTTGTGAACGAATGTCACTGACAACAGTCCTCCTCGGCCGAATCAATGTCTCCCCAGCGAAAGATCAGTTTTCAAACGACGTTTTCTGTTTCCACCGCACCTATTACACTGCAAGCATCTTCAGCTCTGAAACTCTGAGAACCTCCTGGGCCTCAGGCACACTTCCTGAAAACATTCAGCGTCTTCGATCCGATAACTAATCTTACAAGCACGTCTCCCCTTTATTCTCTCCTCCCCTGCTTCCCCTGAATCCCTTCCCACTCCCCCTGGCCCTTCCCTCACCCCTACCCCTCTGAGGAAGCGGTGCTATCACAGGTGGCACCGAACCTGCGTCTGTCAGAAATAAAAGCGTCTCTATCACTCCGTTATCCACAACACTGCAACACAATTAAGATCCCGAGTAGCTTCCTGTGCATGCTTTGCAATATCTGCAACAAAACTACCGTCTGCAGCTATGCGTTGGACGACACAAAAAGCTTTGTCATATATACTTGTTTGTACATCTGGCCCCGCTCCTCGATCTCTGCACGTCCTCCATCATCATCCACTGCGGTACATATCGCATGTAAATCAATATCACACATATTGCTATTGACACCCTCATTTACGTGTACAGCAGACATCAAACTCCTCTGGCTCTATAGCCGGTTCAGTCCCCAGATTTGCACTATATACTGGATAATTACAAAACATTGTTAGTTCGCACATCAGTTAAACTCACATTATTAACTTTCTTCCCCTGACTTTCGTCTTAGGTGCAAAGTTTACCACACATTTTCTTACCCCTTTCTTCATTTTCCAAATGATTAACAAGTGGCTACATGAGTCTACATAACCTCTCGTCCAACATGTTCCATCTCCAGTCTACAGAAGTGTCGAAAGGTTTAACTTGTGCAATGATAGTTACAAGTATTGGAGGTGTAGATGAACAGGATACAGCCCTATTCTCATTCAGAGGGTTCAATTGTTCACATACATTTGCATTGTCTGTTTTCAAATGTTCAGTTGTGTGTGATCTCTTATGGGACTTAACTGCTAAGGTCATCAGGCCCTAAGCTTACACACTACTTAACCTAAATTATCCTAAGGACAAACATACACACCCATGCCCGAGGGAGGACTCGAACCTCCGCCGAGACCAGCCGCACAGTCCATGACTGAAGCGCCTTAGACCGCTCCGCTAAACCCGCGCGGCTGTCTGTTTTAAAGTAAGCTAACTCAACTGTTGTCGTTCGCAACATACGCTCAAAGATAGCCTCAGTGGTACTGACCAGACGTGGTCGAACCTCTATCTGTTCCACGGAAATCAACGAACAAGGGAAAGCAAAACAACGAGAAGAAAACCTAAATGTGATACTACCGTAACACTTCTTCCTCAATTTCTCCATCTGAATAGCTGATCATTCTTACTGCTTTACATAATGAAAGGGTGACAATTACTGAACTATATTTTTAAAAAATAAATTAGTTAACAACTACGGCTCCACACACTTTATTCAGCATATAAAAATCACTACAGGTATTCGGATTTAGGTTATGACATGTTCAATATGCGATGATGTGGCGCAGACGAATAGCGGAATTCTGCTGACCCGCTAAAGTGTCGGAACATCGATGATGTCGAAAACCTCCTGAACAGATATTTAAGCTGAGGTATGGTTTTTGGGGTACTGCTGAACAGCCCTTTTTTTTCTCATTTTGTTCGCTTTTGTTCGTTGTATCTGCTCGGCGCGGACGTCGTAAGACATCCGTTTAAGTTCATCGTTGATCCGTTAGCTCAGTTTTTTTTATTACAGAGGGCAGCTAACCCTCTGACCGAACACGCTGAGCTACCGTGCCGGCTGCCCTCAGGGTTAGGTGTGCGGTCTAACGCACAGTGCCGCCTTGCGCGTCCAGCGAGCAGGTTGTCGTTAACTTCCGCCTGTGCCGTAGCGCCACTTGTGTCGCCGCTACTCAGTCTTGTTTGTGTATCGGCCGGAGTCACATCGTAGTTGCGTAGCGGAGTTTGTTGTCGTTTTCATCTTGGTGGCGGTGTTTTCTGCCCGCGCCATGGTGTCTGTCGAGTCTCCTAAATCTGTTCCTCGTCGAGCTACTTCTGTTTTGACAAGAGTACGCGTCGTGTTCAACGTGGCTCCTTAGAAATTCACGATTGGTTGGCTGATGTTATCCGTGTTACACCTGATCAGGTAGATACTTCTTACTTTGATTCTGATTTGTATGCATTCTTTCTGAAGTTTTACGATCCCGTTCAAGTAGAACGACTTCTCTGGCGGGTTGGTCCTAAAGTGTTGTTTGCACATCGCGATGGTTCCGTCAGTCAAGCCCTCCTGGAAAATGCGGCCCTCGAGTATACTCCGGTTAGAATTGATAACCTTCCTCCTGAAATGGACGATTCATTTCTTAAAACAGCGTTGCTTCCGTTTGGAGTCAGACGGCATATCCGATAGGAACGCTGGTCAGCACAACATCGCTTCCAGTCTTATAATGGTATCCGGACTGTGGACATGTGCGTTACAAAGAATATTCCTTCCCACTTAACTGTTTGTGTTTACCAAATCAATGTTACGTATACAGGACAAGAAGGAACTTGTTTTCTCTGTAACGAAAGCGGTCATCTCTGATCTGATTGCCCACACCGTACTACTGTTCTGACGTCTCCTTATCAAAAACCTCTTCCTTTAACGTTAGCAGACATAGTAATTTCGCAGTCAGCTGTCAGTCTCCAGCTTTAAGTAATGGAGGGGCAATGTTACCCCCATCTCCTCGCGAATTTCCACCGTTACCGACGCCTCCCAGTGCGGCTTCTGTCCATGAGGGGCGACGGCTCCTGCGACCCACGTCAAACGCCCGCGGACTGAGGACGGTACAGATTTAGAGGACGGCCCACTCCAGTCTCGTTCTTCTGACACGGCGTTGACAGAGGGTGCATCTTCTGGCTGTAATGAGTTGTCTACTGATGTTAATTGTAATTCCAGTACTGCCGGAGAGGATGTAGCTGCTTCTGTTGATGCTAAAATGTGTGTTCAATCTGCGTCCCCCACTTCACCCGTATACGAGGCGGTTCCCGTGGGTTCCGTTGTTCCCTCAGAGACGTCGCGTGCTGGCCAGTCTTTTCAGTGTTCTAGTACAATACCATCCCTCCTCCACGCTGAGACGGTGGGGCAACAGGCTTCTACGGGTTCTCTCCCTGATGTTCAGGAAATGCCACCCGACACCGGCACTGCATTACCTGTCTCTTGTCCGCAGCTCGTGGTCGTGCGGTAGCGTTCTCGCTTCCCACGCCCGGTTTCCCGGGTTCCAATCCCGGCGGGGTCAGGGATTTTCTCTGCCTCGTGATGACTGGGTGTTGTGTGATGTCCTTAGGTTAGTTAGGTTTAAGTAGTTCTAAGTTCTAGGGGACTGATGACCATAGATGTTAAGTCCCATAGTGCTCAGAGCCATTTGAACCTGTCTCTTCTGTACCTGATTTTGCTGTTGGTCGTTCTGAGTTGTGCTCCCCGATTTCCGATAAGTGCGGTGACGAAACACTAGATGATGGCCGCGGTATAGGCTGTAGTTTTTATGACCTCATCTTAATCTTTCTTTACGATCCGTCTGGATCCGCTCGTTCATCCGATCGCGCGCGGTTTTATAAGACAGAAGTTCTTTATTTACTCCGACGGAACCCGCGAAAGATTTTGTTAGGGGACGATTTTAACTGCGCCTTACGCCGTGTTGATCAGTTCCCCAATTATACATTTTGTTGTGAACTTAACGATATGGTGAAGTCCTTGCATCTCCAGGATGCTTGGGTTTTCATATATCCTACATTGGTGCGCTTTACGTTTTTTTACAGCTACTGTAGCCGACAGGACCGCTTTTATTTATTTGCCCCCATATGTAGTCAGCTTCTGTCGATTGATGTAATTCCTGACAGTTTCACTAATCACTGTGCTGTTTCAATGACTTTTAACCACGTCCCGCAGCGTGTCCATCTTTCGCGCCGTTTATGGAAGCTAAACACACTACATCTCACGGACCCCTCTCTGGAAAACATCATCGCAGAAGTTAGCGGCGGACAACCCATTCCCAGACGCGTTATTCCTCACTTCTAGCATGGTGGGTTACCTTTGCTCAGCCCCGGATTCGAAATACACTCAAGCACTTTAGCGCTGAAAAAGCGGCTGAAATTGGGTGCACTATGAAATTTTATTATGCAGTTCTTCGCGATCTTTAGGATAATAATCGTAATGCCCCCTTGAGGTTGTCGACGTCCACCATGTGAAGGCAAATCTTCTCCAACTTAAACGTAGGCAAATGGATGGCATCGGACTGCGTTCCCAGCCTCGTTCAATCGTACAGGATGAGTTGACCTCTCTTTATCATCTTCTCCGGCTTCACAAGCGATCTCAAAGGACGTGTCTTTCTACCATTCGTTTTCTAGATGGTCGTGAGTGGTCCTCCCAGTTTGAAATCATGCGTGAACTTACCAGTACTATTCCGAGCTTTATGCTGAAGTGGATTCAGACGGTCCACCGTCTGCTGATTTCACCTCTCTCCTTGATCGTGTTGTTACACCAGCTTCCCAGGAAGAGTATTTCTCTGTATTCCATCGCGATGATATACTTGATATTGTGGCTCGTTGTCCCTCCCACAAATCACCTGGCCCCGATGGCCTTCTCAAAGAGTTTTATATTCGATTTTGGCCCCTAATTGGAGATACGATAACTTCCATGGTGAATGAAGTGTTCCACGGAGACCTTCTCCCGCCCAGCTTGAAGGTTGCTAAAATAGTCCTGATCCCCAAAAAGCCGGGACGTTTGCGTGTGGATCAGGTCCTCCCGATAACCCTCTTCAAATATGATTATAAAATAGTTGCGCGAGCGGTCAATAGCCGACTATCGGTATTGTTGCCTACCACCATCGCGAGCCATCAAAGTTGTCTTCGATTTCTTCCACCATTCCCGTGCCAAGCGCTTTGCTTTTCATTGATTTTCACCAAGCGTTCGACCGCGTCAATCGTGGATTCCTTATGCGAGTATTGACGACTGTTGGTTTTAACAATTCTGCAAGACGACTGTTTAGCTCTCTAATCACTGGTATTCGGGAGTCCATTGACGTAAATGGCCGTCTTACTTCCCCAATCGTGGTGTGTCAGGGCGTCCTTCAAGGGAGTCCATTATCAATGTCGCTCTACGTGCTGTTTCTGGAACCGTTATTGCGAACTATAGCTGCTCGTTTGAGTGGCTGGTCGCTTCTGGGAGAAAGGTTTACCGTTCGTGCATATGCTGATGACGTTATGGTTCTTCTCCATACCCACGATGATATACCACTGCTGAAGGAAATTTTGGATGCCTTTTGTCGTCTTACGGGAGCGCGGGTTAATGATCAGAAATGTCGTTTACTCATTTTGTGAGGATTTGAAGCTGTTGAAATTCCATGGGCTTCGAAGGTTACCCGATATCGATCGTTGGGTGTCGTCATCGATAGTTGTCCGCTAAAGATGGCTACGATAAACTGGAAGTCTGTCACGGATAATATTCAGGGTGCAATCATTGAACACGAGCGTCGCTCCCTCTCACTTCTTCATAAGGTTCGAGCCATGGAAACGTATGTGTGAAGTAAGGCTTATTTTATTGCACAAATCTTTCCACTTCCTGGGATGATGTCCGGCAAGTTGCAAAGTTTAACTGGCAGGTTTTTTCTGGGGCCACTCTGTATTTCGCGTACGTTATGGGTCATGGCGCAACACCGTTTGCAGGGAGGTTTGGGCCTCCCTGACATTCGGGTTAAGGCTTCTGCCTTATTCATCCGTCGCAGCATGTTAACGTGTCAACACGCACCCACCAGTCACTTACAGCTCGCCTTTATGACTGTATCCGACCGGCCAGTTTCAACACCTCCAGTAGACATTGGTAGGATTAATTATAAATTACGGCACGTCAAGGAATTTGTTCTTGAGGTCAGTTATTTAGGAGTCAACATCCTTTCCCAAGCGAACCTCTCCATAAAACTGCTGTTAAGCCGCTGGCCAGTTACTTATAGTATTCCCTCTGTGGAAGCCATGTCGCCAGGAACGAACTGGAAGACTGTTTGGTCTAACATCAGCCTCCCGATTTCCCCGATGGAAGTGGCGTCCCCATGGTACCAAGTTGTTCATGATATTGTACCTACTAATGTGCGACTTTTTCGTGTTGGCCTCAGTGTAACAGATCACTGCAATCGTTGCCATGAAACTGATACATTATCTCATCGTTTGATTTCCTACGGTCATGACCATTGGAGATGGCTTCGCCGACAACTGTCTTTTCTCCTCAGGACGTCGAAGGCGGCTATCTCGGGGGAGATTCTTGTGCGTCCCGATCCAGTCTCCTTTCCCCGATCGAAGAACAATACCATCATGTGGCTTGTTGGCCATTATGTCCACTACGTGATGGTGAGTGGATATGACCCAGATCCGTGTGCCTTTTCCCAATATATGGCCACCGCACATTGGACGTGGCTCAGAATTCCCCGTTATCGTGAATTTTTTTCTAATATGTTGTATCTTGTTTTTCATCGACAAGGCGTTGGATGAGTTGCCATGCACCCACTTTGTTATTTTCTTTATTTTTGTGGACACTTCTGTGGATTTAGATGTTCCAAGATGTAGAAGTGACGGAAGAAAGAATGTGTGAGCACGTTAAAATTGACGCACCATTCCTTTCTATACGTTTTTCTGATTTCATCCTTTTGTTTTTGTCGAAATGGCTTCTTTTGTTTTATTTTAATTGATTGCATTCAATAAGTGTTTTGGAAAAACGAGAATATTTTCGTTTTTTGACGGAATACACTTCCATTTGAGTGTATATTTCGGTGTGTTTCCTATGTCGGGGAAAAAACAAAATAAAATTGGTCACGGTATTGTATTGTGGGGTGAGCGAGACGTGATTGAACTTCCCTGACGCCAGTTTCTTTATTTTACTTTAAATTTTGTTCAGAACAGTATGAAACGTCCTTTGATAAAAAAAATGGCTCAGATGGATAGAGCGTATGCCATGCATTAAAAAAAAAAGTGGCTACGTTGTTAAATGGCAAATGGGACGAGACGTGTTCGAAATTCGTACCTACTATTTATTTTTCTTTTCATAATGTTATCAGCTGCCGGTACGGTTATTGAAACTTTGTTCTCTTAAAAAAAAAAAAAACGCACTGCTTTTCGGGCGGGAAGGTGTGCCGGTGCCCGGCACGAATCTGCCCGGCTGATTAGTGTCGAGGCCCGGTGTGCCGGCCAGTCTCTGGATGGTTTTTAAGACAGTTTTCCATCTACCTTGGCGAATGCAGGCTGGTTCCCCTTATTCCGTCTCATTTACACTGTCGGCGATTGCGGCGCGAACACTTTCTCCATGTACGCGTACACCGTAATTACCACGCGAACATAGGGTTACGCTCGTCTGGTGTGAGACGTTCCAGGAGTAGTCCACTGGGGCCCGAACCGAACAATAAACAAAGGTTCGGTGTGGGGCGGTAATGGGGTGAGTGGACTGCTGTAGCCTGTTGAGGGGTTGTGAACCACCGAGGGCTACGGCGGGGACGAAGCTTCGCCGTCGTTTCTAGATCCCCAATTCCATGCAATACAACACAATACAATTGCTGTACACCTTTTCTTTAATATTGCCCCACAAGAAGGAGTCGCATGTGTTCAGATCCGGAGAGTATGGCGGACAATCGAGGCCTATACCATTGGCCAATGGGAATCCCAGAGCCAGAATGCAGTCCCCAAAGTGCTTCTGCAGTGCATAAAACACTCTACTGCTTCGATGGGGTTGAACTCCGTCTTGCATGAACTACATCTTGTCGCAATCACGGTCACTCAGGATAGGGGGTGTGGAATCATCTTCCGAAACCTTCACGTACCGTTCGGTAGTCACCGTGCCATCAAGGAATATCGCACCGATTATTCCTTGACTGGAAATTGCACACCACACAGTTATCCGTCGAGAACGAAAAGAGTTCTCGATCGCGAAGTGTGGATTCGCAGTCCCCCAAATGCGCCAACTTCGCTTATTGACGAACCCATCCAAAATAAAGCGAGATTCGTCGCTAAACCAAACCATAATGCGCATAATTACCATCATGCCCCGCTGCCAACCGTAGGTATTTCAACGTCCTAATGGGAAGCGTTCAGACGTTATTTCGATTTTATTTCATATACTTCAATAAATGTCACCTTGTACATACAACAATGGGCCACACTCCTGCTCAAAACAAATTTCATAATCCATACCAAATGGCGCAAATTAAGGTATATTCTTTTTAAATTCCTCATACCACCGTCTGTATTTAATTTCCCCAGTCTGCAAAACGATCAAACATCTCGCAAAACATACACTGAATTTCATGATGCAGTCAAAAACAAAAAGTACTGCGTTCACCTAACTGCACATTGACAAAGCAGTCTGCAGCTGTCGGCAAGGAGGCAGCAGTGACCGCTTCTGTTACCAAATGTAGAGCACGGGTGCATGACCTCAATAGTGGCAGCTGAGTTAGGCTGCCGATATGCCAGGATGTATGACAGTTCACCTCACGAGCATGGAAGCAGTATTAGTGGTAGCAGGAATGAGACAGTGACCCACCATGGAAATAATGCTAGGTGAGAAAGTGTTTTATTCGAAACAATTACGGTGGTGGGGGCAGAGCCGGAGAGGCAGTCAATGGCGTCCGTGATGTTGGCGGCCACGGATGGCGGTAGTATACTGACATCAGCAACAGGCCAACAAAAGGATCGGTGCCTGGGCGTGTATCCCAGGTGATAGCGGCTGTTGGCGGGGTGTTGTTCTCACCACAGCAGTAGAGGCGCTGACACAAGGCGGCGGTGATGTGTAGTGGATAGCAGAAAGCAACCACGGCTGCTGGCTTCATTGTGAAGCTTGGTGGGATGCACACCGGCTGGGATCGACTGAATATCATCCTGAACACAACTGAGCAGGACTGAGACTGAGAGACTAATTTAGGTGGTATCTATACGAGTAAGGCCGCCTAGTATTTCTCGGACGGCAGCAGTCTTCGGTGCTAAGTCACAGCGGCCGTGTGTAGTCGTTGAGGCATCATAACATCATTTGACCTGGCACTCACGTCGTGTCAACTCCCCCAGAAGTAATGTCTGTGCTGAAATAAGTCACAACAGCGACTTCAACATCCTGAATACGTGTTCGTATGAATTTTATCCATAACGTATGTAATTAAGTTCCGTAACTGTTCCTTTATAGGGTGCACAGTAACAACCATTACCAGTCACACCAGAACGTGATTTTACACACATAAAAAATAAAGTTTTGCATCACCTCGGTTCCAAGAGTTCCGGAACCTGTATAGAAAATTGGAATAGAGGACAACATAAATATAATTTCCACCATTGTCATTGCTCATGAAAACCAGAGTTCCAACGTGCTGTACAGACCGGTACATCTAATGCCCAGTAGCACGCATGCATGCCTGTATTCGTCGTAGCATATATCCACAATTCATCAAGGCACTGTTGGTCCAGATTGTCCCACTCCTCAACGGCGATTCGTCATAGATCCCTCAGAGTGTTTGGTGGGTCACGTCATCCATCTACAACGCTTTTCAATCTATCCCAGACATGGTTCATCGAGCGATGTCGTTATCCTAAACAAAAGTAGTTCAGAAGATGTGCACGATGGGGAGCGAATTGTCGTCCATAAAGACGAATGCATCACCAATATGTTGCAGATGTAGTTGCACTCTTGGTCGGAAGATGGCATTCACGTATCGTACAGAAGTTACGGCGCCTTTCATGACAACCTGCGTCGTACATCGGCGCCACATATGGCCACCCCAAAACAGCAGGGAACCTTCACCTTAATGCACTCGCTGTTTAGTGAGTCTAAGGCGTTCAGCCGGACCGGATTGCCTCGAAACACGTCTCCGACGTTTGTCTGGTTGAAGGCATATGCGACACTCACCGGTGAATAGAACTTGATGCCAGTCCTGAGCGGTCCATTCGGCATGTTGTTGGGCCCATCTGTACCGCGCTGTGCGGTGTCGTGGTTGCAAAGATGGACTTATCCACTGCAGTAGTAGTTGGGCGGCCTGAATGAGGCATGTCATCGACAGTTCCTGTCCCTCTGTATATCCTCCATGTCCGAACAACATCGCTTTGGTTCACTCCCAGACGCCTGGGCACTTTCCTTGTGGAGAGCCCTCCCTGGCACAATGCGGGCGCGATCGAACAGCGGTATTGGCCGTCTAGGCATAGTTGAACTACAGACAACATGAGCCGGGTACCACTTTCCTGTTGGAAAGACTGGAACTGATCGGCTGTCGGATCACCTCCGTCTAATAGGCGCTGCTCATTCATGGTTGTTTACATCTTTGGGCGGGTTTAGTGACATCTCTGAACAGGCAGAGGGACTGTGTCTGTGATACAATATCCACAGTCAACGATTGTCTTCAGGAGTTCTGGATGTGTGTATTTAGTGCACTACCAGTTAAGGGTTTGTGCCCATCTTCAGGTGTTTTATATTCAGTTACATGTTTCATTGCTTCAGAAGCATATATGTTCACAGCATCTAACGTGCTTACATATGGAAACGTTTTCCAATGGAAACAAGTTTGACGTTGTGACTGTATGTGTTTCTTAAGGTATTAACATCTACTATATCCAAGACATAACATGGAGGTGCCAATATTTAAGATGGTGTATTATATGCAGTTAACGTGTAAGAAAAATCAAGATATAGGTGTAAAAAATATGAATCTAATGTGGAAACTCCATGGATCCTCCAACCATATCGATCACTAAAGATGGGGATTAAAATATGAAGCGAAGAAGGGCACAAAACCGAAATCTATGGTGCACTAATAAAATCATTCTCTAGAGTGACTGGTAGCGGCTATTTTTCTACACGCTATACGAATTCTTGTGTACTTGTGACGTCGTTCTGCTAAATCGACGCATGAGGCATTCGTTACACTGTGGGAACCATTATGTAACGTTCTTGGTGAGCTCTGAACGTGGTCCCCCCTGCGCGTCCGGGGATTAGAATAGGCCCGAGGTATTCCTGCCTGTCGTAAGAGGCGACTACAAGGAGTCCATCCCCCTCACGGGGGTAGTTAGCGCCACGACCTATAATTGTGGTCTTTTTGGTTTTTCACTTCTCGTTTCTTCCTTCCTTTGGTTGGTTCCTTTCTTTGTTCTTCTCCACCTCACTGTCTTCCTTACTCTTTTCCTTGACTTCTTCTCCTTTTCTTCTCATTGCTTCTTTTCCTTGATTTCTCATTGCCTTCTTTTCCTTGACTTCTCATTGCCTTCTTTTCCTTGACTTCTCATTGCCTCCTTCTCCTTGCCTTCTCTGGTCTCCGCCTCGGCGTTTGAGACAGTCTGTCCTCTTTCTCCCTCTCTCTCTTCTTTTTCCTCTTCTTCCTTCCTCCCTGTGCGTGCCTGAAGGCCGACCCACGCGTTCGCACGCGTAGCCGGTGACGGGGTAACGCGTAATTCCCCGCCCTGGGTAGACATGTAAGGCACGCGCGTACCCCCTGGTAAAGGCCAGGCCCGGGGAGGGGTGATTGCCTGAGCTGATACCTTCTGACCATGCCGATTGGTCCCTCCGTCTGTTTCTCGGGAGGTGTGACCTGAGGTGTAAACATTCACCTAAGGCGGGAGTGCCCTCTGAGAGGGTCCCACAAGGAAGGAGCGCGCCATCGGAGACGCTGGCAATCATGGGGGATTCCTCCGCAATGGATTCTACTCCATCTCTCTCGACTTCTGCCCAAAAACGGAAACGTGACCAGCTACCAGTGACAAAAGTACTACCGCCTGCCTCACAGTTCCTCGTCGTTTCTCGCTCTGAGGACGGAAAGGATTTTTCCTCTGTCAACCCTTTCGTTATCCAGAAGGGCGTAGATGCCATAGCCGGATCTGTCAAATCTTGTACCAGGTTGCGTAACGGTACCTTATTACTAGAAACTGAGAGTGCCTTTCAGGCACAAAAACTGCTTCGGGCCACACTCCTGTACACGTTCCCTGTCCGGGTGGAGGCCCACCGAACTTTGAATTCGTCTCGTGGTGTAGTCTATACTAGCTCCCTTGACGGATTGACGGACGAGGAGATTCAATCTCTCCTCGCTGAGCAGGTCGTGACGGCTGTCCATAGGGTCATGAAAAAGGTCAACAATGACCTTGTACCGACCCGGACACTTTTCTTGACCTTCGATAGTGTTAAGCTGCCATCGCGCATCAAGGCGGGCTACGAGGTTATTTCTGTTCGCCCCTATGTCCCGACACCTACGCGCTGCTACCAGTGTCAGCGTTTCAATCACACTCGACAGTCTTGTTCCAATGCGGCTAAATGTGTCACTTGTGGCAGGGATGCCCATGAGGGTGACTGTCCACCTCCGTCTCCTCGTTGTGTGAACTGTCAGGGTGACCATGCCGCATCCTCCCGCGACTGTCCTGTCTATAAGGAAGAACGCTGTATCCAAGAAATTCGGGTCAAAGAGAAAGTGTCCACCTCGGCTGCTCGCAAGCTATTGGCTAGTAGGAAACCCGCGCTGCTCCCAGCGGGGAAATACAGTACTGTCCTCGCCTCTCCTCGGACTACCAGGGAGGTAGCAACCCAGACATGCGATCTGACCTTCAGCACCACGGTCGTCCGTTCGGCCAGTGCTAAGATCGCTCGGTCGACGTCTCCTCTTCCTCCCATCACCCCACAGACACCAGCCCCTTCATCAGCTTCTGCTAAGACGAAGACCCCGAAGTCAGATGCACGGGCCTTCAAGAAGGAACCATCCCGTGCAGCCTTCCTACGTACCTCGACCTCCCAGCCTTCGACCGGTACTTCCACCAAACGTCCTTCCAAGAAGGCTCATAGGAAGCACAGTTCTCCTTCTCCGCCACGGCGCATTTCTTCTCCTGCGCCACCCAGCGGTTGCCGCCCCAGGCCGTCATCCGTTTCGCCTGGCCGCACCGCTGGTAACCGTACATTTGGCCGTTCACCGGCGGAGGAAGCTCCCCCTCCCGGCCATCCTCCCGAGATGGCCGATGAACCTATAGACCCAATGGACGATGACTGTCCGCCTACTGATAGCGGCGGCAGTGCTCGCTCGAAGCCAGGCCCTCAGCGGCCTTCGAGGTGACCCCTTCTTTCATCTTCCTTTTCTTACGATGGCACTTATTCACTGGAATATTCGCAGCATTCGCTCCAACCGAGAGGACTTGAAGTTGCTGCTCCGCTTGCACCGTCCGCTCGTCGTAGCCCTCCAGGAAACGAAGCTACGCCCATGCGATCAAATTGCCTTGCCTGTGCGTTTTGACCTACCCCCTGTGGTAGGTATCCCAGCTCATGGAGGGGTTATGTTGCTGGTCCGGGATGATATTTACTACGATCCCATCACGTTGCACACCGGCCTGCAGGCAGTTGTCATCCGCATTACTCTCCCCACTTTTACATTTTCCATTTGTACCGTTTACACTCCATCGTCATCTGCTGTTACCAGGGCAGACATGATGCAACTTATTGCTCAGCTACCTGCACCATTTTTGTTAACTGGAGACTTCAATGCCCACCATCCCCTTTGGGGCTCTCCAGCATCCTGCCCGAGGGGCTCCTTGTTAGCAGACCTTTTCAACCAGCTCAATCTTGTCTGCCTCAATACTGGCGCCCCTACTTTTCTTTCGGACACATCTCACACCTATTCCCATTTAGACCTCTCTGTATGTACTCCCCAACTTGCACGCCGGTTTGAGTGGTATGCGCTTTCTGATACATATTCGAGCGACCACTTCCCGTGTGTTATCCATCTCCTGCAGCATACCCCCTCTCCGTGCTCCTCTAGTTGGACCATCTCCAAGGCAGACTGGGGGCTCTTCTCTTCCAGGGCGACCTTTCAGGATCAAACCTTCACAAGCTGCGATCGTCAGGTCGCACACCTCACGGAAGTCATTCTCGCTGCTGCTGAATATTCCATCCCTCACCCTACTTCTTCTCCACGTCGCGTACCGGTCCCCTGGTGGACCGCAGCATGTAGAGACGCTTTACGTGCTCGTCGACGTGCTTTACGCACATTTAAACGCCACCCTACAGTGGCGAATTGTATCAATTATAAACGATTACGTGCTCAGTGTCGTCGTATTATCAAAGAAAGCAAGAAAGCCAGCTGGGCTGCTTTCACAAGCACCTTCAACAGTTTTACTCCTTCTTCTGTTGTCTGGGGTAGCCTGCGCCGGCTATCTGGCACTAAGGTCCACTCACCAGTTTCTGGCTTGAAGGTCGCGAATGACGTCCTTGTGGCCCCTGAGGCTGTCTCCAATGCCTTCGGCCGCTGTTTCGCAGAGGTTTCGAGCTCCGCTCATTAACACCCTGCTTTCCTCCCCCGCAAACAGGCAGAGGAGGCTAGGCCACCTAACTTCCGCTCCTCGAATTGTGAAAGTTATAATGCCCCATTCACCATGCGGGAACTCGAAAACGCACTTGGCCGATCACGGTCCTCCGCTCCAGGGCCTGATTCTATTCATATTCAGATGCTGAAGAACCTCTCTCCTGCGGGTAAGGGTTTTCTTCTTCGTACATACAATCGCATCTGGATTGAGGGACATGTTCCCGCATGCTGGCGCGAGTCTATTGTTGTCCCGATTCCTAAGCCGGGGAAGGACAAGCACTTGCCTTCCAGTTATCGACCTATCCCGCTTACCAGCTGTGTCTGTAAAGTGATGGAGCGAATGGTTAACTTTTGATTGGTTTGGCTGCTCGAGTCTCGACGCCTACTTACCAATGTACAATGTGGATTTCGTAGGCGCCGCTCTGCTGTTGACCATCTGGTTGCCTTGTCGACCTTCATTATGAATAACTTCTTGCGGAAGCGCCCGACCGCGGCTGTGTTCTTTGATTTGGAGAAGGCTTACGACACCTGTTGGAGGGCGGGCATTCTCCGCACCATGCATACATGGGGCCTTCGCGGTCGCCTCCCTCTTTTTATTCGTTCCTTTTTAATGGATCGACATTTCAGGGTACGTGTGGGTTCTGTCCTGTCCGACACCTTTCGCCAGGAGAATGGGGTGCCACAGGGCTCAGTTTTGAGCGTCGCTCTCTTCGCCATCGCGATCAATCCAATAATGGATTGCCTCCCAGCTGATGTATCAGGCTCCCTTTTCGTGCAAGATTTTACCATCTATTGCAGCGCGCAGTGTACACGTGACCTGGAGCGCTGTCTTCAGCGTTCTCTTGACCGTCTTTACTCCTGGAGTGTCGCCAATGGCTTCCGTTTTTCTGCCGAGAAGACGGTCTGTATTAACTTCTGGCGCTACAAGGAGTTTCTTCCACCGTCCTTACGACTCGGTCCCGTTGCTCTCCCAATCGTGGAGACAACCAAATTTTTAGGCCTTACATTTGACAGGAAACTTAGCTGGTCTCCACATGTGTCATATTTTGCCGCCCGTTGTACCCGTTCTTTAAATGTCCTCCGTGTTCTCAGTGGTATGTCGTGGGGAGCGGATCGAACCGTCCTACTTCGTCTATATCGGTCGATCGTCCGCTCCAAGCTGTATTATGGGAGCTTCGTATACTCCTCTGCACGGCCATCCATCTTACGCCGCCTCAACTCCATACAACATCGGGGTTTACGACTTGCGATCGGAGCATTTTATACTAGTCCCGTAGAGAGTCTTCATGCTGACGCTGGCGAATTGCCACTCACCTACCGGCGCGATATACTGCTTTGTCGGTATGCCTGTCAGCTACTGTCAATGCCCGACCATCCGTCTTATCGTTCCTTTTTTGACGACTCTCTCGACCGTCAATACGGGTTGTATGTCTCTGCCCTGCTACCCCCTGGAGTTCTCTTTCGTCGCCTCCTTCAACACCTTAATTTTTCACTCCCTGCAACCTTTCGAGTGGGCGAGAGCCACACGCCACCTTGGCTCCAGGCTCAGGTCCGCGTTCACCTTGACCTCAGCTCGCTCCCAAAAGAGGTTACCCCCGGTTCGGTCTACCACTCCCGTTTTTTGGAACTTCGTTCGAAGTTCATCAACATGACTTTCATTTATACAGATGGCTCTAAGACCAATGACGGGGTCGGGTGTTCCTTTATTGTCGGGGCACAAAGTTTCAAATACCGGCTCCATGGCCATTGTTCGGTCTTCACAGCTGAGCTCTTTGCCCTCTACCAGGCTGTTCTTTACATCTGCCGCCACCCACATTCTGCTTATGTCATCTGCTCCGACTCCCTGAGCGCCATCCAGAGCCTCAGTGATCCGTACCCGGTTCACCCTTTCGTACACCGGATCCAACGCTCTCTTCAGCAGCTGGTGGACGTCGGTTCTCCGGTTAGCTTTATGTGGATTCCTGGCCATGTCGGTATCCCTGGGAACGAAGCTGCAGATGCCGCGGCCAAGGCTGCTGTCCTCCAGCCTCGGACAGCTTCTTGTTGTGTCCCTTCGTCCGATTTTAGCAGGGTCATTTGTCGGCGCATTTTATCGCTGTGGCATGCCGATTGGGCTGCACTTACAGACAACAAGCTTCGGGCCTTAAAACCTCTTCCCGTGGCTTGGACGTCCTCCTCACGCCCTTCTCGGCGGGAGGAGGTAGTTTTGGCCCGGTTACGAATTGGACACTGCCGGTTCAGCCATCGCCATCTGCTGACGGCTGCGCCGGCGCCGTTCTGCCCATGTGGGCAATTGCTGACGGTCCGCCACATTTTAATGTCGTGTCCGGATTTTAACGCACTGCGTCTCGATCTTAACCTGCCATGTACTTTAGATGCCGTTTTAGCGGATGACCCACGAGCAGCTGCTCGTGTTCTTCGTTTTATCAAATTGACAAACCTCACTAAGGACATTTGATGATGCTGTTTTTTAATCCTATGCCTGTCAGTCTGTCTTTTATCGTGTTTTCCCTTTTAGTTGTTGTTTTAAACTTGTGCCTCGCGGTGCATTCTTAACGTCGTCAGGGCGCTAATGACCATTGAAGTTGTGCGCCCTAAAACCACAAAAAAAAAAAAAAAATCTGAACGTGGTCCTACAGTGATAAAAATAATTAGCAAATATAAAGCTTCTTTTCGAGGAAAATGGAAATGGAGATATCCACCGTGCTTATAGCTTTTATGTGCTGCACGAACTGAAAAAACTTTTCTGGAGGGAGACAGTAAATTTTCAGCATGGGAAAAGAGGGAATTATTGACTACTTTTGAAAGATGATACTAAATAACTTTTACGGCGAGAGTAAGCACCTGGCCAGTCAGATGCATAGATATACCCACAGAAAACTTTGCGGAAAAGTAGGGGAGAAATTAATCTGGTGTAGGTACTTCGATCCAAGCCATTATTAGCGCATTTCGTTACATCTCATAGATCAGTGTATTTTTCCCGCTTGTCTCAGAGTAGCAATACCCAACATCTTTTGGAAGCCATACTAAGGAATTGCCATTAGTGTAATGGGTATATCATTCTGTTATTATTTTTAATTGGAATGATGGAATGATATTAAATATACTATAATATTGTTTTGGATAGGGTAGGCGAAATTTGCTAGCCGTGGTACAAACAGAACTTTTATGCAAATAAAATGAAATTTATGTGTTTATATTACCGCTGTTGGTGACACTATTACACCCTTCATCTATTAAATTAATTTCAAATACCTCACTTTGTAATATTACTAACAAATTTTACCAACGTTAGTTAATTACTTAACATGCCATTATTTCCTCACAACATAATTGGTACCCAACATGGGGTCCAATTGAATTACATCACTATAGCCTTATCGACATCTTTCCCTCTCAGATTGCTATTAATTTCAACACTTCATTGTGCGGTGCGATGAGAGACCCACTTTTGTTAGGCTGCTTCCATTTTCTTTTGTTATGGGGCTACGTTGAGTCGGGGGTATCTGCATATCAGTTTGAAAGTGACATTGAATAGGCAACAGGAACCTGCGGACCATTTACAATTCGGGGTAACTATAGGGAAATACACTTACAGCCAACTGGGTGCCAGTATTATAGTTTATCAGGACGCTAATTACCGTGTACTAAAGCAGTGACTGTAGCGCGTCAAACTGTAGCGCGTCAAACGTGTAGAAGGTTTCGCATTGAAGCACGGAAGTGCAGTGAGTCTGTCTGGTCGAGGAAGTGTAGGAAAGATTAATAGGCTTGTTTTTACTTATTGCTAGTGTGTCGATATATTACGTACCCACGTGTTCTGTTTTATTAGCAGAGATAGCGATTGCACAAAACAAGAACTTTGAATGAAACCGTTGAAATTCTGAAAGTCAGGTAGCCGCGTTAGTCCAAGATAAAACAGAAATAAGTCAGGCTCGCGGAAAAGTACTGAGAGAGCTAGAAGCATTACCTGCAGCAACTAAGTTGACGCTGTCGCAGGGAAGTGATACCAACACCATAGTAAAGTTGGCTGTCCCACCTACTGGCGTAAGGTGCATGACTGCAACTTACGGAGGAGGATCAGCGCAATAGAAAGAAGCATGCGGTGAAAGCAAACTGGGATGTTCTGATGGTCAGAGGTCATTCCAGACAAGATAATTTACTGCAAAAACGTGTGAAGAGACTGATTTCGCTATATTGGTGCAGTAAATAATAGGGAACATAAATTCTTGACGGACACAGACACACGTGTGTCAGTTGTATCTCTGGGCCTCTTTGGTGTTAAGAGACTTCAGTTTCCACAGTATAGTTTATGTGGAGTGTGTAACAATGAGACAAAATTGTTACGGCAACACTGTTCACTTCTAGCATCGGGTCTGAAAGATTTAATGAGCATATAGAGGTTTTACCACATGTTAGTGAGAGGTATTGTGCAGTTTTCGGACTCGATTTTATGAATAAACATTGCACTATAGTTGATCTTTTGTGGCGTACAACTGAACTTGGTGGAACATTGTTTGCACTAGGGGAAAGAGCTGCTAGGAAATAACGACGCAAGTTGCACCTGTCACGAAGGTGGTTACCAGTTAAACTGTGTACAGTATACTAAAGATTAATTCATAACTTACCAGCAGGTACTGGGAACTGATCTGGGCTGTAGCCGGATACACGAACGATGGCGATTCGCGTATGTCGAGGCACATACGAGGAATACATTGTTGACGACTCCAAGTGACAGTTGCGGTGTGCGCATGCGCGGGCTTTCCACTCGGAGAAAGCGTATATTCTGCAAATTATGTCTCTCGCTTGCTTATGCAGAATTTGTCACCTACCACCGCAATCAAAGTTGACAACGCGCAATAAATGGAATCGGATTGTACTAAACAGTTCGCTACGTTTAATGCTCGCATTAATTTCAGCATTCGCAGTAGTGCGCTCAGAAGATACTGAACGCTCATTGGCTGTTGGAGAATGCATGACGTAAGTGCACAGAATAAACCTAAACTCGACCGCCATCGTTCGTGACCACAACTATAGTTCAGGTACCGACTTATCAATGGAATTGTTGTGCATGTACAACCAGTGGCCTGGAATGAGGGGCTACGTGGGTCCCATTGTATGGCGTGGGGACTGTATTTCGCATTACACGAATAGATGGGAAATTTATGGTACCTTTGAGTTTGGAACATTCTGGCACGGATAGGGTTTGTCTGTCAGAGGACGTAATGGTTGCCAGTTTGAGTGGCTTGGAAGAAGAGGGTACTGATAAGTCAAATAACAAATGCAATCCCAAGCATACCTTTAGCAGTTATGCACTATGCGATAAAGTCAAACACTTTCAAGAAAAGAATAGGGAAACATGGAGACCAGATCGCTTAGATTCACAGTTTTATTCAATCCAGTGGATCCGTTACCAGTGACGCGTATGGTAGAGTATAGGATACCAACAGAAAGAAACTATAAACGTCAGTAGCATAGGGACAAACGGCGACCAGCGAAAATGTGCGCTGGGCCAGAACTGGAACCCATGATCTCCTGACAATATTCATGTAGTTGATTCGCCTTGATGGGCAATGAATCTATCACCTTCAGTGTGGACACACAATTACATCTGACCTGCTGCAGTAAACTCAAAGCAGCGAGCTTTGAGGACTTGGAGGAGTGCCGACAAAGTCCGCGCAGCTGCGGTTAACAGTGTGTCCGGGTCGCGCAGTGGTTAACGCATCTAACTGGTAACCAGGACATCCCAGGTTCGAGTCCCAGTCTGGCACACCTTTTCGCTCGTCGGCGCTGATTCCGCACCAAGTCTCGATGCAACTGTCATCAATAGTTACTTCCCTTTCCTTTCTCCCCTCCACCTTCAATCTGCATAATACATTTCATCTTTTTATCGAGGTTTTTTTCCCAAGGGACCAAGCTGATTTATCGAGAAATTTGATTTATCTAGCTTCCAGTTAGAAACAGTCAATAGTCAACTTCTCATTGTCCGTCCAAAATGCCCTGAGCGTATGAGCGACGTCAGCATAATAACTACTCTGGAACTTGAACGAACAACTATAAACGATAAATGTGCGTTTAGGCAGCCAGCTGCGAGCTGGAGTTTCGGTGGAAACGCTGCCGTGAATTGTCGCTGCAATTCTGTCACAATGCAGCAACATCTCTAAATCATGTCTTCAAGACTTTCTCCAGATTGTCTTCTGGAAAAGAAAAGTGTGTGCAACGTTTGTCCTGTACACCTAGATTTCCGAATAAAAACAACGCCTGCCACGGCTTCATTGAAATGCCAAACCCGAGCACTTCTTTTCAGGAAACAATTGTAACGGGTGACCAAACTTCATGTTGTCAATATGAACTTACCAGAAAAGGACAAAGTGAAGAAATTCACAATAAGTATCAACGCATTGACTATGTAAGCGACATTGCAGTGAATGAGACGCTTGAGCTAAAGCTTAACCACATCCCAAATAAGGATGTTTCTGCCAATCTTACACGGTTGTATGAATTTTCTGTGTATTGCAAGTGATGGGAGGATGGGACCACGTAGAGCAACCGAAGAATTAAAAGCAACATCTTAACTTCTCTATATTTATCATTATTACACTACTAAACTTTTGAGCTGAAAGGGTGCTAGGTTGGGTTAGATTTATTTTTTGCTTTAGATCTTGTTTAAAACAAAAAGTACAGTTTCATAAAAGGCCTGCCTGTAACCATGTTTATTATTTGTGAACTTGATGACCCCTCCCACATGAGTTGTCGTGAATCCAAAAACATGGAAAATATCTTACGTCTTCGACAATACAGTCATGCATACAACTTGTAAAACTGCGGTTGAATTTATTTTTGTTATAAGGTGACATACTAAATTTCCACGTTAATTATAATTTTTAGGATCTACAGTGTTCATTTGGCTTATAAGTGAATTTCTAGGCCATTCGTCGACGGCTGACTGTTCATCACGGAAAAGAAAACAATCTCGTAGCGTTTACGACATGTACATGATTGGGTTTTTTTTTTCTTTTCTTTTTTTTTTTCTTCGTTTCACCCAACTTTGGGGTACGTTGAATCAATCACTTCTGTGTGTTCTGTGCCTTTCTTTTCGCCCAGTACTGTTTCATTCTTTCTGATCTTGCTTTTCTTTCCTCATCAGAGATGACAATCGTTCTTTTCTTTCTATTTTGGAGCTGGAATCCCTCTTTTCTGTCTTTGCTTATCATTTTTGCGGTCCTGTCTGTGAGCATTTTTTCTGTGATGTGTAGTTCTCTTAAGTCTTTCTCTGTTTGGATAAACCAATTTGGTTTGGATTTTTTATTCCTGAAGTAGTCAAACATTCTTTTTGTAAGTCTATTTGGGTTCATTCTGAGAATGTGCCCATAAAACTCAATTCTTCTTTTCCTCATTGTATCCGAAAGTTTTTCTGTGGTTTTGTAGAGTGTTTCATTTTTGGTATGAATTAGTTTGTCGTTATGAAATTTGGGGCCTAAAATTTTTCTCAATATTTTTCTTTCTTTGATCTCTAGCCTTTCAATTGGGCCATGGTTAGTGATAGATAATGTCTCAGCTGCATATAGTGCTTCTGGTTTAATGACAGTGTTGTAATGTTTTATTTTTGAATTCCATGAGAGGGACTTTTTATTATAAGTATTTTTAGTAAGCTGAAAGGCTAGTTCAACTTTGTTTCTTCTTAATTCTATTGCTTTTTTCTCAAGGGCGTTCCAGCTAATCCATTCACCAAGATATTTGAATTCTTTAACAATTTCGATCTTTTGGTCTCTTACTTTAAGATATTTCATTGGCTTTTTTATATTTGTGATTATTTTGGTTTTTTCAAAAGAAATTTTAAGGCCTATTTTCTCTGCTTGTTTCTGTAATTCGAGGATCTGTTCTTTGGCTTCTTCCCATGTTTCAGCTAGTAGGGCCATATCATCTGCAAATGCTAGGCAATTAACCAAGATGCCTTTGTTTTTTGTTCCTAGTCGGATTCCACTATTGATTTTCTTGTTCCATTCTCTTACTATTTTTTCTAGGGCACAGTTAAATAACAATGGAGAGAGTCCATCACCTTGTCGTACTCCAGTTTTTATCTCAAATAGGTCTGAGAGTTCTCCCATAAATTTAATTTTGGAGTATGTGTTGGTGATGGTTTCTCTAATTAGGTTTGTAGTTTTATTGTCTAGGTTCAATTCTTTTAATATGGAGATTAGAGATTCCCTGTCTATGGAGTCGTACGCCTTTTGAAAGTCAATGAATGTGATGACATACGCTTTTGCTCTCGATTTTTGGTAGGCCATAAGATTTTTGAGGTTTAGAATTTGTTCTGGGCAGGATCTTCCCTTTCTGAAGCCTGCCTGGTATTCTCCAAGTTGACAGTCTAGCTGGGGTTCTGCTCTGTTCAAAAGGACTTTAGACAGTATTTTGTATGTTACGTCAAGGAGCGAAATCCCTCTGTAATTGTTGGGGTCTGTTCTGGATCCCCTCTTATGAATTGGGTGAATGAGGGCCATCTTCCATTCATCCGGAATTCTTTCTGTTTTCCATATTTCTTCAAATATGTTTTGGAGAGATTCTATGGCATTTCTATTGACATTTTTCCACAGTTCAGCTGTAATTTGGTTCTCTCCCGAAGCCTTATAGTTTTTGAGATTCAAAATGATTGATTGTAGTTCCTCGACGGTGGGTGGTTCTGAGTTAGGACTTGTTGAAGTTGAGTTGCTGAAATCCATTTTTTCAATTGGTTCTTTACAGTTGAGAAGGTTTCTGAAATATTCCCTCAAAATTTTGCAATTATCCCTGTTGTTGTGTGCAATATTACCATTTTTATCTTGTAATTGGAGTGTCGGTGGGCTGTACTTGGTTATTTTTTGTTTAAAAGTTCTGTAAAAGCTCCTAGTCTTGTTTTTGTTGAAGTCTTCGTTGATCTGCAAAAGGAGTTGATCTTCTTGTGCTTTTTTAATTCTTTTGAGGTTTTTAATCACTAGTTGTCTTACACTCAGGAAATTTTGCCTATTATATTCATTTTTCTGAGATTGCATCTGTTGCCATGCTTTCTTTCTTTGCTCAATAAGTTTGTCACATTCCTCTGTCCACCATGCGTGTTTTTTGATTTTGGTTATAGGTGCTATTTGTTCAGCTTTGGTTAGTAGGCTTTCCTTCATTTGATCCCAATTTTGGTTCCTTATATCTTGAGTCACGAGGGGAAACTCCTTCGAATTCATTATCTTTTCTGGATCGTATCTTCTGCTTTTGGGTTTACTGTTTCTATCTTTCCTTTTGGGGATAATTTTGAGTTTTATTTTAGAAAGATAGTGATCAGAATCCAAGTTTGCTCCTCTGAGTACTTTGACATTTTGTATTTCTGTATGGTGTTTCCATTTTATCGCCACATGATCAAGTTGAAATTCACCCAAGTGTGGGTTTGGTGAGGTCCATGTCTTTTGTTTTCTGGGTAGTCTCTTAAAGGCTGTGGATTTCAGGATCAAGCCATGCGCTTGGCAGAGTTCTACTAATCTGACTCCATTTTGGTTAGTTCTATTGTGCGCTGGGTAGTTTCCAACAATATTTTTGTATTTCTTCTCTTTTCCTACTTGAGCATTGAAGTCCCCCGTAAGTATGATGTTGTGTTTGTCTGGGATCTTTTGCACCGCGTCATCTAGTTGTTCCCAAAAACGTTCCACCTTTTCCTTATTTTTCCTATTGTCTTCATTTATGGGGGCATGTGCATTCACAATTGTGTATACTCTATTAGCAGATTTAAAAGTGAGTGTGGATAGTCTTTCCGATTGTGATTGAAAGCTGATAATGGAGTCTAAAATACTTTTATCTATTATAAAGCCCGTTCCGAGGTGGTGTGTGTTTTTCATTATTCTTTTGCCTACCTTTCCTTTGTATATTCTGAAACCTCCGGAATCAAAATTGTTTTCATCTATGTATCGAGTTTCTTGTAGTGATGTTATGAGTATTCTATGATGTTTGAGGGTATCTGTAAGATGTTTTAATTTTCCTGTTTTTAAAAGAGAGTTTACATTGAAAGTAGCTATGTAACTTGTTTTTTTACATTTCAATTGGTTTTATAATGGAGAGCACGTTTTTTCTGTTGCCGTTCGAGCAGCTTGCTGTGTAGGAGCGTTGTATTGCTCGGGAATATAGGGAATAAAGCGGTGGGGGAGAGGATGAGGGAGGGGTTGGGGGGGGGGGGTTGGTTTGCTGGCGCAGGAAGCTGATCTCCAGGAGAACAGGAGTCCCAGCGATAATCCAGCAGTAGCCGCTACTAACATAAATTCCGGGATAATGCCAGCCAGTCCCGAGATAATAGCCTCCTCTGCTCAAACCATGCGAGGAACAATCTTGCTTCTGTTGGACTAAGCATTCTCTTGTACTTTACGGCCCTTCTCGACGGAAATGACTCTGGGGACTGAAGTCGTCGCGACGAATTATATACTAGGGGAGCAACTCAACTTTGTTTTCCAGTTAATTAAGTAGCTGTATTCCAAACAGTTAACGACACTGTTAGGATTCCAAGAAATTCTGAGTACCTTGTACCATATTTTCGCTTAGTGAAGTGGGTAATGCCGAATGAACAGCGAATCACGTCTCCTAGAAACCAGAATCGTTGAGGCTAGAAGGTCGACGTAATGGAAATCCGTATTTTCAGTGAAAACAGCTTTAATACGTCTTAAAGTGAAAGTAAAGAAAGTAAAGCGGTACCGATGTCAGACTCAATTCTTAGAAAAAACCACAGTGAAAGAAGATACACAATTCCGTTTAATTGGCATCACTGCTACCTAATGAATCCACAAATAATGGGAGAAACCGACATCCTACCGCATTCTCATAAACCAAAAGAGGAACATCTTTGTGTGTGATCTAAACTATGGAATGATTTTGTTGCAATCCAAAACCACCATATTACATATTACTTGTACTCGACCGTGAAACGGAGGATGTATGATTTATGAATGAGCAGAACATTTATTGCTGGAGAGTTTTGACGTAACTGGTCGTCCACAAGAATTTGTGAAAATATCTTACCATTAAAGACGACTCGTATATTCCTCATGTTAAAAAAATTCGTTATTGGTCGACAGTTCAATGGAAACGACTCTAGTTACAAGAACAAATAATTATCAAGCATTATTGATACGACTACTTAGCACAGTTATAGTTTTTGTACTGCTCCATGGAGTTTCTTTTGTAACAAATACGTTCTTCAGTGCTATTTATAAGTGGGTTCACTAATCACATGTAACTCAATAGATAAGATTTCAAGCTACATCAGAAGCATTTAATGTCTTCCAGTGTAGTGGAGCAACAACCATCCATTCTGTACGAATTCGTGGAGATGCAGATTAATATCATCGCTTCATTGTAGTCATAGATTGCTGGTTGCTAAGTAGCATCTCTAGGAAGATATGAGAGTGGAGTGAGAAAAGGTTCGTTAAGAGCATTAGAACAGCGACATATTGCCAGAATCAATACTCGATTAAATAATCCCGCACTAAATAATGAAACTCGTTCGTCGTTCTTTAGAATTATGACGGATTTGAAAGCGTTTCTGAACAACAACATTATATTGGTTAAAGTCTACGTTTGAACGAAGTAGTTACTATACTAGTATACCTGTGATAGTCCAGATATGTCCACATGTGCGATATTTCGTTCTAATGGGTCTGCTGGGATGAAACATCTCTCGTGCAGGAGAGGGAAATTTAGAATTTCTTGCAACGAGCATGGATGTAACTTTGGGGACAGGTTCGTTACACAAAGACAAGGAAGCAAGTTCATACAAGCGTATCCAAAATTCCTTTTTTCCGAGCTGTTAACGGAAATTGACGTTTAACAGCTTTCCAGGTACAACCCAAAAACTTCACGTGTCTATGCTTACATTTGAGGGTATATGCCCGTTTGTGTCATCGTATTCATGATGGTCTTGTATCGCTAGGAAGACTTGTTCACATTCGTCATTCGTCTGTCTTCAGAGTATCCATTTTGTACGTGTGCTACATTTAGTAAGCTAACTGAAAGTGCTCCGTTCAAATATAGCAAGATGTCCATTTTGTGAGCAGGCAGAAATGATTTATATGTCTGTTTTATCTGAATATTAATCAGAACAGTCGCTACCATAGTAGATGTTGCCCAGACTTCCTCAATTTTTATAATCTCCTGTTGTGACGTAAGATTTCGATGTTGCTCTTTGGGCTTTGTTTGGGACTACATTTACTCACTGCTTAGGAAATACCCGATATCAACTCTTTTTCGACGTTTCTTAGTGAATATCAGGGCTCATTCAACCGTGCAAAGAGGCGAGCTTACATTCACATCGTGCTTCTTTGGAATACGGGAGTTCTTCTTCAGCTAGCATATTTCGGCTGGCGTATCTGATAGGTTTTACAGATTCTTCCATTCTTTTAAATCAGCTGTGTCTTGGAGCGCCGTAAGTAGTATCAGTATAACCCAACTTGTCGAAATTAGTTCTGTTATTTAATCCTGATAAAAAAAAGTCCATGCATCTACTGCTCAACGATTGTTCCATGTAAATATTTATTTTTTTATGAATTTATACTCTTTTAATTTTGTTGATAAGTGTTCACGATTGCTGAAAAACAACGAAAATGTAGACAGCTTCATCACGTGAGGGTGGGATACCCATAATTCTCCGTCAAAAATATCAGAGTTCTGGAAACGAAGTAACAAATGTGTGTGTGAAATATTATGGTACTTAACTGCTAAGGTCATCAGTCCCTAAGCTTACACACTACTTAACCTAAATTATCCTAAGGACAAACACACACACCCATGCTCGAGGGAGGACTCGAATCTCCGCCGGGACCTGCCACACAGTCCACGACTGCAGCGCCTTACACCGCTCGGCTAATCCCAAAAACGGAGTAACGAGTGAGTCGATCATTCCCTTATAGATTCAAATGTTTACTGCCTTTATTTCTGAAATGACATAGAAGTCAGTGAACTCTACGTGAAGATCAACCTCCACAGCGTGCATCTTGTTATCATCACATACTACTTCGAATTTCGGTCAACAGTTGCTGATATCAATGAAAGAGTGGTTCGAGTTCTACAGAATGAAGCTTCGCGCAGAGTCATCCACGTGCACCATTACCTACCTGACATAAATATCGACGTCGTCGTACACAAGATAAAACAATATTTCAACAAATAGAAACAAACTTGATTAAATCAATCCATATACCATCCGACACCAAGTTCAGACCCTTCAGTGTTTTCAATCGATCCTATACCGTATTATAAACAAGAAAAGTACGGACATTGTTCAGGGGTATTTTCTGAGTAGTTTGTATGGAGCATGTTGATCTTTGGTGGCTTGTTACAGAGGAATTTTATTTCGTTTCATTTCCTACGCCTGTTTTTCTTTATATCTGTATTGCAATGTAAACAGTTACACACTACTCCAGATGTCAACAGTACACACTTTGTGTCGTGTTGGGAAACCAACTACTTCCCTTCTCTCACGGTACCTGATGTTGACGCTAACGCCCACTTCAGGCTTTAACCTCTCACTTGCATTCAGTGCTGCTCGGTTTTGTTTCGTTTTTATTTGGTTTTTTTTTTTCAGCATTGTCACTGTCAGTTGTACGTTAAAGTTGGTAGACAGCAGTAGTGACAGGTTTACTGATGAAGAGTTGGTCGATATGCAACTCATAATGGGTTCACTGAATGCTAAGGAAGAGCAACACCACGACGCTGTACTGAAACAGTAAGAGCAACCGCATCAGAAATTCGACTGTCGCATTACTCTCTGTTGTATGCTTTGGTGAGTGTATATTACAGGTTTTCTGACTATTGTGAAAATATTGGCCGGCCGGGGTGGCCGAGCGGTTCTAGGCGCTACAGTCTGGAACCGCATGACCGCTACGGTCGCAGGTTCGAATCCTGCCTCGGGCATGGATGTGTGTGATGTCCTTAGGTTAGTTAGGTTTAAGTAGTTCTAAGTTCTAGGGGACTGATGACCCTCAGAAGTTAAGTCCCATAGTGCTCAAAGCCATTTGATCCATTTTTTGAAAATATTTTCACAGAAGCAGAGGTAATTGCTGTAGCGAACAGTTTAGTCCATAATTACTTCACGGGCCCTGACACAAAAGTAGTCGAAAATATCACGGAACAACCACAGAATTGTTGTCGATGGAGTCCACACTTAGTGTAAATAACGTTATTCGTCATCTTAGTAATGCAACACGCCATGAATTATTTTCTTGCGCCAATCACTTAGTCTCAGACTAGCATTTACAACCTACGTATCCTCTACAGTTCTCTCCAGTGCCATATAATTTATTACCTCACTTCTTAATAGACGTCCAATGATCCTGTCACTTCTTCTTGTCAGCTTCCTTTCTTCACCGATTCATGGAGAATCTCTTCACTCCTTATCAGTAAGACCAATTTTCAACGTCTCTCTACAGCACTACATCTCAAACGCTTCGACTCTCTTATTTTCGGGTTTTCCCACGGTTTCTGATTCCTTACCAATTATTCTGTGCTCCAAACATACATCCTGAGAAATTCCTTCCTTAAATTATGGCCTACCATGGATAATATTATACTTGTACTGGCAAAAAAGGCCCCCTGTTCCTTTACTAATCTACTTTTTATGTCATCCTCGTTTCGTCCGTCATGGGTTATTTTGCTTCCTAGAAAGCAGTAGGCCTTAACTTCTGGGTCGCCGATTGTGACATCAAGTTCGCCCCTAGTGTCATATCTGCTGCTACTAATCACTTTCGTCTTTCTTTGGTTTACTCTCTTGTTTCCATTATCAAGCCCAAAATCAGGACTGCCTCTCTGGTGCCAAACAGATCGTTGTCATTCTTCAGTATATCCAACATTAACTTGGATGCGTGAACTGGTAAACTGACTGTGCGATAGTTCTCGCAGTTACCTATTTTGTCATCTTCAGGATGACATGGATAATGTTTTTTCCGAATGACTGAGGGCATGTCTACTGGCTCATGACTGGTAGATACCAATGTGAATATCCTTTTGGTTGCTTCTTCCCCCAATGATTTTAGAAATTTCGAAGGAATTCTATCTATTACTTTTTTCCTTATTTCATCGAAAGTCTTCCAGTGCTCTGCTAAACTTTCATTTAGTAACTGCATATTCTGCATCTTCCACACTGACTTCCATGTCTTCATCTATCCCATCATCAGACGTCCTCCTCGTTTAGGCCTTCATTGTACTCCTTCCATCAATCTGCTTTCTCCTCAGCATTTCAGTTTAGAATTCCCATTACTATCTAAATACAAAGCCGTTGTTTCAATTTGAGTGAGGGGTTTCCTGACTGTTGTGTATCCTTAATCTGTCCTTCCGACGACCATTTCCTTTACAATCAGTTCTCATTACCGTTGCAACCACTTCGCCTTGACTGCCCTCACTTCGTATTTATTTAATTCCTATGTGACTTACGTTGTTGTTTTCCGGTATTTCACTGAACATTTTTGTAGCGCCTTCATATGTCCATCAGTTGAATTATTTCTGTTCTCCAACGTTTCTTCGCCGTTACGGCCCTTTTTATCCAACTTGTTTCTCCTACTTCTGAGACGGCCCTTGGTAGATATGTCCGTTCCTCTGCCAGCTAAAGCAATCATTATAGCAGTACCGATAGGCTTAGTGAACTTCAACGCATCCCACTATCTCTCAGTCCAGTAGTCTCCCATTTCTTGCCATATTTCGTACTCTTCATCAATAATAGATTGTGGCCCGAGTCTGTATCTGCTGCTGGGTACAATCCAATACCTGATTTCACAATCTTTGTCTGGCCGTTTTGTAATCCAGCTGAAATCTTTCTCAAAAGTTTATTACTTATTACTGTCTATTACAGCACAACTCATTTAGTTTTTCCCGTCTCTCATTCCTACTGCCAAGCCCTTAGTCCCCGTAACTTTTCTTTTCCTTTGCATACTACTGCGTTCCATTGGAGTATCATCTCCCTTTACATACTGAAGTACCCTTCCAGTATCATATATTATCTCCACTTGTTCTTCTTCTACTTGTGCAGTCGGCATCTACACCTCAACTAAAATCACTGTGTAACCATAGAACCGCTTCGCAAACAAAGTAGACTCTGAACTTGGCAAGCAATGGTCCACAACATTTTATTTCTCGACATATCGACAAGTGTTCATAGTATGGTTGAAATCCAGAAATGTAATAAACGAAATTTGCTGTCGATACAGATGGAGATGGCAGCTAGGGAAGCTACCAAATTATAGTATAATATATACTTGGCGGCGAATTATAAAAATTAGGTTTAGTGTTAATATTGGTCCTTTTTTTACATTTAATCCGTAATGTTTGATTTCAAATTTGGGAAGCCTTCAGAAAACAATCACGTATGTAGGTTGCTTGATGTCGCAGGGAACCTGCGAGAGGACAGACACTCGATCAGCACGAGCTATTCGCGGAGCATCCTCTGTCGGCTTCCTTCACCGCTCGCCGGCGCCAACACAGGTGTGGAAAGGATACAGACACAGTGCGCTGCTTTGGAGAGGCTTCCGCTGAGCGCGGAAGATAATCAAACCGCGGAGCTCCCTGGCAGAAAGGCCACCAGACCGGGACACACCTCTGCGGCCTGAGCTCCCCATCTCTGGCAGCACCCAGGCGGAGCGCGGACAGGCGGGGCTGTGCGTGTGCCTAATTTTCGCCACGAGACACTAAGCCCGACTCCGTGTTCTGCTTTTTATTATGGCACGATAGAGGGAGCGGATGAACTTCCCTCGCTAGCAGTCTCCGTGGAGCACGTCTGCACTGCGTAATCACCGTCTCTCTGATGCTTAGGTGGTGGAATCTCGGATCTCTTTTAGGTGATACAGCTTCGAAGATGACTAATGAAAGAGATGAAACAGCGTCTGGAGACAGTCCAGACAGCGATGGGGTACCAGCTGAAATGTCGCCGCCATGTGGCCTGACAGCTACGAGCGATGGTCTGGGCTCATTTCTTCTCACATCAGAACCCATTTGTTGCACCCTTGTCACGCATACAGCACAGCGGTACGTCGACGATGTTCTACGCCCCGTTTTGTTGTCCTTCATGGCAAGCCATCGTGGGCTACCATTTCAGCAAGATAATGCCCTGTCTCACTCGGTCAGTTTCTACTCCTTCTCTCTCCTAAACTGAGAAGTTTGCAGCATTATGGGCAGAGTCCTCCAACCAGCTCGAGATTCTGACGATCTCAAGAGCCAGTTGGACAGAATATGGAACGATATCTCCCAGGACGACATCCAATAATAGAGGTAGAATCAAATGAAAACCTTAAATATGTTTTTAAATATTGTTTACTATGCAGAAGTGGTACAAGGCTGTATCACTTTTCTACTCAATCTCCCCCACACTCAATGCAAGTCTTCTAGCGCTTACAAAGTGCATAAATACCTTCAGAAAAAAATTCTTTTGGTAGGCCGCGCAACCACTCATGTACCGCGTGGCGTACCTCTTCATCAGAACGGAACCTCTTTCCACCCATTGCATTTTTGAGAGGTCTAAACATATGGAAATCACTTGGGGCAAGGTTTGGTGAGTATGGTGGATGCGGAAGACACTCAAAATGGAAGTGAACCTAGGTTTCGTCCCCAGTAACGATTCTTGCAAGGAAGCCATCACCCTCTCGTTCAAAGCGCCGAAGAAGTTCTTCGCAAGCATCAACACGTCGTTCTCTCATTTCAGGAGACAACTGCCGTGGCACACATCTTGCAGACACTTCGTGAAACTATAGCACATCATGCACAATGTGGTGTGCTGACCCATGACTAATCGGTAAACATGCTGCAATGTCATTCAGTGTCACTCGGCGGTTTTCCTTCACTATGGCTTCTACTGCTGCAATGTTCTGTGGAGTCACAACTCGTTGTGCCTGACTTGGATGAGTAGCATCTTCCACACTATTTGCGCACTTCCTACTCCATTCTGCATGCCGTTTGTAGGACACTTACCAACTTACAGGATACCGCCGCGTAATTTCGATTTGTTATTACAAATTTTGTTTTCATTTGACTCACCCTCGTGCATCAACCAGTGTCCCCGAGTAACTGCTTGCATAATATCCAGAGGTGCTGATTTGCTTCTCTTGAATAAATCATCCAATTTTTCTCAAACGGCAATCGTTTGTTTGTCCGCACATGTACATCACATCTACCGATTTACACCCAATTCGAGTAATTCCTTCGTGATGAGTCATTTTTCCTATTTTTTTTTTGTCTTAGGATATTATGATTTCAGTGCCATATTATGATAACAACTGGCACATCGTAACTTTTTATAGCGAAGTGGTTGTTACCTCAGACAACCAGCTATATCGAGGAGAAGGAATTCTAGTGTCTATTGACCTATGTGAAGGGAAGGTAAATGCTCTCGAAAGATACCACTGAAGAAAGCAAAAGTGTATTAACAGATAATTTCTATAGTTTCTTTTCCTAGCCATAATTTCCTTAGGCATGGGGTTAAATATGTGCAGCTATAAGGTGGGTGGGAGAGGAGAAGTAATTTAGTGATTAGCCTAGCCATTTCAAGAATCCGAACTCAGTGTGCCTTCATTTTCCAATTTCGAATTTACTTGGCGTGGAAACACGTTATCCTGATACTAATTTCTTTTTTTCCTATTCCGATTAGTCCAGAAGCCTTCCGTAGTGTTAGCCAGCCGTTGTGTTATTTTCGGCATGGTGATCAGCTATTTTTCATAATTCAAAAATTAGACTCATATGTGTCACCAGAATTTCATTTATTTAGTATTGATGTAAAATTCACCATATACTATCTTTTGCTATGTGCTTGCCATCAGCTTTTCCTATATCATACGTCGTCTATGATCCAGTACCTTAAATGATATTACTTTTCTTGAGTGAATGAAGCAGTTTATCGCTTAACGTGCCTGAAAGTTGTTAGCCTTCTACGGACTGGTTGCCGATGTGACAATCAATTGTATGACAGTAAAGGTACGGTCTCATTGTGGGTTCCCGGCGTATGGAGCACCCCAGCACCGAGGACGTGACTGCGCTCGATATCATGTGCCGCGTTCTCAAGTGACAGCAGTCGATAAACCGCGAACTGTAACAGACGATCGATTGAAGATCTATTGCGACGAATGGATCCACTACAGATGGACTGTTTTGGATGTCAGTTGCTATAGACGTAAACGGCTTTGTTCGTAGTAACCTAAATAAAATAATAAAAGTTGGTCCAGATGTAACATAACGGATACCTTTGTCCGCTACAGAAAACCGTATGAAATTATTCGCACTTTTCTGTACCGATCTTTTTACTTGTGTTTATCTCATGCGCTGCCACCTGACACTATAGACAAACAGGGAAATCGATATTAAGTACATTCAGACCCATTTTAAAAAATTCTAAATACAAAATCACTTTATTCTGTAAATCGAAAAACTGCAGATCATTAAATCTTATAGATGGTTTCTGTCAATTGCACAACCATCCTCAGATTTAAAAGAACAAATACAAGCAGAAAATTGCCTTAGTTACACTGACGTAAATAATCTTAAGTGCATATACTAAGGTAAAGTAACGTACAAAGTGTAATATAATATCACTGATTGTAGTCAATGTGTGCACTACGATTAGACAGAATCGTCTGCGTTTATAGGTACTACGTGAAAAAGAAAAACCAGCTTTCAAATGAACGGATCCACAATCAATTTTACTGCGCTAAGATGTAAAATAAAAAAAAGAAGAAACAAAGAAAATTACGCTAAAGTGCAGTATTATACGCGTGGCGTATTTATGTATTTATTTATAATTATTTATGTACTGTGCTTATCACAACTTATATTTTTGTGCTGATTTATTTCGTTATTTGTAATGAATTTTTGTTGATTTTATCACCGTAGTTTTAGAATCACCCTTTTTTTTATCCCGTCGGTATAAAGAGTACTTAACTGAAGTTGCCTTTTATATCAGAATGGTGTGTCGTTGCTGTTGATCACTTCCCTATTTCTGTAATGCTGTCGTACTGATTGTGGTTCACGATCAACTGACAGTTGTTTTTTGTTTTTTTTTCGTAGTACCAAGATATGCAGACGGTGCAGCCTAACCTTTAAGTATCTTTAGTACGATAGATATGCCATTGCATTTTGTACGTTACTTTTCTTTGAAATATGCATATTCCTAAAGACTATTTACGCCAATGTCCCCTAAGGGATGGATGTGTAAACAACCGAAACTAATTATCAAATGTAATGTAGTGTAATGTTTGCGAACTAAACAATTAAATAAATTTGTATAAAATTTAAAAAATGTTTCGTTATTAGTTTGTCTTATAGAAATTACCCATAGTTTTACTAACGCGTATCTGAGGTCAGATTCATCTCTTATACGCAGTATAAGATTTTCAGTAGAAGCACAAAGTCAGAAACTTCAATTCTGATAATTAATTTTACTTAAAGATCTTGTTTTCATTTATATAATTTAGAAAATCGGTAAGGATACATCGACAACTTTTGTGCCACTTTGCCTAGAAAAATCCAACATCAGATTCGTAATCCCCTGATCATATGCACTCTTTTGATATGTAACACGATAGGATTCTGTTCCATTTTTATTTTGGCACTTTTTAGTGATTTAAGTTTTGAGGCCTTCTACAGCTTTTTAATCCGGTTCGATCTGTATATTGTCAACACAATTTTGATAACAGAACAGACAACTAGTGTGGAGCTCCCAGTGCCACTGGTAAGCCATGAATTATCTGCTTAATTTTCCATCAACTTCAATGAAATTTGTGTGAGACATAATGTGAGTTATAATAAGGGACCTCGTAATTCTGACGTAACACTTGCCTGACGCCACGAAATTGACGTTACTAGTAACTAGAGTAATTGCAGCAGTCTCAGATAAAGGGAGACTGAGGTTGAAAACACCGCTACGGCTGTAAGGTTATTTTATTTAGAACATGATCAGTTTAGGGCTATTATACCCCCATCGTCATGTGTTATAACTTCGTGCTGTGACCCCGAGTGCCACGGTGGACAGTACAGGACATGGTGTATTATCAGCAGCACTTCGTGCTCAGCGCTCGCTGGTAATACACCGCGTCCTGTACTGCTGTGGGTCACAGCATGAAGTTATAACACGTGAAGATGGGTGTATAAGAGCCCGAAACCGGTCGTATTCTAAATAAAGACCCTTACAACCGTAGCGGTATATTCAACTTCTGGTATAATGCTCAGTTGCTGAAGTTCCTCCGACAGGGTTATCATAAAGGGAGAAGGCTTTCGTGAAAAGATACGATAGTGACGAGTGCAGCTAGCAGACGCAGTGACCCACAAATGTGCGTGTGTTGACAAGATGGTACTCTAATGTCGCTACACTGTGACAGGAGGATACTTCAGTAAACCTAACTCTTATTTGTGTGCAAAACACTAGTACACAAACACTATTTGAAGTTTTGGTTCGTTAACTATGAAAAAGAAAAACGACTCACTCAACATACTCTATGTAATCAAAAGTATCCTGACACCCTCAAAAACATACATTTTCATATTAGGTGCATTTTGCTGCCACCTACTGCCAGGTACTCCATATCACCGACCTCAGTGGTCACTAGACATAGTGAAAGAGCGGAATGTGGCGTTCCGCGGAAATCAACGGACTTCGAACGTGGTCAGGTTATTGGGTGTCACTTGTGTCATACGTCTGCACGCGAGAATTCTACAATCCTAGACATCCCTTGGTACACTGTTTCCGATGTGATAGTGAAGTGGAAACGTGAGGTTACACTTACAGCACAAAAGCGTACAGGCCGACCTCGTCTGTTGACTGACAGAGCCGACCGACAGTTGAAGAGAGTTCTAATGTGTAATAGGCAGACATCTATCCAGACCAACACACAGGAATTCCAAACTGCGTCAGGATCAACTGCAAGTACTATGACACTCAGGCGGGAGGTGAGAAAACTTGGATTTCATGATCGAACGGCTGCTCATAAGCCACACATCACGCCGGTATATGCCAAACGATGCCTGGCTTGGTGTACGGAGCGTAACGTAAACACTGGACGACTGAACAGTGGAACAACATTGTCAGGAGTGGCGAAGCACGGTACACAATGTGGCTATTCGATGGCAGGATTTGGGTATCGCGAATGCCCGGTGAACGTCATCTGGCAGCGTGTGTAGTGCCAACAGTAAAATTCGGAGGCTGTGATGTTACAGTGGGGTCGTGTTTTTGATGGAGGGGACTTGCACCTCTTGTTGCATTATTACGGCACAGGCCTGTATTGATGTTTTAAGCACCTTCTTGCTTCCCACTGTTGAAGAGCATTTCGGGAAGAGCGACTGCATCTTTCAGCACGATCGAGCACCTGTTCATAACGCACAGTCTTTGGCTGAGTAATTACACGGCAATAAGATCCCTGTATTGGACAGGCCTGCACAGAGTCCCGACCAGAATCCAATAGAACACCTCTGGGGTGTTTTGGAACGCCGACTTCGTACCACGCCTCACCGACCGACATCGATACCTCACCACAATGCAGCACTCCGTAAAGAATGGGCTGCCATTCCCCAAGAAACCTTCCAGCACATGATTGAACGTATGGCTGCGACAGTGGAAGCTGTCATCAAGGTTAAGTGTGGGCCAACACCATATCGAATTGTAGCATTACCGATGGAGGGCGCAACGAACTTGTAAGTCATTTTTAGCCAGGTGTCAGAATACTTCTCATCACATGGTGTGTGAAGCGGTGGATCAGATACCTTGGACAACAAATGATGACAAAATAAGTATATTCAATGGAGTTGTGGATCTGGCAGTCTACGAGGAATTGCAGATAAATCGTTAGCTTTGAGAAGAAAAAAATGCTGTTATGCGAAATGCTGTTAGGTATCTTTGTTCTAACTTCTTTAACAGTTATATAAGTAAATCCCTCATGTGCAGTCTTTCTGGTCCTCAGTATTCAGAAATAGTCATTCCTTGAAGTTTTTCTGATGGTAACAGATAGTAGTTTCACGGGGCCAAGTCTGTTGAACAGAAGGCGTGTTTGTGGTTTTATAAGTGATGACGTCAATTTTTGCTGGGTGATAATGGCCTTGAGAGGAGGGGAATTGTCTAGCACAAACAAGACTCCATTTCTCAGCTTTGATCGCCGTTTTCCGATTAACTGTTCCTTCATTGTGTCAGGAAGTTCAGCATAGTACTTTTCCGCGATGATTTTACCAAGTTCTAAGAAGTCAGTAAGTAGGATTCCATTTTTATCCCAAAAGAATTGGCTGCTAGTATTTTCGTTTTGATTTTCTTTGGACATGCAAATACACTTTATTTCCATTCTTTGGACTTTACGTTAGTCTCTTGATTATAAGTGTATAACCACCTTCGAGCCTTGGTAACGAGACGATCCAAACATCCCACACAATCCCGGAGAAACTGAACCAAAATGGACAGTAAAGCAACCACTCGTTCACGTTGTCCGTGTGCACTGAGACATGTGGAAACTCATTTGGCTCAGAGCTTTCTCAAAACCTACATCTCATGATTAATATAACCCACATGTCCTCGTGGCATGTCCAGGGTCTCAGCTACCTTCAGAGTAGCTATCCTCCGATTATCCAGGATCATGGAAGCAGTGGCACCCACGGTTTCCGGAAATGTGACGTGAGTTTTCCATCCAGGACGCTCTTCATCTTCAGTACTTATATGCCCCTCCTAAAAAAGCAACCCAGTTCTTGATACTGGAGTGGTAAGGGCAGTTACCATTCAGTGTACCAAACATAGCTTCATAAATTAGTTTGGCCGTGTCCCCTTATCATATAGAAAAAAAGATAATCATAGTCCGTGGCTCAGGGGTAGCGTCATTAATAAGTAATTATAACGTCCTCCGTCCCGGGTTCGAAACGTTATATCGCTTAGATTTTGATTAATAATCAGCATTGGCGGCCGAAGACTTGTATCCTAGGAAGACACCATCATTCTGCCAACCGTCTTGTGAAAGGCAGCGAAGGAGCGGATAGAGATTCGGGCACTCTCTTGTCCTAGGGGTGGGAAATTGCCCCTAAAGGCGGAAGAAACAGCAATGATCGACGGCATGAGGATGCAGAAGACAATGGAAGCCACTGTGTTAAAGACACGTAACGTGTATGCACAAGGCATGTGGCCTGTAATTGAAGAAGTGACATGATGATATTTTCACTGGCCAAATATTCCGGATCAGTTGCTCATTCGGATCTCCGAGAGGGGATTGCTAGTGGGGAGTTGACTATGAGAAAAAGATGGATAAACCAACGATAGTATAACGTTCTACGAGTCGGAGCGTGGAACGTCAGAAGCTTGAATGTGGTAGGGAAGCTAGGAAGTCTGAAAAGGGAAATGCAAAGGCTCAATCTAGATATAGTCGAGGTCATTGAGGTGAAATGGAAAGAAGAAAAGGATTGCTTGTCAGAGGACTATAAAGGAATATCAACAGCAGCAGGAAATTGTACAACTGGAATAGGATTCGTTATGAATAGAAACGTAGGGCAGAGAGTGTGTTACTGTGAAGAGTTCAGTGATAGTGAAGTTCTTATCAGAATCTACAGCAAACCAACAACGATAGATATGGTATACATGCCGACATTTCAAGCAGAAGATGAAGTGATAGAGAAAGTATATGAGGAAATTGAAAGGGTAACACAGTACGTAAGGGAACTCGGAACGCAGTTGTAGGGGAAGGAGTAGACCAAAAGGTTAAAGGAGATTATAGGCTTGGGACAAGGAATGAGGCAGGAGAAAGATTGAATTCTGTAAGCCGGTCGGTGTGGTCGAGCGGTTCTAGGCGCTTCAGTCTGGAACCGTTCGACCGCTACGGTCGCAGGTTCGAATCCTGCCTCGGGCATGGATGTGTGTGATGTCCTTAGGTTAGTTAGGTTTAAGTAGTTCTAAGTTCTAAGGGACTGATGACCTTAGATGTTAAGTCCCATAGCGCTCAGAGACTTTTTTTTTTTGAGTTCTGTAAGAAATTTAAGGTCGTCATAGCGAATACACTGTTCAAGGGTCACAAGAGGAGAAGGTGTACTTCGAAAAGGCCAGGTGACACCGGACGATTTCAGTTAGATTAGATCATGCTCAGACAGAGATTCCAAAATCAGATGCGTACCCAGGAGCAGATATCGTCTACTCGGATCACAATGAACTAGTGATGAAGAGTAGGTTGGTTTTAGTCGGGAAGAGTGAATACACAATGAAGTGGGATATGGACATGCTAAGGAATGACGAGATACACTTGAAGTTCTCTAAGGCTATAGATACAGCAGTAATCAACAGCTCAGTAGGTATTGCAGTTGAAGATGAATGGACATCTCTAAAAATGGCAACCACCCAAGTTTGAAAAAAAACGTAGGTACTAAGAAGGTAACTGCAAATAAACCATGTGTAACAGAAGAAATACTTCAGTTGATCGATGAAAGGAGGAAGTACAAAAACGTCCAGGAAAATTCAGGAATACAGAAATACAACTCGTTGAGGAATGAAATATAGGAAGTGCAAAGAAGCAAAGACGAAACCGCTGCATTAAAATGTGAAGAAATCGAAAAGGAAATGATTATCCGAAGGCTTATTGGAAAGTCAAAACAACTTTCGGTGAAATTAAAAGCAAACATGTTAATATTAAGAGTGCAACGGGAATTCCACTGTTAAATGCAGAGGAGAGAGCGGATACGTGGAAAGCGTGCACTGAAGGCCACCATGATGGGGAAGATTCGTCTGATGTGATAGATAAAGAAACAGTTGTCGATTTAGAAGACATAGGGGTCCAGTATGAGAATTTACGAGAGCTCTGAAGGACTTAAGATCAAATAAGGCAGAAGGATTAGATAATACTCATCAGAATTTCTAAAATAATTGGGGAAGTGGAAACAAAGCGACTACTTTGTAGATGTATTGAATGTATGAGTCTGGCGACATAGCAACTGACTTTCAGAATAATGTCGTACACACAATTCCAAAGATCGCAAGAACTGAAAAACGCGAGAATTATCGCACAATCAGTTTAACAGCTCATCCATCCAAGTTGCTGACAAGAATATTATACCTAAGAATGAAAAATAATCTGAGGATGTGTTAGATGACGATAAGTTTGTCTTCAGGGAAGTTGAAGGCACCAGAGAGGCAATTCTGACGTTGCCGTTGATAATGGTAGCAAGACTAAAGAAAAGTCAAGACACCTTCATATACAAAGATTCGATAATTTAAAATGGTTCAAGATGTCCGAAATTCCGAGAAAATTAGGGGTAAGGTATAGGTAGAGACGGTTGATATACATGTACAAGAGCCAAGAGGGAATAATAAGAATGGACGACTAAGAACCAAGTGCAGGGATCAAAAAGATTGTGAGACAGTTATGTAGCCTGTCACTGTTCAATCTGTACATCGAAGAATCAAAGGTGGCCCATGACAGGAATTAAAATTCAAGGTGAAAGAATATCAGTGACGCTATTCGGTGATGACATTGCTAACCTGAGTGAAAGTGAAGCGGAACTACATGATCTTCTGAATGGAATGAACAGTCTAATGAGTACAGAGTATGGATTTAGAACAAATCGAAGAAAGTCGAAAGTAATGAGAAGTAGCAGAAACGAGAGCAGCAAGAAACTTAACATCAGGATTGATGGTCATGAAGGGGATGAAGTTAAGGAATTCTGCTACCTAGGCAACAAAATAACCAATGACGGACGCAGCAAGGACGCCATCAAAAGCAGACTAGGATTGGTAAAAAGGCATTTCTGTCCTAGAGAAACCTACTAGTGTCAAACATAGGTCTCAATTTGTTAAAAAAATAACAGAGAGTGTAGTTTAGGGGTACAGCATTGTATCGTAGTGAAACATGGTCGGTGGAAAACCGGAACAGAAGGGAATCGAAGCATTTGAGTTGTGGTGCTAAAGACGAACGTTGAAAATAAGGTAAGGAATGAGGAGATACTGCGCAGAATCGGAGGGGAATGTAATATGTTGAAAAACAAGGGGAAGGAATAGGATGACAGGACTTCTATTGAGAGCTCAGGGAATGACTTCCATGGTACTAGACACATAGTAGATGGTAAACACTGTAGAGGAAGACAGAGATCAGAGATTGGAATACATCCAGCAAATAACTGAGGACGTGGTTTGGCAAGAGAGGAATTCGTGGTGGGCCGCATCAAACAAGTCAGAAGACTGATGACTAAAAAAAAAAAAAAATCAGATCTTAGCACCACTTTCACTGCGAATTCTCTATTTTCTTCGGCCATATTCACCTCAAGCCTGCACAGAAAAATAGAAACCAATGTTGCTGCTACGCACTTACTATCACATATAATGTAAAGAATGAAGTTTTGCACCAAAACACAAGAATTAAAGAGTGGAAGCTCATCAGAAATTCATTTAAGAGAAGTAATGGGTAGAAATCATACTCTACAGAAAGCAACAGTTCTGTGCTCGACAGCAACATCTACATCAACGTGTCTAGTCTAATTCACAGTTAAGTGTCTGACAGATGGTTCACTGAACCAACGTCACACTAGTTTTCTGCGGTTACATTCTTGGATATCACTATGCAACGGTGAATACTGAAATCTTTCCGTGAGAGCTCTGATTTGTCTTATTACGATGGTCATTTCTCCCTGTATAGATCACATGAATAAAGTGTTGTCGCATTCAGCAGAGAAAGATGACAGCTGAATTTCGTGAAAAGATCTCACCGCAACAAAAAACATCATTCTGTTAATGACTGCCATCCCAACTGACACTCTCTACCCTATTTCGTGAAAGCAGCTTCCCTTCCTTGAACTTTCTCTATGTCCTCTGTCAATCACATCTGGTAAAGAACCTATACCGCGTGGCGTACTCCAGAAGAGGACGGACAAGCAGAGTGTGTGTAGAAGACATGTTGCATCTTCCAAGTGCTATAAAAGACAGTCTTTGGTTCGTCTGTATCATGGCATTATCTATGCAGTCGTTGCATTTCAAATTCCTTGCTATTTAGTTGAATTGAGAGTCTTTCGATTTGTGTAATTTATCGTGTAAACGAAATTTAACGGATTCCTTTTACTACTCACGTGGGTGATGTCACACCTTTCGTTATTCACGGATGATGTACAGATACAACCGAGACGCGCAACTTAGCATAGACATTACTATGGACACAGGAAACGCAGTGACTGGACGTTCGTAGAACCATAAATGTCACCTTCACTGAAGAGATTTGGCACACATTGAAGCCTTGATATAACAGTGTGGGGAAACACGTGTGGTGATGTATCCCACTTACGAAAAGGACGCTGTTTAGGCATGCCGAGAACATACATGAAGTAAAATCTGTATCAGCCACAGATGCAGTAAAGTAATTAGAATCCGGGTAAAACTCACAGAAGGAAGTTTAACGTCCAACATAACAACGCATCACTCATTCCGAACTCAATCGACCATCCAGCGCATGTGATCTGGTGAGGCAAACATGTACTCTTTGCAATAAGACTCTTTACCTGGACCATTCATGTAATCAATTGGTGGGAGCACACGGCATACTATGCATCGACTATCCGCAACCAGTAGCTACGTATTTTGTCCATTACTAGATATCTGGAGGGGTAACGCTTCTGTAGGTGAATGCTATGTGGAACAATATATATTAACAGCATCACGAAAACAGGTAGAGAGGTGGCAGTAGCATCGCACTATGTAATGTAGAAACGCTCGTTTTGGCCCTAAGTTGGATGCAAAATGTTCAAATGCGTGTGAATTTAACTGCTAAGGTCATCAGTCCATAAGCTTATACACTACTTAACCTAAATTATCCTAAGGACAAACACACACATCCATGCCCGAGGGAGGACTCGAACCTCCGACGGGAGCAGCCGCACAGTCCATGACTGCAGCGCCCTAGACCGCTCGGCAGTTGGATGCAGTTACGGATCATTTCAGCACAGTAGTAGTGATAAAAATAATTAAAAAACGGTGGCAAATATTGAGTTAATCGTTGTATTCGACATATTGTGACAGATGAGATCTATCTGAAAATTAAGGAAGGGTAAAGTTTTCTATTTACAGTCAGTATTCCAATAAATCTAAAACATCTACAGGAATGATTATGAACGTATATTAACTAGTGCTCAACCATCTAACAGAACGCACGTACAACCAAAAGTGAAGCACACGAACCTAGAATGTAGAACATGCACGACCTTCTATTTTAAAGAAACAAAGCTAATCTCAAACATGCTAACAGAGGCCAGGTGGGCGCACTTCCATTGAAGTCTCTCCTACCACTTGGACGTTGCCATTAACAAGCAAATGATTGGAGATGTATTGTTTAGCACCGGCTACGAAAAGTGCTGTTTACATCAATATGTAATCGAGAGTTTCTCACGCATATAGAATCACAGGCAGACTGATTCGATCGAGTATAGATGTTTATCAACTCACTTTTCGTTCGATATGATCAAAGAAAACACAGTGTTCTTAAGACGAATGCGTCGCAAGGCGGCGTCTATCCAAAAACGTTACGTTCCCTGACAATCCTAGTGAAACTAAACACCTGTCTTTCAGGCTGAAATAATCACTGTACGATACATTTATAGGGAAACACTTTCTACTTCAGGCTGAACAATACATGTCGAACCTCTCTATGCGAGGATTGAAACATCCATAATTTTGACATTTCTTGAGCGAAACGATCGATATGTGACACAGGTACGAACAGAAACAGCTCAATTTACATAAGATTCACTACGTTCTGCCCTTACACATGACACAGGCCTGCCTCAACATCGAAACCTGAACCGACCGAATTTTGGCACCAAGAGGAATATAAACTATATTGGCGCTTCCACTGATCACCCAAGAGTGTTGGAATAGTTTTGTGGAAGACTCGACAGATATGTGTATCTGTTTGCTTTCGGTCGTACATGTCAAACGTCTCGGGGCGCCATAGAGCCACAAACGGGAACCTCTCATCCAACGCCGTCCTCCCTCTGTGTCGAACCTGCGGAGATGGTTGTCTTGCGCCGCCATCAGAGAGAAGGGGGTGTTAATGCTGCTAGATAGCCCTTAATCAGTTAATTATCGTTAATATGATACGAGTGATGGCCACTGGTGAGCGTACAATGGCGTTCATTCATTTCCATTAACCAGTAAGCTCGTACCACGCGTATATTACGTTTAATACAGTTTCTGTGGTTGCTTTGGGCTATTTTTCGTTTTTTTCCTGTGCTCTAGTACTGTCTTCCATAAACTCGATGACTATAAGACGTACGTGATGCATGTCACCTAAGCCCGCCACATAGATCGCTCACTCATACTACGAGTAATGTGTTTGAAATTTAGAGACAATTTATCCGACCAACTCGCTGACTCCCCTAAGAAAGGATTACAAAATACTGTCATATAGTTTTTAGATATTACCCCGACGTCGTCTACGTGAAATCTGGTTTGGTCGCTATTAATAGTCCTCTGCACGTATTGTAACGATTTTAAAGAATAAAACAGAAGCGGTGTACGTGGCGTCTAGAATACCGGCACGAGGCTGCGTGACATTCGTTTTAGAAAGTATTATACTGTCTAACCTCTGAATATTAGTTATCAACTCCCCGTAAATGCCGTTTTCAGATGCCCGAAAACCGGTTTTTACATCGAAACCTATATCTAGTTGAATATTGTGCTCTGGTTAAGCAAATGTCCTAGTTTGCATAGTCATTGTGATAGGGTACTGTAACGTGCCAACATTTATTATCGCTGCCAAGCCATAGCATTTCTATTATTTAGTTATCGTCTGAACATAAATTCATTGTTTCCAGCGGTTCTAGGCGCTCAGTCCGGAACCGCGCGACTGTTACGGTCGCAGGTTCGAATCCTGCCTCGGGCATGGATGTGTGTGATGTCCTTAGGTTAGTTAGATTTAAGTAGTTCTATGTTCTAGGGGACTGATGACCACAGATGTTAAGTCCCATAGTGCTCAGAGCCATTTGAACCATTTGAATCATTGTTTCCAGGTTTGACACATATATCCTTACCTGTGATGACAAATTTCGGTCGTGACCATTGTTTATTTGTCTTGTTTCTTCCCTGTATGAAGTTGTCGGTTTGCGTGTTTACCTCGCTTCCGTAAATTGCGTTAACAGCTGCTTGCTATCTTCACTGTACGACGCCATATGCCGCATGGCAAATTTAATGGCTTCTCCCATTATGTATGTCAATATTTGCGCGTTTTGCAATGTGCGTTGTTTCTTAGGGACCTAGGTATTCTCAAGGCTTTGAGGTCTCATCTCATGACGGAGCGGTGCTTGGTCATCCGGTACTTCTTATACGCATCTGATTTCCGTGTTCTAATACATCTGATAATTTATTCATGAAGCTGTAATCTGAGATGAAGAGGTTGTCACAGAAGACAAATGCGTCGCGGACCTCATCAAACCAGTCTGATAACTCAAAAAAATTAATTATTGTTATTTCTTTTTATACTGGCAGTGACTGGTCATGTGCGATGAACAGGAATACATTAAAATTTTGTCTCACTAATGAAACAGGGGAGTCGGTTTTGTTAAGGGAAACTTTACGGACATTGTGGAGAACGGGTTCCACCATCCCCTCCCGCTCCACCGCCATCCTGAAATTTATGTTCAAAGCAGCCATTTCTCTCTCTCTCTCTCTCTCTCTCTCTCTCTCTCTCTCTCTCTCTCTCCCAACCCCCGCCCCCCCCCCCCCCACTCCACGGCCCGAAACTCACAACTGCGAATTAAAGGCAACTAATAAGGGTAAATGTGATACAAAGTGAGTAGGTCTTGTGAAACTTAAATTATGTTGGTTTTGATTAGTGTATCTGTACCACTCTGCCTAATGGACGTCGTTACCTGCTGACAGAGTTAATCGTGTCATGTTTGCGACTGTAAAAGCTTCTCGATTTTCCATCCACGCAGTTTCGCAGAGTTTCTGAGAAGTTTCCTCGAGATGTATCTCTTTTCCCATCTTCTGTCAAAAAGTACCAATTTCTTATCGAGTGAGTTCGAAGGGTTTGCATTCCACTTCAGGTGGAATTCCTATCGTTTCCTCCAGTGAAACACGCTGCAAAATAGGATCCCTCTGCCAGTTACGTACAAAAAATGGTTCAAATGGCTCTGAGCACTATGGGACGTAACTGCTGAGGTCATCAGTCCCCTAGAACTTAGAACGACTTAAACCTAACTAACCTAAGGACGTCACACACATCCATGCCCGAGGCGGGATTCGAACCTGCCACCGTAGCGGTCAGGGGGTTCCAGAATGTAGCGCCTAGAACCGCTCGGCCACACAGTCCAGCAGTTACGTACAACTTCGCATTAAGAGACAGAATTGGGTGTCCTAATACTAGATCAGCGTAGGCAGGAAACAAATCCGAAAAATAGCAAGACAGTTTCTTCTCCAGACGTCTTTCACGACCAACTTATTGATCCCTTGCCAACAATCTTCTTTAACTTCCACTTGTTTTAGTTTAGACGAATAGGAAGAAACACTTCATCGTTTTGTTCTGCTATACTCTTCTGCGCTTCCGAAGCATTAGCCTCCATTGTTTCGGAATGTGGTCTACCTACAGTATCAGGCAGACGGCAATTGGCGCAGCTGCTCTTAACAGGCAATGAGGCATTCAAACCGACGATGCATATCTGACACCCCAGGTGGGCCATTTAGGAAATTACCCGTATTGCTACCATTAGCCCAGAGCAATTCATGATGCAGCAGATCATTAGGAACAGCTATTAACCACTGCATGACCTCACGTGGACCTCTGGATAATTTTATGGAAGACATTCCCACATGGTGTCACCGCACAGGATAATTACGTTCCTTCTGAGTCTTCGGCCGCATAAATTTACTTTTTTTGCTTCCTTAATCCGTGTGAGAAACTTGCGATGTGACCATCTTTTTGCCATAATAATTCATTTATTGTTAAATTGCAAACAAAACACGGAGAAATTATATCAGCAATACGTAACAGTGCAGTGACTATAAGTGAGAAATAGCACGTAGAAAAGAGGTAGTGACCATGAAGAGAAATGCATTGGTCTTGTTCGCCCTCGAAATCGCCACTGAATTGTCATATGTTGTCATCCCTGGGTATATTACACAGAATACTATAGCGAAGTTCATTTAATCATTGGATATTACTTCATTACGAAGGTTTCGTTACTGAGATTTGTTACTAAAACGTGAGTTTCCCTAAACGATTTCTTAGAAATGTATATTTCTTTCTCTTCGTCAAGTCCACCAAGGTATTACCTTTTCACCAAGAAAAATGTTGATGAAAAGGTCTAGGATTCACAAGAGGTGACAGTGTCACTGCACCGCGATGTTTCGAAGATCGTCATACTCATCATTTTCTGGAAAACTACGAAAACAAGAAGTTTCGTTGTTTTGTAAACAGTAATAGTGATAGTTTGAAAAAAGCAGTTTTTCACGAGAAGATAGCGGGGTAACAATAATGTGACAAACTTGAGGAGGAAACCAAATATAAAGCAAAACGTGAAAAACAACAAAAGCCACAGCTTATTCTTACAATAAACAAAATACAAGCCCACTTGGAACATGCATTTTGCATGGTCTTATCATAAGAAATAATACATTTCTAATAATTATAACGGTTATAGACGATACTCAAACATGAAACTGTATTTTGTCAGAAATGTAATTTTCATTTTAAACGAAATGAAGCTCGATTTGAAATTGTTTCGCTTACAACTGAAATGAGTCATCTTTCCGTTTTTTGGCGTCAGTTCAGTTCGTATACTCAGTCCCAGTACAGTGCAATCACATTTTCTTGAGTTGTTCTCTCCCTAGATCTGAATCGGTAGATGTCACTGAAACGTGAGCTGTTGATATTTTGAATCTTCTCGTTGCCATGTTTGGCGATCAAATGATACTGTGCACGTTAGGCGTAACACTATAATCGTCATTGTTTAATGCCATTTTTCATTTCGGTGATAAGCAGAGAATCTTATTTCTGCATAACTACTTACGACATTATGTACTGATGTGACACCAATTATTAACCGCTCACTTCGAGAAGACAGTGGCTGTTTCGACAGAAGTCGAAAGACTGTGTATGACATCAGTTGTTCACCTGTTTCTGGTCGCTGCTAATCTTAGCTTTCAGTATTTTATGCAAATACCATCATTTGACGCGTCAGTAATTTAACACCCTTTTAAATTCTGTTTACTGATAACATTTCTGCTATCTTTAACTCCGCGTGCTACATCTGCTTTCGTTCACCGGTACGTAGACGCACTGAACATCGTCTACTAGGTGGTGTTGACTAAATGATACTCTGTGATTACCTGATACCGTCCGTGGAAAGCAGGAGGCGATCTTCTGTCCTTGAAAGTCTAGTATCCTTTCAGAACACTTCATTGGCAAGAGCGAAAGTTTTGTTACCTAGACTCTCACGTAAACAGGCTGCGGTACAACTTTAACTGGTTCCTATGTTTCTCAGGATGGCGTATTACACTACTCTTGGTTGTAATTTCATAAAGATCATCATACAAAAGTGTTTCTGTGCCACTTCTTAGCGCTATGTGAGATTGCTCAGTACTGTATACAGTGTCTAATATGTTGCTAATTCAGGGGATTAAGGATTTGAAATAGGCTTTTTAACTATATGAAACCAGTTACCTATTTAACAAAACTTGCGATATAGGCAATAAAGTGTTCTAAGAGGATACCAGACCCTTAAATGATTCGCGTATCTGCGAATGAATGATTCCCTAAGGAAGTTCGTGAAAATAATGGGAATGATTTCCTAAATCAGCTTTAATTACTTTCACGTAGTGATCGATTTTACTAATTTTTAAATTCCATTTTTCCTCCTTTTTTCCGTTTCTTTCTTTCAGGTAGCAGGTGTCCCTAATCATGGGGGGCCCTGAGGGCAATATCCCAGTTGCCCCTGCCTAGTCACATCCCTTAAAGGGACGAACTAGGAACAGTTTTAACAAAGTCACCCCGACGATATATGGCTTTGGCTATGATATTTCTCCGTCTCCGTTAGCGGGCGGACATGTAACGTAGTGCCTATCCATCCGGCAGTTGACGCTGCAGAAGTTCGGCAATCGTGATGCTATACATTAGCCCACTGCTCGGTACATTTTACCAACGTTTAACACTTCTTCTAGAAATTTTGGTTTCCAGTTGGACAGACACCTTTAGGGTTATCTTGAAACTACTGAAAATATTATCTTCTTGCTAACCCTTAACTACTCCAGTGAATTGCTCATACACTAATACTCTAGTGGGGTTTCGGAGTATCCGAATAAGAAAAACGGAACTGTAATTTGAGGAAATTTTATTTTGAATTGCACTTTTACCACTGAATATTATAAACATTTTTACCTATTTGAGATATGATTACAAACAATTTTGGCACACTGAAAATCTGTGGTTGGGGCAAACATGTTTTGAGCATTTTTCACACACTAATTTGGTTCCCTTGTCCTCATTTCTTGCGCACATGTAGCATCTTGCTTTCCTCATGGGTTCTGGCTCTGAAGATGTTGGCCGGCCGCGGTGGCCGTGCGGTACTAGGCGCTGCAGTCCGGAACCGCGGGACTGCCACGGTCGCTGGTTCGAATCCTGCCTCGGGCATGGATGTGTGTGATGTCCTTAGGTTAGTTAGGTTTAAGTAGTTCTAAGTTTTAGGGGACTGATGACCTCAGATGTTGAGTCCCATAGTGGTCAGAGCCGTTTGAACCATTTTCTGAAGATATTGAGGTAAGAGGAGTACCACCAAGTTCAACAACAACGCCTATCAGTTCACGAAAAAGGGGTTGTATATGGGGCTTTACTAAGTCCTTTCCAAGCTTTTGTAGCAATTCCTTAAATCATTTGTTTCATCATGTTGTTTGGTGCACTGAAGCAAGAAGCAGCATTGACTCCTACTATGTTTAGAATGACATAAAATACAGACATTGGCCATCTGCGTGTTCGCCGTGATAACGAATAGTTGGCGCACATTTGGTCCAGTGCGTCCACTCCTCCGTTTGTGGCATTGTAATCAATGATCATTTCACGTTTTTTCTATAGAGTACTAATTTTCTGATCGTGATGCGTAGATGAAAGCAACATAACAGCTCGACCTTTCCGAGGAATATACGAACAAATTGTCTTTCCTTCGTTATGCCCAAATAATGAAGATTCTACTGGGCGCTTTCTGTTTGGTTTGAATTCTCTGGGATCTGCTGTTTATTTTGCTTTCGAGTGCCTAAGACAGACTTTTTGGCTGCTAGTTGATCACAGAGTTCAAGTGACATGAACCAATTGTCTACTGTCACATGTCTATTGATTCCCTCAATTGGTATTATTAATTTCAAAACATCCTGTGTTGGGATTGATAGTGTACTTTTATTTGCCCCTTTCCCTGTGTAAACAAATGCATTGCATAGATAGAATGTTCGTGAGTCACAAAGGCACATAACTATGAGGCCGTATTTGGCTGGCTTCTTGGGCATATACATGTGAAATTTTTACCTACCACGAAAGGGTACAAACATTTCATCGATTGTCACGTACGCTCCTGGACTATAATACTTTTGACATTTGCCTATAAAGAGTTCCCACACGTCTCTAATAGCTGCAAGTCTGTTATCAGCCTTCCTAGCATCTCTTGTAGCAGCACAATCGAATCGCAAACAAGACAAAATGAATCAAAATCTCTGAACGCTCATAGTGGCTCGAAACACATCACGACCAGTTCCATCATTAGCAAAAAGTCCAATAACATTTTCCTGATTGGATTTCATTACTCCAGATAAATAAACCAGACCTAGAAATGCTCTCAGTTCTATTATATCTAGCTGCTTTATGAAGGCTGTCTTAGGAGCTCTGTATTTGTTTGACATCTCATGTATCTTGACATTTGTTTTGGTAAGTATTAGTTGCAATAAATCTTCACTAATTAACGGTTCCAAAGCAGATAATATGTCAGTTGAATCAATCGTTTTTGCTTCACGTTTGCCACCTGGAAGATGACTAACTATATTGTGAGCACGGGTACGAGTTGTAGGAGGAGCTTCTTTTGACCACTTGTAGCACTGCTTTTTTCCAAAAAAATATTTGTCAGCGGAAGGTCTAATACACGTCTCTTCATCTGATTCTTCGCAACTACTTTCTGATGTAGCTTCAGAGGTGGGTGGAATCATGATCACTTAGTATAAATTCATCCTCATCTGCTGTTGTTTCCTCATCAGATTGCAAAAACGCAGGATCATTCACTATTCTTTCCAACTCGTCATCTGTTAATGACTTCGATGATGCCATTCTCAAGCCGGCCTGTGTGGCCGAGCGGTTCTTGGCGCTCCAGTCTGGTACTGCGCGACCGCTACGGTCGTAGGTTCGAATCCTGCCTCGGGCATGGATGTGTGTGATGTCCTTAGGTTAGTTAGGTTTAAGTAGTTCTAAGTTCTAGGGGACTGATGACCTCAGATGTTAAGTCCCATAGTGCTCAGAACCATTTGATGCCATTCTGAAAAATAATGCATTCATACTCACGTAACCTTAACAATTAAGGTTATCATGGAAAGTGTGCTGTTTTCGAAGTACTCTAAGATTTCAGTCGCGTAAAACACTAATTGAGATAGTCAAAAACAACTTACGTTAATACTCCGCGTTAAAAGGCAGCACTTTACTGAGGATTACCAAGAACCAGGTGCCATCTGTTGTTCCGTTCACGTACTATGTATTGTACTGTATCGTCTGTGGTTCTCCGGGACCCCACTAGAGCAGTAGAGGGTTAACAGTTTCTTACAGCGTTGCCCAGTAAACAGTTCTGTTCGTATTTATGGACGCCTGCTACGTCTCAGTATCAGCTGTGCAAATCAGATATCATCTGTCAGAGAGATCGTTACAGATCCATACAGAAGCTGGTTCATCCGGAAAAAGGGCTTTTTCCGACATGGATGTCCACTTATTACTAGAGAATGTACCATTTTTATTAATGTTGAGATATTTTAAGCCCAATGGTTTGTATTCACTGACGCACTGTTCCACGAAAGGTATTAACTTTCAATCACTGTTCTCTTACAAGAGACCAGGTATTCAATATTTCGTGGGAGAATTTAAAGAGCAGGAAAAGTTTATATTACCATCTCTATATTCACAGGCAGAGAAGTCAGAACATCATACAAGTGCTGTTTGAAAGTATATATCAAATACAATGAAGTAATATAAAAATTGTCCTCGATCGCAGTGTATTTAATTAAGATACAACCGGTTTCAGAGCTTTATGTGTCAATCGAGAAGAAAATGCTTTCCTATGAATACGGCGTTACTGTGAACTGCCCTCTGCCGCCTGTAATACGGCACTTCACACTGACGTGGTGTACGTGGCCAAGGATTCCATATCTCGTGCTGGTGCGCGCGGTGCTGAAAGCAGTCGTATGTTAATAAAAATTCTCTACGACCTTGACGGTTTACTATCAACAGCGCAATAGCTGCAGCCCAGTGACGATGCCAACATTTAAATTAAAGACAATACGCCACGTTTATTGCTTTCCTTCATAGCTTCGGTATGACTGGTACGAATAATTGTCTTGGTGGTTCGGCGATAGCCTGACACTGCAGCGCTGTTAGTAGAAAGACCTTCTTTAGCTCCACTGTCACGAAGGCTCCTACGAACCATACTCGTCATGTTTCGGAGTTTCGTGTATGACCTGTTCCGTAACCAAGTGTCAGTAATTCACAAATGCAGGCCTTAAAATGTGCTCAAGCTTATTTTCAGCTATTAGTTGGAGATTTGCTACGGCAAAAAGGCAATTTTCGCCTCACGAGGGAATTATGTAAACGAGAGAATGTTTCATGTTCTTTGGACAAAGAGTCGTTTCTTACTGACAATATCTCCCCAAGTATCCTGTTAAGCAAAGGCAGTAGTAGTTGCAGCGGAAGAATTGCCTGTGTCACGCAAGTGCTTGAGTCACGCGTAATGAGACCAGAAAAAGAAACCACAGGGTACATTCAAGTCTGTACAGTTTTACGAACGAATATCCTCCAAAAATACAGTAGCTCAGTAGAATGAGTATAGAAAGTAATGGAAACGGCCTTATACACCGAAACAAAGTCGTAACGTTAGACAATGTCCTCTAAGCAAATAAATAGGTTATACTGTTGTTCATAGTGTCAGTATGAAACTCCTGTGGAGCTTGTGGACTGTAATGTGAAATATGCTGAGATTTCAGAACACTGGAAAATCATGGAGGGTTATTGTTGTTGTGGTCTTCAGTCCAGAGACTGGTTTGATGCAGATCTCCATGCTACTCTATCCTGTGCAAGCTTTTTCATCTCCCACTACCTACTGCAACCTACATCCTCCTGAAAATGCTTAGTGTATTCATCTCTTGGTCTCCCTCTACGATTTTTACCCTCCACGCTGCCCTCCAATATTAAATTGGTGATCCATTGATGCCTCATAAAACGTCCTACCAACCGATCCCTTCTTCTAGTCAAGTTGTGCCACAATTTCTTTCTCCTGATAACGACGTCCTCCTGAGTAGTCCCCGGCCGAAGATCCGAATGGGGGACTATTTTACCTCCGGAATATTTTACCCAATAGGACGCCGTCATCATTAACTATAAAATAAAGCTGCATGCCCTCGCGAAAAATTACGACTGTAATTTCCCCTTGTTTCCAGCTGTTCGCAGCACCAGCACAGAAAGGCCGTCGTGGTTAGTGTTACAAGGCCAGATCAGTCAATCATCCAGACTGCTGCCCCTGCAACTACTGAAAAGGCTGTTGCCCCTCGTCAGGAACCACACGTTTGTGTGGCCTCTCAACAGATACCCCTCCGTTGTGGTTGCACCTAAGGTACGGCTATCTGTATCGCTGAGGCACGCAAGCCTCCCCACCAACGGCAAGGTCCATTGTTCATGGGGGGAGTATCATGGAGGGTATTTAATAAAAAGTAGTGAGTAACTGGGAAACATTTTAGAGGGTAGCTGTAGGTGAATAAAAGGCTTCATATCATAAATAAAAACCACTAAGATTGGAAAAAAACCGGAACGACCCTTTCCTAAAGTTGCGATATTTAATCTTCGGACGAGGCTTAATATTATTTCCGAATCGTGGTAGAGTATTTTCCTAATATTGTTATCGGCTCGTGATTAATTACAGTTGAGGTTGTGGCCTATCGGATACATAATCGTCACTCTTGTTCATCCCAAAGATATTCTCTGAAGATTCCAAATCGGGGCTTCACGCAGGCCACGTATGTACATCACCACGAATTGATCCTTGAGCTGTGAACAGAGATGTTGTGATACTGATAAATAAATGGTCCGCTCAGACTGTTAGCACATTTTATACAACATTATATGTTCATTTACACCAGCACTCATTATATCACTGACCAATACATTCCGTATCTAAATCGCCCTCACCTAATTTCCTTGTATGTTCATCATACACTGCTCAAAGCAGGTCGTCAGGATTGTGCTGCATTTAAAGAGTCTCATATGAGTATAATATCCTGTTCTGCGATTCATCAACACGTGAAATCATTCGCTGGAGTGATTTAAAAAGTAATTTTCTCTGCTTAAGTTTCTGTGCTCTAAATGACACTGTGAAAAAGGATTACGCCGCCTTTTGGGGATTCATTTGGCCACTGGGCTCCGTGTCTAAGATGGCTGGTGTATAGGGAGGTGGCCAGAATCAATATGGGTTGTTTCTAGTTCGCAATTTGGTGTCTTCCATTAGAAGGTCTCAGAATAACAATATGGCAAGACGGTAGCAACGAGTTCTTTAAAATAATTTCACCAAGATGATCATAGGATGATTCGACTGGTTCTGACGAGCAGACAAATGACAATACCTGAATTCAGGGCAAAGGTTAAAGTTAAAGCGTAGCGATGAACTGCAGGGAATAGGTTACTGGAAATCCTGTAGAGATTTCTAGTCGCTATGCTCAGCTAACTACTGACGCCATGTTCTGGCGTAACCAAAGCGCTGGAACGAAGATAAAGAACGCAAGAGACGAGAAGGTAGTGAAAAGAAATCGGCCAATAGCCCGCTGATTAGGACCGCACCACGACAGGAGCGGACTCTACATGAGGAGAACATAAGCGCCGCTCCTAACAGCCTCGGACGCTCAGTATCGCCTCAGTATCTGGAGTATTAGGACAAACCTAACAGAGAGTGCTACGATAGCAGTTAGTAGTGATCCATATCAATTTCTTACAGGGAAATTGTCTATAGCGAAGAACATTACTGCTTTAAAGCCGCCCATCACTTGCGGCGCTTGTTGTAAATTCCAAATTTAAGTATTGTCAGTCTTCTCTATCGTAATAAAAACTATTAATATTATTTGACTGAATTGTTGTATAGCATTCCGCGAACGCTGAAACCTTTAGGCACCCTATACGAGACGAGTGGGCAGGACCCCTCGCGCCACGCCATAGGCAGCTGAACCCTTTATGGTGTAGATCCAGAGAGAACAACCGAGCGAGGCTGTGCAGTGGTGAGCGTACTGGACTAGCATTCGGGAGAACGACGGTTCAAACCTGTATCCGGCCATCCTGATTTGGGTTTTCCGTGATTTCTGTAAATCGACTTAAAGGCAAATGTCGGATGGTTCCTTTGAAAGGGCACAGACGATTTCATTCTCCATTATTCACACAATCGGAGCTTCTGCTCCACGTCTAACGAACTCAACGTCGACGTGACCATCAAACCAATTTTCCTTCCTCCGCAGAGAGAACTTGCACACTGAGTAGCATTCTGTGGTGTTTAGCGACGAGTCTCTCTCCTGTGTGCGACTGTAGGATCGACGCCAGTGTGGCGGTAGACAACCTTGTGCTAGATACCATAAAGCACCAGTTGTCGAGATCTGCTCCTGGAATCATGAGTTCGGGAGCTATTGAATATGAGAACGAGTTTGATGTCATAAGTGTTGAAGGGAGCCTGATCGCTTACCAGTATGTACCAAGGGTGGTAAACCTTACTGTCAGACAATTTGTTATCAAGGAGGTTCACAAATGGTTCAAATGGCTCTGAGCACTATGGGACTTAACGTCTGAGGTCATCAGTCCCCTAGAACTTAGAACTGCTTAAACCTAACTAACCTAAGGACATCACACACGCCCATGCCCGAGGCAGGATTCAGACCTGCAACCGTAGCAGTCGCGCGGTTCCAGACTGTAGCGCCTAGAACCGCTCGGCCACCCTGGCCGGCTATCAAGGAGGCAAATGGCATACTCCAACAGGATAATGCAAGATCTCATACTGCAGTTCACACCACAGTTGCCTTGATGAGGGGCAAAAGGCTGACAAGCCACCCAAAGAGAATGTCTGGTATGCTAAGGGTAGAAGCATATTTGTATTCAAGCCTCCCGCCACGAGTCATGATAAACTGACGAAGTATATGTTTCAATCATTGCAACATATTCCTCTGGGTAATTATCGGAGGTTGTTTAGTTCCATGCCACAAAGGATAAAAAAGGGTATTCAAGCACGACGCGCGCGCGCCTTAAACTGGTGTTGGGAATGGAATGGTAGATCAATCGTTGAAGATGTAAGTGTTGAGGATCCCCGTAAAGTTTGATAAATATCGGACTGGTGTCAAACTTTCCATTTCCGTCAATGTACTTTAATCCTAGGTTTTAAGCTCATTTTAGTATTGTGAATATTACAGACATTTTAAAAAGCATGTAGAGTGAAGAAAGCCATACTCACTACTGGCAGTTGGCTCGCGTGGCAAGAGGAAGGAAAAAAAAGTTATGCGAAGGGCCGCTCACTGCAGAGGTATTCTAGTTTCAGTGGCACATCTTTTGTATTCAGACTGATTTCTGACGCTCCATTTCAGTGCAGCGCACTCTCTACTGGTTCCTTTACTGCTGTGCAAGTAAATTGTGACGGTTTCTCAAGATAACGCAGTCCTCTGTACGGATGTTACGTTATAAATGTAATATGTTGTATGATTAGACGAATGAGCGTTTCTTAATGTCAACAAAGGAAACAGTGCTCTGCAATAGTACTTAGTCTGCAATGGTAAATATTTACGAATATCAACGAAAATACCTTCGAATTTGCACGTTCACCATCATATGATCCCACACTCCTCGAGCAATTAAAACTCTAAACGTTTAGAGCTACCCATGAGTGCCCGTGTTCGTTAAATATGCAACTTCCATCTCATTATGTCAACGGTTCATACGCCCAGTCAGTATGGTTGCGTCCAGACTGATTACTTAGCCACTATATGCTACTTGTACTCCAGCTGATGGTCAGTATGCGTGGACCCCAGTACCTCAGATCAGATATTAAGTACCTGTTATCTGCCATCACATCATAATCTCATTTATCTAATATCCTAGCTGTTCATCCGTCCTACAAAAGTATTCAAACTCTCCGGCTGTGTAGCTGCTGTCCGCCTCCATCCATTTAAGAAAATAACAAAAGCACTTCTTTTTATGAACCTCGTAACTTTTCGCTGACATATTAACACATACAACCAGTTTATCTATGTCAATTAGTAACTTAAATGTTTACATCTTCTCCCAGCTATCCTTGTTTCTCAATCAGTAGCATTACACTTTTTCCCCCGCTCTTCAGTACTTGCGTTCTTTAACGTTTCTCAATCTCGCCCTTTCTCTCCCTCACCTACTTCGTTTCTCACGTCATTTGCTGTCGGTACCCTCAGCTTAAATCTACCTCAGTGTAAACTACCTGCTGTTCTACTTTTCATGAACTATAGTAAACTGTCCTCTATCTCTAATATAGTTTCTTGTCTGGCAGATTCTTAGGCTCCCAGCGAGGAATTCCAACGTGTCGGACAAATATCGTACACTGCGTCATAGATAATGTTGAGCTGCTGCGATACGATTCGCAGTTTCACGCTCTGGTCATTCAAAATTGCGGTCTCAATGACGCCGACATTCTGCAGGGTTGCTGCTGTTTACAGGGCCGCCCAGAGCATGTCGAATCACTAGGGTTCACACGGCCATCTTGTAAGAATGCACACCACCTAGGCGGCGCGGGGTAGCCGCATAGTTCAGAGCGTCCTGACACGGTCCGCACGGCTTCCCCCGTCGTCTGAACAGCAGTCGACAATTTGCCTTCCCCACTGCAATTATTCCGTTTCATATAGCTTTGCAACGTTACGACTAGAGATTTAACCGACATGACTGTGTCAAGTAGCACACAACAACAATGTTTCTGTGAAAATGTGCAGTTTCGGTTTCTTTCGTCGCATTAACTACGGGAACGAGGCATTTAAACCACCAGCGTAGAAATGCTCCTGCCGGAGCACTAGGAAGGTGATCTTGCTTCTCTTTATCAAAAGAGTGTGACTGAAAAGTAGGATACCAGCCGCCTCTCTACTTTCCTCAGCAGCTTTAAATATTTTCCGAATATTTTGGCGTGCGAATATATTCGCGCTCTTCCTGACGTGCCGTTCATCCGTCAGTCTCACAATCTCCTAACTGTAACTCGCTCACTAGCGTCGAACGAGGTGGCGCTGTGATTAGCGCACTCGACTGCCATTCGAGAGCACGACAGTTCAAATCCGCGTTCGCCCATCCTGATTTATGTGTTCCGTGTTTCCCCTAAATCACTTCAGGGAATTGCCGGAATGGTTCCTTAGAAAGGGCACGGGCGACCTCCTTCCCCATTCTTCCCTAATCCGATGAGACCGAGACCTACTGTTCAGTCCCCTCACCCGAATCCACCAATCAACACTAGGCCATTGCTGTAAGTCTCTTATACCCATCCATTCCTCTTAACCATTCTCAGTCAATCACTCAGCCCAATTTACTGTCATTTCAGCCGCATAAGCATCCTCCTTTCACACCTCCCGCTATGCGCACGAGGGAACTAGCGATTCGTCGCCACAGAGAGAGCTTCCCAAATAGGAGGTGCTGCCGTATTACCGTAAGCGCCTGGCGGTGGGGGGGGGGGGGGGGAGGATGGGGGGGGGGAGGGTTCCTGGAATGAAGTCCAACTCGACTCGGCTGGGAGTAATGCGCTCTATGACGCGCGGATTTGGTAACGTTGGCTGATAGTATTTGGGATGATGCCTACTGACACGGCGGTTCTCTGACGTTATTCCAGAGTGAGCATTATTGTAGCGATCTTGGCCCTGTGTCTTCCTCGAGCGCTAGTGCAAGACATTTTCTTGTCATCTGAGGATTTAAACTCTATGAACTAATGTACAGGGGGTCTGGTATTTTGGAGGAACTGATTCATTAGCTCCTTCGCCTTTTGATTACGGGAGAACTGTGCTTCCTATCGGCCAAATGAACTTGGAGATGCTTAAACACGTTAAGAAGGACTAAATCAGGAAAAGGGCTATTGATGGTGTCAGGATTTCTTCCAGTCCCATAGTTCTAGTAATCATATTGTCAATTCTTTTTCTCAATCAGTAAATCTGACAGGACAAAGAAATTTAAAATTGTGTAAATGACTGATAACTCCTTGTGTGGAGAATTGGTGAGAACTGTACACTTCTGCAGAAGTGGTGCCTGCTAATGGTATTCGTTCCTGACTGAATATCTGATTACTGGGGACCGTGAAAGGTGCTAGTGGTGCCGCAACTTGGACACTCCCTTAGTTAATTCCAGTCTTGCGGCTGTTGTGACACACGAAGAGGACACCAAACCTGTTGGTCCGCATAGTTCTCTTGTGGACCAGCCTCTGTATGCAGGACAGGAGAGGTGTGTGGGCTGCGGTTCGCCAAAATGCTGTGATGGGAGAGCCTCTGCCTTGCCCTTGCGCCCAACATAATCAGGTGCCTCTGTGTGTACGTATTGATTCAGGTATCTCTGCTTCCCTCCTTGAGTACTGGTGGTACCTGGTGCCCTTCCTCCCGGAGATGACGGGCTATTAACGGGCAGACATTGCCTCTGGTTGGGAAGTGGCAAGGGAAATCGAGTTATTTGAACTTTTCATAGCCGATTAACATGGTGGTGGTCAAGAATTCATCAGTAAAATTGATTTTGGGTTTTGATTTTATATGAATCACAGGTATGATATTGGATTGTCAGGATACGGTTGTTCACTTTAAGTTTCGTTCTTCTGAGACGTTGGCCTTGGGCTCCCGTGGAAGTTCGTGAGAATTAATGGTGTGTTACCACCTCACTCAAGATCCCAGGTCAGCCATTTGGCTCTGGTCAAGGCAAAACGGCATTTAAAAGTGCTTAAAATTGGGTATAAGATTCTCCTTACTGATGAGATCCTAGTGAGGCGAGGTCCCTATCGGCTCTCTCTGTCAAAGATGAGCTTACGTTGTTTCACTGATGGTATACAATTCTAGAGGGTCATCAAGACTCCCACGTCACCGTATGCTTCACTCACATCTCTGGTATCGAAGGGCAGGAGGGTAGAGTTTTGTCAAATGGTTGATTATAGGTTAGTCAATGATAAGGTGGTTCTAGATTCTATACCGCTACCAGAGTTACATAATTGTTTCACTTCGTATACTGGGACACGATTTTTTACAGTTCTTGTTCTCATCTGGGCTTATCATCACATTCCTTTAAGAAAGACTCCTAGCACATTACCGCCTTTTGTACCCTTTGAAATCCATACGAATTTTTGTCAGTGGGAACTGCCATCTTGCTCCATCTTCAGGATTCTGTTTTGGGAGTTCTTAAGGTCAAGTGTGTCTATAAATATTTGGAAGACGCGGTTCAGCCGTCCACGGCTCGTGTTCATGCCATTTATTGTTTGTCATCTTCTATTTCGGTACTGCCGCCTCGTTTTCTTATTCCATTCACTCGCGTCAGTAACTTCCTGCCTCACTTGTCCGTGAGCAGCAGCAGCAGCAGCAGCGCGTATCGATAAGTGCACTGTCGTACCATCTCTGGACCGACCGATAATATTTCCGGGTCGTCGTGTGTCTGGCAGTCAGTCGGAGACTGACCAGCAGTGCAGTCGGAACGCAGCAACAATGAAGTCAGGGTCGGAGCGCCGGTGAGGCGCGGACAGCCAGTGCTCGTCGACTACTGGCGACACACATAAACTGTCCGACGGAGGGAGATTGCAGCGGAACGACCTTTGGTGGGTGTTGGGTTGGTCGTCTCATTGGCCGACGTATATTTGGTCCTTTCACAGTTTCCGGGCCTGGGCCGTCGGTCGGTTGGCGTGGAGCAGTAAGGAAGTCTCCGTCGCGCGTACTCTGGCCAGGGCCGCTGGTGGTGTGCATGCGTGGATGGAGTGTGAGATGCTGCTTGCGAGTGTTAAGAAGTTCGTCGCCCACCGATCTTGGACATGGAAGTTGAGTCCTTACTTAACCTACTATCGAGGCTCTACTGTTCAGATTTCTTCGGTTGATCCTGGTTGTCGCTTTTGGGACATTCCCGCGAGCAACTACGTGTGTGTATTCAAAACGTCTAAGATTCCAGGCATCTTCCTGTGGTGTTTAACTTAATTTATTCCCTGTTATTGGCTTTTACAGCGGTATCTTCTGCTTCGTGGCCGTTGACGTTCCGGTTGCCTGCCCTGGTCATTGACGTAATTTTTGCAGTGTATATTCCTCGTCGTGTTGTTGCTGTCCAGCGCGGCGTGTAGTTCGACAGCTGAGGTGTTGTGAGTCGTTGTGGGAGAAAATATTTTGTGTGTCGTTGTCTTGCAATCTTGTGGTCGTTTTTCAGGTTGCGTAGAATGGAACTGATCTTGTTGATTGGTCGGTCGGCTGTCTGTCGGTTGGGTTGCCTTCAGATTAAGAAGTCGTTGGACAGGCTGCCTGTCTCATCTAAATGGGCGTTAGTGTTACAGCCTCAGACCGACCGTTGGAAACTTCTGAGCAATGTCTCTCTCTGTGTTTGGGTTTTAATTATTTGGTTGATTTGGGGCCTTCAGCTGAGTATCAGTATCTCTTAAATTAATGTTTTTGTCTTGCACTTAAGGCATGATGTTATTCTTTTATATGGGGCCTTCAGCTGAATTTTACATGAGATGTTTTAAGATAAGGCCTTCTGCCTTTTAAATTGAAACTCTTTTCTAGGCCTTAAGCCTTTAAACATATTTTGTTGATATGTGGCCTTCTGCCGAGTATAAATATCTCTTAATTTAATGTTCTTGTCTTGCCCTTGAGGCATAAGATTGTTATGCTTTTATAGGGGGCCTTCAGCCGAAGTTAGCTTGAAATGTTATAAGATAAGGCCTTCTGCCTTTTGATTGTAGCTCTTCTTAGTGCTCAACATGTGGCCTCCAGCTACGTTCCAATCAAATTAAATTGGTAAGGCCTTCAGCCTGTTTAGATTGAAGAATTAGAAAATATTTTTGGGTGAAACCTCCAGAAGAACCTTGTATTTCAATTTCTTGCTTAGGCCTTGTGTCTTGCATTTTGAGTGTGGCCTTCAGCCGATCCTAAATTAATCAAAGGAGGTCGATTAGAGTTTTTAGTATTTTGGATTCTTGTTGAATTATTGTGTGTTGATGAATAAAGTTTATAAATTGAGTGCAACTGACAGCAACTTATTTTGGCCCCTTTCCACAACCTAATTTGCTCTGTCCTGCTAGCCCAGGTATTTCAGCGGTAATTTAGAGCGACATTTTCGGAACATCTGCAACACATGGAGACAAGTATGGTCGTCCTTAGAGACTCAGGACTGACCGTGAAGCTATCTAAAATTACGTTAGCACACCGTCAGATTTCCTTTATGGGGTATCTAGTTTATAACTAAGAATAAAAAAGGTGTCGTCAGATTAATTGGCATGGTCAATTTATTTCGCAAATTTGTACCGAGTTTTGCACAGGCCCTCTTAAGGATATGCGAAAGAAGGGTGTTGTTTCTATCCTTTGAAGTCATCAGGCATCCTTTGAAGCCATTAATGCTGCTCTTAGCAATCCATCCGTTTCGTCTCTTCACAACTTCTGTTTGTGATCGAAACGAATGCGTTTAATTCTTGGGTAGTGGCAGCCCTTTTGCAAGAGCGAAATTGTGAGAGGCGTCCGATAGCCTATGTGTCGAAGAAATTGTGGTCTGGTCAGATGAAATATTCTGTAACGAATGGGAAGCCTTGGCAGCCCCGTTTGCTCTGGAAAAAGTTAATTTTTGTCTGGAGCATAAAGAGTTTCTTTTAGAAATCAATAACCAGGTTCGCTCTAAAACTGCTTGAAATGTTTGGTGGACAATCCCCATTTCCACTTTTAGCTTTAAAGTCTGGTATTTTAGAGGCCCTGATAATCTGGTGGAGCATGCCAGTATTCGGATGTTCATGGGCGAGGGACTGGACTGTAACGAGCAAACGGCTTCCTCTCAATAGTGGATAACGGGAGTGTTGACTGAGGTTCTGGAGCTGTTTGCGAATTTGAAGAGCAAACAGGGAGAGGACTCTGCAGTTACCGATATTAAGCAGAGATGGTTGTGACGAGAATAGGTGTCTGGGTATAGGATGCATAGGGGACTGCTTTACTAGAGTCGATGTGGCGAGCGCAATCCCGAGATCTGTTTGCCCAAGGAACTGGTAGTGACCATATTTCGTTATTTCCACAACAATGTGGTAGGCGGGCACTTGGGGAATTATAAAACTATTGTTAACACAAAGGAACACTTTACTTGGCCTACCATTTGTAAAGATATTTATATTGGTTTGGGAGAGCGAAATCTGTAATACTGTTAAGCCTAACAGTGATTCGGTAAGGTGTGTTTGTAGTCAACCACGGAGGATCATCCTGTGGGTAAAATTTTTATAGATTACATTAGGCCGCTCCCTCGTACCTGCGATAGGAATACGTATATCTTGTTTGTCGTTCGTCCAGCTTCGTTGGTTGGCTCCAAGCAGAGAGATGATGGCTCTTTTATCTATTCATCGTCCGTCAGGGACGTTACCCAGTTTTGGGATAATCAGAACGCTCGTTGCTGATAACCAGCCTGCCTGTATTTCCAAGGTGTGAAAGTGGTTCTGCTTTGAGTACACCATACAGCATGTCACCACCTCCTCTTATTATCTGCAGCCGCATTTTGGGAAGCGGATGAACCGAGCCAAATGGCAGCTCTCATGATATTACAGCAAAGTTCAGAGAAAGTGCGACCGCTCGATACCCTGGTTCAGTTTCGCTTTTAGTATTGCACAGCACGAATCCTTTAAGGCCTCCAGCCTCTGTTATTTTGGCGTATGCGGTTAACTCCGTCTTGGTAATTTTTTGTGTATTATACAAAAGAGCAGGAGGAGGACTAGGCGGAACATCGTACCTGCACATAAGAGGCTGGCCTGCAATTACAAGCAAGGCCGATGGGAGTTCTAGGTCAAGGTTGGGGATCACTTGTTCATATTCATTCCATCGAAAGGGAAGTTGGCTTTCGCTACTAACTTAGTCCCTCGTTGCCACGCCGTGTAGCCGCCCAGTCTGGGGCGCTTTGCCACGGTTAGCGCTGCTCCGCCCGATTGGAGGTTCGAGTCCTCCCTCGGGCATGGGTGTGTTGCGCTTAGCGTAACTTAGTTTAAGTTAGATTAAGTAGTTTCCTGGGACCGTCTCAGATTGTGAGGGTTCTGAGTCTTGTGATCCTCTTGTCTGCAATTTGCGCATAGGCAAATCATGGTGTGTTCATGTTGGTCGGGCCAAAGAGACTCGATAGCTGTACCCTAAAGGTGTGGAGGAGGTTGCGCCATGGCGGCTTCCTTCTTTCAAAGTTCCCTCCATGCGCATCAGAGAACTACGTTTTCTCACAACAGCGCTTTCAAACGAGGGGCCGCGGCGGTGCCTCTGCGAGCGGCCAGGCAATTGCTGTCAGTGGGATATGGGTTTGGTCACATTGGCTGTATTCGGTACGAGGCCTTTTGACACGATGGTTCTCCCACTTCTCAAAGTTCACACTCTTATAAGCGATGTTGGCCCTGTGTGTTCCTTGACAAGTCGTTTTCCTCAATTGGGGATTTAGTGTTAAAAGCTAATGTATGGAGCTTCTGGATGTTTTGAATATTGGTTCATTAGGTGCTTCGTCTTGGGATTATGGAATAACCGTGCTGTCTGTCGGTCCAGTGAGCTTGGGGACTAATCAGGACAAGGCGATACTGGGGCTACCTTGTCTCCTGGTGCTAGGTATAATCAGGGGGCTACAGTTCCTGAGACTTGATTGTAGCAATCGTATAGTTGGTTCCTCTGCCCAACAGTTAATGTGCCAGGGGAAAAATATTTAAAATTTTACAAATGATTGATGAGTCTTTGGGCGGCGAAGGCGCCTGTCAAATGAATCCTTTCCTGAAAGAATACCCTATTATAGGAGACTGTAAAAGGGGTATTGGTACCGCTACTTAGACGCTCCTTTACTAGTTCCAGGCCTAAGGCTGTTGTGACACACCCAATGGACACCGAAGCTGTTAGCCCCAGAGTTCTCTAGTGAACAGGCCACCTGTGTGTATCGGCTTCCGACATTGTCTTCACCTTCCGCATGTAAGCTATGTAACCGTGTTACAGTTTTCCGAGGCAGTAATTGTGCTAATATTGTTAAATTTTTCTTCTTTTTAACAGATTTTTTCCCATTTCGTGTTTTAAATAAGATGAGCTTAACAGTTTCACACTGTTAGGTTAATTTATTGGAGGGCTGTAGACGGCCGTTGCCCTGGTTGTTAACTTTTCTTAAATTCTAGTATCTGGCGCTGGCCCAATATAAATTTTTGATGAGCCTTATGTGGCCGTTTCATAATTCCTTAATTTTTTAAGGTTTTATTTTCTGCATCAGTGGGCAAATTTTCTTAACTAAAGGGGCTCTTAGATGTAGAGGCAATATGTTAATGGATGCCTTTATAAATAATTGCGCTTATTATTCGCCATGTTCTTGGTTTCCAATTAGTCGGGATCCCGTATGTAAGGCTGAAATGTGGTATAAAATTGTAGAACGTTAGATGGTCGTCTTTATCGGGATAATTAGCTGCATGTTGAGACTGATAATTTTTTCTCTATTTTCCTATATGTGTGAACTCAAAAGTAAATACCACTATTTCAGCTCAAATTTTAAGTGCCCTGTTGATTTTTTCTTAAAATTGATAAGGAATTTTAGTCCATTTTCAATTTATTAAGCGGTAATACGTGTTTCCTGTATCCAGAAGTTTTGCCTATTGTGAAACTGGATGTTTGCACCTTATAATCTTATATAGCAAATATTAGTAAGTCCATCATTTTGCCTGGAGGGCTTGGGAACCACGGCCGTTCACTATTATAAGAAAATGAAACGCTTACCGCCGTCCTTATGATCGTATTTATTGTGTAGCTACCAGTTTCAGCGCTTCGATGCGCTATCTTCAAGCCTTAGTTGATGCTGAGGGGGTGGCTAACATAACTGATTTACGCAGACTATCTGTAACAGTGATGTCAGTTACAGATAGTCTGCGTAAACTAATTATGTTGGCCGCTGATTCAGCGTGTGTAAGGATCGTGATACCGCCCTCAGCATCAACTAAGGCCTGAAAACGGCGCTTCAATGCCTGCTAACTACCCAATAAATAAGATCGTACGGACGGCTGTAGGTGTTCCATTTTATAATACATGTTTTACAAATAGTGAATGATGTTTGCCCGGACCCCTATCCTGTCCTCACACTAAATTATTCGCCACCTGGGCGCCGTCTGATCATTATCTCTATGTGTCCCTCTGTTACTGTCTCCTTTTAGAAAGCTACAGACTTCGTTCTATTCTATTGTTATTGTCTGCTCACACTGTAACCGTCTCCCTCTTGCTCTCTCTTACTGCTACTGTCTCATTCCTTCCTGTCCACTGCTGCTGTCTCTTCTCATGGTCATTATCTCTCTCTTCTTCGTTGGCATTGTCATAGACTATCTCTCAAGGTAATGAGAGATAGTCTAGTCCACTTCCACTTTCTCCGTCTCTGTATTCCTCTACCACTGGCACAGATTGTATCACTCTTTTCCTTGTACTTTTTCCTCAGTGTCAACTATGGTCCGCCACAACTGTGTCCTTCTTTTCTCTTACAATGATATTGTCTCTTCTCTCTTGCTGTTCCACAACTACTGTCTAGGTGCCCTGTCTTCCAGATTTACTATTTTTCCATCTCTTTCCCACGGCCACTGTCTCCTCTCTCAGCATAAAAAGAGCGAATACTTTTACATGATAAAGTATTTTGGAAAATTTTTAAAGTTGCTGAGAAAAATAGGCAGTTGATTATGTTACTTTTCAGTCAGTCTTTTACACAGGTGCATGTTCGGTTTTTTGTGCTCCGATAGGGGCATTTTTACATCTGTTCCATTCTCTTCCCTGCCGCAGCAGGGAGTGTCACTCATAAGAAAATAATTTTGTGAGTATGTAAAATTTGATGGTTTACTTGAGTGAAAGTGAAGTAACGCCTAACTAATTTAACCCCTCAGAACGGAATTTATATGCACAAAAATTTTGAATGTTCTTCAGGATTACAACATAGGGTTACCATAACACTGCTGATTATAATGGAGACATTTCATAGCAAATTTCTCCATGCTACGTCTCTTTGCAAACTATGTTTTCACCTCACGCTGAATTTTTCGTGCGTATTTTACCTGTACAGTTAGGGTACATTTAAGCCTCTGTATCTCAGAAACAGATAAAGATATAGAAAATTTTGGAGGTTTTTCGAGATCTGAATCTAAGGAATAAATGGTAAATATTACATCCATATGCTGTTTATAGCTGTCTTGAGATTTGCGGCTCGGTTTTTGTACCCGAAAACCATGTGGTGTTTCTCAAAAAGGATAAGGATTTTGGAAATGAGAAGATGGCACTTCTAAATACGTACTTCACAAATACCGGGTTTTCGTAAATTACCGTTACAGACTTCTAGGACTTACAGAGGATACTGAGTACACGATACTTTGAATATGGACCCATGTCCGTTCTATGACAGTTTCAATACAGTTATGTAACGTGTCTACGTCTTCTAAGGGAAGAGAATAGTCTTAGAGTTGCGTGTCCTGATATGGAAGAGGCTAGACAGGAAGTTGTGTACTATGTCAGATGGTCCACTGGTGTTTAATTCATGAGATTCCTGTGGAGACTGAGCACGTTTGGTGGCACAAGTTCTGGCCCTTGCAGTGAAAATTCAGAGACACCAGGTGGGCCGGAGAGGATACACCAGAACAAGCTTCGCAATTACAGCGTCCGTAACAACGCTGGTGGTCGCCACATCGAGCCGCTGTTGTATCAGTACTGTTATGTACGTATAGTATGCTGGGCTCTTTTTTGTTTTGGAATAATGTAAACTCGTAATGTTTAAGTGTTAATACAAACAAACGGTGCGTTTCTGCACATAGGTTTCTATTCTAAGTATTATTTTCTAACTCCCCCTACAAGTCCTAGAAGTTTGTAACTGGAATTTCCGAACACCCTCTACAATGTTCAAATTTAAGCAGTGTGCTGTGGTTATTTATTATTTTTATTTCGCCTCTCACAGGATTCTGCCTCCGTATTTTTCGTGCACACGTAAGGTAACTTTGGACCTCTTTATTACGGAAACGGATAAAGATATCTGACAGACTTTCAATGCTTTTTGAAATCTGGATGTTGGGAATATACCGCAACAATTTCAGCCATTTACCGTACATAGCGGTCTTGGAACCCGCGGCTCGGTTTTGGTACGAATAAATGACTAAAATATTTTTTGCAATCTTCTGATGAATGGCCCACGAACTAAAGGTGGTTCCATTAAGCCCATTAAGATCCATCAAGTTCCATATCTAATGCAAAAAGAACCAACCGATTTGTAACATTTATCTAAGCAGGAGGAAGTGTGTGATTGTCATACTTCAACACTGTACTGTAGGATAGCGACACCAAGAAGATCTTTCTGCTGGGTATACAAATGGTCCATAGCCCAAGTGTTATCAAGAACTCTTGTCCCTGACTTTCTGTCACCAACAGAACCCGAAAAATGAGCCACGGATGACTCCCTTTTTTATGTTCTGTGCTTTGGAACTTGCTTGATAGCGCATGCTGTCTTGTACATAGCGATAGAACAAATTGTTTGTTCCATTTTTTTTGTTTCTGCGTATATAGCTATAATTTTAAACAAAATTCTACACAAAGAATACTGCTGTTTTATTTCCTTCTTTGCAATATCTATTAACATAAACCTATATATTATGTGTTTATTATTTATCGGCTTGCTTCTTATTTATTAGGCCATCAGTCTTCTGACGGGTTTGATGCGACCCGCCACGGATATCTCTCTGTGCCAACCTTTTCATCTGAGAGTAGCACTTGAAACCTATGTCCTGAATTATTCTGGGTGTATTCAAATCTCTGGCTTCCTCTACAACTCTTACTCTCTACATCTCGCTCTATTACCTTTGAGGTTATTGCCTAATGTCTTAACAGAAGTCCTATCATTCTCTCCCGGCTTTTTGTCAGTGTTTTCCAGTATTCCTTTCCTCGCTAATACCGCTGAGAACCCCTTCACACCTTACCGTATCAAACTACCTAATTTTCAACATTCTTCTGTAACACCACATCTCAGACGCATAGATTTAATTCGGTTCCGGTTTTCTCACAGTCCATGACTCACAACCAAAACATGCTGTGCTCCAAACGTAGATTCTAAGAAATTTCTTCCTCAAATTAAGGCCTATGTTTGATACTAGTAGGCTTGTCTTGACCAGGAATAGTCTTCCTTACAGTGTTAGTCTGCTTTTATGTCCTACATGCTGCGTCCGTCATGGATTATTTTTCTGCTTAGGCAGCAGAATTCCATGTCTTCGTTTACTTCGACATCAGCAATTCTGATGTTAAATTTCTAGCTCTTCGCTTTTCTGGTACTTCTCATTACTTTCGTCGTACTTCGTAATCTTTAGACTGTTCATTCCGTTTAACAGGGCCTGTAATACTTTTCCACTTTTACTGAGGATAGCAATGTCATCAGCGAATCTTATCAGCAATACCCTTTCACTTTGAATTTGAATTCCATTCTTGAACCCTTCTTTTATTTCCGTCATTGCATCTTGGATGTACAGAATGAACAACAATTATTTCTTTTTAGATTTCTTTACTGTTTCGCCCAGCCATTCCTTCTTAGCTTCCTCCCCCCCCCCTCCACTTATTTGTGTCGTTACAAGTGAACTGCATTTCTAGTTTCTGATTCTCTGAATTTCCGTAAACTTGTATGTACTTTCTTGTTTTGTCGCTCATCTGAAGTATTTCTTAAGACAGGAAGGAATTACAGACGTTGGCTGCGAGCGGATGTTTATTGAAAGGAATGGGGAGAATTCAAAATTGGTGCTGTATTGGGATTAGAACCCGGATCTCCTGCTTAATAGGCAGTTGCTTCACGAAGCCATCCGGACACCGTGGTCACTGAAGCTACTAATGTACTGCCTCTTGCCCATTATCCTCATTACTCGTGGCATTTCACCGATTGACGGAAGAGATCGATTCTAGTATGCTTCTGCACTGAAGAGATAATTGACCGTTTGTTACGCAGTTATTTCCTTGTACCTATTTTATTCTGTCCTACTTCTGTAAATGCCATTTCGGAGATGTCCATTCTTCAGATGCACTGCTTACTGAGCTCTTCATCTAGAGCCTCAGAGAACTTCAAACACCTCTCTTCATTCCTCATTATTTACGACTTCGTAATCTCTGGCTTACCAAGATGTAATTTATCCGGAATATTCCCCTGTCTCCTGTAATTTTACAACTGTATCTATTACAACCGTGATTGTTGAGCAGAGTATTCACTGTTATTAGTTGAAGTTTTCTGCAGAACGCTATTAGTCTTTCGCTCTGTCATTCCCACTACCTAGTCCGAAGTCGGCTTACTACGCAACCTGAATCGCCACAACCTTTGGCATACCACCCCTTCACAGATTAAAACTATGGGAAATAATGACATTGATGCTACTATCCTCACATATTCAGTAGCAGCACGTATATTAATGATCCCAAGCTGTTTACCCATATAATTTAAGCTACTTCTCGTTCTCACACAAATCTCTGGGTACCCCATATTGAGACATATTCCCAATGCAATTAATAATTGTGAAGCCTTGCCAGATTTTCGAGTGAATCAGTAAACAGAATAATAATTGCAGTACAGTCTGCTGCTGGAAGAGATTTAGGATGATTCGTTTATTGAGATGTCGCAGGTGGTTGATGGTAAACTAATTTTACTCCAAAGAAGAGCATAATGGAACAAGGATGTATTGGCAAGTACTGACAAATATTGTGCTATGAATAGTGTCAAACTATAATCGTTATATCAGAATTGGAGCAAAAACATATCCCATAGAGACTCACTACCGCAAAGAAGTGAACTATTATTTACAGATATGTTTCCATCTGTGTGCTTTTGAAAACTTTTTAAACGCGAGAGGAAACAATATTGGGGTGTCTTTCACTCTTCCAGTCTCCTGTCGGTTTCCCCAAGAGTGCATCGTTGCCGTTCCATCTACAACGTCGTAGTAAGCCGCCGCTCCGGACGCCTCCATTTAGAGCCGCGGCAGTCGCATCCCATTCTGCTGCCGCCGTTTCTGACTGCAGGCAACGAACCACAAAAAGTAGCTATCGCTGGAATGGAGAACAGTCTGCGGTCCGGATGCAGGTCAACCCAACGCAGTATTCCGCAGGAGGGAAGTCGGTATTCGCTTAAATGAAGCTTCACCTACACCAGGCGCAACAGTATCAGCAGTATGGGGCGTCGAGGCAATCGTACTTTGTTTCCCGAGGTAGACTACGGCCAGTGTCGTATGGGGTAGTAGAAAACCCTAAGGGGCTATTAGGAGAGCAGTCCTTTCGACGTCTCACCTACAGTAACACTGTTACCAATATACCGGGTGATCAAAGAGTCAGTATAAATTTGAACACTGAATAAATCACACCGAATAATGTAGATGGAGAGGTACAAATTGACACACACGCTTGGAATGACATGGGGTTTTATTAGAACCAAAGAAATACAAAAGTTCAAAAAATGTCGACAGATGGCGCTCCATCTGATCAGAATAGCAATAATTAGCATAATAAAGTAAGACAAAGCAAAGATGATGTTCTTTACAGGAAATGCTCAATATGTCCACCATCATTCTTCAACAATAGCTGTAGTCGAGGAATAATGTTGTGAAAAGCACTGTAAAGCATGTCCAGAGCCGGCCAGTGTGGCCGAGCGGTTCTAGGCGCTTCAGTCCAGAACCTCGCTGCTGCTTGTTCGCAGGTTCGAATCCTGTCTCTGGCATGGATGTGTTTGATGTCCTTAGATTAGTATGGTTTAAGTAGTTCTAAGTCTATAGTTCTGATGACCTCAGATGGTTAGTCCCATAGTGCTTGGAGACTTATTTTCTTGAGTAGACAAATCGTACAAATAACATCTGTAGGCTGCGTAGGTGCTGCTCACGGCTACTCCCAGTAATGAGCAAGCCCTCTAAATAATTACCACAGATGGGACTATCTTGAATGAGTTGCTCAACGTATCTTTGAAATATTGTGGAAGCAGTTACGGCCTCAGATTACAATCTTTTATGACAGTCCATGCCAGCTGGTATATTAATCACTAAAAACTGCTTTGTCTGGCCATCTAGAGGCTACTGAAAGTAGCCGCTGGTGACAGGTATCTTTGAAATATAATGGACCCCAGCCAGATATCCTAGAAATTCCTCCGACCAAGGTAATAAATACGAACAGCCATTTGTGACCTGTGCGTGGCTCATGATTGTGATCTGTCCTTCCTGCATTTCTTAAACGGCGAGAATTTTTTTGTTTGTTTTGTGTTATTGCCTTCTGGCACCACTATCCATGCTCACCTTCGCTGTCCGTGAGTGGCAGCACCAGCGTTATCGATAGTAGGTTCGTGTTATTATCTGTGGAGCGACCGCGAGTATCCGGGTTTGCTCTGACAGGAACGAGACGGTGTGACGGAGTCGGTGTAGTGAGTCGGTGCAGTGAGTCGGCAGAGTCACTCGGATGGCAGACAGTCGCATGTTAGTCAGTCGGCTCTGAGTCTCAGTTCCCTTCGTGTCGTCGGCTGAGTCGTGTTCGTCGTTACTCGGCTGTTGGACGAGTTGGTTGTCAGTAGCAAGCAGGTCCGCGTGGTCTAAGTACGCGCCGGGACCAGTGGAAGGCCGTTGGTCGGTCAGTCGGCTTGTCGTCGAATGGCGACATGTGGTCTGCTGAGCACTGACACCAGGATCAATAGGGGAAGAGTGGGCAGCCAGCCAAGGTCGGGTCCGTATGGTGTTAGTATTCACCGGGACTGCTGTTGACGAATGTGGGCTGCCGTTGGTCTTTTGCTCGGCCGGTCATCTCTCTCGACGACGCCTTGGATCTTCAAGACGAAAACCATTATCCGAGTCGGGATGTGGTTGGACCTTATTGGTTCGTTGGAACTGAACAGCGACGTAGTCTCCACAGCGCGAAGCCAGGCCAGGGCATTTGGCGGTGGGGCACAAGCTATTGCATTTCGATGCCCTAGCTATGTGAGCTACTTTTCCCTTTCCTCCGAAGCAGGATCCTCAAGTTGAGTAATTAGTTGCTGTTCTTAAAACTCGACTGTTACGATTTCTTCGTTTTGGTGGATTGTTGCTTCCTCAGCCGTGGACGCGTGTGATAACAAGTGGTGTGTGTTGTAGCCTAGAATCCGCTGCCTTCTGCCGTAATGATTTGACAGTTTTGACTTGTGTTTTCTGTATTCTTTTAAAATTGTCTTGAGTGGTGTGTGATGCCTTGATCTTGGTGAGATCGTGTCCGATTTAGAGGTATTTTGGTTTACTCGTCATCGGTCATTATTTATTATTAATTGTACAATTGGATGTGACGGCTGGAAACCGTCGTAGATTGTGCTGCCTTCTTTTATCTGACCTTAAGCCTTAGCTGCTTGTCCCTCTTCACTACAACCGTAAGGGACCTTCACAGGCCGATCCTGGAGTATTTTCTGAACACCACTTTCAGAGTTGGCAATACTCTCTTACGATTTAAACGTTGGCTACAACGCGCATACACGAGCTCTGGAATCTAAGATATTGTTGTCGCGCTTCGCTGGGCACGGATTAATTAGTGGCAGTTTTGAAGTCAGTGTAGGAGCCCGCCTGCTGTGGTGCGCACGTGCGTTGGGCGAGGGGTCTTCGCCGAGCTGCCGTACTGCTGTGTCCGGCAGCAGCGACACAGGATTTTGTATTGAGTTCATATTTTTTATAATTTGCAGCGCGCTTATTAATTTAAAGAAAAGGGTTTGTGTATGTGCGTAGCAGCAGACGGTAATTTTGATAATGATAGGAGTTGAATTCTTAAGGGAAACCATTGTTAGGCGAATAGATTAAGTATTGATTTTTGTCATTGATTTCTTTTGTAATTGGAAGGGAATTGTTTCACTATGTACTTAATTGAGACGTATTTCAGTCTGTCTCAAGAGATTGATTAATTTGTAATATTGCTTTAATGCCACTGGAGGCGGATTTACATACGAAGCGATTATTCAAAGAGCTTCTAGCATTTTGTCAATTGAATGAGAGAGAATCGCTTTCAGAATATAGTTTTTGAAAAAAAAAAGGAATTACTTGTTTGGGTTACCATTTATCGAGTTTAGATTTGACCAAACCCTTTCTCTTGAATTATATGTAGTTGTAGTAAGCAGCAGCAGCCGCAGCAACAGCAGGAGCCGCCATACAGAACATGCATTGCACTCAGCATTAATAATACGTTTTTTATGTTTTTGTTAAATGATAGAATGCAGCAGATCAAGCAGTGGCAGCAGAAAGACCAAGTGAGTTATCTGTTGTGCACAGGACCAATTAAAAAAAAAATAACGTTTAGGCGATCTCTGTAATAGTAAAGTTAACAAGAGTACAAGCACGAGATTTTCATTAGAAAACACGAGACAAAAAGATAGAGCTACACGTGACGAGGTGATTTTAGTGACCCTACTAGTAATTCAGCAAATCACAGTCCTCAGAAAAACTCAAACTACTGAGTTCCAAGAGTGGGTGTAGTTTCTACACGACTTTTTACATTTATTTCTAGAGTTCCACTAACGTTAGTGTCAGTCATTTGACTTGCTTTCTAGTGAAGGACAAAATGATATAAATAAACTTTCCAATTCTCGTTTGCCTCGTCGAACCTGACGAGTAGAAGAGGGGAAGGTGAGGAAACTGCAGCTGCCGACTGCTGGTGATTTTGCAGCAACTATAGCATCAATTTTTTCTGTAGATGGAGGAATTCCCATTTTCGTTCTTTCTGTTGCTGCTGTTGCTGGTTCTGCTTCTTGGGCTGCAACTGCTGCTGCCACAACTTCAGAAACTCGGAATCCGTGCACGGTTAGAAAGCTCTCTTTGCCTCTTTTCTATCCTACTCTAAGTAGATTTAGCACAGTTTATGGTAAATCGCGACGGCAGTAACACAGATACTTGTCTTGCAAACAGGAAGTACCTCTGGTAGATGGCTGTAGAGTTTAGTAAGGGAACGGCTTACCGAGAAAACATCAGAGAGTAGCAAAGTCGTCTTAAGCGTATACAACGGTCCAGAGAGCAATCCGAATCAATAACGTAAAAAAAAGCAAGCTGAAAACCCTGCTCTTCAATGTTGCGTAACTAAAGGGTTCATAGACTAACAAGAGGCTGACTGGGAAGTGTCGAGCTGCCATATTTACCGGCAGATCCACGTCAGTGGACTGATCCATGTAGTACGCTTCTCGTGGAGGAGCCTCGTGCGGTAGCAAGCTTAAGCGTAAGTCTGATCTCGTCTAAAATGATCTGGGATGAGCGGCAAATCCGAATTATTGTCAGATAATGAAGAAGAAAAGTTATGTTTTATTTTTGTCAACAACGTGGGCATACAGGGCATAGTATTAGTTCGTTTTCCGTAAGTATAGAAAGGAAATCGATTTGCCATTTTCAGAGGAACTTAACAAGCAGCTATGATAAACTTGTCAGAACTACCGAATGGGGATTTGAGCTCCAATTCCCGTCAGTGCCAGTCCAGTCTTTTAAAAAATGGTTCAAATGGCTCTGAGCACTATGGGACTTAACTGCTGTGGTCATCAGTCCCATAGAACTTAGAACTACTTAAACCCAACCAACCTAAAGACATCACACACATCCATGCCGGATGCAGGATTCGAATCTGTGACCGTAGCGGTCGCACGGTTGCAGACAGTAGCGCATAGAACCAGTCTTTTAATAACTGGGTCATTGCCATCGGAAGGTATTATGAATGCGTGAGCATTCATTTCCTCCTTTTAATTTATTCTCTTGAGTGTGCCACAAGTATACTGAATAGACTGTTTTTCTAACAATAAAAGAGAGATACTGCTCGTTTTTGAAATGACTCCTCTAAAATTCGTGGGAAGAAAACCTTTCGGCAACACATGCGTTCAATTACAATCACTTAGCTGCATACATGGTAAAGACTACAGCAGTAGAATAAGACGGACACAACCCACTTTCGCTATACACCATAGGTTGCTTGTAGAGCGGTCCAATTGGCTCTGAGCACTATGGGACTTAACGTCTGAGGTCATCAGTCCCCAAGAACTTAGAACTAGTTAAACCTAACTAAACTAAGGACATCACACACATGCATGCCCGAGGCAGGATTTGAACCTGCGACCGTAGCGGTCGCGTTGTTCCAGACTGTAGCGCCTAGAACCGCACGGCCACCTCGGCCGGTTTGTAGAGCGGAATGACGTAAATTCAAATTACTGTTTTCATAATTTTTCTTTTGTCAGTGGATTTCCATAACATGAGAGGTCTGATAGACTTTGTTTTAGACGTTATTGAATAACGCTGAAACCTAATACGTATCGGCACTTACATCTGTGTAAACGAACGCTCAATCGACAAAGCGATTTTTTTTATCAGCTTTCTCACTGTGCTACTATACTCCCACTTTTCTGGTGACGATAAATCTCTTTAATGCACTGCGTCGTCGGAAATAAACAGCGTTGCTAGAGAACTATATTGCTTTCTTACCGTTTTCCTGTAAAAGTAATGTGCCAATATTTCTTCCAACGAAACAGCAAGGAACAACCCAACACCACATCGGATACCTAAGTCAATAAAAGGTTAACATATTTTGAACTTCACAACCCCAATCACCTTCTGTACGTGCTCTTTCATATTTTATTTTTTTAAGAGAAAATTAACACGAACTTATCTTGTTATGTTACATAATGACGGGAGCACAGAAAGAAAGCTTTATGTGAAAACTTCTTGAGCTACTGGGGACTGCTTCAGTATTGACAGGGGCCAGCAACAGGAATATCCTTTTAGTTTCCGTGAAACACGTGCGTAACTGAAAGGACATACCATTTGTCTCTGTGGGGTACTGTGTTCCACATAGAAGTAGAAATTTTGTACTGGAGCGGACACGAGACTGCGGCTCGAAAAATAAATATCCCCTTAGTCAAATGACTGCGCCATTTGACGTCTAACCCTGTATTTATTCGTTCTTCCATAATGTATTTTTAAGCCATTATCAAATGCTTAACTTCATAGAAAAGCAGAACAAGATAACCATCACGAAACGGGAATACAGTAGTGTGAACATAAACTAATGGGAAGGTAGTTTCCTAGAAAATGCCGTGCGGTTCTAGGCGCTTCAGTCTGGAACCGCTTGACCGCTACGGTCGGAGGTTCGTATCCTGCCTCGGGTATGGATGTGTGTGATGTCCTTAGGTTAGGTAGGTTTAATTAGTTCTAAGTTCTAGGCGACTGATGACCTCAGAAGTTAAGTCGCTTAGTGCTCAGAGCCGTTTGAACCTAGAAAATGCTGCAATACGTATGAAAATGATGGTATTGTATATTCATATTATGTGTTTCCTTTCGTTTTGGTTTGAAAGCTGTATGGTTCTTAATGGTCTGACACGTGGTATGTGCATATAAGGAAAGAAAAATGTGCGAAGATATGACGCTGACCAAAGAATAGACCTGAGGACTAAGTTCAGAGATTTATGAATGTGTCTTTAATCGTATGCATAAACGAAAACAAAAGAAATAGCAAAGAATAAAAAGAAAAATATAATTTTTTTTAAATATGTGAGACAAAATTGGAAATTTTCAGTTTGCGTGTGTGCGTGATACACATAGAAGTATTTAAAACCTTCTTGAATCTAACCAACAGTAAGTGATTAAAATATATGAAAATGTTTTTTTCAGAGACCGCTGTCAGTCACAAATAATTGTTGATTCTCTTAAATTATTTAATAAAGCAACGTCAGGCTACAATGGCAAGAAAAAAACATTTAATGAAAATGCACATAGATTTTAAAGTTGGTCTATACAGTCTTTGCATGTTTTGTGACCTTTTATTAATGTATGCATCCCTCTATCAAATGAAGCATATATTCCTTTTATCACGTTATTCCCCTCTTTCTGCGCAGGATGGCGACGGCACATGCCACGAAGGTAAGTAGTAACTGTCTGAGAAAGCATTCACACACAAATATAGCTCTCTGGGGGGAAACTATAGACGGAATCGTTACTTTTGCTTTGATTAGCTGACTGCTGAACGTGAGTTAATTTTTCACGCAGCTTAACACATGATAACTTCGACATCTGTAAATAGTTGTGGAACTAAGAAGTAGTCTACGTAAATAGAGCCTAAGTATAAAAAGCCCTCTACACTGAATAAAGTTATGAGTGTGATTTGCTATACCAAGAATTTTATGACTTTATTTTTTTTCTGCCGTTTGTAGAAGTCAGTCCGGAAAGTTTGTAGCTGTCCTTAATGCACTGCTGCTTTCAACTTCTGAAATTTGTTGACTTGCTTTACAAGTATTAAAACGTTAGAAACGTTACATTGTCGGTCATTCTGACGCTATAATTTTGACTATCGGAGTACAGCCACGCAGGAAGGAAGATTAGTTTTTAACATCCCGTTGAAAACGTCATCATTAGCGACGGAGCACATGCTCGGAGTATTTGCAAGAATGGGGAACAATCCCGGCGTATGCCCGGAGCGATTTGAGTATGCTCACATTCGTAGGGATAGTTGACAAACTACTTAGATGAAATCGGGAGAGCATTGCGTTGAAAGGTGTTCCATAGGTCAGTTAAAATTTTAACCTCAAGCTGCACTGCTTGCGGTAAGCCTGCATCGAATGTTTGATTAGTACAATGTGTGTGACTTAAAGACCTCTTTACATAGCAGTGTTACTCACCTCCAGACACCACGCAAGTGAGGGCAATGGTGGCGCCCTCGAAGTAGGGTCCAGCAACAGAGGTCACTTCCTCCCCCTCGTCAGTTACGATACGTGGCACGTCAGGCGGCACTGTTGGCAGATTGAACAGAAGTGTGGATCAACAGTGAGGCAAGAGCCAAATTTAATAGTGGGTATTACGTTCTTAGTGCTTACAGATGGTAACACACTTACTACCGAAAACGACGCAATTCTCACAAGCAATTAATATGGAATCCGTTAATATGTAAAATTCGTCATTTTACCAAGAAAACTTGAAGTCTAACGGTAAGATGAAAGAACTTCACACATAGTAAGTGCTGGCTAATTCTGCATTCCTCACATTTGAAATAAATTAAAGAACAGTCTGGAGTAGTGGATTTTGGTGTGAGGAAGTGTTGTCGGTTTATTATATGGGTTTTGAAAATTTTGTGCTGTAATACCAAGAACCATCATCAGAAAGTATTTTTTGTTACTAAAGTTTCATATCCCTAGATCACAGTCTAATGACCATTAAACAAAAATCACGAATACTTCAATACCGGCAATGAAAGCCGGCATTATACGATCACTGGTACTTCCATTCGTTAGTAATGACCTATACTTCCTATAGAACTACTGCGGCCAATACACAAATGGTGGGTTATATTAGAAGAAACAGCTGAACTATGCTGAACAAGATAGAGATTTGTTTTCGTTTCCTGTCGTCCATTAGTTCCTTTTATATAGTTGTTAGAAGTATCTGCTTCGAGATGTGGTCCGTCCGTGCCATGCGACTAAATGCAACTAATTAAGGTTGTTTGCTGTTAAGTCGTACACATTTCGCTTTTCCTTTTTGCGAAGCATCCTCAGTAGCCTGCAATACATGATTGTTGGATCCATATAATAAATGTGTTTACGAAGGTAAGAATAAGTGTTTTTTCGTGGTTCTTTTATTATTACGTGAGAACATTTTTATATACAATGAGCCCTTACATGGAAAAAAGTAATGAAGGGGTATATTAACATAAGTAACAGATCATTGATCACGTTAACTACAAAACAATAACAGACTGGGAAACAGAACGTAACCATATTAAATAATAATGTACTCAATCTCGCCACCGTTGACACTTCCATAAGAAAAATATTGTAATTACCCCATCACGTTTCCGCCCTTTTTCGGAGCATTCCCGAAAACACATAATAACAAAGGGTTCTATGTAACAAACAAAAAAATATCGGAATTCATACAGATACCAAAATGCAAACAACAGACGGCGAAAAACTCATAGCGGATCCGGCTGTACACAGGATGACGAGATACAATTCCATGACAACAACTAGTACGTAATAAAAATATTCGCAAAAATCATGAGTAGAGTCAGCCAGCAGTTTCAACTAACGAAACTTGCGCTCCAAAAAGTTGTTTCCTACATAATTATAAAATAATAACGAAAAAACTATAATATTGTAATATATCTGGAAACACATTTATTATGTAATTATGGACATCAAAACATTGCTTTATAAAAAAGGAATTAAATGCGTATAGCATAAACACAAACAACCTTTTAATTAGCTGTATAAACGAACCGCGTTTCCAAGAATATATTAATAACAGTAAAATATCGAAATTGTGCTACATTTGTATCATTACGACCGGGCTGGAACTGGTACTAGACGTTGACAGGAAACGACTCTATTTTATACATAGCACGATTATCATTCTTTCCAGTTAGTTAGCCTTTGTTGTGACTAAGTGCTTAGGAATGGGTCCTAATTAAGTGTTCCGTTAATGAAATAAAAGACAATTAGAGATAAACGTGCTATCGGAAAGTTATCATTGTAAAATGTAAACTTTCACAGCTGGTAATGTCACAAATATTCCTGCCTGTTACGCTGTGGTGAAATAGCTTTCACATTAAAAAAAAAAAAAAAATCGTCTCCATCGGCGGATGACAGCTTCGAGGAGTATCGTAACTTTTTTGGGTGGACGATTCACACCCTGGCTCGCTACTTACTGCACCAAAATACCGTTTATACGTGTACACGCGCAGTGGCGTGACATCGCATGCCTTGACCACCCGAGTACAATTGTCCGTTGTCGGCTGCCGTTGACCGCTGTTGCTGTTATCCCATGATATAAATCTTCTCCAGCGCCAGCATTAAGATATTGTTTACGCACGTGTACTCTGCAGATTGATGTCAGGACCAGTTTAAGGTGTCAAAACCAGGATTCAGCTAACGCAACAGCAGTGGAATTTCTGTTTATCGCGATGCGTGCGTGGTTTATACAAATGGGACCAAGTCTGGTGAAGGCGCAGGCAGTGATAATTGGGTAACCTGAAGCAAACAACAAAGCCTGTAGGAGCTGAATCCACACTCCACTATTATAACAGCGGAAATCATTGCTATTTGGGCCGGCCGGAGTGGCCGTGCTGTTCTAGGCGCTACAGTCTGGAACCGCGCGACCGCTATGGTCGCAGGTTCGAATCCTGCCTCGGGCATGGATGAGTGTGAAGTCCTTAGGTTAGTTAGGTTTAAGTAGTTCTAAATTCTAGGGGACTGATGACCTCAGCAGTTAAGTCCCATAGAGCTCAGAGCCTTTTGAACCATTTGATTGCTATTTGGAAGCCCCACTATTCACGCAGACGTCCCCATCAGACATAGTAATTATCATTTCTCTTAGTCTGTCAGCTCTACAAATGACTCTAAACCATCACAGTAGTTCTTCCAACGCCATAGTTGTGGTAATTGTCAACTTTCTGTTTCGTGTGCCGAGGAACTGTCGCAACATCATGATTTTATGGATCAAAGGTCACTCTGGGATACCTAGAAATGAACAAGTAGATACCCTAGCAAACCAGGCATATCTTCACAGGCTAATTAAATGTTATAAACACAGTCTCGTAGGTATTATTCGTATGTTCAGAAAGAGGTTGTCATCTGCCTGGCAAGTGGAATGGTCTCTGACATCTAAAATTAATGGCACTCCCTAAACACTAATTCATGCTCCTATTCCAAGTGTACGGCAGTATAATAAGGCAAAATCACCAAGAAGATTCACGTCAATTACAGCAAGGCCGAAATTTAATCATTGTAAGTCCAACAACACCTTAGCATCATCCCTCTTTGTGTTTGTGGAGAGGAAGAAGAACAAAAACCGTATAATAATCCTTGCTACTAATCTTCGAGCTATTAGTCTTCAGTTGCCAAGCAACCTCCAGACGTTGTTAGCATCCAACAATGTTGCAATGCACAATCTACTCTACGAGTTCGTCAACAGCGCCATCATCCAGTTATAGCTCCCTGCGCTGCTAAACTAATGCATCTGGTACGTAGAATGCTCAATTGACGATGTTCCCTATGTGCTACACTACAAAATACGGAACGCTCAGATTTTAAATGTGCGTGACTATGTACTCGTGTCTCCTATGTGTAAGAGACTAAATACTGGTGTAACTGTAGGTATGGCTGCAACATCCAACACTGGTGCTTGTAAACTGTTCTCCTGTTCTGTCTGGATGGCACTTATAGACCTGCACACGTATTCAGTTCTCTACCCGCTATTTTTGTAATAGCTCTCACAGGATGTACGAAGAATTTTTTTTTTGTAATTGGGGTACAGAGTCGTTAATGTGGATTGAATCTGCAATATCCCAAATGCGTACCATTTGCTATTTATCATTTCTTATTATGTTAACAGCAGTATTTTTATAGTATACGATGAGTGTGAATCCTTTGTTCCGTGTTCGTCATGTTTACTCGTTTTCGTATTCTATGATTGTAAATCTTATTTTGTGTCGAATCAGTACATTGTTAATCATACACTCCTGGAAATGGAAAAAAGAACAAATTGACACCGGTGTGTCAGACCCACCATACTTGCTCCGGACACTGCGAGAGGGCTGTACAAGCAATGATCACACGCACGGCGCAGCGGACACACCAGGAACCGCGGTGTTGGCCGTCCAATGGCGCTAGCTGCGCAGCATTTGTGCACCGCCGCCGTCAGTGTCAGCCAGTTTGCCGTGGCATACGGAGCTCCATCGCAGTCTTTAACACTGGCAGCATGCCGCGACAGCGTGGACGTGAACCGTATGTGCAGTTGACGGACTTTGAGCGAGGGCGTATAGTGGGTATGCGGGAGGCCGGGTGGACGTACCGCCGAATTGCTCAACACGTGGGGCGTGAGGTCTCCACAGTACATCGATGTTGTCGCCAGTGGTCGGCGGAGGGTGCACGTGCCCGTCGACCTGGGACCGGACCGCAGCGACGCACGGATGCACGCCAAGACCGTAGGATCCTACGCAGTGCCGCAGGGGACCGCACCGCCACTTCACAGCAAATTAGGGACACTGTTGCTCCTGGGGTATCGGCGAGGACCATTCGCAACCGTCTCCATGAAGCTGGGCTACGGTCCCGCACACCGTTAGGCCGTCTTCCGCTCACGCCCCAACATCGTGCAGCCCGCCTCCAGTGGTGTCGCGACAGGCGTGAATGGAGGGACGAATGGAGACGTGTCGTCTTCAGCGATGAGAGTCGCTTCTGCCTTGGTGCCAATGATGGTCGTATGCGTGTTTGGCGCCGTGCAGGTGAGCGCCACAATGACTGCATACGACCGAGGCACACAGGGCCAACGCCCGGCATCATGGTGTGGGGAGCGATCTCCTACACTGGCCGTACACCACTGGTGATCGTCGAGGGGACACTGAATAGTGCACGGTACATCCAAACCGTCATCGAACCCATCGTTCTACCATTCCTAGACCGGCAAGGGAACTTGCTGTTCCAACAGGACAATGCACGTCCGCATGTATCCCGTGCCACCCAACGTGCTCTAGAAGGTGTAAGTCAACTACCCTGGCCAGCAAGATCTCCGGATCTGTCCCCCATTGAGCATGTTTGGGACTGGATGAAGCGTCGTCTCACGCGTTCTGCACGTCCAGCACGAACGCTGGTCCAACTGAGGCGCCAGGTGGAAATGGCATGGCAAGCCGTTCCACAGGACTACATCCAGCATCTCTACGATCGTCTCCATGGGAGAATAGCAGCCTGCATTGCTGCGAAAGGTGGATATACACTGTACTAGTGCCGACATTGTGCATGCTCTGTTGCCTGTGTCTATGTGCCTGTGGTTCTGTCAGTGTGATCATGTGATGTATCTGACCCCAGGAATGTGTCAATAAAGTTTCCCCTTCCTGGGACAATGAATTCACGGTGTTCTTATTTCAATTTCCAGGAGTGTATGTTACATCGTACGAGGATACGACTTAAATAATGTCTACACCATAGATTGTCAAAAACAATCGTAAAATATCGTTTTCTCTAATTACCTGGCTATATGGATAATTTTCATGCTCTTGTCCTTTCTATTGAAATTATTGAGGTTTTAACAATCTCTATACCATCTCTGTATAGATTTTCATGATATTAGCATGTGGTTACCAACATTGAGTCCTATAAAAATGAATGCTTTGGTCTCCTAGCTGCAAATCTCGAACTTCGCCTATCATTGTTCAACGAACACTTAATTCTGATGTGAAGTCTGTACGAACGAATTGTCTTTTAAGCAATATAAGTGCATTAAATACCTTTCGATTTTTCATTAACTTCTTCAGAGAAACAAAAAGCTTATCTATAACTCGCATCTTCCAACTTATCGCAGAATCATACTTCAGCTATCAGTTTTGTGCTGGGATGTAAAAGTAATTTAGAGAAGTAATGATGTACGTTGCATTCCACCATAATCTCAACAATTAAAGTACCGGTACATTAGTTTATGAGAAGGTAAAGTTATCGGTAGCTACTTAGACTATCCATTGTGCCACGCACAGAGTTTAAAATACCAGTGCGCCATGCGACATTTTAACCTGTTGGTACTTGCACTTTAATTTGGTTTGCTTTCCGCCATATGCCTTTCGTTTGAACTTTTCACAACTGGCCTCGCTGTGTACGCTTTGTGTTTAACAGTTCCCCGTTTCTCTGAAAAATGACGAGGGTGTCCTCTACTGCCAACGGCACCTCCGTTGCGCATGCGCGAAAACCGCTTATTCCCTTTCGCCTTTAGAATAAACGACCCTGAAGCGGGCTGTGGACAGCACAGTAATGTCTCCACTGCATGTCGTGGCTGTCACATTATGTAAATGGCCCAGCAGAACGAATACTGCAGTTTAGTGCCGTTTGTTTCTACCTTGTTACTCAACGTCGGCATCAGGTAATTTGAAGCGTTCTTGATAAAGGCGTGCTTCTTGAGGGCAAGCGTGCCTTCTGTGCGTTTTGACGGGCAATTGCAACTCTTCTGTAGCTCCTCACAATGGCTTGAGGGAAGTAGTGCAACCTAATGACTTAACTTTCAGGTAACTTTCTTTTTTTTAAGAGAAATTTCGTCCATGACTGTCCGACAAAGTGTCTAACAGATTAAGGACAGTATTTTGGTAGCACACTGTCTTCAATCACAGTGTTATACTAGCGGAAAAGTTCTCCTTTCGGAGCACAAAAAATGCGAATTTGTTCCTGTTTGTTCAAAAAACTCTGACTAAAAAGTGAGGTACCAGCTGCCTCATTCAATCTTCCTAAGCATCTTTAAAAATTTTCCCAAAAGTTTTGGCTTGCGAAAATAGTTGCGCTTTTTTTAACATGCGACTCACCCGAAACTCTCACATGTACCTCAAATACACTGAGACTCACTAGTCAATCGCTGTACGTCACTCGTACCCATCCACTCCCAGCTGGCCTTTCTCACTCACTCATACAGACAAACTCATTATCGTTATCTCTTTATGCCCCTCTGTCATTTTTTTCCTTGTCACAATCAAAGTAACACTTGTCCTGTCCCACTACTACAGTCACCTGTCACTGTCACTGTCTCTCCCTTGTTCTCTTACAAGTAATATCTCATTCCTTCCTCCATGATGCTGCTATCTCTTCTATCTCTCACTTCCTCGTTGTCACTGTCACATTTCCTATCTTGCATTATCACTGGGTTTCATCCACTTCCACTTTCTCGTACTCTTTATTCCTCTCCACCCCACCTCCCCACCTATCATTGTTTCCTACACTCTCTTCGTAGTACTATTCGGTCAATGTCAACTATGTTCCACTGACACTATGTCTCCTCCTTTCTTTAACAATGCCATTGTCTCCCCTCTTTCTGTAACACAACCACTGTCTACCATCTTCCAGTATTTATTACTTTTCCGTTTCTTTGCCACTGCCACTGTCTTCTTCTCTCTCAGCATACAAAATCGCGAATGTGCTCGCATTCCAAAATTTTTGTGAAAATTTTTTAAAGGTGCCGAGGAAGTCACTATGAAGCATCTGTTACTCAACTCTTCCTTTAAGTAACAGGAATTTACTCCGTTTTGTGCTCCGATGAGGCCATTACTCCTCTGGTTCCCTTCTTTTCGCTGCTGGAGCAGGTCATGCAAGGGAAGCTCGTTGGTCAGTAAAATGTAGAAAGTTATCTTCTCCTCAGACCTGATTTTATGTGCAAGAACAAAAAAACTGTGTGTGCTTCAGTACTACAACTTAGGGATCCTCACATCGGATTTTAAGTGCGTATTTTAGGTGTAGAATTAGCGTAACTTTGAACCTCTGTATTTGGGAAACGGGTAAAGATGTGAAAAAATTTTCAAGGTTGTTCGAGACATGGATCTTAGGAATGCTTCGTAAGAACTACAGCCATTTCCTGTGCAAAGGTGTCTCGGAGTCCGCGGCTCCGTTTTGGTAACCAAAACAAAGTTTTAGGGGTGTTTTTCGATAACGGATAAAGATTTTGGAAAACGAGGAGATGAATCTTCTAGAAAAACGCCTAGAGAATATATCGCTAAATTTCAAAAATTTTTTCACTTGTTTATTACTTAGATTTGGCCTCCGATTTTACGTGTAGGAGGAGGGTAACTTCGAACCTCTGTATCTAGAAAACGGATAAAAATATCAAGAAAATGTTCAAGATTGTTGGAGAACGATATCTGGAATACATCGTAAAAATTTCGCCCATTTACGGTGCATAGCCGACTTGGAATTCTCAGCCGGGCTTTTGTCCACTAGTGACAGAGGAAGTATAGCAAAATCCCTTTTTGTGTTTTCCGAGGAACTGCTAATGAACTAATAGTGCTTCTATAAGTGACAAATCAAAATCAAAAGTAACCCACCGATTTTCTCCATTTGTCCACGAAAAGGGAGGAGTCTAATATTCGTACTTTGACCCTTTACTGTGTGGCAGTGACACTAAGACGATCCAGTTTTTGGGCGTAGAAATAGCCCGTACCCCAAACGTGACTATACGTTTTTACAACAAACAGTGCTCGAGTCATAGGCACCGAAAAATCCTGTTTTTATGCAAGCCGTTTTAGAACATAGTAGGCAAGCATGCTGTCGTATGCATACCGATTTTGCTGATGTGGTTGAACGCTTTTTTAGAACTACAAATCTGTTTCCTAGGACTACATTGAGGTTGTTCATTTAATGTTGGGTGAGGAGCTGAAAAACTTGTAACGTCCGAAATACTATAACGCTGTCCTTGAAAATATAGATCCTCCGAATAAACATTGTGCTAATAGAGGGAAATGTAGTACTTTGACGGGAGAGCGTGTGTTACTAACAAAATTATTCCATAAATTGTTTTTCTTTTTCCTCGTCCTATAGGCGATTACTACACGATGGACATTTTGAGGCCTCGTCGTGAAGTTGGCGTATGTACCGTTTTGAACAATAATCCTTGTCTATAACTACTCGGTTTTTGTGCTACAAGAAAAGGATTATACATGTTTAAGACAAGTGCTTCTGATTCGAAGGAGAGAGGAGTTCATTATATTGCCAGGCAAAGGTGGAAAGGAAAATCGCATAGGATCTTCTCTACTTTCTCAATGCGAGGAAGCTTGTTTTTGATAGAAACAATGGGTGGATGAATTTTAAAAACTCTTGGCTGCAAGAGTGACTGCATTTTAGTATTACTCGGCTCACTGATATGAAAACAGGAAGCAAAACAGCAGCGGAGGAGAAACTGAGTCTACATGCCACAATAAATACATATGTACAGGATGTTTCAAACTCTTTGAGTCAAATGAGTAGGGGTGCTGGAACACTTAATGGGGACAAACATATGTTACAGATAAAATGTTTGCTTCCTCGCTACACTAGGCATTCTTCTTTACTGGTTATGCCCGTGAGAGGCTGTAGGGCGTAGGCACTCTTTGGGGTGGGTATGCAAAGTGTGTTGCCTACAATCCAGTCATCTGCTCCGTGAAAAAGAACCTGGGCGGCGCTAAATTAAAGCTCCTGGTTCTCTTCTAAAATAGCTTTCTATACTTGGAGGCACTGGTTACTAGGTTTTCTTGTTGGAGATCTCTGTATCACTATAGTTATCCGGATATTACTCCCCGCCAGCTGGGTGAACTGTTCGAGGGCCGGCAGATACTAAAGGACGCCTAACGTCACTGCAAAGAGTCAGTGAAAAATTTTTCTCTAGCAAAAATTATTCCCCAAGACGTGATATTTAAACCCTATACCTTAGATACAAAGACTCTGAAACACCCTGAATGAGTTACGTACGTTCCTTAGCATTTATCTCTCTTGCCATAGCAGTTACTTGGTCTAAAGTCTAATAAGTATCATAATTACAATCATGTTTTCATCCAATATTATTCCGGATTCGCTGTACGATTATAAACTCAAGTAGACAGTTTAGTTAGTTACAATCATCTTATCATCCAGTACCCGTGTCGGTTTTGTTATGGAAATATAAACTCAACTTGATGTACAGTAGTATAATTTCAATGATTTTTAAGTGACATTTGCCTATGTACAAGTGAGTAATTCCGTTTCCCTTTTGTCACACGCGTTTTGCCTTGATTTATTACGGACAAAAATACATACACATTTGTACTTACACGCATCACTTAACAGTTACATATTCTCCATTTGCAGTAATATGCTGCTATTATTTCTGAATCTCGTATTTTCTTATTTATATGTTTACATCGAACTTTTAGTGGGTTACGTAGAATATTATCTAACAGGACAGCATTCAAACATGTGCGGAAGACCAACACACATTGTAAGTAATAAAACACACGTATTCAGTAATAAATTACCAGGAGCAGATCTGTTCTCACTTTTTAAGTACGTTGACGCAGTACGTGAGCTAAGAGTGCATCATTTAACTACAAAATGTGTATTTCTAGCCACATGAGATACCTCAATAAATAAAAATTTAGTGCCAAAAGCCATAGCTACTCAGTTGAAGATAAACAGACAGTACCTAGAAATCATTAGTATAATATTAGTAGCATATGAGGACGAACAGATAGACAGCAATACGCCAATCCCGAAGAACGACTTACAATATTACGCTGGCAAATCATACTTATTCACTTGTTCACCCTTGTTACCAAAAATACTTGACTGCTTAGTTTTATATGTTTGTTTCTACGATCCCGAAATTTTAACTGCTCTTCTCGCAATACAGTTTTTCAAAGTGTTTAATCGGAATTAAGAAATACCCTGTAAATTATGTGGGAATGAGACTCCCCTAAATATCAGATACAGTGTCATCTATAAAAGCTACCCATTACTTTTATTTCCTAAAACCATTTGCCACTCCTAAGCTACGTAATTTAAATGTACTATCAAAAACCACTACAGATCTCCCACCTAAATATGTGTGATAAAATTATTTTACCTATATTACAGACCACTGATGAGGCCTAATATGAATAGGTGAAACTTGTCAGGTTAGAAACTAAATATACCTTCATTTGTTAAAGATGAAAGTTTTCTGATCTACGTGATAAACATAACCGAGGTAACAACTGCAGATGAATGGCTGCAGATATTGTCAATGTATTGTAAGCTTTAATACAGAATTGGGAAGGTTTTCTTTCTTCGTCAGGTGTGAGTGTTGGGTCCTCCTTCTAACAGTGACGAGCGCTTGCTGCGTGTGATGAGTTGTAGATTACGTCATCAGCAAAGGGGAAATGAGGAGAAGGGGATGAGGGACGGGAGTACGAGGTGCGAGTGTGTAGCATCTGACGTCGATAACCGATCCTCAACATTCAGTATATTGGACGGGCTGCCATCAACAATGTCACATTTATTCGAGTAATGTGGCTCAAAGGTGACGTCATCGATCTATTCCTCTGCATGCAGCGTCGGTATGCGAGTTCCCTACGTATGCTTGGTTATTACTGCCACACTTAGAGCCTTCATCTGCTGCTCTTTTACTCAGCACGAAACTTTTGTCCTGCGCTGAAAATAAAATGATGTTTGTACTACGTCATGTGTAATCAGTGTAATGAATTCATTTCGCTGGAGTCATTATTCATGGTGCTGCAATTTTAATGACTGCCGTGATGAATGTTGTTATGGCGTTTTAGCACCAATAAAATTTTTATAAGACGTGGGAGAAACCACGTGAGAAACTAAACATTCCAAGGCTCCATTCGTATCTTGATGTCATGTAATATTTTGTACATTCTGCGTAGCTTTCATTTCTGGTACTTACTAATTCAACAATCTGGATAGTCGCCTACCTTTTTCTATTTCTGTAAGTGTTCAATCGTCGTGGTTCTTTCTTTATGCTATGAAAGATTCCTTTCAGCGTCGCCTTTCAATAACAGTAAACTTCGACCCTCTAGCAGAATAATCTCATATAATAATCGTGTTCTTACTGCCACAGATCATTTCCGTTTTCCTGCCTGATACGCGTTTCCTTCTTTATGAGGGACATGAGTCCAAGAAATCCATAGCGTATAAGAAATAATGTAGTGTATAGTGTAAGAAATAATATAAATCAGTTGTGATATGTATCTTCCGAAACATTATTGGTTTAGGTATTACATAGAAAAAATCTGTCATTTAGTAATTACAAGAAGGAATTGTTTATATCATGCTTTTATTTTAAATTAGTTTTTTACAACCGCTCCTTCAAAGCATAGTGAACATGAAGGCAGATGGATTCTGTGTGCCTTGTACGTTGTTTATAGTACTACAGTTATTCAATACAACAATATACAACAATTACTTTTCAAGTGCCATTTAATAATTACAAGAACGAATTAATTATATCAGGCTGTATTTTAAATCAGTTCTTTACAACCGCACCTTAAAAAAAATAGTCAACACGAAGGCACATGGACTCAGTAGAATCCATTAACTGGTGTGCCGTGTACGTTGTATATAGTATTACTGTTATTTAATACAACAATATATAACAATTACTTTTCAAGTGAATAGCGGTCCTCAGCATCCGTAATAAATTAGAAGTTGGTACTTTAGTGACCCCCACTCTCGCATCCAGGAGTGTTGCTGCCTCTTTATGATGACCATGAAATTCCTGTTACAGGACAATTCACTACTTTTACTTCTCGTGAGCTTTTATTTTGGTCATTGATTCAGCAAAGCTCGAGATATGCTTTCAGCAGTTCCCTTTTTTAAATCAAACAATACTCAATACGCTGACATTGCACAAAACTTTAAACAACCCGAAATAGTGCCAAATCCTTCACTGGAATCAATGGAATTGTAGATTTTCTCACAGACGAAAGCTCGTATGGTGTTGATAGAATTCATAACAGAATTATGAAGAGCTGTTTGAAATGAAATGCCTACGGTAATGCATGTAATGCATCACTGGCAGAGGGAGTTCTTTTAGGCTGATTAAAATATGTAATTTTTGAACTTAATTATAAGTAAAGTGAAGAACGGGTTAAATAACGATCTTCTAAGTTCTATAACGACATCTTTTTTTTTTAGAATATTCGGAAAAGGTAATTTACTCTCAGTAATATCACATTTACGAAGAAACAATTTATTTAGAAGGAATGTCAGCGTTGGCTGTAATATTTATGGTTTATTGATAGCAAAATCGATTTTCAATCACGTAGTGATCATCTTCAGTGCTGTTGTGTACTAATAAAACTCATAGGCACTGGTATCAAGTTATTATCAGTAACCAAAGCTAAGAACCGATCATAGTAACTCTTGATCCACTCCATGTTGAACAGGGTATGTTGACTTGTGATCGCCAGCTTGATTTTTAACTTCTTGTATTCAAAATACGCTGCACATGCCCAGCTAGGCAAAATTTTACTGATTTCTGTGTGCGCAACGACCATATACTTGAAAATCGATTTTGCTATCAATAAACCATCAATATTTGAGTTATTGTGATCGTTTCTTAGCTTTAGTTACTGATAATAGCTTGATACCAGTGCCTATGAGTTTAGTTTGTACACCACAGCACTGAAGATGATCACTATGTGATTGAAAATCGATTTTGCTATCAGTAAACCATCAATATTACGGCCAACGCTGATTTCCTTCTGATTTTGCGTATATGGTCGTGGTACACAAAGCACTCCATGAAGTCGCCAGTCAACAATTTATTTAGAACGTAATGTGGGCTCTAGAAGGATTGCTCTATTGAGAAATGAACTCGTAATTATACATTAACTCACTAAATATTACAAGCCTTAAATGATAAAATATCGCAAGTTGCTATTTTTACTGAACTGTCCAAATTGTTTGATTTTTAGACCTTATTACCCTGTTAGAGAAAACTGTTTTAACGAACTAATGTCGCTACAAATAACTAATTTGAATCATACTTAACAAAGAGAATCATCATTATCATCATCATCATTAAAGACTGATTATGCCTTTCAACGTTCAGTCTGGAGCATAGCCCCCCTTATACAGTTCCTCCAGGATCCCCTATTCAGTGCTAACATAGAGAATAACAAAGACAATGTAAAAAGTTATACTTAGTAATTCAAAATTGGTATGAGAAAAAATTTTAGTGACTAAGGAGAAATTATGGAGTCTATCAGGGTTCTATTCTGGATACATTCGCGTTCCTTATATACATAAATTATTTTCAGCTTACATTCCCGAAGTGCAACTCGTCTTTTTCGCAGTTGGAAGCAGTGTTGTACTAAATACTACAAGAGAGAAAGTAACACAAGAAATTCTTAACGAAGTTTTTCAAAGCAATATTAAGCGATTCACTGCAAACGTACTCACCCTTAATTAGGAGTAAACATATTCTGCTCAGTTTTGTATATTAATAGGGCCATACCAATTCCTGAGATAGTATACAAGGTCGGATTTTCGAAATTTCTGGGTGTACGTAGTGAAAACTTGAATTGAGAAAATCCTATGACGGAGTTCCTAACATATTTAACTTATTGTCAATCCATAATATCTTAAGGAATAATTTTCATGGGTAATTCATCACTTAAAGATATTGACTGCTCAAAAGGAAACTATTAGATAAATACGATTTCACATGTACTCGTATTGTAGGGACATCTTCAAGGAATCGGGATTTTTATCTGCACCTTCACAACATATCAGTGATAAGCCACTGCTCACCGAGACGTTGGATGCCGACAGGTGGAGTTGCCGGCACTTGACGCGGCAACAAATGTATGTATGCGGAGCAGACAGGTACGGGAGATCATACTTACGACGATATGGTCAGAAAATGCAGAAATACATTGAGATAAGCGACTTTAACAAATGGCAGATTATTTTTACACAGAGCCTGTGAAAGAATATATTGAAAACGGCGAAACTGGTCGAATGTCGCGGGCTACTCTAGTGACCATCTATGGAAAGAGGTATGGCGTGAAACTAGAACTAGGAGCTAAATGGTTGGACGTCTCGGATTCTTCACAGAACATGATGTTCGGAGGTTTCCCAGCTCTGTAACATAGGATAGATGGTGTTTTGAGGCATCTCTGCCGAAAGAGCACAATGTTGGTGCACGCACAAATATTTCGGAGCACACCGTCCATCGTATATTGTTAAAGATAGAGCTCCGCAGCAGACCACCCCTAAGTGTTCACATGTTGACATCCTCAATTACAATTGCAGTGGACACGGGACCATCAGGATTCGACCGTCGATCAATGGAGACGTGTCGGTTCTTCGGGTGAATCACATTTTTGCTACACTAAGTCGATGGTCGTCTTCACAAACGCCGTCATCGAGTGAACGGCGGCTCCAAACGTGCAACGCACCGTGGACGAAGACTGGTCGATTGAGTATTATTCTCCAGCGCTTGCATGGGACCTGTGATAGTAACCGAAGACATGCTGACAGCCGGCCGAAGTGGCCGTGCGGTTAAAGGCGCTGCAGTCTGGAACCGCAAGACCGCTCCGGTCGCAGGTTCGAATCCTGCCTCGGGCATGGATGTGTGTGATGTCCTTAGGTTAGTTAGGTTTAACTAGTTCTAAGTTCTAGGGGACTAATGACCTCAGCAGTTGAGTCCCATAGTGCTCAGAGCCATTTTTTTGAGCATGCTGACAGCTGCGGATCACCTGCATCCTTTCATGCTTAACATCTTCCCCGACGGCGATGTCATCTTTCAGCGGTACAATTGTCTGTGTGTCAGAGCTAGAACCGTGAAGCAGTGGTTTTAGGAGCATGTTAGTGGATTCACGTTGATGTCTCGCATACAAAATTCCCTCTGTGTCGCTATCGGGTACCATCACCGCGTACACAAGTCAACATGTTAGATGTCCCCTGCGTAGACACCTAATACTACGCACCTCCACAAACCTAACAACAAACTGTCAGATCCTTGATACGTAGAATCAGTGACGTATTTCGTTCCAAAGACGGGCAAACCCACTATTAAGAGGGTAGTCATAATGTTTTGGATCATCAGTGTATATTCACTAACGAAATCTGTTGTAAATAATCCACCTCAATACGAAAGCAATTGCGAAATCCATTAACCATTACTGAAGCAATCGTAGGTTTCAAAAGAGAGACAATTTTTAATCATTTACCCAATAACGTAGAAAGTCTGGTAGGTAGCAGAGCAAGTTTCAAATGTAGCCTCAGATCACTTCTTCTGGACAACTCCTTCTTATCCATAGAAGAATTTTTATTTAAAAACTGATAACCTGTAAAAACAAGTTTTAAGTGTACAACTGGAAAAATATAAAATTATTTATAGGAGACTTTGGTATTCGTTAAAATGACAAATGGAACATTTAACTAACCAACAAGGTAATTGCTTGAGGACTAGGATGACCTATAAATACAGAGGTTCGTGTATACTTGAATTTCACAGTAGTACTACGTTTTGCTTACCCTACACACCTTGCAAGATGCTGTGAAGGAAGAACTAGATCGCTCATAGGATAAGGACCTATGTGTGGCTTACCAGCAAGTTTCTGGAACTCCCTTTCAGTTATCATGAAGAAACCGATTTCTAAGGGAAGAAGGAAAATTAGGGTTTAACGTTCCGTCGACATCGAGGTCATTAGGGACGGGGTACAAACTCGCAATGCTTCAAGGATAGGGAAGGAAATCAGCTGTGCAAAGGAAATCGAGTGGCCTCTTGCCTTTGAGATGGCTTTAAAGCTGCCACTGCTCAGACCGTTGTGAATATTACTATGCTTCACTCACGATATTATTTCGCGTATTTGAACACTGTTGAATGTTTATCCCAGCTGGAGTTACCAGATGCATATCTAACCTTCCTTTGAAAGTATCATCATAAAAATATTTGTGTCTCATCAACACCTACGATTGCCTTGTGGTATTGCACTGGCACCTAGTGCAAGTCAGTGGCGTTATCCAGTTTTTGTGGCTATATCTATGACATTGTTGTTACTTGTGCAAACGCAGACATTCTTCGGAATGTTTTAATCTGAAAGACTTGGTTGTAACTCAAAGAAACGCTCTTTGATTATGAACAGAACGTGTAAGTTTTATTATTAGCAAAAATTGTACAGTAACAACTGACTCTAGCTTGTGAAGTGTCACGCTACAGTATACTACTTGAAAAACTACAAGAATGAATAGACAGTACAAATTTTTATAGTCTTTTCTATGAAATGTAGCTCAAATAACCAAATGTCTAAATGTTCTTTATAAAAAAGGTGTCCATTTCAAAATGCTTCTGAGTGTGGAAAAATATTTCTACTCTAAACCAAAAATTTAAATTCCTCCCTCCCCCCCACCACCCACCCCCTCTTCTTGCATCAAACGCTAGTAGTCTAGTGTTTGCTATGGAGGCATCAAATTATAGTAGTGGCAAAGAGCAAAACTGAGATGAATCATCTTATTGTTTACTTCCATTAAACATTGAATCCAGCTCCAGTCAGGAACTTAAAGATTGACAAGAAGACTGGGTTTGTTTTATGTGCAGTTTCCTAATTTTGTACTTCCATTTATAGAGTAAGATTCCTTTTCTGACTGGAAATCTCTGTTGGCACTGTTCAATCGAAGCTCATCGTTACCACACTGTAACACACCACATCAAGACTGCAGAGATGAGTACGCTCTTTAAAACACCTTTAGTCGCTTTGTGTACTCAGGTACAAATACATTTATTTTTCGGAATGCTAGGTAACTCTGGAAATAGACCCCACCTGTCTATCTTCGTGTATTCCAGGAGCACGTTTCTCAGTATTGTCGATGTCGTGAGTCGTGCATTATTACGCGTGTCAGGGGTGAATTTCATCTATGAGATACCAACTGTGCAATTACCTCTGTGTAAATTAAATATTCTTCCAACTGCACATTATAACTTAATTTCACAAATATTTCAGCTTATCACCTTCTTTAACAATGCCCAAATATTGTCAGAAGCCTCTGTGTATCAAAGAGACGCTGGCAACTATTTTTATTAAACTACTTGTCCAGATCTCTGGACGTTAGTCTTTCCTGAAATTTATTACATATATTCGTCAGTATAAATATTTACGAATTTCTTCGTTGTTAAAAAATGATACGGACAAAAATGTGTTAATTGGACAGAGAAGAGGATATCCAGAAACCTCTGGAACTGTTATTGAGTGACTACTTTACAGAGGAAGACATTGATAGCCGTGAATGCGAAGAATGTCACACAGGTGTTTCTACGATGATCGAGGACAGGGAGGAGAAATCCGATATGAACAGAGTAGCAAGAAATAAATTTCGTGGTCTCATCGAAGCTATGAGAGTCTAAAATTTTATAAAGTTCTGTGCAAAGAGGACAGACAAATCATTATATCTTGGTTGTGAATAAAATCACCCTAAACCTCATCAAAAATAAAGAATCGCACAAAATTTGCTTACACTGCTGCTATGTGGGAAAGTGCAGTGAAAAATATGAATAAAATATACGATGTTTGGTGTCGCAAACAAATCAGGCAGGCTGCTTTTACTGAGAGAAAGGACTTTGTAGCATTTTTTCACGTACGTGGGTTGTAGAAAGCAAGGTGAATGAATCTCGAATAAATATAGAATACGACGGCTTCCGAACTGAAATGCTTCGTCCAGATATGGAATTAAAACTGGTTTAGATCTCTTCGTTTAAGTCTAATGACAGAAAAGTAAGGTCCTTAACAAACAAAACTAATCACCTTCTAGCAGTCAGAGGTTGCTTTAAATGTTTAATAACCAACTGTAATAAATGACATCAAAATAGTGAAACATTAGAACTAACGTAAACTGTAACGCTTATATGGCCAGTGCAGCTTTGTGCGATATATTCTTTCAAATCCTACCAAGTGTAGGGTAAAAATGTTCGCTGTAGTTTATTACAAAATGTGTTAAAGAAGTAATTTGAAAATCGGTGTGGTTAAACATGCCTGACGAGCCTTAGCAAGTAAGTGAAAAGTACTAATATGAAGAACTATGCCATCCTGCTTTCCAGATTACATTTTTATGGTGCGTTTGACGTTGAAGAAGGGAATGAAATGGAACTTGAAATTTTCTCATTTTATAATGACAATAAAATTTGATATTGTAGGGAATATGTGGTCTCCCTGTATTGCCTTATGAAATGCAAAATGAAGATCATTGGATTCCATTCAGCACTGAACTTCGAAGAAGTAAATAAGCGTATTATACGTTTCATGTATATTTTCTTTGAGGTGTATTAAACGAATTTTCCACTTGCAGAATGGGAGAATCTGAAATCCATGTTTCTCTTTATCTCTGTCATCTACACATGGTGAACTTGTAGGGGTGAATGAAGAAAGGAGGAGTAATGACAAAAGTGAAACCAAACAAAGTGTTACAATCACGAGGAAGAGATGTAAACAATGTAAGAAAAACAAAAAAAATCGAAATATATCTATTTGGTTCATGTAGTGCGTACCCCTGTCTCCAGTAACACACTTTCACCTAAAAAAGGACTGTAAGAACATATCAACTGCTTCAGGGAAGCAGTACGATCCTTCACTTCTTAACTTCTTGTGTGCTTAAAACTCCCATTATAACCACTGCTACAGTCAGTTACAACAGGTATTATCATTTAGGGTTTCCTGTTCGCTTTACTGTGTGAAAGAGAACTAATGAAATTTGTCTTATTGTGTCCAAGACTACCTTCATTCGTAATTTGATTTTATACAAGGAGAAATAAAAAGTACATCCAAGAGATAGTTGGGCAGGATCAACGACTAACTCAGTGCCTGCTCCTGTCATATACAATGTAAGTCCCATGTCTGCTTCTAATTGCCAATGCACTAATGTGTTTACTAGTCGACACGGGTGAAGGTTTTAATAGACACCGAGTAGTCTATGTGCAGCTCGATATTGAATTCTGTCATACACTGTAAAACCTCCACTTGAAGAGAGGCTAATCACAATCAGTCTGTTACGGATAGAGTTTTGAGTTCGTAAATGGAATATTTTAATAACAAAAATGGAGGAAAGGATATATCTCCTTACAGATATCCTGTATCAGTTTTGTTTTCGTTACCTTAAAAGCATAGACTTTTTCAATAAAATAACTGTCGGCTACTTGTTCAGATGTAAACAGCCTAACATTGACTGACGGCTGTCGAGAAATTAATGCTGACATTTAGCATACGAAGTAGGTAGTCAGCGTTCGATTTTTCCTTTCGCTTTTTTGTAATCAGTCTTCTGACTGGTTTGCTGCAGCTATCCACTAATTCCTCCCCCAGGGGAAGAAGGGGAGCTTTTAAGAGACGTAATAATAATTTTCATACCGTACGTATGATTCATCTCCAGTTTTCATATTCTTTTAATCAATATACAGGGTGATTCAGCGATAATGTGACTTACTTTCAGATATGATGGAGAAGGGTAAATGCTTCAGTTTGAGGTAAGGGATCCTGTTCCAGAAATGACCAAGACGAAAGTTAGAAGCGAATATTGTTCTGATATCTCTGTAACTGGACCTATTCTACTGAATGCTCTTTGCTTTCCATATTTAGAGACCACACAAGCAAAAAAAGCAAACAAATGTCTAGTAAACGTGGGCTCTGAAGTTGTGAGCTCCATGAAACATATCACTTTTAGTGAGCAAGTGCTCACAGCCCTTGAGATATGTAGTTTGGAGCCCATAATTACAAGACAATTTTTTCTTGCTTTTGTGCGTACTACATCCTCTCAAAATGGGGAAAGCATAAAGCTTGCAGTACAAGAGGTCCACTGTCAGTCCCAAGAGAAAGATCAGGGTTCCTTATCTCAGATTGCTTCATTTATCATTTGCAACAGCATCCACATATGTCGCTGAATGTACCTACAAAACATATTCGTAACATTTTACAAGACGTAGTTCAGGAAGTATGATGCTAAATACTGGGAGGCGTGCAAAGTTACTTGTTTACGACGCACTACCTCCACTCACAAAACATTTCGCAGACACATGGTTCAAATGGCTCTGAATACTATGGGACTTAACATCTGAGGTCATCAGTCCCCTAGAACTTAGAACTACTTAAACCTAACTAACCTAAGGACATCACACACATCCATGCCCAAGGCATGAATCGAACCTGCGACCGTAGCGGTCGCGCGGCTCCAGACTAAAGCGCCTAGAACCGATTTCTCAGACAGTACGCACATGCATTGCTGGATGTACCAGCAAAATTATATAATTGGACGACATATAGTTCTGGAGATACGTTGTTATGAACACTGAGCTGCGTGAAAATGCAATTGGAAGGCGAAGTGACGACGATGCAACGCTCATAATTAAATGTCCAAAGCCTTCCATTAAGAAAATAAGAAGGTAAATTAATGCATCTTTTGCTGTGAAAGACGGGCTACTCACACTCCGTGTGAAACAAAGCTTCCATAAAAAATAATACAAGATACACGTGAAATACGTGAACAAATACGTGTGAGATATGTGAAACATACCTGCAATATGTTTGACATATGAGCACGTGGCCAAAGCCAAGAGTAGATGCTCATCCTAAACATATGTAACGATTTGAACCTAATTTGGTACACATATTACTTACGAAGTGGAAAGATATACTGTGAGGTTAAGAACCACCAGCATCCTATTGTGTGAGGATGATAACCTGGAGAGAGAAGCGGAATGACGAGATGGACAGAGCGAGGGGAGAAGGAAACGATCAGAGAGAGGGGAATGGAAGGGACGGACATAGAAAGGAGAAAGGAAGTGGCGGAGAGAGACTGGGGAAGAAAGAGACTGACAGAGGAGGAAGAGAAAGAGGACGAGAAGGAGGAGGAAGAGATCAGTATTTAAAGTCCAATAGACAACGAGCTCATTAGAGACGGAGCACGAGATTAGGGGAGGATGGAGAAACAGCAGTGCCGTTTTGAAGAAACCATCCCGGAATTCGCCTTAAGCGATTGGGGGAAACCACGGGGAACCTAAATCAAGATGGCCGGAAGCGGGTTTGAAACTTCGTCCTGCCAAATGCGAGTCAAGTGTGCTAACCACAGCGCCTTCCCCGCTAGATGTGAGAAAGGGGTGGTAGCAGGAGTGAACAGGGAGAGGGGAAGAGGAAATGGCAGAGAAAGGGAAAAGGACGAGATGAACAGAGAGGGAGGGGAGAAGGTGGATTGAGTAAGGAAAAAGCAGCAGAATAACGCGGAGGAGAAGATGGACGGGGAGAGGGGGAAGAAGAGGATGTACACATTGAAGGGGGAGGAGGAAGTGGTGGAGGGGAAGAATTGACAGAGGGGTGAATAAGCAGACGGACAGACGGAGCAGGTAGGAGCAGATGGACAGAGAGTGGGTGGGAGGAGATGGACGGAGAGAGGGGCAGGAGGAAATGGAGAGTGGGTTGATTGGGGAGGTGAAATCTACATCTACATCCATACTCCGCAAGCCACCTGACGGTGTGTGGCGGAGGGTACCCTGAGTACCTCTATCGGTTCTCCCTTCTATTCCAGTCTCGTAATGTTCGTGGAAAGAAGGATTGTCGGTATGCCTCTGTGTGGGCTCTAATCTCTCTGATTTTATCCTCATGGTCTCTTCGCGAGATATACGTAGGAGGGAGCAATATACTGCAGGACTCTTCGGTAAAGGTATGTTCTCGAAACTTTAACAAAAGCCCGTACCGAGCTACTGAGCGTCTCTCCTGTAGAGTCTTCCACTGGAGTTTATCTATCATTTCCGTAACGCTTTTTCGATTACTAAATGATCCTGTAACGAATCGCGCTGCTCTCCGTTGGATCTTCTCGATCTCTTCTATCAACCCTATCTGGTACGGATCCCACACCGCTGAGCAGTATTCAAGCAGTGGGCAAACGAGTGTACTGTAACCTACTTCCTTTATTTTCGGATTGCATTTCCTTAAGAATCTTCCAATGAATCTCAGTCTGGCATCTGCTTTACCGACGATCAACTTTATACGATCATTCCATTTTAAATCACTCCTAATGCGTACTCCCAGATAATTTATGGAATTAACTGCTTCCAGTTGCTGACCTGCTATTTTGTAGCTAAATGATAAGGGATCTATCTTTCTATGTATTCGCAGCACATTACACTTGTCTACATTGAGATTCAATTGCCATTCCCTGCACCATGCGCCAATTCGCTGCAGATCCTCCTCCATTTCAGTACAATTTTCCATTTTTACAACTTCTCGATACACCACAGCATCATCTGCAAAAAGCCTCAGTGAATTCCGATGTCATCCACCAGGTCATTTATGTATATTGTGAACAGCAACGGTCCCATGACACTCCCCTGTTGCACACATGAAATCACATTTACTTCGGGAGACTTCTCTCCATTGAGAATGACTGCTGCTTTCTGTTATCTAGGAACTCCTCATTCCAATCCACAATTGGTCTGATAGTCCATATGCTCTTACTTTGTTCATTAAACGACTGTTGGGAACTGTATCGAACGCCTTGCGGAAGTCAAGAAACACGGCATCTACCTGTGAACCAGTGTCTATGGCCCTCTGAGTCTCGTGGACGAATAGCACGAGCTGGGTTTCACACGACCGTCTTTTTCGAAACACATGCTGATTCCTACAGAGTAGATTTCTAGTCTCCAGAAAAGTCATTATACTCGAACATAATACGTGTTCCAAAATTCTACAACTGATCGACGTTAGAGATATAGGTCTATAGTTCTGCACATCAGTTCGACGTCCCTTCTTAAAAACGGGGATGACCCCCGCCCTTTTCCAATCCTTTGGAACGCTACGCTCTTCTAGAGAGCTACGGTACACCGCTGCAGGAAGGGGGGCAAGTTCCTTCGCGAACTCTGTGTAAAATAGAACTGGTATCCCATCAGGTCCAGCGGCCTTAGCTCTTTTGAGCGATTTTAATTGTTTCTCTATCCCTCTGTCGTCTACTTCGATATCTACCATTTTGTCATCTGTGCGACAATCTAGAGAAGGAATTACAGTGCAGTCTACCTCTGTGAAACAGCTTTGGAAAAAGACATTTAGTATTTCGGCCTTTAGCCTGTCATCCTCTGTTTCTATACCATTTTGGTCACAGAGTGTCTGGACATTTTGTTTTGATCCACTTACCGCTTTGAAATAAGACCAGAATTTCTTAGGATATTCTGCCAAGTCAGTACATAGAACTTTACTTTCGAATTCATTGAACGTCTCTCGCATAGCCCTCCTCACACTACATTTCGCTTCACGTAATTTTTGTTGGTCTGCAAGGCTTTGGCTATGTTTGCGTTTGCTGTGAAGTTCCCTTCGCTTCCGCAGCAGTTTTCTAACTCGGTTATTGTACCACGGTGGCTCTTTTCCATCTCTTACGATCTTGCTTGGCACATACTCATCTAACGCATATTGTAGGATGGTTTTGAACTTTGTCCACTGATCCTCAACACTATCTGTACTTGAGACAAAACTTTTGTGTTGAGCCGTCAGGTACTCTGTAATTTGCTTTTTGTCACTTTTGCTAAACAGAAAAATCTTCCTACCTTTTTTAAAATTTCTATTTATGGCTGAAATCATCGATGCCGTAACCGCTTTATGATCGCTGATTCCCTGTTCTGCGTTAGCTGTTCCAAATAGCTCGGGTCTGTTTGTCACCAGAAGGTCTAATATGTTATCGCCACGAGTCGGTTCTCTGTTTAACTGCTCAAGGTAGTTTTCAGATAAAGCACTTTAAAAAATTTCTCTGGATTCTTTGTCCCTGCAACCCGTTATGAACGTTTGAGTTTCCCAGTCTATATCCGGCAAATTAAAATCTCCACCCAGAACTATAACATAGTGGGGAAATCTACTCGAAATATTTTCCAAATTATCCTTGAGGTGCTCAGCCACAACAGCTGCAGAGCCAGGGGACCTATAAAGACATCCAATTACCATGTCTGAGCCTGCTTTAACCGTGACCTTCACCCAAATCATTTATCATTTCGGATCTCCGTCAATTTCCTTCGATACTATTTCACTTCTTATCGCTATAAACACGCCTCACTGTCCAGCCTGTCTCTGCGGTATACATTCCAATCAGAGTTTAGGATTTCCTTACTGTTTACGTCTGGTTTCAGCCAACTTTCTGTCCCTAGTACTATATGGGCGTTATGACCGTTTATTAATGAGAGCAGTTCTGGGACCTTTCTATAGACGCTCCTGCAGTTTACTATTAGCACATAAATATCCCTGTTGCATTTTGCCTACTCCTACCTTACCGCGTCTCAGGAGGCGTGTTGTCGGGTCTAGGGATGGAATTCTCTACAAACCCTCATGTGCACTCCACACGTTCTCCGCTACCCTTGTAGCCGCTTCCGGCGTGTAGTGCACGCCTGACCTATTCAGGGGGACCCTACATTTCTCCACCCGATAGCGGAGGTCGAGAAATTTGCTCCCCAGATCTCCGCAGAATCGTCTGAGTCTCTGATTTAAGCCTTCCACTCGGCTCCAAACCAGAGGACTGCGATCGATTCTGGGAACGATACTACAAATAGTTAGCTCTGATTCCACTCCGCGAGCGAGGCTTTCCGCCTTCACCAATTCCGCCAACCGCCTGTACGAACTGAGGATGACCTCTGAACCCAGACGGCAGGAGTCACTGGAGCCGACACCAGCAACAATTTGCAGTCGGGTGCACCCAGTGCTCTCTATCGCCGCCGGTGTGGCCTCTACCACATCTCGGATGAGACCTCCCGGCAAGCAGACAGAGTGAACACTGGCCTTCTTCTCCGACCTTTTCGCTATTTCCCTAAGGGGCTCCATCACCTTCCTAACGTTGGAGCTCCCAATAACTAATAAACCCCTCCTCCCGTGTGTCTGCTCGGACATTGCTGTCCACTCACAGGCAGAGCGGGCGATGCCACACGGCCAGCCTCCACATTTACCGTCCGCCTCGTGCGCCGCGAAAGCCGCTGAACCCGCCACTCCCCTTGGGGAGAGGGTGACCCAGCCGCGCCCGCTACCCGTGAAGATGTCTCGACAGCAGGGACAGTGCGTGAAGCATGTAACACCTGGAGTGTACCTTTCGGCGCACCAGACTCCCCTCTGCCGCTACACTCCGTGGCAGCAGCCTGAAGACGGCTAACCGCGGCCATCAACACGCTCAGCTGTTCGCGAACAGTGGCCAGCTCCTCCTGCGTCCGTACACAGCAGTCACACATCCTATCCATCCTAAGGAATCAATTTACTGAAGAGAGTTAATAAACTTTTAACTAGACTGCTAATTCACTAAAGGCGGCTGACTATTGACTAAACTGTGATTGCTAGCCACTTCTTGTAGAAAACAAAGAAAATAGCACTACCTGTCTGTGGACTGTATTGAAAACAAACACCAGCACTACTGGCACTATGGTTAACTAAAGGGACTCTCTGACAGTATTCAAAACAAACACGGAATCTATGGAACACTATTAATAGCACTCGACAAATAAAGCTTCCCAAAAGCAAAAACACACGGAAGAAGAAGTGACAAGTAAGAGAAATACAGTTAATACTTAAATTAAGGTAGCTCGCTGCACAGCAGACGTGAAGCAGACGGCGGTTAGGTGAGAAGGGGCAGGAGGAGATGGAAAGAGAGAGGTGAAAGAGGAGATTGGAATATTTTCATACCCGTGTAAGGCCGGGTACTTAGATAGTATATAATGTAAACGCTGGGTAAATGGCGGGTAGTGGCTAAGGGTCGAATAAATAAATGAACTTTAATCGACGTGTAAGGACTGTGAGGCAAAGCACATGAATAGCAACAACGAAGGCCGCAGCTGGACGAGGCATGTACTCACCGATGACGGCAAGCTGAACGCGGAAGTTCCTGGAGGGCGAGCGCCGGAAGTCGACGCGGCAGCGGTAGAGAGCGTCGTCGCGGCGCTGCACGTCACGGATGGTGAGCGCCGCGACGCCGGAGGCCCAGGGCGTCGCCACAGGGCTGGGCGCGTCGAAGCTGGCGCGGTCGCCCAGCACGCGCCGCTCCTGCCAGTGCAGCGACGGCAGCTGCAGCTTGCCGCGCACGTCGTAGCTGTGCGGCGGACACACATACACGGCAGCTTTAGTTTCCTTGGTGAAAGAGATGTTCATCAGTTCATGAAAGAATTTGTACTGCTTCAGTCGCTAATATTTAGTAGAATGTTACGTTTCGGCAAAACTCTGCCATCATCAGATGCATGTGCCGGGTGATCAAAAAGTCAGTATAAATTTGAAAACTTAATAAACCACGGAATAATGTAGATAGAGAGGTAAAAATTGACACACATTCTTGGAATGACATGGGGATTTTTTAGAACAAAAAAAAAACACCCCATATTGCTAGAAGGGTGAAAGATCTCTTGCACGCGTCGTTTGGTGATGATCGTGTGCTCAGCCGCCACTTTCGTCATGCTTGGCCTCCCAGGTCCCCAGACCTCAGTCAGTGCGATTATTGGCTTTGGGATTCCCTGAAGTCGCCAATGTATCGTGATCGACCGACATCTCTAGGGATGTTGAAAGACAATATCCGACGCCAATGCCTCAACATAACTCCGGACATGCTTTACAGTGCTGTTCACAACATTATTCCTCGACTACAGCTATTGTTGAGGAATGATGGTGGACATATTGAGCATTTGCTGTAAAGAACATCATCTTTGCCTTGTCTTACTTTGTTATGCTAATTATTGCTATTCTGATCATTTTTTGAACGTTTGTATTTTTTTGGTTCTAATAAATCCCCATGTCAATCGAGGCATGTGTGTCAATTTGTACCTCTCTACCTACATTATTCCGTGATTTATTCAGTTTTCAAATTTATACTGACAGTTTGATCACCCGGAACATTAATCTGAAATGAGGTGAGGATTATTTGCTGGGTGTGCCATCGAGGTTGTGTACCGATTGTTAACGCTGCAGTATTTGCAACATGTTAATTTCTTAAATATATAACACAGTCTCTGCCCGCAAACAGTTCAAAACAACATGGATAAGGTAAAGTTAAATATTCATCAATAGCTCAAGTTACAGCTCCAGGGAGGATTACTAGAGCCATCTCTGGCGGCAACACTGTGCATTACAGACTTCTTTGTGTTGAAGTTTTCCCTAAAATGGAGCCCATTTGAGATCCCTAAGCTTCTCCGCAACATCATAGAAACGTCTGAGTCGACGAGATAAAACGCCAGCAGTTAACTCTGAGCCCTTCCGACGTCTTCCCTCTAATCAGTTCTTAGAAACTCCCACACAGTATGGCGGTTCTGGAAAATAGATCGCACAGTACTCTCTTTGTGGTGTCTTCTTAGAAGACGAGCCGCACTCTCCCAGAATTTCCGTTTCTGCTCAGTATAACAGGTCTACTCCAGTTCACATCCGTTTCCCCAGTTATCCCTCTATATATTCCAAGCTTTTTCCTCATGCATTACAGCCACAGTTTTATTTCGTCTGTGCTCTCAATGAAGATTTAATGCTTTGCACTGCAGCTATAGAAACCATTCCCTAGCAAAACTTGGAACTTTCTATAGGTAACCAGAAGCGACATTTCACAGTGATCAACAGAATCACCATGAAATAATACTTCCAAGTACATAGATCGTTAATAGCCGTTTCTAATTTTTCTGGGACACAGACAGCGACACTATTATTCTCATGAGTACTCGGCCACAGCGTTTGTTGACATTTGTGAGGTCTATTTCAAACAAATGTCTACCTGGAACGATAGTCAGAAGCGAGGAGTTAGGCTTATTTTTAAATTAACCTGGTAGAATATTTGCACACTGTACCCACTGTACAGAGTTCTCGATTCAACATTTATCAGATCCGAAAAATTGTACAGAATATGTTGGTATAATAGAGTAAACGCACGTTAGAAGGAAGAGTGGACTTAAATGTTCACCTTTTTATCATATATTAGCCATGGATTGCTGTGTGATTTCTTGGATCCATTTTCGAAATAACCCTGAACGTGCTGTAAATGTTTTGTCTTTCGTTTCTTTCATCGAATGGTTGTCATGAAATCAGGAAATATAGCTAATTCTACATCTACATCCATACTCCGCAAGCCACCTGACGGTGTGTGGCGGAGGGTACCTTCAGTACCTCTATCGGTTCTCCCTTCTATTCCATATTGTTCGTGGAAAGAAGGATTGTCGGTATGCCTCTGTGTGGGCTCTAATCTCTCTGATTTTATCCTCATGGTCTCTTCGCGAGATATACGTAGGAGGGAGCAATATACTGCTTGACTCTTCGGTGAAGGTATGTTCTCGAAACTTTGACAAAAGCCCGTACCGAGCTACTGAGCGTCTCTCCTGCAGAGTCTTCCACTGGAGTTTATCTATCATCTCCGTAACGCTTTCGCGATTACTAAATGATCCTGTAACGAAGCGTGCTGCTCTCCGTTGGATCTTCTCTATGTCTTGTATCAACCCTATCTGGTACGGATCCCACACCGCTGAGCAGTATTCAAGCAGTGGGCGAACAAGCGTACTGTAACCTACTTCCTTTGTTTTCGGATTGCATTTCCTTAGGATTCTTCCAATGAATCTCAGTCTGGCATCTGCTTCACGGACAATCAACATTATATGATCATTCCATTTTAAATCACTCCTAATGCGTACTCCCAGATAATTTATGGTATTAACTGCTTCCAGTTGCTGACCTGCTATTTTGTAGCTAAATGATAAAGGATCTATCTTTCTGTGTATTCGCAGCACATTACACTTGTCTACATTGAGATTCAGTTGCCATTCCCTGCACCATGCGCCAATTCGCTGCAGATCCTCCTGCATTTCAGTTCAATTTTCCATTGTTACAACCTCTCGATACACCACAGCATCATCTGCAAAAAGCCTCAGTGAACTTCCGATGTCATCCACAATGGTCATTTATGTATATTGTGAATAGCAACGGTCCTATGACACTCCCCTGCGGCACACCTGAAATTACTCTTACTTCGGAAGACTTCTCTCCATTGAGAATAACGTGCTGCGTCCTGTTATCTAGGAACTCCTCAATCCAATCACACAATTGGTCTGATAGTCCATATGCTCTTACTTTGTTCAATAAACGACTGTGGGGAACTGTATCGAACGCCTTGCGGAAGTCAAGAAACACGGCATCTACCTGTGAACCCGTGTCTATGGCCCTCTGAGTCTCGTGGACGAATAGCGCGAGCTGGGTTTCACATGACCGTCTTTTTCGAAACCCATGCTGATTCCTACAGAGTAGATTTCTAGTCTCCAGAAAAGTCATTATACTCGAACACAATACGTGTTCCAAAATTCTACAACTGATCGACGTTAGAGATATAGGTCTATAGTTCTGCACATCTGTTCGACGTCCCTTCTTGAAAACGGGGATGACCTGTGCCCTTTTCCAATCCTTTGGAACGCTACGCTCTTCTAGAGACCTACGGTACACCGCTGCAAGAAGGGGGGCAAGTTCCTTCGCGTACTCTGTGTAAAATTGAACTGGTATCCCATCAGGTCCAGAGGCCTTTCCTCTTTTGAGCGATTTTAATTGTTTCTCTATCCCTCTGTCGTCTATTTCCATATCTACCATTTTGTCATCTGTGCGACAATCTAGAGAAGGAACTACAGTGCAATCTTCCTCTGTGAAACAACTTTGGAAAAAGACATTTAGTATTTCGGCCTTTATTCTGTCATCCTCTGTTTCAGTACCATTTTGGTCACAGAGTGTCTGGACATTTTGTTTTGATCCACCTACCGCTTTGACATAAGACCAAAATTTCTTAGGATTTTCTGCCAAGTCAGTACATAGAACTTTACTTTCGAATTCATTGAACGCCTCTCGCATAGCTCTCTTCTTGAGCTATGGCACGGAACGTGCACCTTTAAATGATTTCTTTTAATGGAAGCTCTGTTTCACACAGAGCGTGAACTGCTGCATCTTTCATTGCATAAGATGCATTAATCGAACCCCTTATTCTGTTAATGGAACGCTTTGGCCATTCAGTTATCAGCATTGCATCGTCTTCACTTCTATGCAATGTGATTCCAGATTTACACGCTCTGCAGTTACGGCGAAGGAAGCCGGCAAAACCCCTGCCACGTTATTAAAGACTTAAAACCGTGCTCTCGCCAGAAGGGTTTTTAAGAATTGCAGACAGCTGTGAAATTTGAAATAAAATTGTTATAATTAACAGCGCGATTGTCAGCGATAGGCTTCATTTGGAATATTGTAGGGATACTTTCATGGAATGTGTTAACATATCCTTAGCAGTAGTGGGTGCTTTTGAATCGTTTGATACTGCACTGATATCGCGATCTTAGAATCCAGTTACTTAAAAGTATACTTGACTTACCACTTACCACTTACCAACAAGTATACGTAATTAATATTTCCCAAATAAAGTGTCAGATAAATACGTAAAAATATTTAACTGTGAAACTAATATATGAAGAGATGTTAAGAAAATGAGAAAAGTAACCTGCGAGCTAAGCGATAAATTGGAAGAGTTTGTAACACAAAAGTCTGGAATTAAATGTTTTTATTTATTTTCATTTATTTCCTGGCTCTGAATTTGGACTTGTTGCCTATGTACCACAGAAAGTCGTTTTACTTATGTTATTAAACTGATTGCGCATGTATTCTGCTCAACGTAATAGCAGTATTATCCTGCTATGTTACATTATAATGTAGCTGCGTTTCTAATTGCAGTATGTTAGTGTGTCAGTATATTAAAAATAAGTTAGAAATACACGATAAGCTAAACTAAGATTGAGACTGAGTGTCGCAAACAAAAGTCGCCTTTTTTTTCTGCAATGTATTTATCAGTTCCAGACGCTCTTCGCTTTTACTTCAGGACGTCTTCAGTGGAATCTCGAATGAGACAGTTTTTCTTTTCGTATGCAAAATTAGTAGATTATAAAACAATTTATGTCTTATTTGTTACGTAAGTAAGTGATTACATACAGTTTTCGAGTTTTTCCAATTATCTGCGTGTCCTCTCATCTGGTCACGTGCTGGAAGTCGCATTACAACTTCAATTATAAAACATAACCACATTTTCACGTTACAGACATGTTCTTTGAATAATTGCTGTGGATTACTGTTATTCTTCTGTCACTTGGGCTTATGTTTCTTGAGAAAAATTATAGTTTGACCTCCAGCTTGTGACTCGATGAGAGGAAACGCAAATACCATCCTAAAACTCGAATAACTGTAAGTAATCTGTTATTTACATAAAAAATATGATATGACTCGTTTTATACTCAACAAATACCCAATATCAAAACAAGACTATTTCATTCTAGATTCCACTGAAGACGCTTTAAAGCAAAAGGCGAAATGCCTTTGAAACAAATTAAATACATTATAGCAAGAAAATTCGGTTTTCTTTGTAAAACTTGTATTCCTGTGCTTACTGCAAACACCCTTGACTGTCAGGAAAACTTGCAAAGGTGTTGCAGGGGAGGTAGCGTTCAGAAATGATTGTTAAGAAAAAATTTGATACGTTGCTTCATTTCCTTGTTATATAGCATTCCAGTTAGCTAATCTAGTCGTTCTGCGCTCAAATTCCATGACTGGCACGTGCTAAAATGCGGTAATGCACAGATGTTTGTTGGTCTGTGAGGATCACTTGTTCGAATATGTGTGAATTCCTAAGGGACAAAACTGTTTAGATCGGTCCCCAGACTTACTCACTACTTAAACTAGCTTATGCTAAAAACAACACAGACACCCATGCCCGAGGGAGGACTCGAAACTCCGGCGGGATGGGCCACGCAGTCCGTGACAAGACGCCTCAAACCACGCGGCCACTCCACGCGGCACTTGTTCAAATGCTCGTTACCAGTTAAAATATGCCTTTTTCGGAAGAGACAAATAAAAGCTAGCTTACAAAAAGCTCAATTTTTCCGGCCTGTTTAGCGAATTTCAACGCTGAATAATTCGGAAACGGCGCAAAGTATAGACTTTTTCTTAACAATTATTTCTGGCCACAACGTGCCTTGCAACACCCTTACAAGTTTCTCGGACTGTTTCTATATAGTTGAATTATCTATGCTGAGGTTTATGATTACGACATTAGAAAAACCCTTTTATTACTGTTATACCACATTTATATCACCACCGTACTCGAGGAGCGTGAAGAAGGATAGAGATGTTACTACACCGCTCACTAAATATCAGCCTCTAGCAGGGTGATATGAACCAGATCTCTAACTATTAGTGCATGTTGTGCTGTGTCATTCAACTGCGAGTCTATCAGAAGATAATGTGAACATATCTTCTTTCCTCTCCGCTTCACTGCCACTTCGCCTCGAGATTCTTCCTTTTGTGGCACTGGTTTCCATTTCCTTAGACTTCAGAGACAGAATACCTGGAGTAAACCTTCGGCATATCTCCTCGACTATCACGAGTCCATGCCTGAGACGACCCAGACAGTATATTTCGCTTTACGTCCTATGGCCCTACTACTACGAGATCTACATAGTGTCCGCACTGGATGTGTCACGTTCTTGCTGGATCAAGCATTCGAATTCTCTGCCGCAGTCGCACATCGCCGTCCTCGGAATATTAAGTGGCGTCCTAGAAGTGAAGTACGCCCACAGTTAGTTTTGCAAATGAATACATGTTACAGCATGTCTCTCTGGATTTCAGTATTTACTACGTCGACATTACTCGGACGACACATCTGTAACGTTACCATTATCTTCCTGCAATGAAGAGTGACATGCTCCAGGGTTCCAGTGTCACAACATCACAACACGCTTAGCTGTCATCTTCTCCACACTTAAAGCATTCAAAAGGAGCAGTAGGATCCATCCTCGAGGTGAAGTGGACAAGATCTTTATTGAGAACTAAGTTGTTCATTCTGCTGTATCCTATTGCCAGTAATACACTTGTACAAATTTGTTGCCATTCTTTGTTTACTCACCTCGGTACTGCATTTCTACTGTTCAGCAAGTCACCACTTATTACCAGCATTTTTATTTTGTTTCCTCCTCGTCGCCAATTATTGTCTCCCCTCCTTTGGATCTCAAACACTATGGGATACAGTTCCAGGATTTCTAATAGGGGCTCCATTTGAGTTGCCTTTAATACACTAGTGTGCTGTAAAAGTATTCCTCTCTGCATTCTTCCGAGGATTTTCAACATTCTCCCTACCTCCTATGCACTGGACAATGGCGATATTAGCAATCTCGTTCATAATTCCTTTTGCTCAGTCGGACACTGCCTTTAGGTGGTAATTAGGAGTCTGTCTTTCATCTAGATGCTGACTGAGATACCGACACACCGGCTGTTACTTGGATGGATAGATAGACAATCTACCTTCCTTGTATGTTGTTTTACTTACTACCACTACAAAATGCCGTCCAAGAGCCATCTCTGCACTATAGCTGAAGTTCCATTACATTTATTTTTCATCTATGGTCTGCAATCTTCTGAGACAATAACCAGCAGCTCGTCTGCATATAGCGCATCTCCACTAACTTTCTGACTTCTTTCCAGCAGCCCAAGAGGACGCTCTATGTTCCAAAAATAGACCCACACAAGGATACCTGTGAACACTCCTTCGCGATGTCTTCTTGTAATACACTTGAGTGCTCCATTCTGCTTTCCAATTTTTGCAGTAATTTACCGGTCTCAAATAAATATACACTCCAAGACGAAAAAAGAACGTAAATCGGTAGACGTGACATATATACAGAAAAACAAACCTTTACAGTTTCAGAAAAACTGAATGATTTACTCAAGAGAGTGTATTTCACATAGCAAGCAAGTTAATAACGCATATATCCACCTCTCGTACTTATGCAAGCAGTTATTCGACTTGGCATTGATTGACAAAGCTGTTGTATGTCCTCCTGAGGGATATCGTATCAGATTCTGTCCAACAGTTGCGCTGGATCATCTAAACCCCGATATCGTTGGAGGATCCTGCCTGTAATGCTCCGAATATTCTCGCTCGCCGAGAGAGCAGGCGACAGTACGTGCCAAGGTATGGATTGGCAAGCACGAAGACACCGTAGGACGTCGTTAACATACAGCTGTGTTATAAGTGTGCCACAGATGGCAACCAAAGTCGTCCTGATATGAAAAGAAATTGCATTCCTGACCATCAGTTCTGGTTGTCGGGCCGTATGGCTGTCGACAGTCAGGTTGGAACCCCACCGCTCTCTGTGGGGTCTCTAGACACGTCTTCGGCCTGGAGCCTAAAAAAAAAAATGGTTCAAGTGGCTCTGAGCACTATGGAACTTAACTGCTGAGGTCATCAGTCCCCTGTAACTTAGAACTACTTAAACCTAGCTAACCTAAGGACATCAAACACATCCATACCCGAGGCAGGATTCGAACCTGCAACCGTAGCGGTCGCGCGGTTCCAGACTGTAGCGCCTAGAACCGCTCGGCCACTCTGGCCGGCCCTGGAGCCTCACTGACTTAAATGGAATCGTTAAAATTCATGGTGAAGGCTTCGGCTGTCATTTATTAAGCACAATTCGCTATTACTTTCGGTCAATGATCATTATCAAACGTAGCTGGCATAAGCTGTATGGAAGTTATACCATAATTAACACAATGTGCGCTACTAGCTATCGATGCGGACTTATTTCTTGACGAAAATTATCGTACAAAAGTATTATAGTCAGAAATATTTTTACGTATTATGGTAGGCTTAAAAGAGCAAATTACTTTTGTTTAAATTAAGGTATAACTTTCGCGCCGTTTATGCCAACTAAGCTTCATAATGGTCAATGAACAAAATTAGTTGCGAAATGTGCAAAATAAATGTCAGGTGAAATTTCTACAAGAATTTTAACACTTATTTAGGGCTGAATATTTCCACCTGCAAACTTACGTAAATGAAGTAGAATTGTCTTCAGTGATGCGTCCCGCTTCAAACTGACCCCCGATGACCGGCGGAGGCGTGTCTGGAGAGGTCCCTGTCGCAGTGGATTAGAAACCTCACTGTCGACTGCAATAAGACCCGAAGAGCAGATGTGGCTGTCTAGGGTGCCATTTCATTTGCTAGCAGAACCACTTTGGTTGTCTTCAGCGACACCCTCGCGCCCCGCCTTATTGCTTTTCATGGCAAGCCATCCTGGACTTATATTTCAGCAAGGTAATACCCGCCTACTCACTGAGAGTTTCTACCGCTTGTCTTCGTACTTGCTAAGTCATACCTTGAAGAACGTGAATACTGACAGCCGTAACTTTACTATTTTATTTGGTTACCACTTTCGTTACCTCATTGGCGCCATCTTCAGGCCCCTATACAAAAAGATATATCATCTAAACGTCTGTGCTGTTATATGAATCGATAACTTCAACTGGTCTCCGTAGATCTGAAGAACTACTCTGTTTGTGCGGAGACTCCACCTCTATAGAGATATTTTGGAAATCTACGTCAGACAGTTGAAATTATTGATCCATATAATGCCACAGGTGGCTTATCTAGGATGAAGATAGTGCCAATGAGGCACCGTAACTGGGAAGCAAATAAAATAATAAAGTTACGTCTTCAGTATTTTTTTCTTTCAACTGTTGCTATGAGATATGAGGTTGTATTTTGCCAGCATTTGTAAATATTTCAGATTCTTCACATTTAAGTACTGTACAGTGTATTAAAACTATTAGAAATATATTGAAAATTCCTCAGGTACAGAATTTTATGGTGAGCAAAATGCTATAATTTCGTAGAACCCCTTATGTAATATGCGGATGGTTAAGTCATCTTCGTCGGTTGTGCACTACCTTTTATCTTTTACTATGTGACATTTCCAACTGAACTAAGTTTCTTAATTGTCTTAACAAAATTGGTGTTACTCTGCATCAGTTTCTGTTACTAAGGTATAACTGGTTTTTGATAATACTTCAGCTTAATTTGATTTCCCTTAGTGTTTATTGGTGCGTAGAGCAGTAACAGTGTAACAGACACAGCACTTACAGTACTTATAAGATACAGTACAGATAATATTTTGTCGATTGCGAAGCTTCTAAATTTCAGTCGAATTTTTATTCCTGGGTACATGGCTATGTTGTACCTTGGAACATGCTTTCATATTTGGAAGAAGCTTAATTTTCTGGAGTAGTTTTTGTAATCTCAGTGAAAGACACCAGAAGTTAAAAGTTAATGCCGTGATTAAAAACAGGATATGACGATATATTAAACTTACAGAGACGAAAATCTGGAAATTATACCAAGGTGGGACGCTCTCCCCTACTACTACCGTTAATCGGCCTCTTAAGTAACCACTGCTATTGGCTTTCAACTTCTTCATCGTCCACCGGTAACAGAATGCTTAGAAATTCGGCAGAGTTCTGTACCAACTCCTTGAGATTACCAGTGACAACAGAGTTTCTTCTGTTATTTTGAAAGGCGCTGCCTACGAATTCGTATCCAAATTTTTCGTGGCAAACGTTTCCCATTTCTTTATGTGCATTCTACGTATTTTATCTTTGTGCGCTTTCCTAACTTACCCATAAATTTACAACCACTTTTCCTTTCATTCCAACGCTCTTTGTTGATATTTTGTGGGAAGAGACCAAACTGAGAGGTCATCGGTCCAACGCTCTTTGATGAACCTTTCTTTTAGTCTTAAGCTTGCGTTTAAGAGACGTCAGTTCTTCAGTCCTTGGTATGGTTTGTTGAGATTTTAAGACACAGTTTAAACATTACCTGTAGTCTCCGTTGTATAAAAGGCTTTGTGTCACGTCTAGCTAATGTTCTGCAATTAAAGGAAAAGAGGCATCAATTCCGAAGAATTGTGATGTTTACAGCACAGGGTTCTATTACGTACAACAACGGTCGAAATATAAGACAATAATAAGTTAGTGATTCACTGCAGCCAGCAAATTTTTGGATAATTAAATGGTTGAATAAATTTAGATTGCAGAATAATCACGGTAGCCTGCTCAAAACCGAACAAAAGCAACGTTTTCATAATGACTGATTTAGGAACTAAGAGTGAATAATAAAATGATGATAATTGGGAATAAAGTCATATTATTATAGTTACGAGCACCAACAATAGTTAATGAACAGCAGTACTTTACGGAAATAGTACTTACTTACGTAACTCGCGGTAACACTATATGTTTGAAAATTTATAAAAACATGATCAAAACTAATTACTATTCCTTCCTGGTTACGTCTTAAATTAGAGTCATAAATGGTTTCATTTTTAGCAGCAGCTATCTAGCAGTACCAATGTTATGAGGATGTAAACACATGAAATTTTTGTAAAACGCAACACATAATTATTAAATTACTTTGGCTGCAATAGTAACAACATGCTCTTGTTACTGAAATATATATTGCTTTTAAATAAGTTTTCGATTGACTGATTGTCTGTAGCACTAGTTCTATACCGTATGAAGAACTGTCATTATTACTGCCTCAGATTACACTAATTATTTGGATGAAAGTTAACTGTAAAATTATTGGAAGTACCGTCTTGTAATTACTTCTTTCACTTGTGACTACCAGCGAAGTTTTGGTAGAATGTGCTATCTTCTTGATGGGTAATGACTCGTTTGAATGAGTTCCACTCGCTAGATTTATCCTTTGATTATTCAACACTATAATGTTTAAAAAATTTAATACTACGCTGGGAAGCCTTGTACAAAACTGTAAATTAATTGGCTACCTTTTACTTTGTGACTAGCTGCTCGTGGCACGAAGTAATTCTTTTTAATGGTCTCCATTATTGGTAGTAGCATCTCCTTAGTTAGCGAGCAGCTTCAGTAACTTTCGGTCATGCAGTAATCTTCCCTGATTACCAAATCTTATAACCATGTGCTCTGCCCACACACGTGCTCGCTCAGTTATATACTTTCCTCGCCGCGTATTATAACCAGTACAATCTCCATTAGGCATTAGCGCGCCGACACATCGACGTCCGTATCCCACCACAGACGACAGCAATTTCCTTCGCCTCCTCTGCCGCGACCACTCGCTCGCGACAACGACGTTATTATCACTTTAAAATATATTCATTGGGCTCATTAGAGTATAAATTTCCCTGATATTGGCAGCATGCTTACTTCAAATACTTGACATGATTATTTCTTATTAATTTATTGTTCTTCAAGCATCATATTACAATTTCATAGAGATTAATTACTGAGAAAACTCGTAAGTACACATATTTACCAAAAACTGTTTTAAAATCACAGAATGAAGTGACTTTGATATATATGAGGCACTGAGCTGGAGCTTAACAAGTTGGAATTAGCCTTTTCTGTGTTTTGTGATTGGCCTCTTGTTAAGTCCCGTGCTGCAGTGTCAATACTTAAACCTACCAATGGATCTTGTAGCATAATTTCGTTCCTCAGACGCTCTCAGTCGGCTTTTTGGAATTGTAAACACACTTGGCACAATTTTGTTAGTGTTGTGACACCATCGGTTTTTTAAGGTCAAATGTGGCTCATGTTATGACCCTTCGTAGTGACCCGATCTAATACTCGTAACTCAAAGACGCGTCGAACTGCAGTGTTATCGACCTGAGTAACGTACAGTTTTGCTGTAGCGTGCTGTGCATATGTAGGGCTAGTTTTTTTTTCAGTAACTGCAAACATGGATCTTGTGTCAAGTCTTCTAGTTTGGTCCCCAGTTGACTTCTATTCCTGCTATGCTGCGGAACACATTTGGCGTTAGCTTGTAGACGTGTCATCTTGTAGGGCCAGTCCAACAGCAGCAGCTATTCTAAATGTGAGTGAATCCGGGGTTTTTTCACGGATAAACTAAATATAGTTACTTGTTAGCACATAGTTGATACCTTTAGCCATTATTACTATTGTTACTACGTGCTCCTTATGTTCATAACTGTAATATCCTTTTTTCTCAAAATAGCAATAGCCTGTTGCTAGTTCTGGGGCTTATGGAGGTGATCCCACAAAGTTACCACGTTTTTGGATGCATACTATATTCATCTCTAGTGCTTTCTCTATTTTCCATATTTCTATCATGACATCTGCGCTTTGCATTGTGTTTATTTGCTTGGTCATTATCAGTTTGCTCTCCATCATAGGCAACATTTGAGGAACGTTTGGTTTGAATATGGTAGCGTAATTTGTGACAATAGTTGCAGTAAGTGATGTAAATTCACAGGGATAAATAAATTTTTGCATAAAAATCGCTGAACTGTATAACCACATCATACTAACTGAAAGACAGTGAACTAGCAAAAATAAATTAAATTAATGGTATCACAGGCATAACAAGTCTATTCAATACATTGTACCAAACGTGATTTGTGTCGTCGGACCTCAAAACCTCAAAATATTGAGTAAGAAGGGCATGGAAGATTAATAGTCGCCAGAAACTCGGACAGAAAATCACAGAAGAGTGTGTAACAATTAGTGTGGGTGCGAATGTGTCGAAATATCTTCAAGTCAGCTCTGGCTTCCTATGAGTACTGTTAACAAAATATGACATTTTGATACAAATACGTTCAGATTAGTTCCTTTTAAGCAACTGATATAAGGATTAATATTATATGGTCGTATAGCACGAAATTTCCTTGCTTTCTTCGAACTTGGTCATTGTTGTTGGAAATTAACGAAGACCAAGTGTAGCGTAGGTGAAGGAAGTTGTGTATCAGATGATTATTCAACAGGTCCTTACATCTTTAGCGGCACAGCATCTAATGTGGACGTTCGTGGACTATTATATACTCGTATATTTATCTTTGACATTCTCTCTTTGCAGTTTGAGGCCGCTCGACTTAGACGTTACGAACAGTCGTCATTTGGGGGTAGCCATGGCGTGCGCATGTACCAGCACGGTCCTGCGGTATAATCCGATTGAGGAATCCTTGCACAGACGTGTGGTTTCTTGGAAGTGGATGTTTCACTAACTAGGATGATGCACACAATTCAAACGCTTGGAACTGGCTTTTGTGACGGTAGGATTATAGCCTAGTATGCTAAACTTAAGGGAAAAAGTAAAATAGCTCGATGAAACCTAGAACAAACAAAGAAACAGATGGTACGGAATAGTAAAGAAGGTACCTGTAAGACTAAATGACGGTTTTACTCAAAGAAAATAATTACGCTCAAGTCACAACGATCTATGTTGCTCCACTGGGCATTACGAAAGCCGGGACATGTTCCTGTGTACTTCACACGGTCCTACTTCTCGACAAATAAGGGTATGTCGAGCTTTGTCGACCGGGATCGTTTTGGTGGGCCAAGTAATGGTGTGGAGAATCATAATGCTGCACAGGCGCACTGGCATCCAAATTTTTCCAGACATTACACTCACCACTCAACGTGCCACTGCACATCTTCCCCATGTGTGTGTTTTCAGGGGTGCTTTCGACCCTGCCTTCATTTTTGTGGATGACAATGCGCGATCGCATCGAACTGCGAGGGTGGAAGAAATCTTAGAACGAGACAATACTGGCGAGTGGACTGGACAATCCGTTGGGGAAAGGCATTGTAGCACTTCCAGATGCACCAATGACCATCCAGCAGTTGTCGACCACGCTGGTGGCGCAACGGATCACCTTATCACAGTATCTCCTTACACACAGCCACAGCCACACCTCCCCATACCTGCTGCCACCCTGGCCCAGGTCCTGGCAATAAACACTCACATCGACGACCACTCCACTGCGTCGCTCCTACTACCATACTGGCCCAGGTCCTGGCAACAGACGCTCACATCGGCCAGTGTGCCATCTCCACACAACTGCTGCCATCCTGCAGCGTGGGAGCACATTCTAGAGCGTGCAGTGCCATCCGTGGTGGTGGCACGCCCACGTATTGTCCAGGTGTTCATCACAAGTCGTAGTGATTTCAGTGCAGTTATTGTCTTCCAATATAAGTTTCATTTCTGTTCGCCTCATTGTGTATTTCTTTCAGTTACCTTCTGTACAAGCTGTAACAACTCTCTCTTTATGTGGTCCACGTTTTATCGAGTTATATATCACTGGGCAGTGACACGTCATGCGTTTGTCACTTTCGTCTTTAAGCTTTGCACACCAGTGTAGTATTTAGGTGTGCCACAATTATTAGCCCAAATTCTTAATTTATATGTCGGAGGGCTACAAAGTTATATCTCATTATCTTTTCCTAAGGTACGTCGCCGGAACTACGATAGGCTGTCGCGCACGTCTCATGGTAATATTAGAACGAACAATCTCTTTTTCACCGTCGCTGCATTTCTTTTCATTTCTGTAGCCCATAAACTGGTTTTATTTTACAATTATATAGCGTCGCTCAACTATTTTCCTGGTGGCCTTTGTACCATAAAAGCTTTGAACATCCTCCCGGCACCCGTGAGTTAAATGCCATTGCTCTCACATTTCAATTTAATTATATAGTTTTTCTGAACCGTCAAGTGTTTTTATAAGGGAGAGTATAAGTAGCAAAGTACCAACGAAGATTTTAGGTGATTTTCATTAGAGTGTTTATACTCACTTTTCAGAGAAAACAGAAAATGTTTTGGTGCTTTGGAACTATGTTCAAGTGAAGTAATTACTTTCATATCGGCAGGTTAACAGTTTTCTTCGTGTATTTTCCTATTACTGCTGTTGTACTTGCAGACTTGAAATGAATAGAGCTATATTATCCAGTGAAATGATATCAGTCAGAGAGCCCAGTTGCATTAGACATAACATATTCTTTGAAATGGAAACGCAGTAAAGCTGAACATACAATCTGTTACATCCACATTGAACGAAAGATGTATTACTGCGAACCGGGATAGCAGAGCACCCTCCCTCTCCTTAAAAATGCCGCAACAAATATTAATTCACAATGTGGCATACATGCATGACTAATTCAGAACGATAATTTGTAGAAATCTGGAACTCACAGAAGCGTAGGAACCTTTAACTTGTCTTCACAGAGTACTGGAATTAAATCCGAAAATGGTGCTGTAAATGCCGATAATATGAAAAAAACATTGACGAAGGGACTAGAACTCTCTAAAACTACGATTATGAAACAAAGGAATGTAACGCCGGACGAGGCCCTGTCTAGAGAACGGTCGTAAGGTAGTTAATTTCCATTGAATTATCGGAGGCGTCGTCCAGATCCATCATTTGCATAGTTTGAAGTCGAAGAGGAACTGTTTTACAATGTATATTAACTTTACCAACTTTCCCGAATGATACCACGAAAACGGAAGAGAAGGTGTCGTTATCTGTCGACGAAGTGGAAAAACGTACAAACCAAGTAACTTTTCCTCTGAAACGTTGAATATGTATAAGCGAGAGGTAAGGTGGGACTGTCGCGTTCATTAAGTACGCGTACAAATCCAGTTGATTTCTGATCGCTGATGATGCAGGCAATAGTGGGAAGTCCTCAGATGCATTGACACACATGTTCACTCTTTTATGACTTACTATCGTGGTTCTATAAAACTTGTCTGCTGGATTTCTTTATGGGTGACATTGTTTTACAGTGTTTGGAATGTGAGCATATTTTGGAATTTATTCTTGAGTCTTGACATTACATCTAGTCGTACACTTAACATGAAGATCAGAGCGCCGAATTATTTTATTTACATTATTCCACCAAGATTCATATTAGTTTCTGTAGTCTTTGGCACATTGGTTCCGGAAATATTTGTGACTTAAGCACACTCTTTGGAAAAAATTCTTACTAACGCAAAGTTATTGTGTTTGTACGTCGAAATGTTTTGACAGTTGTCTCGAAAATGAAGTGGGTGAATAGTGTTTAACCACTAAAACGTATTTTTCACAGGAAAATGCAAAGCAATTTAGTGGTCAATCAGATTAAGTTAAACGATGATTAAAGTGAGTATGATTAAACCCAGTATTTTTTTCAAAGGTAATAGAAAAATAATGTTTCCATTAACCTACGTGTAAGTCTCCATAACAGTAGCTTTTAAAGCTGATAGTTTTCGGTGTTGAGCTTTTTAAGCACACGGGATCTGAATTAAAGCTATGCAATTTTAAAAACAGTAGTTTCATTAAATTTAATAAAGTAGAATAAATTGGCAATAATTTACGAGGGTGTACAAATCCTATAACGCAGATTGTTTCGGTACTGCTTAAACAGTTTGGAAGTCACTTAGCCTGCATCGTGTATTTCACTGAGACGTGATATGTACCAAGATTGTGAGATATATTAAGATTGTGTATTTTATCGGAATTACGTTTACAGAATGTCGTACTGTTAGCAAAATTTTTAAATTATAATTAAAAATGGACATATTATTTTCCTTCCGCAATACGTGTAGAGTCAGGGAGCAAGGAGTTCGGTTAGTGCAAATGCCACAGATAACTATGTACTACACAATCAGTTATAGTTTACTGTACATGTTTTAATACTGGCTTCTTTCCCGAGTTGAAAACGTGTGGCAGAGTACTATTCATGCTCCAATCTGCTCACAACTAAACTTACTGTACAACTGCAGTTGTTCTTCTGAGTATGACAGAAGTAATCCTCAAATTATAGCATAAGCAAAAACAATTTTCCACCCAGTAACGAGCTTAATACGAAATTAACTCACTATAGCATGCGATTTAATAAAATTTCAGAGTGGAACTTTATCAGATACTGTCCCTTCTATTAAAAGTAATTATCGATTTTTAAACCAGATTGCCTAACTCAGGTCAATTTTACGGTTTCGTAGATAGTACGAGGGGCTTTCATAAGGAATGCAACATATTTTCTTAGAGCACGTTAGTTTATCATGTACCCCCAACGTAATTTCCATTCAGTAAGACAGCTTTTCGCCATGCTGCTGGTAGGTTCAAATGGTTCAAATGGCTCTGAGCACTATGGAACTTAACTGCTGAGGTCATTAGTCCCCTAGAACTTAGAACAACTTAAATCTAACTAACCTAAGGACATCACACATATCCATGCCCGAGGCAGGATTCGAACCTGCGACCGTAGCGGTCGCGCGGTTCCAGACTGTAGCGCCTAGAACCACTCGGCCACCCCTGCCGGCCTGCTGGGAGGGTTTCTATGCACGCATGATACCACCCTACTTAGTCGGCTTCGGAGCCTATGTCTTGCTGCATCAATAATCTCATCAGCCACGTACTGCTTCCCGCGGAGTGCATTCTTCATTGGGCCAAACGGGTGGAAGTCGGGAGATGCTGGATCTTGGAAGTAGGTTGGATGAGGAAGAACAGCCCAATTAAGCTTTGTTGGCTCCTCTCGGGTGCTCCGACATCTGCGAGGTCTCGAGTCTTCATTGCGAAGGGGGAGTTCACTCGCATATTTGTGACGGCGTACAAGCTGTAGCTGTTCATTGTCCTGAAGGTGGTACATTATACCTCAGAGTTGATTGTTGCAACCTGAAGGGGGATAACAAACAAAATAACACGTTCAGAGTGGCAGAAGACAATTGCTATGACTTTTCTAGCCGAGGTTATGGTTTAGACATTTTCTTCGAAGAAGATGTGGAATGGCGCCACTCCATAGATTCCCGTTTTATCTACGGTTCGAAGTGATGAATCAATGTTCCATCATCTGTGGCGATATTCGACAAAATATTGTTACGAACAGACTCGTAACGCGCAAGCAGTTCCACAGATGGTAATTCGTTTCTTTTTATGGTCTTCTATCAGGCGGCGACAAAGCTAGCACTACTAACAGAGACGTCCAATTGTGCAGCGAGGTGTGTTTCATTGTAATCAGTCGGTGACGTCTATTGAAAGTGCCTGCACGTTCCAATATTGCAGGAGTCACTGCTGTGTGTGCCCGGCCAGCAAGCGAAAGATCGAACAGGCTGGTGCGACCTTGTTGCAGTAATGACAGACGCCTCGTCCAACAATTCGTCTTGCTTTCTTTCACTGCCCGGTATTCTCAAACATTCTGTAGGAGCCTATCAATATCTGCGATACTCTGGTTTCCACCAAAAGTACCTCAATGACAGCTGTGTGCTCGAAACGTATCCCAGTCACAGATGCCATTTTGAAGGCTGCGTGTAGCGCCACCACCAATCGGAACTTCGTGAAACTATACGGGTTGAAGTGGGAATATTTCACAATGTCCCACAACAAACTTCGAATTTTTTCAAACGAAATTGGCCGAGAAAAATGTGTTGTATCACTTACTTAACGCCCTTCGTTATAGACTGAGGTGAATTTTAAGCTTAGCAAAGTCTGACGTGGGTAAAAACATAACACAGCTTGTGAAAATCCATTTAGAAAACATTCTCTCTCATGCTATGGAATCGAATGAATGACAAATTGTTACCAAATCTACATTCTTCGTGGAAACAGGAATTTCTCTTCCTAGCCAAAGAATTGTTGGGAACCACATTAAGAAGCCATAGTTGAGTAATCCGCCTCGGATTAAAGCTTTCCTCATCTTCGTACATTTCGACTTCACGTGAAGGTTAAAAAACCCAAATTAATCCACTTGTAATGTCGCAAAACTGACCTTTTGCGTCCCACATTTATTTCGAGCTGTAGCACACACACACACACATATATATATATATATATATATATATATATATATATATATATATATATATATATATATATATATATATATGGCTAAATATTTGACGTTATATTGTATAAATTTCGAAGCCAAAAGTGTAAAATCCAATGAGCGTCCATAAATCTCCGAATCTGAGGCCCTAGTATGAGCAATTAAAGTGGGCAATAGAGAAATTCAAGCGAATGAAACAACGGGTACACAAAGATAATGGGGGTGAAGAAATGAATACGTTGAATAAGTGTGAGAATGTACATTTTTAGGTGTACCACACTGGTTTCTCCAAAATAGATGGTATAAAAACAGAAAGGCGCGGAAGAAACAAGCCTGAGACATATAAAGAAAAAATATGCTGGATGTCTAAAATATGTTGCTAAAATTATGGATATTCTACTAGTAGAACGGAACTGCTACGTAACAATAAAAAGCAAAATCAGGTTAAAACTGTATCACTGTATGTTGCTAAAATCGAAGTTGTAGATGAGGTAAAAGAAACTTAAACAGATAGGGGACGATAGCGGACGGGACATATATGAGGAAAGCGCTTACCAGAGAGAGCAGCTAGTTGTTGAGAGGGATGTGTTACATCCGAGGCTAATTGAATTTGTGGTGACGTTAGCGAGAGTGCAATCGTAAAACTGTAACTGACAACACGGATATCAAAATGACAATTATATACTGTGAAATGAATCTGGAACGTAGATAGTACTCCACGATGAACATACACGAAAAATAACTCGTCCAAGGGAATAGAAACACGGTGTTACCAAGCTACCTCTTCCGCGCATGTATATGGGGTTTTAGTGTTTTGCCGAGACCTTAAAGATGTACACACGGACGATTGTCTTCTGTAGCATAGCGTGTAACTCAACATTTAAATCTCTGACGATGTTTGCACGCCGGCCGAAGTGGCCGTGCGGTTAAAGGCGCTGCAGCCTGGAACCGCAAGACCGCTACGGTCGCAGGTTCGAATCCTGCCTCGGGCATGGATGTTTGTGATGTCCTTAGGTTAGTTAGGTTTAACTAGTTCTAAGTTCTAGGGGACTAATGACCTCAGCAGTTAAGTCCCATAGTGCTCAGAGCCATTTGAACCATTTTGATGTTTGCATCATAGCAGTTCAACTTTATCATAATTCTGACATCAAATCCAAAAATGTGAGCATAAATCAGGGATCTATGCCACAATGATATGTGAGCTCAAGAACAGTATGACGCACCCAACGTCAGTGCATATTGATATAAAATGGTTTGCTTACTATTTTAAAACCTCAGAGTAACGTTGCTTTAATACAGAAACATCATTAAGAAGGCATGGAAAACGTTTATGATTTTAAGTGCGTGCCGGTCTGGGACTCGAAAGAGGAAGCTTGAAGACAAGATTTCAAAAACTGGTCTCGGCTCTTTACACACTTTTGAGCTGCAAGGAAATTAAAAAACACCACACATTCCGCTGCTGCGTGGAATATTTATGTTGGAAATCCTTCATTTTTAAGAGAGCAATTACTTTAAAAGGTCAGAATGTTGGTTATGACTAACGCTTTATCTCACATCCGTTTCCTGCAACGCTCCCCATTGGTCCCAGACTCGAGTCGTTTGTGGGGTTTCTTTTGCTCTCTCTATCCACTCCTTTCGAAGCCTTCCCTTGGGTCTGGTACCACCTGATACCATTTCGAAAGCAATCCCTAGCTATAGTCTGCAATTTTGTATCCAGACATCCAGTTCATTGTTAGGGCCTACTCTTAATAAAGCCCAGAGACTTAAATAACTATATGTAACATTCAGCTACTGATTGCTAGTTTATGTCAACGGAATTCTTATAATCGGGACCACAATTGCAATTTTTTTTTAAATGACTCCATGTCTCCTTCTACTCACGTACCCTAGCATATTTATACACTATGCCTCAAAGTCAAGTTACTGAAGGTTACAGAAGTTATGTTGAATCAGTAGTGTATACTAAGCAGAACGACGCCTAAATAATCTACATTCTGTTAAGTCACTGCATTTAACTGTAACTGTATGTGATGTCTTCAAGGTCTAATATTGTTGTATGAAACTGTTAGTGGAGTATGTGTAATGGTCTAATGCCAAAATTGAGCTACAATCCATAAATAAACGAAAATGTGACAGCTAAATACGGGAGGGTACGTAAAAGAAATCAATTTAACAGTGGACCCAAGTTCAAAGAAAAATGCTGCCATTTTGAGATTCTTGTGTAGACGTCCTAGCTCTAAATTATTGACGATTCACCACGCCCTGATTTCCTACTTCTTAACGGCCCGTAGATTTTCTTGAGAATCTTTCAGAAGTCTGAAGCCGTTTTCCTTTTCGTTTTCTCTGCTTCAAGTTTGATACCAACAGAACAACAGGGTCGAGTGATGTACAAGCATTAAAACTCCTAACGTGGTGCCAGAAATCAGTAGTTTGATGAGAGCTTAGAAGCTCCTAGATTTAGTCCCTGTTTCACTTTCTGTACTTTCTGAGAACGTGTTAGTGTCACTGAAATAGAACCGAGCCGGGGACTGTAATATGTAAACCGCTGAAGTGATCATAATGGAATTCTCTATGGAAGAAGGGGTGGTCCCCATAAGAGGGCTTGAAATCCCAAACTCGCCAGTACATGGAAATGGGCGTACAGGCACCAGACTACAGAGCGACCACAGGTAGGCGTCCCCCAACCACTGCTCACAGTCGTGATAACACAGTGGAGCCATCATAAGATGGGCGAAGGGCTGCAGTGTCTTTCTTGACATCGGAAGAGGTTCAGGGAACGAAAATTCATCAAATAATCATATATGCACATGGAAATCACTGCATGTCCACTGCAGTCATCAATGCGCAGTGCAAACGGTTCAAGGAAGGACGGATGTCGTTGACCGATGATGCAACGTCTGGAACGCCGCACCGCATTACAGATACCGCTGTCCAGCATATGGATGCCCTCATAATTGAAGATCGGCAACGCGGTTGTAGCCATTACCCTGCAGGTTCCTCTAGCAGTGAATTTGAGGCCGCGGCGCTCTTATACGAAGCACACTTCTCGTAGGTGACGGCATTACAATTCCTACAGCAGTTTTCATTTCACAGTCTCAAACTCAATTATTTTTATAGTATTTATTTCAATGACTGAAAACTCAAATTGTTCTGTCGCCTTGTTGATGATACATTTACCGTTTCTTGCACTCGCAAATTCTCTCTAGCGGTACCTTACTCAATTAAATCTACGTTCTCCAAGGGTACCACTTGCCACCACCTGAAACCGAAAGCATTCCATCTCAGATGCATACGGAATCGGAATATTTTACGCTCATCATATAGAGAGGGCACATCGCGCATGTGATAGAACAAGGACGAGTATGGGGTCCTCAAGGTGACAGCTTCCCTTACAAATGGTTCAAATGGCTCTGAGCACTATGCGACTTAATTTCTAAGGTCATCAGTCGCCTAGAACTTAGAACTAATTAAACCTAACTAACATAAGGACATCACAACATCCATGCCCGAGGCAGGATTCGAACCTGCGACCGTAGCGGTCGATCGGATCCAGACTGTAGCGCCTAGAACCGCACGGCCACTCCGGCCGGCCTTCCCTTACACATATTGGAAACGTTTCCGAGGAAATACGGTAGACTACCGAAGAAACTCAGGCTAACCTGGACTTTTGTGCTTCAGTATATATCTGGGTGCTTCCTGGATCAGTCAGATTCTGACGTTGGCGGTTTGTAGAATTCCGTGAGACTTTTTTTTTATCTAGTTTGGTGATTCTGAGTGGAGTATCACGAAGATCACTGGTTACGGGGTCAAGAAGATCGAGGATACTGCTTATTTTTAGATTTTTAAACAGCTAGACCATTTATTTTCTATCTCTTGTAGGATGTACGTCTCCGTTCTTGTTTCTTATACGTGAGTTTCGTTACTTTGGTCCATTTTAAATGGTGTTGTTTTTACTAACGGCTCTGTTCTTTCATTTCAGTAAAGTCTTCTCGTTTCAAATATTACAAATCTCTAACGCAGGTCTTTTTTAATCTTCTCAAACAAGCTTTGGCTCTTCGTCGTACGTTCCTGAAAATTATTTTGCCACCCTCTTACCTTCTTTTTGTTTTTGCTTCTATGTTATTATTCGACCTTGTACACGCTCTTTCACAACATTTTATCTTTCTCAGACAGGTACTTTCCATTGTTCATCCGACCACGTTTCTTCCGTCAGTTATAGCAAGTCTCGTTTTTCGTTGATTCGATTAGGTCCGACCTGAAGCGTAGTTAAAACTTTGAACCTGTGTAGTAAGTGGATTTAACTGAATTAGACTTAATCGTGGTACAGTTGAGACTCAGTGCTGGAATTAATTTATGTAAAGGACTGATGAAATATTGTGGCCGTAGCACCAAATCTTGAGGTGAGAAATTTAAATTTTGTCGTTGAGAAATATTAAATGTGATAGCAAAAAAAAAAAAAAAAAAAAAAGACATGATATAGTTTGGAAATTTGCGGCAAGGGCTATGGGACAAAACTGCTAAGGTCATCGGTCCCTAGGCTTACACACTACTTAATCTAACTTAAACTAACTTAAGCTAAAGACAACACACACACCGAAGCCTGAGGGAGGACTCGAACCTCCGACGGGGGAAGCCGCGCGAACCGTGACAAGGCGCCTGTGACTGCACGACAGGATTTAAAAGAACTCTTCACTTCATTACAAAAAGCATTAGAATTGCAAAGCATCCAAAACGGTAATGAAATTAATAAAGTACAATCACAGAATTAACCATTAGAATAACTAAACTGGAGCTACACGATGTTACTCGATGACATCAGAAATGCATAAAAATGTCACATCTGATCGTGAAATTTATCACACCCTGACTATGTAGCGAATACAGTTAATTTGTCTGAATAGAGAACAGAAAGAATACGTAGATCTGGAGATGCACTGAGAAATGTGAGGCAGTGCAGTGTATCATTAATCTGAAATTCTATCTCTTGATTGTCGTGACATTCCGGTCCGGGTAGCAGCATAATCTTTAGTGTAATACAGGAAAAATGATGACACGTCTCATGCTCCCATGAAGTTTGACGCTATGATCACTCTGCTGAGGATTCGAATATTTGACTCCAGTCGGCTCCTCCAGTTGAGAGCGCAGCGTATGGAGAAACGATTTGTTCAATACCAAGCCCAGAGACGAAGTCTTTCTAAGCCAGTAAAGAACTGACTGCTCTCATTCTCCACCAAGAAAAACTCGATCTCCATTACTCTCTAAAGTTACATGTGACCACCAATGTTGTATTTGCTATTTTAAGATAATATCCGGCCAAAAAGAGGAACAATGTCAAAAGTGCCGTTATCTGAATTTCCTCTTCTCTTTTCTAAACTTACTTCACACTACTTCCAAACGGTGGTCTCTCAACCAACTGTGCTCGACACTAGCTGCACACTATGTGGAATCTTCTGAAACTGTAATGTACTATTTGATCAAAAGTATCTGGACACCTGGCTGAAAATGACTTACCAAATCGTGGCGCCCTCCATCGGTAACGCTAGAATGCAATATAGTGTTGGCACGCTCTTAGCCTTGATGGTAGCTTCCACTCTCGCAGGCATACGTTCAATCCGGTGCTGAAAGGTTTCTTGGGGAATTGCAGCCCATTTTTCACGGAGTGCTGCACTGAGGAGATGTATCGATGTCGGTCGGTGAGGCCTGGCACGAAGTTGGAGTTCCAGAATTTCCCATAGGTATGCTATAGGACTCAGGTCAGGACTCTGCGCAGGCCAGTCCATTAAAGAGATGTTATTGTCGTGTAACCACTCCGCCACAGGCCGGCATTATTAACCGGTGCTCGATCATGTTGCAAGATGCAATCGCCATTCCCTAATTGCTCTTCAACAGTGGGAAACAGTGGGAAACAAAAAGGTGCTTAAAACATCTATGTTGGCCTGTGTTGCAATAGTGCCGTGGTAAACAACAAGGGGTGCAACCTCCCTCCATGAAAAAATACGACCACTCGATAATACCACCGCCTCCGAATTTTACTGCTGGCGCTACATACGCTGGCAGATGACGTTCACTTGGCATTCGCCATACCCACACCCTGCCATCGGATCTCCACATTGTGTACTGTGATTCGTCACTCCACATACGCTCCTTACACCAAGCGAGGCGTCGTTTGGCATTTGCCGGCATGATGTGTGGCTTGTAAGCAGCCGCTTGACCATGAAATATAAGTTTCTCATGTCCCGCTTGTCATAGTACTTGCAGTGGATTCTGATGCACTTTGGAATTCCTGTGTGATGGTCTGGATAGATGTCTGCCTATTACACATTACGACCCTTTTCAACTGTCGGCAGTCTCTGTCAGTAACAGACGAGATCGGCCTGTACGTGTTCCTTCACGTTTCCACTTCACTATCACATCGGAACAGTGAACGAAGGGATGTTTACCTCTTACCCACAGCATTTCTCACTGTCCAGACTTAGGCAGGAAAAGGTATACCAACTCAAAATTCGGGTAAGGGAAGTTTAAAAAAAATTAAAGGAAATATAACCAGGGCATGCAGTCACAGTAATCTCAATAATCCAGCTAAACTAACTCAGCTGCCCTCCAGTCGCGTTGGTCACCATAAATAAATGATCAGCCAAATCACTTCTCACTTTTCCAACATATTTTTGGCAATTTCATATTTTCGAACTTATACATTTTCGATTAATGCTCGAAACAGCGTAACAGACTGATTTATATGTGCTATGTGTCACAATATATGGTAAAATTTAGTACTTAAATTGGTCAACATTTTAGAATTTATTGAGCCCTTTGGTTTCCTTAGTACTCTGAAATGTCGAACAATAGTGGGAGGTCTACATTCAACAGCTCTCGCTGATTTTGTTTTGTGTGCACTCTTTCTTTCTGTGACAAAGGGATAGAACTGCTTACAATTTGTTGTTTGTTATATGCGAGTGAGCAGCAAATGCCATAACTAATTAATCGTAGAACAACTAAAACACTAAAGCATGTAGGTAATATTTTCGTATAACGGAATATGTTCGGAATGGCCAGAAAATTCAAAGGGTGCAAAAGTTTTTTTTTATCTTGAATTTGTGCAATAGGCTTGCGAAATTAATGCATGCGGCGAAAAGAGAGCCACCTATTTTTTCGAGACTCCTAATAATTCCGTCACTGGCTTACTACCTGTCACGCAGTCCCAGACAACTGCGAAACGGCGAATCTGCCCTCGCAATATTTAAAGGGTGGGTGGGAAACGACGCCGAAATGAAAACCGTACATCAGCATTTTTCTCTCTGACATGTAAAACCCTGGAAAGGATTTTTTTCCGTACGTTACATCGAGGCGAAGTCAATTACTGCCTTTCACGCGGTTATTTATTAACATACACGGTTTCACGCGCTTTTATTGGTGGGCCGGTGTTGCTCGTTGCCAGCTGTTCCTCTCTGCCAGTGCAGAGAGCCTGTAGGCATCCGCGAGGGCAAAAAAAGTAAAAGGGAAAGAACAAGCAGAATAACCGCATGGAAGCGCAGCTTTAGCTTTCCCATCGAATGGCTACCCAGGGTCCGAGATTAGTTGCTCGCTTCCTTCGTCTCTCATACAAATAAATGAACATACATTACGAATTCTGAGCAATGAGAATGGAAAAGGCTGGTAGATTCTTATTCTATAGAAAGGATTACAGAGAGCTGTTGAGTTTTCTAGCCGAAAGCGTACTTTCACGAAACAGCTGAGCGAGTTTGTAATGGAAAATATCAGTGACGCTATTTTCTTCATTTTTCATGCTTACAAGTACATACTGAGAATTTTACAACGTAATAAAAAAAACATTTTTCTGAAATTACATAAATTTGAATTTGGGAAGAATAAATAATGACGTATTAATTTACTTAATTTCAACTATATAAACTTACATTCAAGCTGCAGTCCACGCATTATTATCTTTAAAACAACACATTTATTTTCATTGTATCCAAATTCATTTCAAATTGTGATTACCTTTGAAATTACTGTCAATATTTTAATATTTGTAATTTATTCTGCAAACATTCGGAAAGACTTAGCTGTTGTTGTTGTTGTTGTTGTGATCTTCCGCCCAGAGACTGGTTTGATGCAGCTCTCCGTGCTACTGTATCCTGCGCAAGCTTCTTCATCTCCGACTACTACTACAACCTCCATCCTTCTGAATATGCTTAGTGTATTTATCTCTTGACCTCCCTCTACGATTTTTACCCTCCACATCTCCGCCCAGTACTAAACTGGTGATCCTCTGATGTCTCATAATGTGTCCTACCAATCGATCTCTTGTTTTAGTCAGGTTGTACCATAAATTCCTCTCTTCCCCAATTCTATTTAGTACCTCCTTATTAGATACGTGAACTACCCATTTAATCTTCAGCATTCTTCTATAGCACCACATTTCCAAAGCTTCTATTCTCTTGTGTAAACTGTTTATCGTCCATGTTTTACAGTCGTATAAATATTTTCAGAAAAGGCTTTCTGACACTTAAATCTATACACGATGTTAATTAATTTCTCTTCTTCAGAAACGCTTTTCTTGCCATAGCCAGTCAGGATTTTATATCGTATCTACTTCAATCTTCATCAGGTATTTTGCTGCCCAAATAGCAAAAAGCATCTATGACTTGAAGTGTCTCATTTTCTAATCTACTCGTAATTCCGTCAGCATCACCGGATTTAATTCGACTACATTCCATAATCCTCGTTTTGCTTTTGTTGATGTTCATCTTATATCCTCCTTTCAGGACACTGGTCGTTTCGTTCAACTGCTCTTCAAAGCCCTTTGAAGTCTCTGACAGAATTACAATGCCATCGGCAAACCTCAAAGTTTTTATTTCTTCTCCAATGATTTAAATTCCTACTCAAAATTTTTCTTTTGTTTCCTTCACTGCTTGGTGAATATATATAGATTGAACAACATGGGGGATAGAACACAACTCTGTATTAATCCCCTCTCAACCACTGCTTCCGTTTCATGTCACTCGACTCATAACTGCCATCTGGATTCTGTACAAATTTTAAATAGGCTTTCACTCCCTGTATTTTACCCCTGCCACCTTCAAAAATTTAAACGGATTATTCCAGTCAACATTGTCAAAAGCTTTCTTTAAGTCTACAAATGCTAGCAACATTGGTTTGCCTTTCCTTAATCTATCAACTAAGGTAAGTCTTAGGGTCAGTATTGCCTCGGGTGTTCCAACATTTCTACGGATTTCAAACTGATCTTCCTCGACGTCGGCTTCTAACAGTCTTTCCATTCGTCTGTGAAGAATTCGTGTTAGTATTTGGTAACTGTGACTTATTAAACCGATAGTTCGGTACGTTTCACACCTTTCAACACCTGCTTTCTTTGTAACTGGTATTATTATATTGTTCTTGAAGTCTGAGAGTATTTCACCTGTCTGAAGCATCTTACTTAATAGATAGAAGAGTTTTGTCATGGCTAGCACTCAGAAGGCTATTAGTAGTTCTAATGGAATGTTGTCTACTCCCGGGGCGTTTTTTCACTTAGGTCTTTTGTGATCTGTCAAATTCTTCACGCAGTAGCATATCTCCCATTTCATCTTCTTCTACGTCCTCTTCCAGTTCCATAATATTGGCCTCAGGTACATCGCACTTGTATAGACCCTCTGTATACTCCTTCCACCATTCTGATTTCCCTTCTTTTCTTAGGATTGGATTTTTAATAAAAATGTTGAAATATGTGTGAAATCTTATGAGACTTAACTGCTAAGGTCATCAGTCCTTAAGCTTACACACTACTTAGCCTAAATTGTCCTAAGGACAAACACACACACCCATGCCCGAGGGAGGACACGAACCTCCGACGGATTGGTTTTCCATCAAAGCTCTTGATATTCATACAGGCAGTTCTCTTTTCTCCAAATGTCTCTATAACTTTCCTGTAGGCAGTATCTATCTTACTCCTTGTGATATAGGCCACTACATCCTTACATTTGTGCTCTAGCCATCCTGTCTTAGCCATTTTGAACATCCTGTCGATTTGATTTTTAACACGTTTGTATTCCTTTTCACCTGCTTCATTAACTGCATTTTTATATTTTCTAACTTTCATCAATTACATTGAATATCTCTTTTTCTACCTAATTATTTTTACTAGCCCTCGTCTTTTTACTTAGTTGATCCTCTACTGCCTTCACTATTCCATCTCTCAAAGCTACCCATTCTTCTTCCACTGTATTTCTTTCCCTTGTATTTGCCAACTGTTCCCTAATGTTCTCTCTGACACTTTACACAACCTCTGGTTCTTTCAGTTTATCCAGGTTCAAAAATGGTTCAAATGGCTCTGAGCACTATGGGACTTAACATCTGTGCTCATCAGTCCCCTAGAACTTAGAACTACTTGAACCTAACTAACCTAAGGACATAAAACATATCCATGCCCGAGGCAGGATTCGAACCTGCGACCGTAGCAGTCACGCTGTTCCGGACCGAGCGCCTAGCACCACTAGACCACCGCGGCCGGCAGTTTACCCAGGTCCCATATCCTTAAATTCTTACCTTCAGTTTCAATCTACAGTTCATAACCAATAAATTTTGGTCAGAGTCCACATCTGCCCCTGGAAATGTCTTACAATTTAGAACCTGGTTTCTAAATCTCCTTTTAACCATTATACAGTATAACCAATCTGAAACATTTCGGTGTCTCCAGGTTTCTTCCACGTACACAACCTTCTTTCGTGATTCTTAAACCAAGCGTTAGTTATGAATGAGTTATGCTCTGCATAAAATTCTTCAAGGCGGCTTCCCCTTTCATTTCTTACCCCCATTCCACATTCACTTACTACTTTTCCTTCTCTTCCTTTCCTTACTATCGAAATCAAGTCTCCCATGTGTATTATATTTTCTTCTCCATTAACTATCTGAATAATTTCTTTTATCGCATCATCCATTTCTTCAACCTCTACATCATCTACGGATCTAATTGGCGTAAAAACTTGTTCCTCTGTAGTAGGCGTAGGCTTCGTGTGTATGTTGCATACAATAATGTGTTCACTATGCTGTTCGTAATAGCTTACCCGCGCTCCTATTTTTTATTCATTATTAAAACTACTCCTGCATTACCCCTATCTGACTTTGTATTTATAAACCTATATTCATCTGACCAGAAGTCTTGTTCCTCTTGTCACCGAACTTCACTAATTACCACTATATTTAACTTTAACCTATCCATTTCGCTTTTTAAAATTTCTAACCTACCTGCCAGATTGAGGGATCTGGCATTCCATGCTCCGATCCGTAGAACGCCAGTTTTGTTTCTCCTGATAACGACATCTTCCTGGGTAGTCCCCACCCAGAGATCCGAATTTGGGATTATTTTGCCCCCTGAATATTTTACCTAAGGAATCAATCATCATTTAACCATACAGTAAAGCTGTATGCCCTCGGGAAAAACTACCGTTGTGGTTTCCCTTCTGATTTCAACTGTTCGTATTATCAGCAGAGCAAGGCCGTTTTGATTAATGTTACACGGCCAGGTCTGTTAATCTTCCACACTGTTGCTCTGCAACTACTGAAATGGCTGCTGCCCCACTTGAGGAACCACACATTTGTCTAGCCTGTCAACACATACTTCTCCGTTGTTGTTGCACCTACGGTATGGCTGTCTGCATCGCTGAGGCACGCAAGCCTCCCCACCAACGGCGACCATGGTTACATATATATAAATGTCTGTAGACATAGACGAGTCGATACTTTGTAAGATCACTGTGCTGTCTGTAGTTGCATCTTTGTTGTACCTAATGAAAACATAGAGTGTGCATGATGGTGTACGATTTAAGTGGTTGTTGGAAGCACGTCGTTATTTAGTTTGAAGGTATTTACATATACGCAATTTAGGAATATATCAGTTTCATTAGGCTTTGTTATTTAAAGTTGAAAAATATCGGGTCACTGGTGATCTGTTGTGTTAAAATGTGTGGATAAAAATCCTTGTTCAAGACCGCTGATTCATTTACTGATTGCTAGTTCAGCTTACTGATGAACCATCTTCCTATCAATAAAAATTATCACTTAATTCAGTGTGTACCAGCCACCCATCAGGCATCATACGTAGTCATAATCGCTTTTGTTGTTGTATACACACTAGGTAATAATGACGATGTACTTTGATGTGTACATGACAACAACGGCGATTCAGATCAAGATATTTGGTGACGTCAATTCCTGGTGGATGATACACAGCGAATTAATTGCTATTGATCTGAAGATGGCTCGTCAATGAACTGAAACTAATGATCAGTAAAATAAATTTAGCTACCTTGACCTAGAATTTTTATCCACAAATTTTAGTTTAATGCGAATTCAACAGGCTCTAACATCTTATTATCGACTTAACATACCAGGAATACTTTTATCATCCACACACAAAAAATCATTCTGTGAGACTACAGTGCCAACATTTAAAAAAAATTATGATGGACGTTGAGATAGAAGTTATAATCTTTATAATCACTTTTATTGTTGCAAATAATGTACTAAAAGAGCTACTGCCATCTTCAAGGTAACTGCAGCTCAACATCATTAACTCCTACGATACAGCTGTGTACGCGAGGTTAGAAAAATCATTTTTTTAATTGTTTAATACTTCCAGTTCCAGAGAAGATCAGACGTTGCATAAAGTTTGGAATTCATTATTGTTTCTTTCATATTTTTCTTTTTGTTTTGGAGATGTGAGAACCCTGTTAATTCGAATGAGACACTTTCTTTCTCTTGGTCTTTACTCTCGTCCAGTACTCTTTCATTGCTTGTCCCTGTACTGTTCACGTTTTTGTCCTTTGTCTAGCTCTGTTCTGACAACTTGTGACACGCTGAATTTTTCATCTGAAATACATTCTACTGCAAAATAGCCTTTTCTCTTCCCATGTATTCCATATCTCTATGTACCCGATGAATCCAGTGTAATTTGGTTTTCTTGTTTATAAGAACATTCATGACACGGTATGTCAACCTTCCTGTTACCATTCTGAGGATATGTCAGAAGGCTAGAGTCCTTGTTTTTCTTAGGGTGACACAGACGCACTCTACGTGCGTACACAATTCATGCTGTTTTGTTGAAAACTGGTTTGTTGAAATCCTGACTGTGTGAAAATACAGATTAATTACTGCAATAGAGCAGAAACAGCATCCAACCACTGCTAAAAAAGCTGTTATTTTTTTCTTATTTTCGAGTCGTCAGTCATCTGACAATTTTGATGTGGCCCGTGACGAATTTCTCTTCTGCACCAACCTCTTCCATTCACAGCAGAATGTGCAGCCTGCTACCTCAATTATTTGCTGGATGTATCCTTTACTTCTGCATATTACCTCGCTCTACTTTCCAGAATTCCCCTGATTTTTGCGCAACGCGTGAGTAATTAGTTCCTGGCAAATTACAATTTGGCAGTAATTTTTCATTTTTCAAATGGTTCTTTTCATTGCTGATATTCGTGGTGAGTTTGTCTGCTAAATTCTTCTTTTTTATTCGTACTCCCACGCCTTCTTTTTCTCCCAGACCAGTCTCTACCTATTCGCCTAGATATTTCAATATATCAAACTTCAGGAATTTCTCTTTTTCTGTTGCCGTATGTCTAGGATATGGTTTGATGTCCATTTTCTATAGTGGCTTTTTGATGCAGATCTAGAAACTTGCTTTGGTTACTTGCCTCTGTAGCTGGATGGTTTGAATAGATACTTCTTCTAATGGCTCTGACAGTGCTGTTTCACTCCTATCTTGCAACTTTTTTTTTTGTTACAAACGGTATGTACTTTTTGCTGTGCTCTAAAAGTAATTTTTTGTTACAGAATATGTGCTTGTTTTAAACTTTTCTGTTAGATTGGAGGTATTGTATCAGAGTGATTTCGTACTTTTTCTTAGCTTGGTGGTGCAGGAAGTAAGAGGGTGACAGTACGCAGCTGCATGGAACCAGATGAATCTAATGGTCACCACTTGAGAAGAGTGTGAGAACAGAAACTACGTTTGTTGACTTTTTTTGGAATTCGTCTCTCAGAAACTGATAATCCGTATTCAATAAGATCGTAATTCTGAGTGAATAAGACGTGACGAATGACACACTCTTCTGAGTTTTCATCAGGTCTGCAGCTAATCGAACAGACCAACTATACCAAGAGTTAGTCGGACGAGATTTCTCAAGTGTGGTTTACGAGGACAAGCAATTCGTTATAATTCTTCCAATGCATTCTCAAAACTTATATTTATGTGCTCGCCCACTGAAAATCGCTCTGGGTGAATATTTAGACATAACTATGGATGGTGGAATGAAACCAGATAGAATCTTATCTCTTATTACTTGAAGCTTTTACTAGTGTCATTTATTTTTGAGGGATACAGATTTACAAAGATTAATTGAAACACGTCTCTACTCCATTCACATCTGTACTCTTTTCATTTCTACTGTTTTTTAGTACAATGATGTTTTCCTATCCAAAGTGTTCTATCTCATAGGGGGAAAACCCATGTAGCCAGTAGATAATCTAAAAATGATTATTTCGATGTAAGGGAATAACGATCAGAATTGACTACTCACATTTTTGTCATCTTGTTACAACGCAGGCTCCAACCCATTGTTTTAAATTGTAACTTATGGTCGGCATTGCAGTACTGCACTGTATGGCTTTCTCACAGAAATGAAGCAACATTCGAAAATCATTTGTCGTTAATCCTTGCTAATTTGATTTATGGCTTGGGTGTGAATGCTACTGTACCAACACTTTTCAAACTGCGATCTTCTAAGAGCAGCCTGACGGGAACTTACTGATGAATCTTCTCCAACACTAACCAATAGCATCCTAGATTCCATTGTGCGAAGAGGTCTCTTTGGGTTAGTTGAGCCGTTCTCTCTGAGTTCACAGGACCAGTTTCTTGGAGGTAGTTTTCCACGGTAATATATTTCTACTGAAGAAAATGAGGCCAGATGGAAAGGTTTCCGTATCTATTTTTCGCTTTCCTAGCAACTACATGCTAATGCACTGTACATGAAACGGATGTCTGTAACATTATGTGACGATTAATGTTCGATCTTCGATACTCGGTCACGCACGCTATATTGGTAATCTACACCGTGGAGAAATGGCAGATCACATAGGCACAATATTATCAGAATGGTTTCGTAAGGTTTTACTTCTGAGTATTTCCCGGCTCAACGTTTGAGATTTATCATAATTCTTACCCAGCCTGTAACAAATTAATTAAATTTCTTGGTCATTACCAACTTCATATCGAAATGATACAAGAAGAAAATTAGGTTACGTTCTTGTTCAACAAATTCGTCTCTTAATGTGCTCCCTACATGTGACTTTAACTTCTTCCCTAAAGACGATCAACTTAAAGTTTTTAGTTATCTTATGCAGTTCAGATAGCCGACTCTGTAAAATATTTTCCGTACATGCAAGTATCACTTGGTTATGAATACAACCCATCATCTAGCAGGAGGTTAATAAATTTGAAAATATGTACTTCTGACAACAAAATCAAAATCATTTTTTTCTGCATTTAATGTTATTCGGTAAACAGCAAATTGTATAGTAATCGGCAACTTAACAATACTGTAGTATTACACTTACATTTGACATAAATTTATGATGGGAGCTCCTCATTGGTGGATAAACACACAATATCGCCCACCTTAACTGAAAATAGGTATGTGAGCCACAAATCACCAGTTTATGCACATGTCAAAACAGAATGAAGACTTTTCAAATTTTCTTTCTAGAACTGTGGTCGAATTCTTTATTCTGTTTCAAAGGAACGAAGTATTAAAAAATTCATTGTCCACAAAACAAGTGAAAAGAATATTACCCAGGTTTTAAGATACTGGTTCTAATTAGTAACCAGAATATGTAAGAAAATCTAAACATTGGTAACCTTTTTAATTTACCACTGCATCTTGAATTTTAACGGTATGAACCCCAAGATACTGAAAATCTCTAGTAGAAATCTGTGAAATAATTTAAAATTTGCGTGCCAGTCGTATTTTGGGGAAGATATGATGAACATTAGGCATGAAAAACGATATGAGGCAATTTCTGTATTTCTGTATCATTTTTTCTGCAAATCATATTACTTCACTCTTAGTGAGACTACTTCCGAAGCTAAAATACAAAACAAGTTACGTTTGTGGTATAGCGTTATTGGTGTTGTTATTCTTACTGCTTTAATGGAGTTTTCTAATTCAATAGTATATACCGACGGAAACAAAGTGAAAACATAGCGGATATGTTCTCGATTGGTCAATATTTAATGTTACTTTCGGGTAATTAAATAGATTCATGTGGGATCAATACGTGAAAAGTATTGTATGTGCATGGTTTACTTTTATACATTCAAAACACGCTTTTAATAAAATAAGGAATATTTGATTGATGCGTGAACGTTATCATCTCAAACACAGAAAAATTTTCGTGTAACGTCATGTTGTCCTAGCTTTTACAGTGTTTCTTTTACGAACCTACGACACAGTGTGATTAGCTTAAACTGCATCTTCTGATTCTCTAAGTGGAGGAATTTCCACGTCCGGAAATATTTAAAAGTGTGTAAAATTATGTAAAACTATGAAAAATCACTAGTTTTTTTACGTAACAGTCTCAGAAGCTGTGAATCAAACAGTTCAGTTTACCCGACGAGTTTATGCTGAGATCTCTGAATTATTTGTCGTGATATGCGACAGGACGCCAGTAACAGGGGAAACATAACATTTATAAGATCTGAATTAAAGTACTAAACTATCCTTAACTGTGTCAAGTGGAATTAAAAATAGCTTATCATCTTTGGTTACTGTTTTACGGGAAGTTAGTAGTGTTGTAAGACCCAGTGAAAGGCAATGATTGCTGAACCAAGCCCTCTGGTCTTTCCAACCAGTAATGCCATAAGACTTTACATTTAAATTAAAAGTGAGTTTATATAATGACTTTTTATCCAGAAGCTTCTTTGTAAAATCGTCAACGAACGAGTCACGCAGTGCATTTCACCACACTCGCTACTCAGTAAAATGAGGATCGGAGACTCGTCAGTTTTTTCCAGCTACATGGATGATGAAGTAAGAATGATCGAGTGGACGGCCAGAATTTGGTGCTCAACGTGAGTTATTATCACCAGGTGCCGCGACCAACTAACTTTGATAGAGCACGTGCCTATCATCTCCACACTCTTGTAATAAATGGAAAGTCCTTTGCCGAGGGGATGAGAAATGTCTGGAACTGTTGCTTGTCAGTGATATGAAATGTGTGTACACGTTTGTGCAAAATGAAAATATTTCTAGTATGACTGACACGGGGTCGGCCCTTGGGTTTTAGTTCTTAAAGCCACATGTACTTGTTAATGATCCATATTGAAAATGCGGTGTCCTTATGCGTTTTTCTGTCCATTAGCGTCATCTTGGTTCTCGCTATATTTCAATTTGACTCCACCGCCTAGCGTTCTCTTAATGTAGTCTCTCTGGAAAGTCCTATGCCGAGGGGATGAGAAATGTCTGGAACTGTAGCTTGTCAGTGATATGGAATGTGTGTACACGTTTGTGCAAAATGAAAATATTTCCAGTAAGACTGACTCGGGGTCGGCCCTTGGGTTTTAGTTCTTAAAGCCACATGTACTTGTTAATGATCTATAGTGAAAATGCTGTGTCCTTATGCGTTTTTCTGTCCATTAGCGTCATCTTGGTTCTCGCTATATTTCAATTTGACTCCACTGCCTAGCGTTCTCTTAATGTAGTCTGTCTATGGTCGTATTCTGTTCCGCTGTTATAGTTACGCCCTTTTCACGCACGAAGAAAATCGTGCACAAAATCCTATAAGCTTGTTTGTATTTCTGTTTAAAGTGTTTATATATTGTGTGCACCACTAGCTATAATCATTTAATAGATGGGCTTATAACATTATTTAAGATATTGTGCAATAGCGTTTATTTGGCAGCAGAAGGTAAGAGTCACCACTCATGTCTCGAGCAAATATTAATCCTAATGTTTATTATCTCCGATGCGCTGTTTTTGGTTACAGGTCCAAGCACGAAGCTGTGACATTGCGGAAGGCAACATACGACATTTGTGCTACTATTCGCACGTTGTCAGAGTAGGCTGTTCCGTTCACCCAAAGTAAAAAAATGCCTATCCGTTAGGGGCAACCGCAGTTCACCATTTGCCCTAGGTATTGGATGCTGATCTTCCCGAAGATAGTCCTGAAAGAACATTATTTCTGTTCACCTTAGTAAGAAAATCAGAGTTAGAACAAGTCGATTTCCGTGTTTAATTACCTGATTAATCATAGTCGTTTCTCGCTATCGTCTGTTTCTCCATTACATTACATTGACTTAAAATCATTATTATTTTCCAATTCATGTATAGTTAAAATACCCTCCATAAATTATGACCCCTGTCATATGCATCCACAAACTCTAACTAGGCCATACACAGAGGAAGAACAAATTTTCTATTTTTTTATTATTAATCCATCACAGTAATTATAATTTTAAGTAAGTTTTAATACAGTGTATACCACTCTGCAAGGTGAAAGATTAATAGTAGAGATATAAATCTTATGATATACCGAGAACCAAGTGGTTGCATAATAATGACACACAGGCAACTGTGGGCCAGGGATGGCTGCGCGGCTGGCTTCAGAATTATTTTAATTACGGAGCAACAAACATACCAGTTTAAAATTCGAAATCTCTGGTTGAAAAATTAAAATTATTCGTGTGTAACGGATAGAAGTACGTTGTTGTCAAACTAAATATATACACACATTACGGTAATCGGATAAGCAGTGGGATTTTATGACATGCATTGTTAAGTAATTAAGAAAGCCACTTTAAAATTTTAGATCTTTCTTTGAGAACTAATGTAGGCACGCGCAGAGATTAAACTCGTGGAGACAGCCTACTGACCGCTCTCTCTGCGAATGCTCACACATTATTTAAAGCGTGGTGTTATTCACTAACGTGCTCTTAGTATTAACTAAAGTGGAAAGCTGTGTCCAGGTGGAAGACTGGATGAATAATCGCTGAAGCCGAGTGAAGTCCGAAGCCTCGACATCCCACGTGCATTTGAGGGAGCATGTTTTCAGTGCAGATGCCGTAACTGTTTCTTAATTGAATTTAGCAACCTGTGATTCCCGAAACAGCTTGGGAGTGAGTCCTGTATGGGTGTCCTTGAAGAGGACTGTGTGGTGGAGAGCAGAAGAGTAATCGAATAGATGACTGATAATTCAAAGTCCAACGAAATAAGTTATTAACGTAACGCTATCAGGATGCACATCGGCGTTGTAGCCGTACGCGTTAGAGAGGAGTCCTTAATAATCTTGTGCAGAGCGCCAGACTGAATTTTGAAAGTTAAAACACGTAATCTGATTCTATACTGTGTATTTTAAATGCGTCCAAGGAACAGGATAAAAATTATAATCTTGAAAACTAACGAGGTGGCGTGGTACTTAAGGGATGGGAATCGTAATCGAAAGAACCGTACTTTAAATCTCTCTGCGAAAACAGAGATTAAAGATTCTCGTGAACTCACTTCAGCGAAACGACGGGATGCTTCCTTTGTAAAGGACAGGGACAATTTCCCTTCTCCACCTTTCCTCAGCCCTAACTTTTGCTATGTCTCTGACGATTTTTAAGTCAGCTGGATATTAAATCCTTAATCTTTCATCCTCCGAAGAGCGTATTTCGTTGCCTACACGTGGCATTAAACGGGCAGTGAATGCGCTGCAACATTAAACGTAATTGTAAAAAGTGTATGCGCATGCTTGAAAAACTGATGCGCTGGTAAAATCAAATGTTTTTTCTGAAAATAAAAATTTTCTTGTTCTGTGCTTAAGTTAAAGTCCATATTAAGTTTCTTTCGACGTTCATGGAGTTGGTATAGTTTTCTAAAACAGGATGAACTTTTTCGTGTTGGCGTATTTTGAGTTTATGTACTATAAAATACGTTAAACGTTGATTGGGGTGATTTGCACTGGACACGAACGGTGGTAACTGATTATCGATACATATCGATAGCCATGGCCGCTGCCTCAAGAGTATTGTCACGTAACGTATGAGTCGTGTTCTGGCAAGCCCATTCTATTCCGATGTCGGCGCCTAGCATCCATTTCTAGCCCTTAGCGCAAAATGTCTGCTCCACATGTTGGTCCATGTTTGAGAAATCATTGGCATGCCTGTTGATCTACAGCATCCGTCGCCATCTCGTGTGCTCTGGACGTTGACAGTACGACATACTAGTCGTCTTGCCACCAAAAGCACATGACTGAAGTCAGCTTTCCCACGAAGCAAACAAAATCATTTAAACGAATCATATACACTCCTGGAAATTGAAATAAGAACACCGTGAATTCATTGTCCCAGGAAGGGGAAATTTTATTGACACATTCCTGGGGTCAGATACATCACATGATCACACTGACAGAACCACAGGCACATAGACACAGGCAACAGAGCATGCACAATGTCGGCACTAGTACAGTGTATATCCACCTTTCGCAGCAATGCAGGCTGCTATTCTCCGATGGAGACGATCGTAGAGATGCTGGATGTAGTTCTGTGGAACGGCTTGCCATGCCATTTCCACCTGGCGCCTCAGTTGGACCAGCGTTCGTGCTGGACGTGCAGACCGCGTGAGACGACGCTTCATCCAGTCCCAAACATGCTCAATGGGGGACAGATCCGGAGATCTTGCTGGCCAGGGTAGTTGACTTACACCTTCTAGAGCACGTTGAGTGGCACGGGATACATGCGGACGTGCATTGTCCTGTTGGAACAGCAAGTTCCCTTGCCGGTCTAGGAATGGTAGAACGATGGGTTCGATGACGGTTTAGATGTACCGTGCACTATTCAGTGTCCCCTCGACGATCACCAGTGGTGTACGGCCAGTGTAGGAGATCGCTCCCCACACCATGATGCCGGGTGTTGGCCCTGTGTTCCTCGGTCGTATGCAGTCCTGATTGTGGCGCTCACCTGCACGGCGCCAAACACGCATACGACCATCATTGGCACCAAGGCAGAAGCGACTCTCATCGCTGAAGACGACACGTCTCCATTCGTCCCTCCATTCACGCCTGTCGCGACACCACTGGAGGCGGGCTGCACGATGTTGGGGCGTGAGCGGAAGACGGCCTAACGGTGTGCGGGACCGTAGCCCAGCTTCATGGAGACGGTTGCGAATGGTCCTCGCCCATACCCCATGAGCAACAGTGTCCCTAATTTGCTGGGAAGTGGCGGTGCGGTCCCCTACGGCACTGCGTAGGATCCTACGGTCTTGGCGTGCATCCGTGCGTCGCAGCGGTCCGGTCCCAGGTCGACGGCCACGTGCACCTTCCGCCGACCACTGGCGACAACATCGATGTACTGTGGAGACCTCACGCCCCACGTGTTGAGCAATTCGGCGGTACGTCCACCCGGCCTCCCGCATGACCACTATACGCCCTCGCTCAAAGTCCGTCAACTGCACATACGGTTCACGTCCACGCTGTCGCGGCATGCTACCAGTGTTAAAGACTGCGATGGAGCTCCGTATGCCACGGCAAACTGGCTGACACTGATGGCGGCGGTGCACAAATGCTGCGCAGCTAGCGCCACTCGACGGCCAACACCGCGTTTCCTGGTGTGTCCGCTGTGTTGTGCGTGTGATCATTGCTTGTACAGCCCTCTCGCAGTGTCCGGAGCAAGTATGGTGGGTCTGACACACCGGTGTCAATGTGTTCTTTTTTCCATTTCCAGGAGTGTAGGTTACGAAAACTGAGATTACCGGTGTCCAGTTGCTGAATAGCTCGTAGCCCCTCTGGTGACGGTGAATTTATGATTCCATTTAAGATTTTTAAGTCTTGTAAGGGCTAAGTTGGTGTTACATTTAGAGAGATTGTTCTGTAACACGAATATGCTGCCTAAAGTAATAGCTAGGAGGTCGTGTTGGAAATTAACGCCTCCGAATTTTTTATACAAAAACTCTTAAAACGTTTAGAATCAAACAAACGTTGTTAACGTTTCACAACTTTATTCTTTATGTCTACATATTAATTCGTCAGCATAGTAACCTTAGGAATGAACACATTTCTCAACGAGAGACTAGTTTGTTGAGACCTTAGTGTAGAAAGTTTCACTTTGTTGACAGAGCTAGAACCTCATCTCTGCTCTCACCGTTTCATAACCATCAAAGCGAATTCCTCGAAGGTTTTCTTTTGCTAACACATGTCAATCGAATGGGGTCAAATAGGGGACTGGCGTCGGATTGTTTGACATGTCGTGGCATTCGTGTGTGGTCTTGCTGAAGGATGGGATTATCCTTGTGTGGAAGAACTCTCAGAATTTGAAACGCGATTAGAGCAAGCTGTTTCTGACGCGTTACCCACCATCATGTTACGCGCTACAATTCCAAGCGCTCTTATAGCACACGGTTGCAAATACGTAGACATGAAGAATAAAGATGAAGATCGTTATTAAGCTTTGTTTTATGTTAGAAGTCTTGGAAGCTTTCACGTAAAAATCGGAAGCGTTACCTGTCCGCACACCCTTTCAGGAAAATTTGTTTCAGCAGATTGATATTAGTAAAACTAATACTAATATCATTCTATTTTGCGACACAGTCACAATTACGTCTACGTAATACCAGTCTCAAGCATTTGAACGAATCACAACCTTCAGCAATGTGGTATCAGCTTCATTGAGGAACTTGTATTGATGATTCATAGACCTGGCATCAAAATTATCTGAAGACCACTTGATACTATTGAAACAGGTAATACACGAGGACTATTTTTTTCAAGAAATTGGAGCCACAGTTTTATTTGCAACATTTAGCTACTTCCATATATAGTCGCGGCTCCAGCTTTGATATTTGTCGCAGCCCAGTACCAACTTTCCATACTTCCGTCATACAAACGGCCGGCCGTGCTCTCCTTCAGTTCTCTACTCCAATATGCAGCTCATCGTCTTTGCCAAAATGCTGTTAGTATAGCCATCGGTTCATGGTGACCAAAAAGATGAAAATAAGATGGAACCAATTACCATCTCTATGGTACGTCACCAAAACAGCTCCCATCGCAAATGCTGCAGGAGCGTCTGTGTTGCAGATGCTGCGTGGACCGAGCATTGTCACGAAGAAGTATAACGCCTGACACAACACTTTTCGCTTGTCCTCAATTGCACATTATAAACGATTTTCTCAAATCGTCCGGTCAGGAAGCGTAACAAGACCGTCGGTTGACACTGTTTTCCATCCCTGACTGCTTGCATGTAAGTTCCACGTACGGTAAATGCGCTATGCGGGTTGCATCAAATCAGGCTGAACCCCTGAGCATATACACTCCTGGAAATGGAAAAAAGAACACACCATACTTGCTCCGGACACTGCGAGAGGGCTGTACAAGCAATGATCACACGCACGGCACAGCGGACACACTAGGAACCGCGTTGTTGGCCGTCGAATGGCGCTAGCTGCGCAGCATTTGTGCACCGCCGCCGTCAGTGTCAGCCAGTTTGCCGTGGCATACGGAGCTCCATCGCAGTCTTTAACACTGGTAGCATGCCGCGACAGCGTGGACGTGAACCGTATGTGCAGCTGACGGACTTTGAGCGAGGGCGTATAGTGGGCATGCGGGAGGCCGGGTGGACGTACCGCCGAATTGCTCAACACGTGGGGCGTGAGGTCTCCACAGTACATCGATGTTGTCGCCAGTGGTCGGCGGAAGGTGCACGTGGCCGTCGACCTGGGACCGGACCGCAGCGACGCACGGATGCACGCCAAGACCGTAGGATCCTACGCAGTGCCGTAGGGGACCGCACCGCCACTTCCCAGCAAATTAGGGACACTGTTGCTCATGGGGTATCGGCGAGGACCATTCGCAACCGTCTCCATGAAGCTGGGCTACGGTCCCGCACACCGTTAGGCCGTCTTCCGCTCACGCCCCAACATCGTGCAGCCCGCCTCCAGTGGTGTTGCGACAGGCGTGAATGGAGGGACGAATGGAGACGTGTCGTCTTCAGCGATGAGAGTCGCTTCTGCCTTGGTGCCAATGATGGTCGTATGCGTGTTTGGTGCCGTGCAGGTGAGCGCCACAATCAGGACTGCATACGACCGAGGCACACAGGGCCAACACCCGGAATCATGGTGTGGGGAGCGATCTCCTACACTGGCCGTACACCACTGGTGATCGTCGAGGGGACACTGAATAGTGCACGGTACATCCAAACCGTCATCGAACCCATCGTTCTACCATTCCTAGACCGGCAAGGGAACTTGCTGTTCCAACAGGACAATGCACGTCCGCATGTATCCCGTGCCACCCAACGTGCTCTAGAAGGTGTAAGTCAACTACCCTGGCCAGCAAGATCTCCGGATCTGTCCCCCATTGAGCATGTTTGGGACTGGATGAAGCGTCGTCTCACGCGGTCTGCACGTCCAGCACGAACGCTGGTCCAACTGAGGCGCCAGGTGGAAATGGCATGGCAAGCCGTTCCACAGGACTACATCCAGCATCTCTACGATCGTCTCCATGGGAGAATAGCAGCCTGCATTGCTGCGAAAGATGGATATACACTGTACTAGTGCCGACATTGTGCATGCTCTGTTGCCTGTGTCTATGTGCCTGTGGTTCTGTCAGTGTGATCATGTGATGTATCTGACCCCAGGAATGTGTCAATAAAGTTTCCCCTTCCTGGGACAATGAATTCACGGTGTTCTTATTTCAATTTCCAGGAGTGTAGAAATCGAATAACACCTCGTACTTCACATCTGCCGGGAGACTGTATTGTTTCAGGCATCTCTAACTGCACACCGTGCGCTCAGAACTGAAAAGTGCGACGTGATGCGATCCACGGGCATACCACAGACACTGTGCAATATATGTGCGCAAAGTTTTACAGTAGTAAAGACTGGAAAATTGCTCAGGTCACACAAATACCCAAAAAGGGAAGTAGGAGTAATTCGCTGAATTACAGACCTATATCACTAAAGTCCATTTGCAGTAGGGTTTTGAAACATATACTAAAAATTGGCAATTGACCCTGAATAAGGAGAAGTGTGAAGTTATTCATGTGAGTACTCAAGAAAATCATCCAAATTTCGATTACGTGGTAAGTCACACAAATCTGAAGGCTGTAAATTCAGATAAATACTTACGGATTACAATTAAATATAACCTAAATTGGAACGATCACATAGATAATATTGTGGGTAGAGCAAACCAAAGACTGCGGTTCATTGGCAGAACACTTAGGAGGTGCAACAGGTCTACTAAAGAGACTGCTTACACAATCCTTGGCCGTCCTATTCAGAAGTACTGCTGCGCGGTGTAGGATCTGCATCAGGTGGGACTGACAGATGACATCGAAAAAGTACAAAAAGGGCAGCTCGTTTTGTATTATCGCGAAATAGGTGAGATAGTGTCACAGACATGATACGTGAATTGGAGTGGAAATCATTAAAAGAAAGGCGTTTATCGTTGCGACGGGATCTCATGAAATTTCAGTCACCAATTTTCTCCTCCGATTGCGAGAACATTATGTTGGCACCCACCTACATAGGGAGAAATGGTCATCATGATAAATTAAGAGAAATCAGGGCCCGCACAGAAAAAAATTAAGTTCTCGTTTTTCCCGCGTGGCGTTAGAGAGTGGAACGGTAGAGAGACAGCTTGAAGGTGGTTCGTTGAACCCTCTACCAGGCACTTTATTGTGAATATTAGTGTAATTACTTAGATGTAGATGGTTTTAATTTCTCGAGATATCAGACCCCCCACCACCACAAGAAAACGTCGTAAAAATATGGATTACAAAGTGTTGCTAATAAAAGGTTTCAGATATCGATATAGTTCCTCAGTGTCGAATACTGCCGTTACTCATCTCTCCTGGACTGGAGCCCACCGGTGGCTCAGGGATGCTCCATGATCTCAGTATAGAAGCGTCCTGGCGCTTGACGATTTGGTAGAACGGCTCACCGGAGTGAGTCGCAGGGCAAAGTGGTGTGCAACCTACTGGTGCAGTGCTGCGGCAGCTGCCGCAACAGTCGCGCGTCGCATCCCAAACTCGAACTGCGCATGCGCCAGCAAGCAACTTCTGACGTCACGTAGCGACCCGTCGCAGTCGCTAGTGTGCGTCGCGTCTTGGACAACGTACCTTAAGACTGCGGAAAATTCGCGTGAAAGTTGTTGTGTCATGTTAGTTTTCTATGAAATGCGGGAGTTTATATTTTACGGCGAGCTGTCTAAATTAGAAAAGCATCATCTACCTCGAGTGGATTTGTTGAAACGTGTGAATGCTAATGTACTTTGATGAACTTTAGACAAGGCAGGCACGTTTTCCATAAAGGTAAAGCATAATAAAAATAGTGTCTCGGAAAAAAATGTTCTGCCTTCAAGAAAAGTTTCTCAGCATCTTTTACGTGTTACTGAGTCCGTTTTGTTGAATAGTGAGGGCAGGGGTTTGATTAAGCTTATGTCGCTTTGGCACATGGTTAGGAACTTAATTACCATGATATGTGTACCTTTGGAGTAAAGCTATTCGGCAATCCTGCCCACGTCAATACGATACCAAACAACTAAAGAAGCCAGTATGAGAGAGCCAACCTTTATACAAAGTAATAAATTGTAGAGACAAACATAGCTTTCATGGGCGTCCAAACGCAGTTAAATGCCGTATTTCATAATTAGTTTAGCGAGTTTAGAGAACAATGTGAGCGTTTGCTACCTCTTAAGTGTGATGTTACATGTTAAATAAGTGGATTGTGCCTATGGGCGATAAAGTACTGCAATCAGCAAGTAACTGAAAGAAATCTAGTATTATCTGGAGCAACGTGAAGTGAATTGACTCCATAAGACTAGTAGCAGGTAAAGGGTGCGGAATACTGAGATCCATTGAATCCACCCATGAGAGATGTATCTCATTAAGCATTCGTTCCACCTCTTTCTAAGTACTGCTCATCAGTGCTGAAATCTATGATTAACATAGGTAATAGAGAAGATTCAAAGAAAAGATGAACGATTCGTCACTTCGTTTAGTAATCGCAAGACCGTTACGGATTTACACATCAAACTGTGCTGGCAGACACTTCATGACAGACTTGCGTGTCTCAGAGAAGCTAGCTTTCAACATGACGACAGCATTCCTTCCAAGAACAATAAGGCAACATTTTGACATATATGTCGCGAAATGACCACAACGGGGCAATTCGGTTATATTTGAGTGCATACTGATACCTACCGAGAATCGTTTTGTTTGTATGTTACAGCTATAGATGCGGGTCAATTTTACATATGTCTAAGGTTAAGTACAATTAACGCGACACCTCCTATGTTCGACATAAACGTGCAGTAACCACTCACAGTCGCCAGTTGGGAAGACTAGCAGTGGAGGGCATGCAAAACGTGTCGCGGGGACGCAGAAAACAGTGCAGTCGTAGTTATTATGTGAAAACGGAGCGATTTTTTGATTGCGAAAGAAGCATGTTCCATGCTTTGGCTTACGACCCAAGGGTGGAAACGTTTGCGAAACGCCTAAATTTGTGAACCGTTCGCTTACGCCTTCGTTAGAGTACGCTGTGTATGGCAAAATGGCGCTTTCCAAACCCGGCACAGGGGTAACTGTGATGTACCATGGGCCATAGTTTGCTGTGGCGAACAATTGCTGAAAATCTGTATAGGGCGATTAGACGTGCAACTGCTGAGCAACTTAGAGCCAAGACGAAGCAAAGGAGTCCCAACAGTGTCGCCTCAACGACCGTTCAGAAAACATTGCTACATATGGGCCTCCACAGCAAGTGCATGGTTCATGCACTTATGTTGACTGCCATTCATCAGCGACGGAGGCTGGAATTTCCACGCCAGCACCACAACTGGGCGTTCACAGAGTGGCGACAGATGGTCTTTTCAGATGAATACGTTTTAGGCTCCATCAGATAGATGGCCTTTAGCTTGTGCGCCGTGAAAAGTCTAAAAAGCAAACAAGGAGAGGAATATTATTGTGCCTTTCCCCGGATGATCTCGTGATTCTGGAAGGCATAACGGATCAACACATGTATGCATCTATCCTTGGGGACCATGTCCACCACTAAATGCAGTTTGTTTTCCCTCAGCTTGATGGCATCTACCAGCAGAACAGTGTAATATGCCACAACGCTGGGAGCATACGTGTGCTGTTCGAAGAGGTCTGGGATGAGTATACTGTGATCTCCTGGCCACCAAACTCTTCAGATTAAAACCCAGTCGCGAATCTGTGGGACCGCCTCAGTCCGGCTTTTCGTGCCTTGGATCCTCTACAGAGAAAACTTGCGCAGCTGCTCAGCTTAATTGCCCTCGTTGTAGCTTCGTTTTTTTACAAAGATATGAACAGCGGTGTGACTTTTTTAAATGGCACCCTGTATTTTTTATTCAGTAATTCATTTCCTCTCCTAAGGACGTACTGAAAATTGTATGACAGTGTACCGTTCACTGAAACGCAACGTTATTAATTACAAAACATAACATTGACTTTCAGCCCTGGATCACGAACTCGTTCACTTACTGGAGTTCTCAGAAAACAAATGAAAACCAAGTAAAAACATAACACACAACTGACTTTGACTCTCCTGTACCATTGCCCAGGAGTAGAATATTACCGAGCGAGGTGGCGCAGTGGTTAGCACACTGGACTCGCATTCGGGAGGACGACGGTTCAATCCTACGTCTGGCCATCCTGATTTAGGTGTTCCGTGATGTCCCTAAATCTCTCCAGGCAAATGCCGTGATGGTTCCTTTGAAAGGGCACGGCCGGCTTCCTTCTCTAATCCGATGAGACCGATGACCTCGCTGTTTGGTCTCTTACCCCAACCAATCCAATCCAATCCTCAGAATGTCGAGTAGAATATTCAAAGGTGTTCAAATGGGTGACACTGGACACCGATACACTGCTGCACTCGTTCAGTCAAAGAATTATTTACTGCTTCCAGTATTGCCTGCTCAAGAGAATTACAAGCAGGCACGATACATTCCTGCATGTCCTCAGGCGTTGTTGAAATATCGCGATAGATACCGTCTTTAATGCATCTCCAAAGAAAAAGGTCCAGAGGTATACATCAGGAGACCTAGTAGGCCAAGTAACTGTCCCTCCTCGACCAGTCCATCTGGCAATATACCTTCGGTTCAGAACAGGACGCACATGCAAGGCATTAAGTGCTGGGCATCCATCGTGTTGATATCACATAAGCATTCTGGTTCTTAGCAACACTTCATCCAGAAAAGGCGGAAGAATTCGTCTGAGAAACATGGTATACGCTGGGCCATTTAGACTACCATTGCTGAAATAACGCCCAATAATTGTAGTACCAAGCATCCCACACCAGGCGTTAACGCTCCACTGTGGCTGATGTTCCACCTGCCTAAGCCATCGTGGGTTGTCACTGTACCAATAATGCATGTTGCTTCTACTTACCTGTCCTTTGTTTGAGAGGAAACATTCATCGGTAAATAAAACATTGGAGAAGAAGTTCGGACTGGCGACGATTTGCTGCTGTGTGCACTGACAGAAACGTACAGAATTCTGGAAATCATTCCTATGCAATTCTTGATGTAGGTGTACATGGTAAGGGTGGCACCGGTGACATGTGAGAATACGATGTACACTGATTTTAGAAATTCCAATCTCGTGTTCAAGCTGTCGCGTGCTCACGTGTAGATTCATAGCAACGGAAGCGAGAACAGTAACTTCGGCAGCTTCGTCTGTGCCAGTGCTACTACTGTTGCGTTGTCGTGAGTTGAAACTTTCCGTTTCCTGAAGCATCGCAATAAGATGAGAAAATATCCGTCGGGCAGGTTGGTTCTTGCCAGGATATAGCTCTCTGTACAGTTCCACGGCCTGCGTAGCATTTTGCCTACCTTCAACAAAAACAATAAAAGAAACCTTATGACGATGCAGTTTGTAGGAAGGACAGCCTTTACTGTTTGCCTACTCTACACAACAGTATTTAAAAGGACTAAGCTACTGTACTAAATGTACCCGTACACAAGAAAACAGTATTGCAATTACTGTTCTGTTACTTACATTCCCCACACGTGAGTAGCATTTCTACCTTCTCTTCTTTGGTGTACGTTCTATTCACACAACTCTTCAACTGACGATGATTGTCGGAATGGTGGGTATGCATTCTACTTATGTTTATATTTGCCTTCTGTCAACGTCAGCACGTGTATGTCTTCCATTACCCCGAGTACCTGCACTAAGCGCTGGGAGCGTCAACGTCAGTGTGGTGTTATTTGCTTGAAACATTTTGTAATTTGCATCTGGACAAACCGTTATTTAGGGTGGTCAAGACAAATGGGGCAAGAGGAGAGAGAGAGAGAGAGAGAGAGAGAGAGAGAACGGGAGAGAGAGAGAGAGGGAGAGAGATATGCAAGCGTGAACCCCACACTGTTTGTAATAGTAATGTGACTGATGTACTACGATCGACAAACGCTGTACGTGTTGCTATTTTCACTGTTGTGAAGTGGGATCGAAACAATACAGATGTCCAGTCACACACAATGAAAATTAAGGAAAGGGTTTACTGGTTCGTGCTTTATTAGTCATTAGTAGAATGGACATAACGGTGATGAAAAACCGAATATTACCTGCCAGGAGAAACATAATTAATAGCAGACGTTGTAGATGAACTTTTACATAGGAACTCACGTCTTGAAACGTAATCCAACGACGCTACAAAGCATCAAAGTTATAGGAACCCGTAAATGTGTGTTTAGTTAATACGGGGTGATTTCCGGACATGAGTTCCTATATAAAACTTTATCTACTATGTCCCTCTAGAAGTGTGTAACATGAATTATGAAACACCCGATACATATTCCGAATTGCGAACTTCCATTTACGTCACTGATTTAAATCCTTATTTTCCAATTCCATGTGATATTTTTAAGTCTTTAATATGATGAAGGCGTTAATAACAAAGCCATCATCTCGCATAGTCTTCTGTTTCCGTCTTATTCCTGACGGCATCCATTAGGCGTGTCTCCTCCGTGATAATGACGTCTTACGTCTATGGTAGTGGTATCGCGATTCAAACCAATCTCAAAAACTGCAGCTCTGTCCTGTTAACCCGTAACGATCCATTCACTGCCTAATTTACATGGTGCCCGTGCACTTTGAAATACTGTTTTGACAATTCCCAACGTCATTCGCCATGGTACACTATTTTTAATTGTACTTGTAACCTGAAAATATCCCCTCGCTTTCTCTTTATTTTTCAATTTACTAGGGTGGACTTTGATGCGAGTCTCGGGTATGGTGTTTTTAATTCTGTGAGCTGATTACCTGCGCAACATCCCTTGGTCAATTATAGAGCTCATACGAACCATTTCATCGCTGCCCGTCAAAGCGTTTGAACATGTGAAACTGCATCAGTGGGTTGTCATAATGAAATCCGTCTCTGCGTAGTGGAATGTGACAAGTTAAACCTGTCTGTCACACGGGGAGACAGTTTTAACTCGACACATTCCGTCGACACAGTATAAACTCTTGAAACAGTAAATGAATTCTATCTGAGTAGCAATTGTGTATCTGTAGGTAAATGAAAATCTTCATTACACACAGTTCCCCGCTGATGCTAGTACCACAGCAGTGAAGAAGCGATGCAGTGGGATTTAGATGTGGTTGAGACAAACAGAAACGTAACTGAAGATGTGAAGAGGCCCGTGTGAAATTCCAGAGGAAATAAGTTAATCAGAAAATTTCAATCTATGTCTAGTTCATGGTTTTCTCTCGTCATTTTCTGTAACTATGCATAAAGTAAAAAGCAGATCCATATTAGCTCTAAAATGCGATTTCTTGAATGCCTTATCGTTCGCCTCTCCTTTCATAGCACAGCTGGAAACAAGTACCGTAAGTAAAACTCAGAAATGAACAAACGTATTCGATAATTTTAACTTCACGTCTGTTGATTCAGGTCCTCCGGCTGAATACTTCACTTTTCAAGACTAAAAGCAGTGATGAAGATTCGAAAGTTAGAAAAATACCGTTCTTCTGTTCTACACGCTCAACAAGAGAAAGGAATTTCGATTAAATAGATCAGCGCAATAAATAGTAGGAAGTGAATCTAATAAGAACCAGCAGCGTTTTGAAATGATGTCATTGTCATGCGAAAAGAAACACTTAATATTCCCTAAGGAGAACACTGGAAATAAGTTAGTCTTCCACAAGAGCTTTCCGTTTTCCTTCTGTCCCGGAAGTCTGTATCGGTAAATGTGTCACCGTTGTGAGAACATGGAAAAAATAACTGACCTGTTACGGATACTTGAGGGGCAGAATAGTTTACGATACCCTATACAAAACATACTTATTGAAGGTTTACATAAAAGTTTTCCTGAAATAATAACTGAACTTTCCTACTACTTCCTTGTAACTTTACTCATTATAATTCGGTATATTTGGACATTATTGTGAGATTTGTGAATCTTACGAAGGTCATACACTTGGCACCTTATTACCTCATCAAATAATTTCAGTAGCGAATTTCCGCAGACAGTTCTTGTTCATGCAATGAGCTTTCATTTCATTCGTGATTTGTATTACATGAGATGCTGATGATGTTAGTCACAGTGTTTGGCTGCCACAAGTCGAATTGTATTTTTCGATTAATGAAAGCTACTTCCATATAATTTAATGAAAGTTTGTTTGAATAAACTCTATCTATCTTATAAGTTGTGTAAATTGTACACCGTCGGTACAAAAGGTTCCAAGACTGATTTTGTTCGTGATGCGTAAGTACCGTCGGCATAATAACGACGGTGACATCTTGAACTAAGGACTGTAAACAATAGTAGTGCATTCGATAAGTTAGTTGTGAGCAGGCAGCGTTAAGCAGTGAGCGTGCGAGCGTATAGCGGTACCGCTTTGTGTCGTAAATTACATTGTACAACACCTCTAAACCAGGTGTTCAAAGACATTCGACAGAATACTTTGAAGAAGAGAAATGTATGTGTAAATTTTTCCGTGCACATCTTGGCTCTAGAAAAATAAAAACAACGGCGCGTAGAAGTCTATCCCATGACTGAAATGCAAAACACAGACCACTCTTCTCTGGAAAAGTCATCACAGGCGAGCAAACTTTATTTTATGGTAAAGAACCAACCAAGAAAAGGACAAAAGCGCAGAAATTCACTAAACGGTGAAAACTTTGACGATGTAACAGTCATACGAACTACTACAGACAACGAGTAGGACAACATTCCGAAGAAAGGCCTCTCTGACCGTTTCACACAATTGTACGGACGTTCTGCGCGTTGTATTCAGTCTCAGTTCCGTGTGTTCTCGTAACTATGATGATAATCCATAATACACATAACGGCTTAAATTAAGCCAGTGAGATATGCTTGGGAAATAGTAGACAAAGGTAATTAGCAGCATGCATAATAGGCACCTATACTCCACAAGCCACTTTACAGGCGGCGGAAGAAGTTCCCCCACCGTCCAATTCCATTTGCGAACACTGCATGGCCAGAACGTATGTTCTTAGGCCTCAATATAGCATTACGTTTCTCTGCATTGCACCGTCGTGGTCATCTCGTAAAAAGGTAATGGGAGAAATAATATCTTGCCTCGTGAAAAGTGTGTTGGAAGAAATAATATGTTGTCTCATTGTTCCTGGTGGCTAATATCTCGTAGTTCTATAAGAAAAGTTGTCTGTGATGCATGACATCTCTCTTCTAACGTCTGCAATAGGTCTCACCAGTAAGATTGTAATGCCTTCGCGATTATTGACTGAACTCGTGACAAATCCTGCTGTTTTTCTTTGAATCTTCTCCACATGCTCCATTAATTGTAAATGGTAAGGGTTCCAGAGTAACAAACAAAATTCAAAAACCGCTGGAACTACTGGTTTGTATGTTGCTTCAATGTAAGCGTAAGATTTTCCAGGAACTAGTCTTAGGTGGTCGATCCACTTTAGGTCCCTCCGGATGCATAATCCTAGATATTTTATTATTATTATTGTTTCCAGTGAGTTATTGCCAATAGTGTAATCAAACACTTATTGGTCTTTTTCGTTTTATTTTTTTTAATACGTTACATTTCCATTTTGAGTCAAATGCTAGTACCTGCTGCCTTCGTATCTACGGAAACATCTGCTAATAGTTATTGTTGCTGCCTATGCGAAGACCACGTAATGACAACTATTTATTTCTCTTATCCTTCATTGTCCTACAAAATTCTTTCATTATCTCAGAACGAACGCTTTCCCTTTTAATTTACTATTTGACAGCAGTTGTTTTTCTGTTGTTATAGTTTCCTGAAAATCTTTTAATTTCTGGATTCCTAGTCCTAATTTGTCTGTGTCGAGTAAGGTCTACATTTCCTCTAAGTCCTTTTATGCCTTTGCCTCCCCAATCACTTTCTTTGTCTCTTTTCCTGTTTTGGAAGAATCTTGTATGTTAATCTTCCTTGATTCTCTCTAAATGGTCATATATTCTAACACGACTGTTCCTATCCTTATCTTTGTTTTAGGGCACAGTGAGTATAATTCCTTATTTGACCTCAAAATCCAGTTTTCACCCTTGTTCTTGATTGGAGCTATTTTTTTCGCAGATTCTTGTTTCCTGTATTTTCCGAATATCCTAATGCCCCTTTACCTCCTACTAAAGTATTATTTCCGACGAACAGAAGACGTCTTGTTTTTCAACTGTAAATGCCTAAATTTAATACATTTTGAAAAAAAACTATTTTTATTGCACAGCTTTCTTACTTTCATTTACTCTCTTTTAGTTTTTTCGGGCTTGATTTTAGCTCATACTTTTTCATTTTTTATGTTATCAGCCCGATATTTGAAGTTTCTTACTTGAATTGGTCATGTATTCTGGTTTTTGTACAACTGCCTTCTGTGCTATTTCCTTCAGAAGTTCTTGTCTTTTACTTGCATTCTCTGAAGTTCCATGTATTATTACCAGATCGTCTGCAAAGGCCAAACAACTTATTCCTTCTTTCGAACTGCCCTTATTTTTCTTCCTCTACTTTACACAATCTCACAACACATTGAATAATAATAATTTAAAACCGTCTCCTCGTCTGACTCCTGATACAGTCTGAAAGGGACTAGAGGTTGTTCCCAGAAATTTTGTTTGTTTAATTATTTCCAGAGTTTTCATGTCTACTGCGAATTCCTCACGGGTTTTCTGGATGGAGTCTCTGTCTACTAAACGCTGTGCCTTTGTAAAATCAACAAATATTAGCACTACCTTTTTTGCTTGATCTTTTCATATACCTCATTATTTCTTTAAGGTTTAGAATTTGTTCTACAAAGGATTTGTTGGTCCTAAATTTAGCTTGATACTATCCAATTTATTATCTAATTAAGGTTTCCATATATATAGATGATCTTCCAGAAGATTTTTTATTCTAAAAGTAGTAATGAAATTCCTCTCTAGCTATTGGTATCTGTTTGTCATCCTTTTCATGAAGTGGGTGAAACATCTACTACATGCGTTCAATAGAGATTTTTACATGTATCAGAAGCTCCATGAAGGCAGAGGTCGAGATAATGAAAGGTCACCAGAGACGGTGTCTGGTTCGACAAGGACACATTAGGGAAACGGCTCAGCCTTGTCAAAAGGAATATCCAGACAGCTAACAGTGTGAGCCCTCTGTCCTCCACAATATGACTCTACAACACCAGCAACGGCAACTAGCTGGAGACAGTGATGCACTCTCCGTCAAAGCAATCACCGGTAAAGTTCTCCATTTGATTTCAAAGGTTGTCTGTAGGCGCTGTTTAAACTGCTGTTGCGTAAACATTGCGTAACCTGCCGCTGATCGATGCTGGAAGGAGACTGAACCAGCCGTTGGCTGCATTCATCTGTGAATGGCACCTATACGTTTGTGACTTTACGCATAGAATAATATGTATTGACTATTACACTATAACGCATTTTCCACCATGAGTCTAGTTGGTGGCGGTGGGAATACTTTGTGTGCACCATAAAAAAACGGAAAAATAAATAAATTTGTTAATTGTTGTTGACATATATTAACAAGAACTTTTTACAGAGATTCTTATATAGAGAACCAACGTGTAGAGTGGGGAAGGGGGGGGTGAGGAAGGAGGGGAGGGAGAGGGGGAGTTACTTCACGTCCACGCTAAAAAAATTTCAAAACCTATATTTCGTTAAATGTTGTTGGGTTTTACTCACAACAAACTTTTTAAAACGATTTTGAGTGTAAGTAGCCTCATAAACCTTCAAATATTGAATAAGTCATTCATTGAAGAAAGTGAATCTATTTGTAAAGTTTAAAAAAAAAAATGTGAGTGAAGTGTAGCGGAAAAACTTAAAAAATTATGAAATCTGTTAGGAGAATTGATTCAAAAATATTTGTTTCATATATTTTAATTATAAATTACACTACTAACCGCACTACACTACAAATTAACTGACTCGCTCGTGCACAGTATTTTCCAAAGTTAGGCGTAAAGGACCCCCTTGGAACCGCGTAGGTTAACTAAGGTAGTGTGTTCTTCGGACTTTTATAGTTAAACACTGCTGGCCATGAAAACCGCCAACACCGTAAAGGTAGTCTGCAAGAAACAACGTTAAATAGACGCGATATATATACACGATTTAAGCGATCTCCCGCACCCCTCAAGGTGAATACCGGGCTGATACCCACATTCCGCCTCAGAAAGACGTTAAGCTAACATTTAGAATACGTTCTGGCACTTCCACATAGAATTAAGGCGAGACGCAGACTGATGAGGTACACAGACATTAAGTGCTGAATCTCTTCGAACTCTTTAATCAGCAGCAGCTCACTGTCGAAATCAAACACGTACTGGTAGCCTATGCACCTTCTCAGACAACATATATAAGATTTTCTCAGAAGAAATAACATTCAAACAAAATTTCAGTGTGAGAAACGCTATGTAATCCAATCCCACATAGAGAATGTACGAGGTACTATTTCTACAAATATTGTGAAACTGCACTGAAATATAAGCCAGTGCGTAGCCAAACATATATTGGGTAGTTATAACTGAAGTGCAGCTACCCACAGTGTGGGCTGTAATTATGATATGGTACCGAAACTTGGCAGATATTGTATCGCATTAATGCGGAATAAATTTACGCCGGTAAAATAATTAGTTCCGGGTTTGGCAACCAGTTGCAAATCAGACATTTTGAATGCAAGAGAGGTGTACAGAAATGTTTCCATATATAATAGATTAAAAACGAGACTTCGGCGTAAAAGGCTAAGCAAGTGAGAAAGGCATAACGTTTATTTTATTCTTAACCACTGTTTTCGCAATTTTTTCAATGTGAGCACCGCAGAGTCGACGTCGACAAGATAATGTACAGCACCAGATTTGTACTTGGAGACCAAAATTGAAACCATTTTTTTACAGCGTAAAATGATTCCACATAAAAGTTTTGGCATATCTAACAAGTTTCGCTGCCATACGACAATTGCAGCCGAAACTGGACCTCCGTGAGTATCTGCATTTTATTTATAACCACACGGTAGTACAATTCATAGCAAATTTTACGTTCTTTGTGTCCAGCTTTTATGGTGTTGCTACTTTAATGATCATCAGTATACGTGGAGAATAGCAGAGGTATCGAGAAAGGTGTTAGAATGAATGAGGAACAATAGTGTTTTAAAGTAAAGTAAAACCTCCTGTGTTGGAGTTTCATGACTATCTATAATCCCAGCGTGGAGTCACAATTTCATGTTTGAGATGCAGTTCGATCTCTGTGGCTATCATTTGTAACCATTCGTCCAACACATATTATTTACTTTCTTTTGTTTTGTCATGCATACGTCGGAGGTTGGTCGTCTAATGACGATAATTCCTATTTCCTACATCGTGTAGTAATGAAGGTGTTCCCTACATTTTTTCTCTGTTTGTGGATACACAGTTGTAACCACAGCTCCATCGACATACGAGTACTATAAATGGTGGTAGCGTGGATTTAACAAGCGCCGGCCGGTGTGGCCGAGCGGTTCTAGGCGCTTCAGTCTGGAAAAGCGCGACCGCTACGGTCGCAGGTTCGAATCCTGCCTCGGGTATGGATGTGTATGATGTCCTTATGTTAGTTAGGTTTAAGTAGTTCTAAGTTCTAGGGGACTGATGACCTCAGATGTTAAGTCCTATAGTGCACAGAGCCATTTGAACCATTTGATTTAACAAGCGAAAGATGTCTAAAATATGTGTTGTAAAATATATACCTCTAGCTAAGAGCACTTGGTCGATAGATGAAATGTGTTGCACAGTAGGGAAGGAAGACAAGTGCTCATAGCTCTTATAGTACTATTGAAAGTGGCTACCGTCCCAGGCATGATGTACACAGCTCTTGGAAGGACTATTGTTGAAACTATAACGTTGGAAGATGCAACAGAAATTTGTTCATATTCGGAAATGAGGATACCACTTCTCCACTCACAAGACTGCACTCGACTATGTCTGTTATCCTTGTAGTGTGCGGCTCTCATTACACTGCACAACACACTTTTTGCCCTATGCATGAATATCGGTGATTATGACTAACTTTGTATACTGAATTCTAACTTGATTTTAGTTTTCGTTCATCACATACAGTTTCTTCTTTCATATCTATTTTTTTCTGAAACGGAAACATTCCTTCATTTAATTGAAATAAGTTTCACTGCACGTGAAAGAGGAAACCTTCTTCCTCTATGTGTATTTACATCTCTGTGCTTGTCCACCTGCTGTTAGCTGTCGTCAACAGAATTCACAATCCTGCCGTGTTCTGCCACATGGTGAGTTTTCATGCAATTTCGAATAAAGAGTATTTATGCTACACTGTAATTGCAGTTACTAACGTATCGTGTGTTACGCCTATTTAAAGTTCGTGGTACACGAGTATATTCTCAGAAACTCTTGTACAAAATTCTAGACTATGTTTGAGTAATCTGAGTACTTTGTTACGTTTATGGGAACTATACAGTGAAGACCGGAAGACGTAACTAAACATACCTTACAAGGGAACCTCCCCATCGCACCCCCCTCAGATTTAGTTGTAAGTTGGCACAGTGGTTAGGCCTTGAAAAACTGAACGCAGAACAATCGAGAAAACAGGAAGAAGTTGTGTGGAACTATGAAAAAAAAGCAAAATATACAAACTGAGTAGTCCATGCGCAAGATATGCAACATCAAGGCGTGTGTGAACGCAGGAGTGCCGTGGTCCCGTGGTTAGGGTGAGCAGCTGCGGATCGAGAGGTCTTTGGTTCAAGTCTTCCCTCGAGCGAAAAGTTTACTTTCTTTATTTTCGCAAAGCTATGATCTGTCCGTTCGCTCATTGACGTCTCTGTTCGTGGAAAAATTTGAAAACGTTAAAAACATATGTTTTGACAGAGCGCATGGAAAACTGTGCGACTGTGAAACTGTTGCATTCATTTGTTGCAGTTTATGTTACAAACTCTTACGTTTTCGTCACTTTTTTAGGAGTGATTATCACATCCACAAGAAAACCTAAATCGGGCAAGGTAGAAGAATCTTTTTACCCATTCGCCGAGTGTACAAGTTAGGTGGGTCGACTACATATTCCTGTCATGTAACGCACATACCGTCACCGGTGTCGTATAGAATATATCAGACGTGCTTTCCTGTGGAGGAATCGGTTGACCTATGACCTTGCGATCAAATGTTTTCGGTTCCCACTGGAGAGGCACGTCCTTTCGTCTACTAATCGCACGGGTTTGCGGTGCTTTCGCAAAACACAGACACTTATTACAGTGAACAGAGACGTCAATGAACGAACGGACAGATCATAAGTTTGCGAAAGTAAAGAAAGTAAACTTTTCCCTCGAGGAAAGACTTGAGCCAAGGACCTCTCGTTCCGCAGCTGTTCACACTAACCACGGCACCACGGCGCTCCTGAGCTCACATTCTCCTTGATGTTGTCTATCTTGCGCATGGACTACTCAGTTTGTATATTTTGCTTATTTTTTTCCAGGTTACACACAACTTCTTCCTGTTTTCTCGATTGATCTGTGTTCAGTTTTTCAAGGCCTTTCCACTGTGCCAACTTATAACTAAATCTGAGGGGGCTGCTATGGGGAGGTTCCCTTGTTAGTGAAGAAGGCATGCGACTTGCTCCTCATCTTTATCGGGGCATTCGTGCCATTAAGTGGCTACAGTGTTGTCGAGATTCACTTGTGGCGCGAACGGAAGGATCACGCCACTGACTGCTATATTTTCTCAACCGAAGGGAAAGGGTATTCTGCAAAATCAAAACATGATGTTCAATATCCCAACCTCACCTATCCATGCGGCCAATTCCTCATTATGCTTCCCCACCTCCTAAGCCATAATTAACTGGACTATTGGTGAACAAAGGACAGACACCAGCAGCAACCGGCACAGGAGTATTTACCACTACAATCAAATCACCTCACCGAATTACGTACGGAGAACTTAATAACCTCTTTAGGGGCCTGAATCTGTTGCAGGCACAGTCTGAGTTACTGGCTTCGCGATAGTAAGAAAGTAATTTGTTCGCTGAGATAGTTTAAGTGATCTCATTTAGGAAGCGCCAGAATCAGTTTGAAACCTGTTTCTCTTCCTTCAACGCTTTTGTGTATTGTAGTGATATCGATGGATTGTTTGAAGCACAGCAAATGTTCACAACCGTGACTAATGAAGTCTCTTCATTGATTTCTCCAGTAATTACTGGCCTGAAATGAGATTTTCACTCTGCATCGGAGTGTGCGCTGTTATGAAACTTCATCGGTGATTAAAACTGTGAGCCGGACCGAGATTCGAACTCGGGACCTTTGCCTTTCGCGGGCGAGTGCCTCACCAACTGAGCAAATTAAGAATGAGTCACCACGCTTCCTCACAACCCTACTTTTGCGAGTACCTCTCCTACCTTCCCGACTTCACTGAATTTCTCCTGCAAAACTTCCAGGACTAGTACTTGCCGGCCGGAGTGACCGAGCGGTTCTAGGCGCTACAGTCCGGAGCCAAGTGACCGCTACGGTCGCAGGTTCGAATCCTGCCTCGGGCATGGACGTGGGTGATGACCTTAGGTTACTTAGGTTTAAGTAGTTCTAAGTTCTAGGGGACTGATGACCAAAGCAGTTAAGTCCCATAGTGCTCAGAGCCATTTGAACCATTTGAACTAGCACTTCCGGTAAGAAAGGATATTAGGGAGACAGGAATTACTCACAGCCTGTGGGACGTTTCCAGAGTGTAATTTTCACTCTACAGCGTAGTCTGCGCTGACACATAGTTTTAATCTGCCAATAGATATCGCCAGTGAGGAAGGGTATCTTAGTGATACATTTGTTCAAACTATTGTGAGACTTACAAAGCGTCATAATATACGGCATTATCTACGAATAGCCAAAGCCTCATGAGTGGAGCACGTTACGCGATATGTCCTGCAGCAGAGATCAAACAGCAAACAAGCCCACCATCATAGAAAAACGATTCCGTGAAGTGGCATTTAAAGGAAAATAAGTGTCACCAGTCTCTTGCGGCCAGAGTGTGTCGGGAATCAGTTGTTACAGAATTTAACGGAGACAAGTGAAGTAGTGAATCGTGCGCTTTCTTCCCGTAAGCTGACTATGTTCAATACATGGAATAATAGCACACAGGCTCCCACCATTGAAATGTATTTGTACATCACCTAGAATGACAGGCAAAGTTTGACCCTCCTGTACATTGTGTGTGCCACAAATGGAACAGTTCATCATTTTGGTATTTACTAGTGAAATGATTCGGTCTTTTCCTATATCATTAAAAGTTGATTGACGAAATCATGGAGGGCGAGTAACAATGCCTCTCTTTCAGGGCAACTACAGAGTTGAATATCAGTTGCCAGGTCTCTCTGAAAGACGTGTGACAGTTGCAGTGACTTCCAATGCTGTGTTCCTGCTTTCCACATTGTTTGAGCTATGTTCGGCAAAATAACCTTCAGGTCGATCGCTGGCTTTATCACGCTATAAAACCCGGTTCCTATTGGAGGAGGTGCGATCATACCTTTTGCTATAATTAAAGTGATATATTCAGTGAGATACAGGTGAATGCCAATCACGGAAAACTTTGATGAGTTTAAAATATTTATCTCTCTGAAGTGATATTAGCGTTAAATGACAGAATGAATCGCTGGTTCTACTGCGATCGAACGCCGAAACTTTGGACTTCTGTACCAAAACTTAGTTACTCAGCAAGCAAGTCACCGCATGAGTCTGTCTGGGAAACCCTTAATCAGATTTTCACAGCAATTTAGGGAGGTATTCTCCAATAATTGAAATTTCTCTCGCTATTCGTAGACCGCGTAGGGACGAACACAAAATCGCCCTGTTTCGTCTCTCTATCTTTTTCCTACTTCTCGACCTCCTTTTTGTGCATTATGTGTTTAGTGCAATAAATGTTATTTGCTTGACGTTTCACTTGTTTTCACTTGTCTTCAAACGTATCACGTACAGCTGTCGATTAAAAAACCCTTAATAGACAAGACAGATAGAACAAGGTGTAACACTTCAGCCTGCCACAGCACGGTCGCTACCGTGTTTACTGAGGCTTGTGTCATGAGCGATGCAATATGTTCACAATGGAGCCTACGAAGTGTTATTTGCTATTGTGGAACACGTATCTCATTCTACAGAGTCCATAACCGTCACTGCTTCTGAGTCACCATCTAACAGAGAATGTGACAAATAAGAACAGTGTCCACTGATGTAAACTGTGACCCTGCCTGTGCAGGTTACATTATCGTAGCAGTCAAATCAAAGTAATCTTGATAACTTTACCGATTAGCTATGTTTCTTATGGCCAGTCCCAGTTTTGAAGCATATCAGGTTTACGAGAATATTGGCTTTTACTCTTTAATAAATGCCTTACAGAACACCGAAACTCCAAATTCATTCATTAGCAACATGCTCCATTGAATTATAGTCATTACTGGAAGCATATTCAGCCTTATATTAGTTGCATCGACAAATAATGGTTCTGCTACTGACGTTTGGTGCCGAAAATATTTGTTTTCTGGTTCACAGGCGTCAGCTGAGAAACAGTTTCTACGGCCCTGGTGTCCGTAAATAGATCATCAAGGTCTCAAAAACGATCCCCAGCCTTGTAACGCACTGGCACTACGCCTCAAGCTACGACTCTCGCTTCATGTGTGTTACGTCTCACTCACACATTTCTTCTCTTGAACCGTTGCTCCTCATTTAATCGAAATAAGCAGTAATCATCTTCAAGAATCTGCACTGATCTGGAATTTCGCATCTTCTCTTTCCATAGACAGTAAGACTGTCCGTCATTTGTTGATGGGTTGCCGTCCGTGGAAAAAAAAATACTATCTTTTTTTTTTACAAAATAAACAAAATTTCGCAAGAAAACATCGGAACTCCAGTAATAGAGAAAATAAAGATGTTAACGCTACGGTATTAACATGAAACACGAAAAGAAAACAGAAAATCGTACATAACAAGCTAAATAACGATATATTCGACCTTAAACGGGCGAGAAACCAAAATCTGAAACCGTTCAGTATGTTTCGGAGGCGGCAGGCTGTAAGAAAATGTGTGACAACTGTAAAGCTACCAACAGAAGTACAACTTATTAGCATCATCTAAGTATGTGCGATACTTAATAATAATCTGTTTTTGAAACCGGTATGTTAGGCCAAATTTTCGCAAAAGCAATAACATGCAATATTTCTTATATTATTTAGGTGAAATGTGTCATCAACTACATATGTAAAGCAACACAAAACCTGACGTTTAATTATGTTCCTTTATACGTATACAAAAAATGTTAACATGAAATTACACTATTACCATTTTCTAACAATTTTCCGGCTGGAAAAATGTCACGATGAAGATAGCACAAAAAATGCTTAAATATGTTTGCGAAAAGTGAAACAAACAAATAGTGTCTTGCATAAGTCGGAATATCACACAAAATAAAATACACATTACATAATGTTTTGTTTTTAGTCATAATACCCGGTTTACGCCCATTTACGTCATATGCACATCTAAAAGGTGAATTAAAACAACCAAAATTAATAATCACCTATACTCTAAGTTATTTACAGAATACATGAAAGAAATACATAGTCATGTAAAAGTACCTGGTGGCTTCAATTACAGCGTCAGCCAAATAATCTCTTGGTCTGATGCTCCAGGCATTTTTTTTCTATTTTCGGGTGCCCAGTGGCGGGTTCCTACGCCCTTCATAGTTTTCCTAACGAAAGCCTTAGATGAGTTTTTTGTTTCGACAACGCTCACTAGGCGACGCTATGTTCATGGTATCATGGTAGATTTTATTAGATGTTTCTTGTATTGTTACTATAAGTAAACTTAGTTGTAGATAATTATAAATGTGTGGGTTTTCGTCATTTTACTTTTTGATTCATCACAGTTTAATTTCGCAGTAACCGGTAATTATAAGAAAGAAAAAAACTGAATGTAGACTACTTTGTTGGTAAAGTTGTAAATATGGTCACTGTCACATCCTGTCACATAAAAACGTCTCTACATTTATAATCAACTGTTATTACATAACGGCTATTTACGTTGAAACTCATACCTGCGGATGACAAACTGAGTATTTTGAGATCAGCAAATGGTGGTCGGAAGGAATTTCACTTGGTGCGACGATTTTTTTATGAGCCGTACTGAGAGTTTCGAGTTCGTAAACTGCTTCTGTTTCATAATAAACAGCGGCACGTTATGCGAGGAAATGAGACTGGATTCTACTGGAAGAGACTGATCAACTCTCACCTTTACAACAGTTCACGAAATGCAACAGAGAGCTTGTTTTTAAACACGATGTGATAAACAGAAGCGTACTACTTGATGAGAATGGGCATGTGCTGTGCTATACAAGCACAAACCAGACTCCCCTTAACTGGACAAGCACTGTACCTAACAAGCAACGCACAAAGACTGCCTCAGGAGAAGCATAAAAACTTCTCTCGTACCGCAGAGTTGTTAACCTTGTACAGTAAAATAACGAATACGAAAACTTTCGCACAACGTTCTGCCACACTCCACCTTTTATTTCATTTTTTCTTTCTTTCTCTCTCGTTCTCTTGGTCTTTTGTTTTTTTCTCTTCTCAGACAAATTGAATGGTTTTAATTGACGAATTCAGTATTTAATGTACACAAAGAAAAGTAGCGTCTTGCAGATTATTTTACAAGTGAGTGCAAACACATCAGGTGAGGAAAAATTAACACTAACACATCGGCTACCGACGCTCGTAGATGTCATATTCTGAAACCGATTACTTCTGCACTGTGATATTATTCTATTATTTTACAATTGCACACCACTCTTATACTTTTTTTTACTATTTGGTGGGCATGTGGGCGTAATTACTTTCTGAAAGGCTCCGTAAGAGGTGTAATATGAGGGGCAGTCGAAAGAAAACTGAAATCCACTACAACGGGACCATCCAAATCGGTGAAGCGTAGCAATTGTCCAGTGTGGGAGCGGTAGTTATCATGCAACAGAATGATTTCGTCCGACAGCATGCCTCGGCGTTTTGTCTTTACGACGCGTCGCAGTTTCTGCAACGTATCCTCATAGTACTGCACGTTGATTTTGGTTCCATGCTCGAGGAACTCAGAGGGCAGAGAGCCCCTGTGATCCAAGAAGAAGATAATCAAGCCGCAGTGCAGACGGCGAAGTCAACGTTGGAAACATGCCACTCCTTTCCCGCTACAGAAATTCAAAGCTGTTCCCACAGGTTCCGGTAAGTAACACAATCACGCCCGCCACCACACCGTCAATCGGCCGAGGGGTATGCTGCTGCGATTTGGTTGGGGAATAGTGTAACATCCTCCGTACAGCATGGATCTTTCATAGTGTGATTTTCAAGTCACTGACGACCTGAGAATGATATGTGTGGTTTCAGTCGGACGGAGAAGAGTAAGAGTGGCGGCGGTTGAGGATCCGTCAGCGGCCGACCACGTTCTACGAAACAGGAATTGATCGCTTTGTCTCTCACTGAGATCAGTGTCTTAACACGTATTGCGATAACTTTTCAATGGAATCATTCCGTGGTCCCGTTGTGGTAGGTGCTGTCGTTATACGCTGACGCAAAAAGAATCGCAACACTAAGAAAGAGTTGTGCGACATAAACGAAGGCTGGTAGGCGTGTTTCTGCGTCTGAAAGATGATTTCCATTCAATGGCGTCTTTGTTGCCTTAAAGTCATTCTTGACTAACATCGAATCACCACTATCAGTCTCAAAGGTAAGTAACGCTCACTGTCGTTGCAGCATGTACACTCATTAAAAAAAAAGCACACTTAAGCGACTAGAAAGAGGAGGTTCATATTCACAATACGTGTACATTAGTATCTTCCGCAGAAATGATTAGCATTTCAGTTACCTAGGTTACGCACATGTCCTCTTCCGTAGGAGGCACATTGTTTGCCATGGGCCCTGGTAGCTTATTAACTCATTTTCGATTGGCGACAAGTCTGGTGATCTCGTAAGTAGGCTGTTTAGGTTCTTATATTGGTAACGCCACCGCCACGTAGCGCTCTGTATGAAAATCACTGGCTAATGAGGTAAGATAATGGAAAATAAATAATGTGGTAAGAAATATGTGAACATATAAATACAGAAAGCATGCTTGCATAGGATTTGGTGGAAACAAATGTTGAAATAAGAGAAAAGACCTATGGAATGAAGTTTTGAGTTGGACTGCAGTACCAAATGTTACTCTGAAAACGAACCCTGTCTTTTCTTTTGTATTATTCTGCTATGTGTTTATGTACCCTTGTATATTTGTGTTTTTCCTGTCTTTATGTGTTTAGCTGATACGAGTTATGTTGTAGAATTTTTCTAATAATACGTTATTTTCTTTGTAAAGATATTTAGACATTCTTTATTCTGTTCTGTTTTAATGCTCATGTGTGAAATTAATGTTTCGAAAACTATTCTCATTATTTTATATATTTACTTATGTCATAATTCCTGTTACACTGATGTATCTGTTTATTTCTATTCTTTTGTAAAGCCTGTAGTACTACAAATGTTATCTGTATTATTATGTTTTTAATGATGTTTTCTGTATCTTTGTAATTGTATTCTCATGTTATAAAATTGTAATTAACACCAGTTCAGCAAATTAAATAACTTGTAAGCATTCATTTCAGTGTACACGTTTCTGTTTGTCGTAGTATATGCACAATATGTGAAAAAAGAGGACTCTTAGTGCTTGCACGTGTGTTAATAATTCAGTAAGGGATGGTTAACAGCATTGCTGGTTCTAAGGTCAACTTCAAAAACTTTGTGAGTGCACAAGTGGTGGTTTATGGACTTGCTATATTGTCTGCAAGACTCTTCGATGGTGATTGTGCACCTGCACAGTCGCAACAGATGGCTGCTGGCCGTCTCTAGAAGGACTACAGTGGGTCTGCATCTTTGATGGCCCACCAATACCATTAGTTCTACAAGGACTACAGTAGGTCTGCATCTTTGATGGCCCACCAATACCATCATTTCTACAAGGACTGCAGTGGGTCTGCACCTCTGGTGGCCCACCAGTACCGTAATCTGTAACAAGACTACAGTGGGTCTGCTCTGTGATGACCTACCTACCAATATTCTTCAACTTCGACTGACTCTGCTGTGGGTTTGCTCTGTTGTGGCCCATTACCTGTCTGTATGTCAAGAGTCAGCACTGTCTTTCCGTTGGAAGGACAACACTACTTCTACAAGACTGCATGGAAATCCACTACTTTCGTGTGCATTTTCTTTTACTGCTCAGACTTTGAGAAAAAAAATATTGCAATTTTACTGTGATGAATGATCAGGACAGTCTTTATGGACTGTGAGAAAATTGTAGCTTTTGACCAACATTGTATCAAAAAGTGTGTGCATTTGATGTCTTTGTTATTGTAATTGTGAAAAAATATTCACAAATATGTATTGGGCGGTGCCGAAAACAATTTGTAAAATTTTTTGTGGGGAGAATGGGGGCTATGTACGTAGGCTGTTTAGATTCTTATATTGGTAACGCCACCGCCACGTAGCGCTCTGTATGAAAATCACTGGCTGTGCTGTGTGCAGTCTGTGGCTGGGTGGCATTGTTGGAATTTGCTATTGTAGTGTTGGGCAGTTGGCTGTTAACAGCGCGTAGCGTTGCGCAGTTGGAGGTGAGCCACCAGCAGTGGTGGATGTGGGGAGAGAGATGGCAGAATTTCGAGAGTGTGTCATTCAGAAAGAGTAAATTTGTAATATTGGATATTATGAAATGATATACATGTGATGACTTTTGAACATTATTAAGGTAAATACATTGTTTGTTCTCTATCAAAATCTTTCATTTGCTAACTATTCCTATCAGTAGTTAGTGCCTTCAGTAGTTTGAATCTTTTATTTAGCTGACAGTATTGGCGCTCGCTGTATTGCAGTAGTTTGAGTAACGAAGATTTTTGTGAGGTAAGTGATTTGTGAAAGGTATAGGTTATTGTTAGTCCTGGCCATTCTCTTGTAGGGATTATTGAAAGTCAGATTCCGTTGCGCTAAATATATTGTGTGTCAGTTAAAGCACAGTCATGTATAATTTTTCTAAGGGGACGTTTCAATCTGTAGGGCCTAGGGCAAGTGGCTGACATCGTATGACACCAAGAAAGACACGTGTTTACGCAGCAATATGTGGTCGTGCATCGTCATGCGGAAAAATGGCGTCTAGGGTGTTGCGGAGAAAGGGTGTGGCTAAGGGTCCCACGTAAGTCGCACTGGTCACAGCGACCTGAACACGCAACAACTGTGATTTGTGGCTATACGCAATAGCACCCCACACCATAAAGTCCTGAACTTGCGCTGTATGTCTTGTGATAATGCAGTCACTGTGATGCCGCTTCCCTGTCTGCTGCGAATCAAAATGCAGCCGTCACTTTCAAACAAACAGAACTCGTATTCTTCCGAAAACACTACCTGATGCCATTCCTGTCTCCAGTGAAGTCGTTATATACATCATTCCCGTCTATTACGCTTCTGCACATTCGTCAAAGGTAGGCGGATAAGTGGAAGACGCGCATGTAACACATGCCATAACATATGGCGACTGACTATTAGCGCACATGGTGTACAATGTGTTGCACTGTTCCATTGTTTCGTCAGAGCCGAGAACGATGCAGATATGTCCTGCAACGCCATCAGGAGAAGGTGTTGATGTTCTATGGGTTTGGTCTGGGTGGAGCGACCTGACCAAACTTGTCGTGTCCTACGCCTTCCGTGAAGCATTCTGGACACACATGGTGCACTGCCGAAACACATCTGAACACAGGAGCTGCAATTTACCGGATGGGTCCAACACATCCTCTTATGCCAATAATGTGCCTTCCTTCAAGGTTACTGATTTGATGGCACCGTTCGCATATACGTCTACGAGTCATCCTCTACGGCTGCTCAAGCTATACTCACCATTTACCTTCGGTTTATAGCGACAAAGAGAACCGCAGGGACTTTTTACCGGAAGGTGATGTTGCACCACGACATCGATGTTGACCTGGAACCTAGCGGCCGACATGATTCAAATAGTTCAAATGGCTCTGAGCACTATGCGACTTAACTTCTGAGGTCATTAGTCCCCTAGAACTGAGAACTACGTAAACGTAACTAACCTAAGGACATCACACACACCCATGTCCGAGTCAGGATTCGAACCTACGACCGCAGCGGTCGCGTGGTTCCAGACTGTAGCGCCTAGAACCAGTCGGCCACTCCGGCCGGCCCACATGATTCAAACGCGTATCATTTCTGCAGAACATGCTAATGTGCATGTCCTGTGAATATGACCGTTCTATCGGTAGACGTTCAATGTGATCTGTTTTTCCGAACACGTTGTGCACACTGTAACGGTCGTGAGCGTTAGTTACCTTTGAGATTGGACGTGGTTAGTCGATGTTAGTCATGAATGTCTTTAAGGGACAGAGGTGCCATTATCTACATCTCACTGAGTTTGAACGAGGTCGTTAATAGGACGACGACAAGCTGGACGTTTTCCTGCGATTCCAAATAAGACTTGACCGGAATGTAGCTACTATACAAGCGTGATGGTAGTGGTGGACAAGAGAATGTACCATCGCAAGACCGGACTCTGGAAGGTCACGTGGCACTAGCAAGAGAGAAGCCTATCGTGTTCGTCATATGGCTGTGGCGCATGGCACTGCATCTCTAGCAGAAATTTGAGCTGCAGTTGGCACCACAGTGACACAACTAACTGTTAGAAATGGGTTACTTCAAGGACAGCTCTGAGCCAGATGCCCTGTAGCATGCATTCCACTGACCCCATATCACTGCCATTTACGACTTCAGCGGTGTTAAGCGAGAGCTTGAGGACGAGGTAGAGTTCTGTTGTGTTCTCTGATGAAAACTGATTCTGCCTCAGTATCTGGGAAGGCCATGTGTTGGTTACAAGTTGAGAGATTGCAACCGAAGGGTCTGTGTGCTTGACACACTGGACCTACACCTGGAGTTTTGGTCTGGAGTGCGATTTTGTATGATAGCATGAACGCTATCGCTGTTATCCCACGCATACAGACTGGAAAGTTCTGCGTCAGACTGATGATTCGATCTGTTGCACTGCCATTCGCTAACAGCATTCCAGCTTGTGTTTTCCGGGAACTTCCAACATTATTTACTAGGTCATTAACATAAACGGTCAACAATAGCGGCACAAAACACTCCCTTGCGGTTCTCCTTCAGTTACCTCCAAACGTGTCGATTTTGTTTCTCTGAGAAAGACGAGTTGAGCACGGCCTGCAAGTAAGTCGTGAATTCGGTCACAAATCTGATCCAATACTCGATAACGTGTAATTTTGTTCACTGATCGACAGTATGGGAATTTGTAAAATGCCTACGTGAAAGCAAGGAACACGACATCTACCAGGTCGACATTATGTCCAGCGCTTTGGATCTCGTGGACGAACGGAGCGAGCTGAAATTCGCGATATCTGCTTGTGGAAACCATGTTGATTTGTGCAGTTGAGATGTTTTCTTCAAAATGTCATAAAGCCTCAGCATAAAACATGTTCCGTAATTCTTACACAGATCGGCGTCAATCTATAATTATGCCCATCTGTCCGACGGGTCTTCTTCAAAACTGTGTCAACGTGGGCTTTTTTTCCAGTCACTAGGTCCCCTTCGTTGCTTCACCGTCGTACGATAAACTGCTGCTAGAAAGTGAGATAGTTCTTTAGCATAATCTCTCTAGAATTATCATTTAATTTGTTGCCTAAACATCAGGACACAATGGCAACGCTCAGTTTCTCTTTTCTTCATCTAATTCCCTCAACGTCTGCCCTTTTAATTTGACTACACCCTGTTGCCCTTGTCTTATGTTTGAGTGTTCATCTCATAATCTTTCACTCCGTTCAATTGACTTTCCATCTCCTTTGCTGTATCTGACATTAACGTAGCCGTAGAGAGAAATCTATAAATTATTGCTCTCAAATGTTCTACTTTTTTCCAATATTTAACAGTCGGAGCTCTCTTCACATTTCTCATCGGCTTCGTTCTGAAATTAAAATAAAAAGAAAAATAGTGCAAGCAATATACGCAGCTACTACGCATACGAGCGCTGATTAATACTAGGGTTACATACAATACTGACGTGAAGCCAGCATCATAGAAAGTGATCTCTCACATTTAGTTCCCAGCCATAAAAGTTTTGCAGATGCTGCGTGTAGTACTATTTCTCCCGAAAACAAGATGTATGAATGGTCAGCTATTTTATTGAACGGACAAGCAGCTAGAACAGAAAATTTGTAGCTGCAATCTGCAGTGCGAAGTGGCATGGTTATTACCTCCCGTGATTCGCATTCAGTATTCTAGTTTGCAATATTTTCGGAGCTGGCACTGTGATATTGCGATGCACGCAGTGAATTTTAATCATCATGTATGATATATAGCCAGAGCAGTGAATTTAATGCTACGTTGTGAACACAGAACAGAAAGATGGCTTATAGGTAGTACACGAATCGTTAATTTTCTGTAGTGAGAAGTACACATTTAAAATAATTAACTTTTTCTCTCAGATCGTCATCAATTAACAAGTGAAACGGGGTAGCACCGGAGTTCCATCCAAGCAGAAAGTCCCCTAAACCAGCAGCAGTTCATATTCACGTGCCATGTCCACCAACAGAGATTAGTTTTCTAAGAATGCCTACCTTTCCTTAATCAGAAACAATGCACGACTTAGGAACAACTGCATGCATATAAAAATCTTATTTCATCAAATTTGGTAACACAATTTCGTGAAGAACTTAACACAGGGTAATAATAAATCAACTGAAAATGCCTACAGAACCGAAATCGTAATAGTGTCCGAAATGTAAGAACAATTTAATGGAGGAAGTGTTATATTTACTCCAGAATTAATTTGCAAATAGAGAGATGTTTATTAAAAACCCTTTTGTTTGGCACATCCTGTCAGCAGGTTCTGCTTACTGGATTTATTGATCACTCATTGCAATGGAAGTATGGCGCCTGCTTGCTAATGTGTGTGTGTGTTTGACTTTTATTTGAGAATGATTCACTGTTTGCGAATTAGTATGTGCTTCACGGTAACGGCATCATTTACAATATAACAGAAACCAATGCTATGTTCCTTACATCCTCACTGCTGAATGAAGATTTTATGAATAAGATATACCTTGAAATTTGAGTGTAGGTGCCGCTGTACTACTAGCTTTCATAAAATATTTGTTATGAACCATTTAAAAGGCACCACTTGAAAGGCAACCCCAAACTCGTCAGTTGGCGCGTTAGCCAATGCGAGAAAGTAGTGCTGATGTCCCGTGACACGTCAGAGAAATAAGAGGATATGCAATGACATTGACTGAAAGGAAACTTACTTAGTTACAGGCATGGGGTCTCCGAATCCCTCAGTCCCATCCTACGGACAAATAACCGTGAATATCTTACACCCTTATACGTCGGCGTTTGGGTTTTAGAGACAATTGATGGCACACAGAATGGTGACAAATTTGTACTTACTTACCTAATCTCTACTTGATGTCACTAATTCATGTGATTTCTTTGTTGTTAATAGTTTAATCTGTTGCAATACACAGTTTAAACTCTGACTTTCTTTTATAGACGTACCGTGGTTCGCGTTTGTAAGCTAATGGGCTGGACTGCTTCCGCGAGCAGAGAACCAATGGGAGCTGTACTGCCACTGTCGACTCCCACTGATTTTCCACTTGCACTGCAAAAAGCAGTGTCTCCCTCTAGTTTTCGGGAAACTTTTCTGGTAGCGATTATTTCGACTTTTGCCAAAAAAGAGTTCCAAATGTAATTAAAATTAAGAACATACATTTTACATGTCCGCAGCTCGTGGTCTCTCGGTAGCCTTCTCGCTTCCCGAACACGGAGTCCCGGGTTCGATTGCCGGCGGTGTCAGGGATTTTCACCTGCCTCGAGATGACTGGGTGTTGTTGTTTCGCCTTCATTATCAACATTCATCCCCATTACGGTCGAAGCAAGGCAACGGCAAATCACATCCGTTGTTTTGTACGGCGGTGCGGGTCTACCGCATCGTTCCCCTACGGTCTGTCAAGAAGCATGGGACTTCATTTCCACGTTTTACATAACCGAGAGTCACTTAAATTATACCACTTTTCAAATTTTATTACAGCAAAAACAGTAAGTTTTAAAATATTTAAACAATGACATCCTCATTTGGGGATATTGTGCTTGTTATCTCATTTCCAGAATGACATATATGAGAAAAATAACCACATGACACTTAGTTTTCTGAACATCTGAGAGTGGTACAAATTAGAAATCTGATTTCCTAATTTGTGACAGTGGATGCATAAAATTGCGCCAACCGTAAAACTATGTCCTCAAACTTAAAGACGTATACTAGTGCAAGTTTAATGAAATGTTCAATATTTTAGTTTTACGACGCTGTTTGTAGGCATTTCAATATAACTTTCTTACTCCCTTTCCCTAACCCTGCATATTTTGCATAAATCCACATTTCGCATTTTATGTACTTCATCATTTATTCCATTCGATCTTTACTACTACTCTGTTTTACGAATAGGTTTCTGTGGTGGCTTTGGTTTCTGTGGTGGCTTTGGCGCTACGTCTCCAATCCACTTCCTTTTTACCGGTGGGGCTGTAGCTGTAGACTTATCCTTTGCTTCAGTCAGCTTTTTGGCTGCTTGTCCTCTCACTGGTTTTCTTGGGTAAACGTTAAAGTTTTCCTAGGGGCATTTATAATGTCTCTCGTATTCGGCGATATTTCTTGGATGGACACATTCAGCCCGATTTCTGTCTGCCATGGCTTTCTGTGCATTGAAATTATGGGACAACGAAGCGTACATTACACGTCCATTTCATATGCTTTAAGTCTCATTGTCGAGTAATTCGCTGCTTCATGCTGGCTGTACATAATGGTAGCAGGCCTCAAAACAGGAAAAGAGTCGCTGTTTTCAACCACTATCTCTTTGTTTTGTTTAGTTGTGTCCTAAACCTGTGGTTAAACTCATAATACACGATTATGTTTGTTCTGAATGTATGTTCTCCCGCATAGCGGAAATTGGTAGCCTGCTATAACAGTCTCGCCAACTTCAGGATGGAAGCAAAACGGCATAGAAGTTAACTGTCTCCACGGGACAGAAATTATGTACACTTAGGTTGATTAGGATGAGTGATCTATCTCGGAGCAATTGGTCCCTCCACAACTTCAGGTTGGTTCGATACCCAATGACCATTGTCCAGCCCTCTTTAGGCAGGGCTAGGTAAGAAAAAGTGGTTTTGGTAGGCACTCAGTAAAGATATGGCTTAAGGTTTAGGAATTCTTGGTTGGCGTTTCGGTATAAACTTACGTATCCAAGAATAATTGTCACTTTTGTGGGAAGGACTTCGTGTGTAGACTGAATTGCTACAATGTGCTGTGATAATACAAGGAAATTGTGTATTTGCTTAATAATTCATAAAGTACATTCATTTCAATGCGTTTCGTAAACTCAAGGAAACATGGTACTGAATTTCATAATTTTTCTCATTTGTGGGTATTTGTAGTCTTGGACTTTGTTCAGTCCCATAGTGAGGAGTTCTTCTTTCTTTTTCGCCTTTTTAATTAACGAATGTCTTCCGGATTGAAGGTAATTATTTGGTGGCATAGGTCTTTCTGTCCCATCTTATTACATTCATATCAACGTCCTTTTCAGGGAACATACAGGTTCATGTCTCACTCATAAACGAAATTTAATCAATTTTTCACCCTGAACAAATATCTGTGTGTGTGTACAATTTTTATTCATTTTTATAATTCTCAATTTAGTGTATTTTTCATGGTTTGGTACATGTACATCCACGTGTTTCCTAAAGTGTGTACAGGTTCAGCTCAGTGACAAATGAACAGTACTCAATTTTATAAGTGGAACGAGTACCTCTACGTTTGGATAGTTTTTATTCCTCTGCGTGATTTTCTAATTGACAGGTTTTCCGCGATTTACACTTGTCAATGACTAAAGTTCCATCTCACTGCTGAGTACATAGTAGTGTTTCATAGCTTTTGTCTAAAGTGAAGATATCATTTATTACTTTTATTTATCGAATGAACGAACAAGTGACTGTTTCTGTTTGTATGTCGACTCCATACGTTAGCACATTCCTGTCCCAAACCTTTTCAATGCAATGCGGTGCTATGAACAGTCACATACATCAGGAATGTGGTACTTCCTGTATTAATGTACAACTGTTTTATTTTATCATCAGTGGGGACTATGTGTTCATCGAGATCAGCTTTTATTTTTTAATAAATTTTTTGTCGAAATTTTAAGAACCTGATATTCTGACTTATCGAACCTCCAACAGAACGTTATTCAAAAGTAAACGCTGATGCAAAACTCTGTCCTCTGAAACTTCCTGGCAGATTAAAACTGTGTGCCAGACCGAAACTCCTACTCGGGGCCTTTGTCTTTCGCGGGCAAGTACTCTACCATCTGAGCTACCCAAGCGCAACTCACGACCCGTCCTCACAGCTTCAATTCTGCCAGCACCTCCTCTCCTACTTTCCAAACATCACAGAAGCTCTTTTGCTTCAATTAAATGTTTATTAAAGTCTTTATTCGCTGATAAACTTTAAACACTACATTGCTTCCTTCATTCTATTTCCTTTTACATAATCGCATTGGTTATGATATTTTTTTCATATTTAACCGCCCTTAATACGTGTATGTATCCTCTAACCGCAATATGCAGCTACGTTTGAGCAATTCGCTTCGTTGCTGCATTGTCTGATGCAAGTTTCCTTACGTTTGAAATTCTTAAACCGAACGTCATTTCCTAGGACTTAACAATATTCTGTTCCAGTTTGTTTTCAACTTGGATGGAAAACACTTCACTGCAAAATAAATAAATAAGTAAATTAATTAATTAATTAATTAAATCCCAGTATTCAGTTTTGCTTCCATATTTAGCAAGGCTATTAACTCAATTAACTGTTTATACGATCTTTCTGTCACCATATTGTAATACAAAATAATTATTTAATTACTAACTAACTAAGAAAGCGTTACAATATTCACCACACCCTTTTAAAACTTTATGTGTCACTAACAACACATTCTTAAAGATTACAATAAGAGCAACTTTCAGAAACTGCATTGGTTTAATATCGGAAACCTTCAACGGTAAGTTACAGGTGACTTCACGGATTTGCGTACACATTCCGACTACTGGTTAATGTGCTCAGTTTGGATGTGACCACCTCTGGCAGCAGTACAGATCTGCCAATGACGGAGCACGTGTCAATTCCTTGTTGAGGCGATAAAGTGCCTTCTTCCTGTAGAGCTGCTCGGAAGTCTTGGAGAGTGGTTGGTAGATGCTGACGGGATGCAACCCGTCCCTTTGGTGCATCCCAGACATGCTTTAAGGGATTCAAATCGAGAGAGCGTGCAGGCTACGCCGTGTGTCCAGTATCTTCTGTTTCCAAGGAAACACCGACCAGCCACGCTCTATGAGGTCGAGCAGTATCGTCCAACAATACGAAGTCTGCAGCACCTCGCAACAACGGCACATGGGGTCCTAAGATCTCGTCACGATACCTGACAGCAATTAATTCTTCACGATTTACCCGTGCAATTTCATGAAGAGGTGTTCGAGTGGTCACACACCTCTTCGATACAGGTCTCTTTCGACACTGTTTGGATTCCGAAATCGTGTTCCATGTTACCTCCATATATGATTCCGGCGAGAATCGCTCTACAGACCAAATCAGTAATCGTCTGTCAAGCGAAGACTGGCCCACTGTTCGACTGTCCAGGTGCCACATTTACGACTCCACTCTAGACGTTCCCTCCCGTGAAAACGTGTCAAAGGTACACATACAGCAGATCTCAGACAATAAAGGCCACTCTGCCCTTCTGTATATCCATTGCCTCGATACAAAACGTCCAGTGAATGCTGTGAAGTCTCATGCCAGGGGCCGTACAGTATTAAGGCGGTACCGTCGTGCCATTACAGCCAATTAACGGTCTTCTCTTTCTGATGTCACAAGTGATCGGCCCTGCCGTTGTCTTCGGGGTACAGTTTCGATCTCTATCAACTGTAGCTACATCCGAGAAACAAGAGAATGATTTATTTTAAGTCATCGGGCCACATCAGTTTCCAACCGTCCTACTTCCACTCTTCCGACGGCCTTGGTAGGCGTCTTTTCTGTGTCACCCTGCACAGCCTGTGACTGTGTACACAGCGATTGTTAATGTGAGAAAAGCCGGTGAACACTACCCCGTTTGAAAGGTGCCCTGACGTCAGCGTCGGCGTTGTTGTTGGTGGACCGGAATGCCATCTTCTGTGCAGATGCGGAAATAGCGGTTTGTTGGTTTAATTTTGGACACCAGTGTACAAAGAAACCAGCGCTGTCTTCAGACCATCTGCTCCTCAACAAACGAAGGTCATAGCTTAAGATATGACTTCAAGAAGCACGTCGTTCACGCAGACCTCACTATATGTAGGAGAGTACAGCAGATACTGATTTTACAATAGTGGTACGAATTAGGAAGCAGTAGAATTCAGAAAACTCTCCCCTACACAGATGTACTATAGACATATATATCGATTATGAATTTCGGAATTTTTACGGGATCTTTGCAAGTGGAACAGAATTTAACAATTCGTCCTTTTTGTAAGTCAATGATCTTGTTGACAGTACTACAAAAATCAATAAATAAAATAAAAACCTTATGCATAGCAAACGTAATGCCCATTTCCAAGCCAGATAATTTCCTAATCAGTTTGACGTGATACACTTGAAGCAGTTTCCTGAAAGAGATAATCACGTTAACTTCTAAAATGTTAACGAAACTCCGATAATAACTGAAATGAATACCAGTCGCTTAAAAACATCCCAGTAGTGGCCTATGTCGCACGTGAGTTTCAGATTCCTGTACGTGAATTCCGAGGAGTGAGAGACTTCAAAGACATTATTTCTCGCTGCGGAGAAAGGGAAGATATGCAGACTGCTTTCATACAATCATGTTGCCGTGAAAATATTAAAGTTATGGATCGTAACTAATTTAAATCAGACCGATATGCCACATGCCAGATCAGCATATTACTATAGAAAAGAAAAAGGAAATAGACGAAGAATAGATGGGAGATACGGTACTGCGAGATTTGTTTGACAGAAAACCTGCAGACCTAAGTCACTGATTTGATTTAGGTCTTTCAGATTCTGAAGTAGACGACATTACATCAGAATTACTGAGATCCTTGGGCTAGCCGGACTTGACAATACTATCCCACCTGTAGTGCATAAACCGTGAGACGGTAGAAATATACTCAACCTTCAAGAAGAACGTAATAATTCCAATTTCAAAGAAGAAAGAGCCAACAGTTTAAAAGTTCATGGCTACAAAATACTGACTCGAACTATTTACAAAAGAATAGAGGAACTGGTAGAAGCCGACCATGACCAGTTTACGTTTCGTAGAAATATAGCAAGACTTGACACGATGCTGAATTTCTCGCTTATCTTAGAAGATAGATTGTAGAAGGGCAAACCTATGAATAGATGTAGGTTAATTCTTACAAAGAAGAAAACAGCAACCAGCCACTATTAATACTGCTATTTATTTAGGTAAATATGCCGTTACCGGTTTCGAATTGGCAATTTCATCATCAGACGGCTGTTCACATGATTTTCAAGATACATTTTATATTATCGTCCGTTTCCGATTTTTATTATTCCACTGTGGCGAAGTATTTTTGGTGTGTTGTTGCCCTGCGGTAGAAAACAGTGTTAGAAGCGCACTATGTGGAAGAAACTAACCTCCAAACGATGGATATATTTTGGAATATTCGAAAAATACAATCCTGCAACTTCGCAAGAAAACCGCGCGGAATATTCGACGTAAGTACCATAACCACTTAACCTCACATATTTGTTTACGCTGTATTTCATCGTTTGAAGGTTATTTACTTTCACATAGTGCGTATCTAACACTGTTTTCTACCGCAGGTCAACAACACGCCAAAAATACTTCGCCACAGTGGAATAATAAAAATCGGAAAAGGACGATAATATCAAGCGTATCTTGAAAATCATGTGAACAGCCGTCTGATGATGAATTTTCCAGTTCGAAACCGGTAACGGCGCTATTTACCTAAATAAATAGCAGTATTAATAGTGGCTGGTTGCTGTTTTCTTCTATGTAAGAATTAACCTACATTAATTGTACACAGCCACGGTCTGGCCTTGGCAGTTTTAGACAAAATAGCAAACCTATGAACTTATCCCAGATTTGGTAAGGATACATTAGTAAGGATACAAAATGCAGAATAGCTATAACAGACAAGAATTCCCATCAAAGAGGCAAAGGTAGTTGCTTAGAAAGTAGCCTTGCACGAAAGTAAAACGTATTCGATACGTTGTTCACATAAGAAGAGAGTATAATTCATTGTATAGTTTTTCTACAGAAGAATGTTGAAGATTAGATGAGCAAATGTAGTACCTAATGAGAAAACACAGGATCTAAATGGACAAGAAAGAAATTTATGGAACAACGTGACTAAAAGAAGGATCAGACGCAGGATGCATCGTGAGACATCAAGGAATCCTGGATCTGGTAATATAGGGAGGGGTGGAGACGTAAAAATTGTTGAGAAGAAACAAGTGATGAATGAAGTAACCTGGTTCAAATGAATGTAAGTTGCAGTAGTTATTCAGAGGTGAAGAGGCTCACAAAGGATAGAGTACCTTGGAGAGCTGGAACGTAACAGTCTTTTGATTAAAAAAAACTCAACAATAACACCAACGAGAAAAACATTGCACCTGCCTCTGAGTATGGAGGCGAAGCCTACGAAGCAATCTGAGTCTGCCCCTGCAGCGTTGTTTCCAGCTTATATTCGGACACAGTGTCTCTATCGAAAGGTGAAACACCGTGTACAGAGGGTGCGCAGAATAATATTGCCCTGGAAAATACTTTATGCAGCTTAGGATGGATAAATTTAAATATGCATAGATCTGTAGTTTATCTGTATAGGTCGCATAAAATCACTTACAGCAAGTAAATAATGACTTTATTAATCACAAATTATGCACGATGCGTTTTAGAATTATTTTCGTCTTTAAAAATCCACGTGCAAAGGTAACAGAAGGAGAAGAGTGTTACCGGTTGTGTACGTAGTATAAGACTTCCCGTTTAAAAGCTTCGCACCAGGCGCGGGTGATGTAAGTTTTCCTGCTTATCTTAAGGTTGAGAACGAAGCTGTTGTTCCTCTTCCCGTAGCTATTCTTCACGAAGCAACTGTTTCCTGCCGCCGACCGGACTAGCTATGCCCACTCACGCAAACCTGTGCTCACAAAATAGTTATCATCGTGTTAGACACGCACCACACAGTTCGTAAACAAGGAACTTTTCCACTCACGGGTGGTAAAATCTGACTGCCCATTCACTAAACGTCACGTGAGAGGGTACAGCAAATTCCTGTTTCTCTCGTCCCACCTATGGACCTGTTGTTCCAAGGTTCTGATTCAACGAAGAAAGCTACGCGTTTTTGTCAGGAGAGACTAAATGAAACTGAGATGGGAAATAGGTAAACCTGTACGTCTGAAGCGAAAATGGGTTGGGGGGGGGGGGTTGCTAACGCTGTCAGGCTTCAATTCTGGCGACGTACCCTAAGTAGCGCAGACTCCGTGTCTCTGGGGCAGCTGAAACTGCCTCCACTTTACGGTGAGGATGTTAGTTTTGGTAACACTGGCTTCACAAATCAGATGCCAGGCTCCAGCCGATTTTTCAACCCGACTACAGATTTTTAAGCCTCATGAAAGTCATCAAGGCGCAGACTTCACTTACTTTTATTCACTTAATTCAACTAACCGCTTCTCCTTAATTCATGAGTGGATGACAGATTCGTGAATCTAATTTCACCTCGTGGATACTTAACTAACATTTATGTAGAACAGTATAAACACATAAATTATTTGTCCCGTCACACATCTGGTTAGAACCCCGAAAAAGTGGCCATAAATAAGAAAAGAAAGCTCGCAATAAGGAGTTTCGTTTAGTAGTTTGACTGGAATAATGTTGGGACTATTGAAACCCGGTCTTTAAAGCGACCAGCTGTTTCTTCCAAACGTTGAATTTCAGGTCCAACAAGTCATTCATTTCTGAGATGCGCGGCTACTTTGCTAGATTGAAAAAGTGCGTAGTTCAATGGAAATGTTTTTGTTCAGCGAAATCAGAAGGAAATTTTTTCACATTAAGGCCATTCACGAAGGTATATACTTCATTACGAACATTTATTTCAATATTTACTCATTAAATGACAACAGCAATTGGTTAATTAACTTCTGACCAGAACACAAGCAAAAAAATTATGAAAAGAGATACAAGGTTCAGGTTCCTAGGCATTCCGCCTTATTTTTCAATGTGTCCTTAAATATGTACAGTAGTTTTCGCGAATCAGCGTTTAAATGCAGTTACTAGCCGCAACTCCGGTTTTGAGACCTTTTTAAGGGACATTTGTAAAATCTTGTTATTTTCTTTGTCATCTGAAGATGTTAAACACTTGACACCTGATGCAGTGGAATACTAGGAATCAAATGCAGAGGATTACACAAAGAATACAGATGTCGGCGAGGAAGAAGATGAAGAATTAAATAATGATGAAGAACAAGCACAAACTCAATAGGATCGAGAAGACCTTTACAATTTTGTTATTAATATCTTCGAATATATTCTTTAATAAAATAAAATAAAGTAAAAAAGGCAGTTTTGTAATAAAGTTTACCATTAAAATTATAAATGTTCTCCGCAAATACTTTTGCTCCTCCTTTTCCGGATTGTTATCGCTGTGTTGGATCCTCCATTCTGAATCTTTTTTAATTTTTATATAATTATTGTTATCAGTAGTGTAAGTAACCTCATTATACCAATTTTGGTCCAAACAGGAGCATATTTTGAAACTGTGGCTATAGTCTCAGTATTCTCGTCCACTGTGCGATAGGTCGCATTGCGTTTGGCCGAACTCGTTCGAAGTGACGTCCTTCGTTACGTCTTGCTGGTTTTCCTTTCGGCCCAACCACTCATTTATGTTCTTGGAAGATGTTAATCAATATTCATATGTCCGTTTCAGGCGTAAATAACTAGTAGAGCATGACAAATATCAAATTTAATATATACAGGACTTCCGAGGTTTTTGTAAGTAGTTAGAACCAGTCAAAGACTCCCTTTTACGATTCATGAAATACACTACTGGCCATTAAAATTGATACACCAAGAGGAAATGCAGATGATAAACGGGTATTCATTGTACATATATATTATACTAGGACTGACACGTGATTACATTTTCAAGCAATTTGGGTGCGCAGATCCTGAGAAATCAGTACCCAGAACAACCACGTCTGGCCGTAATAACGGCCTTGATACGCCTGGGCATTGAGTCAAACAAAGCTTGGATGGGGTGTGGAGGTACAGGTGCCCATGCAGCTCCAACGCGATACCACAGTTCATCAGGAGTAGTGACGCGTATTGTGACGAGCCAGTTGCTCGGCCACCATTGACCACACGTTTTCAATCGGTGAGAGACCTGGCGAATGTGCTGGCCAGGGCAGCAGTCGAACATTTTCTGTTGCCAGAAAGGCCCGTGCAGAACCTGCAACATGCGATCGTGCATTATCTGCTGAAATGTAGGGTTTCGCAGGGATCGTAATACATTTGAAATGTAACGCCCACTGTGCAAAGTGTCGTCAATGCGAACAAGAGGTGACCGAGACGCGTAACCAATGGCATCCCATACCATCACGCATGGTGATACGGCAGTATGGCGATGACGAATACACGCTTCCAATGTGCGTTCACCGCGATATCACCAAACACAGATGCGACCATCATGATGCTGTAAACAGAACCTGGATTCATCCGAAAAAGTGACGTTTTGCCCTTGGTGCACCCAGGTTCGTCGTTGAGTACACTATCGCAGGCGCTCCTGTCTTTGATTCAGCGTCAAGGTTAACCGCAGCCATGGTCTCCGAGCTGATAGTCCATGTTGCTGCAAACGTCGTCGAACTGTTCGTGCAGATAGTTTTTGCCTTGCGAACGTCCCCATCTGTTGACTGAGGGATCGAGACGTTTCTGCACGATCCGTTATAGCCACGTGGATAAGATGCCTGTCATCTCAACTACTAGTGATACGAGGCCGTTGAGATCCAGCACGGCGTTCTGTGTTACCCCCCTGAACCCACCGATTCCATATTCTGCTAACAGTCATTGGATTTCGACCAACGCGATCAGCAACGTCGCGATACGATAAACCGCAGTCGCGGTAGGCTACAATCGGACCTTTATCAAAGTCGGAAAAGTCATGGTACGCAATTCTCCTCCTTACACGAGGCATCACAACAACGTTTCACCAGGCAACGCCGATCAACTGTTGTTTGTGTATGAGAAATCGGTTGCAAACTTTCCTCATGTCAGCACGTTGTAGGTGACGCCACCGACGCCAACCTTGTGAGAATGCTCTGAGGAGCTAATCATTTGCATATCACAGCATCTTCTTCCTGTCGGTTAAATTTCGCGTCTGTAGCACGTCATCTTCGTGGTGTAGCAATTTTAATGGGCAGTATTGTATATTCCAGCCCAGGTGTATTTCGTCTATTTTGTATATGAGTATACAACTTATATAGTTGTAACTGCGTAACCCAGTAATGCATTAGCCCTAGTGTTGCTGAGCACAATATTCCTTTGCAGTACGGGGTGCTGCGCCTCATAACACGAGCAGAGGACAGGGTGGGTGTACTGCCAAGGCCCTTGGCCTATGCTGCGCCGGAGGAAGCTGGAGGAGTGCGATCGATCTCGGGCCTATTCCACGGGCGGCCACTCGGGTCAGTCATCGCGGCCCTCGGCTGGCGCGCGTCCAGGCTATATATAACAGCCGCGGAGGCAGCGTCTGCCGAGACCGGAGCGGGGGCAGCGGGGCGGCGGCCGCTCCCACGGACTCAATGGGCGCGTGCGGCCACCTCCCCGCACGGCCAGCCTGGCTGCTTTCCATAGCGGACCGGTCCTCTGCTGATGCGCAGCTGGGAAGCTGGGAAGCTGGATCCAGAAGCCGTGTCCAAGTCAGCGCTGCCACAGCAAGGGGGCCTGATGTCATTGCTGTCTTGCAGCTGAATTAAATCGTGGGTTCCGGGAAGCAATTACTCGGTGCCGCATTGGAGCCGGCAGCTTGTTTCATTACGACAAGGGCACACAGGCGGCCGTCGGATACGGTAAAGTTTGCTTTTCCGGAATTTCAGAATAACATAGTTTGCGAGTTTCCTGTCCTCCACAAAGGCTCTGCAGTCTCTGCTTCTGTTGCCAGTATCTCTTTGGATACGGAAGCAATATGTAAACGACGAGGTACTTGGCACCGTTAACTTTAGATGCTAGTTGTTACTTTGTCAGGTAACTGCGGAATTTTTGCTGTGATACATGTAGTTCTTATGAGCCTTACTACTTTATTATGACAATCTGTGTATCATCTTATGTTCCTACAATAATTCCAAGCTGCGCGGGATTAGCCGAGCGGTCTAGGGCGTCTAGGGCGCTGCAGTCATGGACTGTGCGGCTGGTCCCGGCGGAGGTTCGAGTCCTCCATCGGGCATGGGTGTGTGTGTTTGTCCTTAGGATAATTTAGGTTAAATAGTGTCTAAGCTTAGGGACTGATGACCTTAGCAGTTAAGTCGCATAAGATTTCACACACATTTGAACATTTTTTAACAATAATTCCTAGCCTCTCTGTCTTCAATAACAGAAAGAAGACATAAGATTAGCTTCAAATGGTTCAAATAGCTCTGAGCACTATGGGACTCAACATCTATGGTCATCAGTCCCCTAGAACTTAGAACTACTTAAACCTAACTAACCCCAGGACATCACACACATCCATGGACGAGGCACGATTCGAACCGGCGACCGTAGCGGTCGCACGGTTCCAGACTGTAGTGCCTAGAACCGCTCGGCCACACCGGCCGGCTCCAAGATTAGCGACTTATCAGAGTTTAGTAAAAACGTTGCGTGAACTCATTCCCGCCAGTAACGTAGAATCTACACTGAAGCGCAAATGAAGCTGGTACAGGCATGCGTATGCAAATACAGAGGTATATAAACAGACAGAATACGGCACTGTTGTCGGTAACGCCTATATAATACAAAATATGTCTGGTCCAGTTCCTAGATCGGTTTCTGCTGCTACAATTGCAAGTTATTAAGATTTTAGTTTGGACGTGGTGTTATATTCGGCGCACGGCCGATGGAACACAGCATCTTCGAGGTAGCGATGAATCGGGGATTTTACCGTACGACCATTGCACGAGTGTACCGTAGACATAAGGAATCCAGTAAGAAATCGCTGACATCGCTGCGGCCGGAAAAACATCCTGCAGGAACGGGACTAACGACGACTGAACAGAATCGTTCATTGTGACAGAAGTGCAATCCTTCCACAAATTGCTGCAGATTTCCGTGCTTGGCCTTCAACAAGTGTCAGCGTACGAACCATTCAACGAAACATCATCGATATGGGCTTTCGGAGCCGAAGGACCACTCGTTTATCTTTTATGACTGCACGACACAAAGCTTTATGCCTTGCCCGTGCCCGTCAACACAGACATTGGACTGTTGATGACTGGAAACATGTTGCGTGGTCGGATGAATCTCGTTTCAAATTGTATCGAACCGATAGACGTTTGCGGGTATGGAGACCACCTCATGCATCCATGGACCGTGCATGTCAGCAGCGGACTGTTCAAGCTGGTAGATGATCTGTACTGGCGTAGGGCGAGAGCGGTTCGAGTTATATGGGACCCCTGACACGTTTAGATACGACTCTGACAACTGACACGTATGTAAGCGTCCTGTCTGATCACCGGCACCCTTACTCCACCCCCTCTTTCTCCCCCCTCCCCCTCCCCCTGCCCCATATCCCATGAGCGAATATCTGTACGCCAACTGTCTGCCTGCAGCTATAGCCATGATCGGGTCCTTAAAGATTTGCGTCGCGCGGGGTAGCACGGTCTTGGGCGCATGGTCACGGTCTGTGCGGCTGCCACCGTCGGAGGTTCGAGTCCTCTCTCGGACATGGGTGTGTCTGTTGTCCATAGCATAGGTTAGCTTACTTTAGATTAAGTAGTGCGTAGGCTTTGGGACCGATGATGTCAGGAGTTTCGTCCCATAAGACCTTACCACACATTTCCAGATTTTCCTTAAAGCTTTGGGAATCGCGTAAGTGAGGCGGGAACGTGAGTATGAGCCTAGCATTCACCTAATCGGATATGGGAAACCGCCGAAAAACTACATCAAGGCTGACCGGCACACAGTCTCTCGTCGTTCATCCGCTGGGCGAATTTGATTCGATGCCGGCGGGCCTGCCCGAATTCCGCAAGCTGCCTGCTGCGGCTGTCTGGGCTGGTAGAGAACCTGGATCTTTCTTACAACAGCCAAAGTGACTGTTCAGTGACGGAGATAGACATCAATTATACCAACAGGTAGAATTTTATCACATTCGACTCCATATGGAACGAATGTGCTCAGCGACGGTGTTTGTTTCAAGTTAAGAAAGTATACAGCAATCACTCGCTAACAACCTTTTTATTGCAGATCGCCTTTGCAGTAAGATGAAAATCAGATCTTCACTGTTGCTACTCTATACAAATAAGCGCTGGTACACTACCCACGTCAGTAGGTGGTATTTGTGTAGACAAGTCGGCCGAAGTGGCCGATCGGTTCTAGGCGCTACAGTCTGGAACCGCGCGACCCCTACGGTCGCAGGTTCGAATCCTGCCTTGGGCATGGATGTGTGTGATGTCCTTAGGTTAGTTAGGTTTAAGTAGTTCTAAGTTCTAGGGGACTGATGACCTGACAAGTTAAGTCCCATAGTGCTCAGAGCCATTTTTTTGTATAGACAACCAGTTATGATGATTTGACTTGCATCTTACCGCACTGATGATAGCCACACACTGGTGGGTATCTAGATCTGCAATAAACAAGTTGTTGGAGAGTGACTGCTGTAAATCTCCTCATCTTCACATGTTAATTTAGTTTGCCAATATGATTACTTTAAGAAATTAGAAAGCTATAGTGCTCGCTTAACCATAACGTTCTTGGTAGTCGGGACAATCTAACATGTACGTAACATGTGCCTGAGGATATCGAACTGGACCCGTGTAATAAACAGAAACTGTCCCGTCATGTTACCCTAAGAAACTATAGTATGCGCGTGGGAACGGTCAGGATGGGGACCACTAGTACTTTATAGTTTAAAGAGGACAACCAACATATTATAAAAGCAATTTTTCAAAATGTACGACAAGTAGTGATTCTTAGGCAATTGTTTCTTGTGTACATTGTAATGTTCGCTTTCTTTTCTATTCTGGGGTAACTATATTTTCAGAGCGGATGGTTACATGTCACGTTCATACCGTAATCTCTACAAAATAAAAAAGTACATACGTCTGATAATCATGGTACTGAAAAAAGACTAATACGTTCTTTAGTTAACCATCACATTCACATTAGGCATTCCATAGAAAACGTACATGAAGATGTGACAGGAATTATGAAGTTGTGACAGGAATTAGTCCCGATCTCTTCGAGTATATTTATCTAAAGACAAAGCTCGCTGTTTGCAGTACAACATGCTCCGTTATGCGTTGTAGAATGTAAGGCTCACTGCTTGGATAGTGGTTGTATTTTACAAAAGTAAGGTTTGCATATATCAGAGACTAAGATACTTTTTATTTGCATACTTTTCCTGCTACCCCACTGTTATGTCCATTGTTGGTTTTAGTTTACATTATTGTGTATTTCTCATTTCATCATTTTATAATCAGTGCCACACGATGGAAGCACAGTAACACTGTGTCACCACCGGCTTATAACGGCTAACAACGCATGATAGTGTATTTTTAGGTTTACACTACCAGCCTAAACGTGAGGTGGATAAGGGAACTTTTCACTTGCGACCTAGTCCTTGTCGGTAAGACAATCTTCATTGTTTTTGATCTGCCGTCAGCAGTAAATGAGCTCCGACTTCGTTCCGATGCTATGAGCCAAGGGCCCAATGGAGTGAAAGTGTACCATTATGTGATCCTTGTACGAGATCTGGATCCACCGAGATCTGGATCCACATCTACATATGTACTGCACAAAGCACTGTACAGTGACTGGCAGAGGGTACATGGTTTCAATGTTACTGATTACTATACAGCTCTATTATCATTTCGAACGAGGTAAAAATGATTTTTCTTGTGATACGGCATGCGCTCTGATCCCACTTATATTATTCTAAGAACGATTTACAAATTTACGATAATGGCAGCATGCTAGTCATCTGTCCACTTCGCATATAGACGCTCTAAATTCTCTAAACACGTCCTATTTGATCCTAGTATTCCCATTAAAGTTCTCTGAGCATTTCTATGAGGGCTGTTCGGAAAGTATTGAACGTTTCCGTCTGACGCCACTAGACGCGCGCTGATGGCGAATATTATGGTATTTGCTTGCTCGGCAGCTCAGTCGGCATCCATCCGTGGCAGCGGGAACGTCTCTGCACGTCTGGTTGTTTCGATATTCGAATTTCAAATGTGATCTGCAATCGAAAATCCCGCTAGTTGTTAGGCGCGTTCTGTGATACGGTTTTTGTTGGCAAATAACCTAAAACCTATAGAAATTTATCGAGAACTGTGCGAAGTGTACGGAAACAACGTAATGAGTGAATGTTCCGTCCGGAAATTGTGCATGCTGTTTAAAAATGGCCGAACCAACGTTGATGAAGAGAAGAGTGGACACCCGAGCACTGTGACTGACGATGCTGTCGTTAAAGTTGATGAAACGATTAGTGAAAACAGTCGCTTCACAATAACGGAGCATTCGCTTTCTTTTCCACAAGTTACACGGACTTTGTTGTTTTAAATTGTCACTCAAAAGCTAGGCTACGACAAATTTCGTGGCCTATGGGTGCCCATAATGCTTACAGAGCACGATAAAAAACAGCGAATGGGGGGGGGGGGGGGCAACGTTGACGTTTCTGGAGGCGTACGACAAACATGGTGATTCATTATTGGATCGAATCGTAACCGGTGACGAGACATGGGTGAAACACGTCAATTGCGAGACAAAATAACAGTCCATCGAGTGGGGGCACACAAGATCCCCCCAAAAACCAAGAAAATGTTTGTAAACCTTGTCAGCAAGAAGGCTGACGGCGACAGTGTTTTGGTATAGGCAAGGTATGCTTCTTATTGATTTTTTCGAACGTGGAGCAACAATAAATTCTGCCTGGTACTGTCAAACTTTGCACAGCCTTAGAAGAGAAGTTCAAAACAAACGACGAGGAAAGCTGACGTTCAAAATTTGAGTTTTGAACGACAATGCCCGACCTTACACGCAAACCGCACTAAAGAGCTCCTTAATTCATTCAAATGGGAAATTTTCCCTCATCCGCCCTACAGCCTCGATCTTGCACCAACTACTTGTTTCCCAAGATGAAGAACTGGCTTGCAACGCAGCGCTTTGATGACGACGCGGAGCTCCAGGCGGGCGTCACTCACTGACTGAAGTCTCAGGCGGCAGAATTTTACGACGAAGGTCTTTCAAAGCTTGTCTATCGCTATGATAAGTGCTTCAAGGTGTTTGGTGACTATGTAAAAAAGTAGTGTTAGTCGCTCTTTCAGATGTATATAATAAAATGTATTTCTTGTACTTAGTTTCTTTTTAATGCCTAAACGTTCCCTACTTTCTGAATAGCCCTCGTATTACACCTTCGTATGAGCTATACAGGGTCTGCCTCCAGAGCTGAGTAGTCAGTGTAGATGGCTGTCATGCTAAGGATCAAGGTTCAATTCCCGGTAATGCCAAGTATGTTTTCTTTGTGAGAGGACTGGTATGGAATGCACTCAACTTCGTGATGCAAAATACGGAGTTACTGGACTGACAAGTAGCGGCTCTAAGGTATGGAAAGTCTGCAAAACCGTCACGACAGCTGTATGCTGACCATGTGCTGACCACCATATGAGGTGGTATGGCAGAGGATGACACGGCGGCCGATGGACGGCCCTTGGGTCTTTAAGGCCTAGACAAGGAGTTTGTTCATGGACAGTGCACCTCTGAATTCCCTGGATAACTGTTGTCACGTCTGAAAGAAATCAAAACGCTGAAACAGTACAACTGGTCGCGCTAGCGTCTTATACGCATTATCATCACCAGCTCACTGTACTTTCCAGAATCCTTCCTACTAATCTAAGTCTGCCATTTGCGTTAGTGGAGCAGTTTATAACATTGTCGTCCCTTTTCGTACCGTTTCTTAATATTGACCCTAAATGCTTATACTGTGTGACCGGCTCCAGACGTGAACAGTCGGTCTTGTTATCTGCTATTATCGATTTCTTTTGCTTTGTTGTTGGAATTATCCAAACTTACACTGCCGCTCGTTATTTTCCATAAACCTAGTAAGTGACATGTAATTCACTGTACATATAATCTAAGACAACTACTGTGGTTTAGTAAACAAATGAAGAGTTGCCTAAAGATCCCTAATAATGCCAGTTTAATGTGTTTCATTACATCTATATGCAATATTATCTGCAAGTGTATTGTGTACATACAGAACAATAGGCTGAACTGTGTGACGAAAGGATGCCCATCCCATACAGATCTGTTGTTCCCTGTAATATTGTGATGTCTGCAGTGCACTTCATGCAGTGGTACGATAAATACTACATATTTACTGCCCTTAGGCTCGTTAGTGACAGTTGAAAGTGTGAAGACCATTATAGTGGCTCTAAAAGGGGAATTACCCGTAGACAAAGTGCTGCAAATGTAGCACTCACACGAGCAGGTCCATCTACGCTGTAAGTTAAGAACACGTCCTTCACCGCCAGAAGACAACAGGTAGCAATAGGGACAAAGCACTACCAGGATGACCTCGTAAAAGAACTGACAATTTCAGCACAACTAATAGTGAGAGAAATAAGCGCGAAACAGCTGCAAAGATTCGCGCAGAAATGGTAGAAATGTACAAGAGAGACATGTATGTTGTAACAATTAAAAGGAGATTAATTGATGCTAACTTGAAAGCACAGATGCACGTAAACAAAGAAAAAAAAAAGAAAGGGAGAGACTCGAATAAACCGGAAAGCACAGTATGTAGATACATGAAGCGTCAATCTGCAGGAGAAAGAGTAACCCAGCAGTACATTCTACGTGCTGTTAAACACTATAGGGATCCTACTCTGGTTTAAGCGTATTTTCTCAGGGGTAGAGTTGGCGGCATTGTGAAAATAGAAGGATGTATGCACGGGAAGCAATACCATAGCGTACTTGAGTATCAGACGATAGCGTATGAAGAGCGCTCAACAGTGAAAGAGTTCACATACAACAGCAAACGACCCAAGACATCTGTAGGTGTTCCGTAGGAAGTTTGTAGCACGAAACGACAAACAGAAGGTACTGAATGGTGTAGTGTGACCGTCCCAAAGCCCCGATGGTAAACGTATTGAAATGATCTGGGATGAAGTGGACAGAAGTATCCAGAAATGACACATAACAGACAAGGAACAGCTCTGGAAGTCGTTAAGGATGAGTGGAATAGCATACACTCGCAATACCTAGAAACACTTATTGACCACAGGCCTCACACTTGTGAAACAGTGATTAAATCCAAGGGAGGTTACTGTGATGAAAGTTAAAAACAATTTTTCTGTTCGTATTATACTTATTTAAATGCAATAAACTATGTTTTGGAGAAATAAAGTTTAGCTTGTGTTCTTACTTAAATTTCAGGTAACAATTATGACTTACATAAATTAATGAGAGGTACTGTAAAGGAAGCTGCCTTTCATTGCACGAAGTATACATTTTCTCCAGACCTTTGAGTAAATCCTTACCATCGTCCAACGCTCATGATATTCTGTACATGTCGGCATCGGCAGATAATTCGATAATATATTTTAGGAACATTAGAAGTTCTGTTTGGGCCACACCCTATGACGCTTGCGTTTCTGCGCAACATTTACCGTTCAGTATAACGTACTTGGCTGTATTTGTCATACATTAACCAAGCCACAAACAGCTGAAGCTATTTCTTATGATCTTTCCTTGGTTAGTGGTCGACGATATGGGACAGGGCCAAGATGTCGTGCATGAGCAGAACTAGCTGTTATTCAGACAAGCCATGTTTCTTTGAGAGAAACTTGTTTTCTCCCAGAAACGTCATAATCCTTCAGTTTAGAATATGTTCAACTACCCTGCAACAGAATGGCCACCAACGATATTGTGCTTCACTTCTGTGCATTCTTGCTGTTCCAGACACGCAGACTTATTCCCTACGCAAGAGATTCTTTATGAACAAGAGCAAGAAATCAGTCTGGAACCGCGCGACCGCCACGGTCGCAGGTTCGAATCCTCCCTCCGGCATGGATGTGTGTGATGTCCTTAGGTAAGTTAGGTTTAAGTAGTTCTAAGTTCTAGAGGACTGATGTCCTGATATGTTAAGTCCCATAGTGCTCAGAGCCATTTCCTTCCATGAAGCGAGAAACGATGCCAATTCCGCAGCGTGTTCAATTTAAAATCTAGTTGGAGTCAATCAGGGTCTGGGGTCGATTAGTCTTTAAGTAGGCTTAATATTTTTTTAATATTTTGTCTTCTTTGTTTGTTGGTCTCTTTTTTCAGCAGTAGCACACATGCATATTTTATAGGTCAAGTGCCGTCGATAGCAACTGTAATAAAAGTCTTATATTCCATTCTTCTTCGTCTTCCATGTGTATGTGTCGAGACAAGAGCACACAGAAGTGTGAATGTGTTACCCGCAACGAAAGTGCTGTGTGCAAATGCAAGTACTCGACATATACACATGGAAGACGAAGAAAAATGGAATAAACAACAAAAAAACAACCTGACCACTTAAGGTGTTTTAAAATAAAGCGAAACGCGTCTCGTCTTAATAAGTCCTTTTAGTTCAATTGCTAAAGACGGCAATGAACTCCACAACTTAGTTTCTTTTATATACTGGGTATGCTAATAAGAATATCTCCAATTTGTAAGTCTATACGGTGTTTAATCATTGATAGGATAGTATCCTCACCTTCAGATACTTTTTAAATTCTGTTGTTCATATTTCTGCTTTCTGTTCACTGCATGGATCGAGGAGCTCTGAATGGAACGTTTGGACCTCACCATTGATTTTACTTGTCCAGATCGTACTAGAATTTTCTAACATTTTTCTCACCAGGATGTTAATGTGAATTTTTATACATTCACGCTTGACCCTTCCTATCGATGCACTATTTCCCATTAAGTTTTCTGTTTCCCTGTAGTTTGTTTCGTAGTTAGAACTTTGTAATCTCTGTTTTTCCGACAGTCTATGAGTGACTCCATTTAAGCAAAGCGTATCTTTGCGGCGGTTTATTGCTTTACTTGATACAAATTTATCTAGAACGAGGTTTACGTCTTTTACCTTTAACCACAACTCATGATCTCAAGTAATTTGATAGAGGTTATCTCATCGATCAAACGTAAATACTCTCCAAGCTTCCTTGACAGTCTTTACCAGCATGCTCGCTAATAACTCTTTCTTTTATTTGTGATAGTTTCTTAAAGAACCAATCTACTTCTTGCCACGAGGTCTAAAATATTTGTTTCACACGTGGGTTTTCGGGCTAGTTGTTCGACGCAGTTGTACGACGGTAAAACAAATATTGCGAAATCGTATGTAAATCGCGGAAAGAAAATAATTGAAAAATACTAAAAATGAGTAGGCCACAAGCCTGTGCAATAATTGAAGGCAATATGACATAATGTCCGTAACACCTTTAGCGAGGGTAGCCAAAGGAAAGCAGAGAGATACAAATGACTCCACTACATGTTTACAATCCTCCCAAAGTAAAACTTGTTAAGTCCTTCGCTGCTCGCTAACTGAGAAATCTGATGTATCATGAGTATTTCTTGTCATACAGAAGAGCACTTGTTTCTCTATGAAGTTCATGGATTAATAAAAGTTCTTATTTTGTTCCTGTGGCGAACCTCGTTCAGTTTCCATCGTCTCCTTCGCTGGATAGCTCATCTTACGAATATTAAATAGGTTGCGCACGAAGAACGAACACTACCGCAGATGTCCAAAGTCAAAACGACCCTCTTGTCTCGCGCCAAAAGTTGTAGTTGGAATACTTTATCAGTATGTGTCCCCTGACAGCTACTCGCCCTTAACGGCTGTAGTGAAGTGGACAAGTTAGTAGAGTTTCCTTTACGTACATACCTTCATCATCGTTACTGCTAAATACGTAGCCGAACATCACCACGATGTAGCAACCACATAAAATGGCATAATTAAAAGTTAATCCATATTGACTTCGTAATTCTAGATGCACTTAACCTTTCACTCGCTGACTTTGTTATATTTATTCAATTATCACGTGCAGTAGTTAGTAGAACTCGCAACATAATTTTTGAAGTTGTTCTTTTAGATGCAGCTGTTGGATTCTTTCAGTAGACATTGAATAACTCTTTACGAAAACAAATCGGAACAGATGCTGCTATAAACTTCGATAAATGAAGATGATTTATCACAAAATGTTATCAATAAAATCTTCCCGCTTTACAAGAAGCGTCATTTCAAGCAAAATACTCGAAATTTGTACACATATCTTCGCCGTCTTGAACAGCAGTTGTAATTACTGAGTGCCGGGGCTGGCACTGTGATCTGCATCATTATAATCTTAAATGAAAGTGTGTTTTTTGTGTTTTTTTATTTCGTTCCACTTCTATGTAGGTGACTGTCAGTTGTGATGACGATATCGAAAGCTCGAGTGTTTTTTGTAAGCCGAGAGCATTTTGCTGAAGCATGCCACCAAGGAAGAATTCTAAGAAGCAAAATTACATCTGAGACATTATAAATACGCTATATTCTTTTAATGTCACTCATGACGATATACAGCTGTAGTCTGAAAATGAAGATCAATAAAATTAAATTCTCTACAATTGGCCATTTGTTAAACTCTCTTCTTCTGTTCTACGTTCCCACTGAAATGTAGGAAAATTTTTCAAAGACGATTCCATTTTCCAAATTACCTTTTACGACAGATTGTATTTCAATAAGTTTATGGCTGTGGCACCCGACATAAAAGAAATAATTGTTAGAAAATTTATTGTTTGTATGACCTCAAAAAAATCGTAAAGTGAAGGCTTTCGTGATTGGTTGTCTTAGTTGCTGGTAAATCTTTCCGATTATTTGGTAGTGGTCCAGAAATTGACGCAAATACAGTTCTTCGAACACGTGAAGAGAGTCAATGGACATGGATGGAAAACAACAATGAAAAAATACAGTTTTTTTCCCCTTTTGTTAAAATCGTAACTGATCAGATCGGTAATAATAATAATAACAATAATCATCATAATCATAATAATTTCTTGTGGCTTTCTACTGGACGCCTCTTCGACGACTTGGGTGTCGGTAAAGGAATCCCAGTTACCCAATTGGGGAAAGGCTACCTACAGTTTAACGTGGAATACGAATCATGTATTGCTTCCGGCGGTTTCTCATAACGTTGAAGATGAAGGCTAGGTTAAAATTAAGATCAGTCCATGGTTCGACCGATATTCGATATCACGACCTCTCGCTTTCTAAGCATGAGCTTTACAGCTAGGCCGCCATGCCCGACATATATTACACAGAAACATACTATCAGAGCAGTTTTAAACTAACAAAGAAAATATGTTCTCATGGATTTAAGAGATGAACGCCCTCCTCTGTCGGCATGCAGAATATATCAAATTTCATGTACCGGAGGTAAGGCATACACTGGAACTTTAAAGAAGATAGCGAATACACGCCTGCAGAAACACAAAATGTTTTGTCGTTTACAGAAAGCAGAAAACTCAGCTTATTACAGCATGCTTCTCAGCAAGGAAACAATGTGATTATTTTCCGCAACCAATATGTTTTCTGCAATAACGAACCATTTTCTGCTACTTTTTAGAGAAGCCGTAGGAATATTTACACGGGGAGACAACTGTAACAGAAAAGAAGAAGCCAGCAGCTTCACATAATTGATAGATTTTATCTTTGACATACGGCATTTCAGTGCACAGAACCTTAAGGTGAATGTGTGTGCAGTTTAGCCATTTTGCCCATAAGAATCTTACTGTCCCGCGTATTTCAACTTTTGAGTACGTTTCCAGTTGATGTGGAATTTCAGTCCAAAACTGTGACCTACCTGTTATTCCAACCGCAGCAGAAATTTGTGTACGGGAAATCCACTCTTTCTCGCGAATGGGCCACCCTTCTTGCGCATTGGTCTTAGTTTGGAACAACATCTGTAACTTAATTTTCGAAGTTACTCTTATATATTCGCCGCCTGAAGGTGGCTTTCCTCTCATAGCAGTCTCTCGACAAATCACCAAACTTGCAATATCAACTGTTAGAAAGTAGCACCTAACACTTAAATACAGAACTCGATTTTCCTTGATTGTTCTGTTTTCCTTCATACGTCAGGATACTAACTAATAAAATCTGGCACGTTGCTTTGTAAAGTGTCAGTCCAAATTCGGTTTCAAAATCTGATTAAATATGTTTGGCACTCTTCCAAATCTACCAATATTCGGCTGGATTCTTTCCTACCCTTGGCCCAGATTGGTCTAAACGCTAATACGTCTGTCTGCGACTCCCATGGCAGTCAAATCTCTTTTTTATTGTATTCTCATAGTGGACAACAAATATAAATTTGGAACACTGCATCAATGTTTCACCTTTTTACACTAGACACAATGAATGGAATTTACGCTGAAGTGCTAAAAATCTTGTATTTACTTGTACTTACACCTTATTAATTTGGAAAGGATATCGGTGATTAAAACGACTTGTCTTTATTTTTGGATGTATAAATATCTTACGATAGTTTTTAGTTACCTCATTTTCTACAGAATTCAGAGCTATACATCAGGTGGTTTCAAACATGGAAACCGCGAGAAAAATGTCATATTTCATAACTGTTTTTCTGTAACTTCCAGTTTACGATCGAATTTACCATGTGAATTTTAACTGACAGTTACTACAAGTCGCTAAAAAATCAAGACGGCTTTACACAAGGCAGATGTGACCATTCCTTGTTACAACTTATTGCTTTATTTCTCCAAACTTGTCATCTGCCCTTTTCCTTCTCAGTTTCTTCTACATGTTGTTCTCTTCGCAGATCCTGAGCCGAAACTTCTCATTCCTGATCATATCAGTCCACAAAGTTTTCAGTACCATGCTATAGCTTTACATCTCACTCTCTTCGATTCTCTTTCTTTCTGGTTTTCGCACAGTCCATTATTCATTTAAACACGATGGTATACTTCAAACGTACATTCTCAGATATTTTTTCATGCACTTAAGGAAGATGTTTGACCCTCTTTGCCTAGAGATAGTTTACTTTTTCTGGTCATGTGTCATTTTGCTTCCAAGGCTGCAGACTTAACTTTGCGTGGTACTTAATTTTTTTTGTTATGTTTATTAGTTATCAGTGTTCATTCCATTCAACGCGTCCTGTAATTCTTCTTCACTTTCGTGGCTAACAGCAATCCCATTTGCGAATCTTATCATTAATTTAAAATCACCCTTTACTTTAAACCTGCTCATTAAATTTTCTTTTGTTTCCGCCACCGCTTCTTCGATGTACAGATTGAACAGTAAGGGTGAAGGACCATATCCCTGTCTTATATTCTTCCTAATTCAATCTCTTCGTTCTTTGTGTACCATACTTATTTTGTTGGTTTTGTTCTCGTACGTACTGTATGTTACCCAACTTTCCTTATACCTTATACCACTACAACAAACTATTTCACATTTTTATAATAATTCAAATTATAAATATAATTTTTAAGATTTTTGCTGTCAGCATTAAGTATTAGAGATATTCCATCTCAAATTCCTTATAAATAATTGGAAAACAATGTTGTAAATAATGTGACGTACACATTAGCAAAATGAAGCTTTTGTTGCTTATAGCAACCACTTCTTACCAAGGATAATGTCGGCATGGCACCAACATCCTTGTTACGTGATAACGCGCACACAGAGATGCGGTAGTAGGCAGTGAATGAACTCGCACATGAGTAACTGTGAAAGCATGTTCAAAACTTGGTTGTTAACTTCGTGAAGATAAAAGGTTCGAAGCAGTATAAAGATAACGAACAACAATATGGGCCACAGTATCGTAATTATTTGAGAAAAGATGCAAGAGTATTAATAGAAAAAGAAATTTTGTGGAAAAAGGTATTTAATAGTGTTCGTAAGACAGGGTGAGCCTTTTGATGAAGATGTTTGGTTTTGTTGAACGCTCAACTGCTCAGTCATCAGCGGCGATACAAAGTCCCAATTTTTCACACAGTCCAGTTTCTTTACTCAGACCTATTTATCCACTGTCAAGGATGATGATGAGGACAACACAAACACCCAGTCCCCAGGCAGAGAAAATCCCAGCCAGGAATCGAACCCGGACCCGACTGAGCCTTTTGCCGAACAATTGTCAAAAAGTCACCACGCAGCGCCTGCAGCAACTGCACCTCAAAGTAAGATCCTGCCAATTAAGAAATTTAGGGATGTAGAAGTCTTGCCAGCCCGTAATTATTAACAACTGGACATTGTAGATATTTTGTCAACTTCAAACTTATTTAGTATTAATAACTATCAACAGCAAATGTAATAATCGACCGTCATAGGCTAAAGGCTTCCAATTAAAATTTATGAAAGAGCCAGACAGTAAATCTGTTGCTCGGTGAAAAGTGAAAGCTTACAATTTAATTAAGAATGAACTCTTTCTTGAGAAAGGGACGTCTAGTTTATTTAAATCATTTAGTGTGCCAAAATTACAGTTCGTAATTCATTTCAACAATATGTTTTACGATTTTGGCTTTCGTAATTTCGGCAGTGCCTGTTTCCGTTGTTGACTATTGTGGTGTATTCAGTGTTCCTTTCGTGGGGTTCTAGTACCAAGTTGTGTTTATCGAAAAGAAGTGGTTGGTAAAACATGAGAACAGTGAATATTATAGTGAAGTAACATTTATCCATCATTGTTACACTGCACGTCACAATTAGTAAATACTTTTGATTTTAGATTACTAAAAAGTGTCCATTGTCATGTTAACTGACTTCCAAAAATTTTTTACAGTCTGGGAGTTTCAACTAAGCATTCGCGGGTGCACTGACCGTTACTGCAGACGTAAATTTAAGTAATTATTGTATATTTTCACTTAACATAGCCAGTTTCATAACTTTTGCTCAAATACTAGCTGGCAAAATTATTATCTCATCAGATACTTACAGTTTTGCCAAATACCAGTTCTAAATTAATAATACTTTCATTAACTATTTCATAATTCTTTAGCACAACTACATATCTTACTAGTTTCGATCGTTATTAGCGCAATGTGTTTCGTTTCCGTAATAATTTTCAATAGTACACGTGTTTGCATTCTGATGGCACAAAATTCTTCGGAATGGATGCCTTTTCTGAAAATAACAAAGCGTTATGTACTCTTGTCACTTATTTAGCAGTTTTTCCTGAATAATTCTAACATCTTGCGTCATATTACATTGTCGAACGCTTTTTCTAAGTCAACATACTCCATGAGATTCTCTTGATTCTTCGTAGCTTTTGGTTCCATCATATCGCGGAACGTCAGAATTGCCTCTCTTGTTACTTGAACTTTCCTAACTGATTGTCTCTAATAGAACTTAACCTTTCTTATTTTTTATGCTTGTTTCTATTTTTATTTATTTATTAATTTGCAGCGACTGGGATGACGAGCTGTTCAACTGAATGTGAGAGACTCCTCGCATTTATCTGTCCTCGTTATTCTGAGGATTCTATGGGCGATATTTTCCGCACGATACGTCTCAAGACTCATAGCTTCTACTAACAGACTTAAATAGCTATTTGGCATCGACCACCCAATTGATATTAGAAATTCAGGTTTAATATTGTCTTATTCTTTCGACTTATTTGAATTGCACTCTAACAAAACCTCGGTACCATAGTTTTAGTACACTACGGAAATGATGTAGAAAATTGTAGGATTACCGGTAGTATTGGGTACATTGGTAGGGAACATTGAAGAGTGTGTAAGAGAGGTACGAGGAGCAGACGACGTCTTTGTGTTTTTGTTTGTTTGATTTTTTTCACATAATTAGAACCGCGCAACTTTCTGAGATAGTCCATTGTAAATCTTGTAGCCTTACAGAATATAAGTCGCATTTTACAAGTAATAAAAGTTAATTGGTCACATAACTCCTATACTTTTATGTGACCAAAGCAATTACTTTCGATTCAAATAAAGTCTGCATGCAAAAAAAGGGAAAACAAACATATATTTATAGCTATTGTTATTCTGTGGTCAATAGAACGTTCTTCATTATGATAAAAGGCGAGAACTTCCTGTTATTGTTAATAAATGGAAGTTATTTATGAGTAACAGAATCATGCCGTAGGTAAGTTCGATTAAGTATTGAAGTGTAGCTTGAAATGTATTTTCATTTACTTTTTGTTGAGGAAATTGCGTTTTCTAGTGCTATGTGATAGATTTGTTTTACTTCCTTTATTTTCACGTTATTAATCATCAAATTTTCTATAAAATCTGAACGAAACACTGACAGCTTCAATCTTGCCATAAATACTGGTTACTTGTAACAGATAGGAGGATATAGTGTAAAACTACAATGTTCTGTAGGTTGCCTGGGCCTTAATATTTCCTTGTTCAGTTCCTAGACGGTTCACCACTTCCCGTCTTTCGGGAAATTTAGTTAGACACTGTTCGCTTACATAAGGAAAGTGCGAGGTAACACCCAAAAGGTGGGCAAGTATTGAGAACACGAAATTAACTGACCAAAGCTACTAGGAAAACTACCGTGATCAGCGTTTGCTCCCGCTAGACTACAGTAGTCTGATCATATGTCTTCCAAATTCTGACCCAGGAGGAGTGTGACGGAATGGTTAGCATTGTGGACTCACATTAGGGATAAGATTTGTGTTCAACCTCTAACCATCAAGCTTCAGATTTTCGTGATTTCGTTAAATCATTCCATGCAAATGTCGGGACGATCCTTTTGATAGAGTAAGGCCGATATCCGTCACAAATTTTGAAACAATCCACTCGTGTGCTCTGTTTCTAACGATCTCGTTGTCGACGGGACTTTGAACCCTGGTCCTTCGTCCTCCCTCTCTTTCCAAAGCTGTCTTAAGCTCTAACTCTAATATTATATCTATTATCTCATCCAAATGGAAGAGGTGTAGGCTTCAGCATCAACGAGAACTTACATAGTATCAGTCCTTCGGAGTCAGACCTCAACGTTCACGGAGAAATGGATCACTTCGCTCGTCAGTGAGAACGAGTCCCTGCCGACCCGTCGTCGCGGAGCGGTCGCCGCCGCAGCGGCAGAGCAGTACGTCGTCGCTCCTGCTGGATGCCCCCCAAAGCCGCTCGCCGTGAAAGTGCTGAGTGCTGCGGCGGAGCAGACGGCGGCCGGCGGCCGCGCTGAGTGTTTCTTGCAAAGTGCCAGGCAGCACCCGGGGGCAGATAACTCAGGCCGGCTGTTTCCGGCGCGGAAGCCGCCCCCGGCCGCCTCTTAAGAAGCGCCGCCCTGGTCGCCGGTGATTTGTTGCCTCCGGGTGCGGCCCCCGGCTGCACGACACGCCCCGCAGGTGCTCTGCTCACCCGCCAGCCGGCTCTCGGCCGGTCTCCGTTTCGACAACGAGGCCGCAATGTTACCACTGCATTGCAGCACTTCTCGCAGCAAAACTATTTCTCTGCAGCATTACATGTAAGTCTACAGACTACACTGATGAGTCAAATCATTATGACCACCAGCTTAATAGCGCGTTGACTCGCAGTTAGAGCACAGCAGAGCAGCGAATCTGCCTGACAGATGTTCGACGAGCCCTTGCTAGGTTCACAGAGGTATGCAGCACCAGGTTTCTACCGCAGGGCACGAAATTCCCGTAAATTACTGGCCACTGGTCGGTGGGCACGGATCTGGCCCCGAATGTGACTCAGAGGTGTTCCATTGATAGTAGGTCAGGCGAATTTGGTATCCAATACATCAGTGTTAATTAAAATCCTCTGTGTTGTTAGACCACTTCATATTTATTTCAGACGATCAGTGTATAGTAAACGCCCCAAGATCCTGAAGATAACTGCTACAGAGGGGTCGAAACTTGGATCGTTTAGCATAAATGTGACGTGGCCTAAGAATACAGAAGACATTAACTTCAGCGACAAAGGACACAAAAGCCTACAGAATAACATGCACTGAGGCAACAGAAGTCATAGGGTCCACAGCTCGTGGTATCGCGGTTGCGTTCTCGCTTCCCGAGCACGGGGTCCCGAGTTCGGTTCCAGGCGGGGTCAGGGATTTTCACCTGCCTCCAGATGACTTCGTCTTTGTGTTGTCCTCATTATTTCATCATCATTCATGTCAGTGACGAGACTGCACTAAGGAAAGGTTGGGGAATTTGTACGAGCGCTTATAGCGGCGCAATTGAGCGCCCCACAAACCAATCATCATCATCATCATCATCATCATCAGAATACAGAGAAATGGACACATAATGAGATGAGGGTAGTGTCGAGTACGCAACGTATAAAGCGGAGTTGTCATTTGTACTCAGATGATGAATCCAAAAAGGCTTCCGACATGATTATTGCCGCACGACGGGAGTTATCCTACTTTGAACGCAGATTGGTGGATGAAGCTTGATGCATGGGACATTCCATTTCGGAAGAGTTGAGGAAATCCAAAATTTCGAGATACACAGTGTCAACAGTGTGCCGAGAATACCACATTTCAGGCAATATCTCTCACCATGGACAATCGAGAGCAGCGGCGTTTGCGTAGAATGTCAGTGCTAACAGACAAGCAACACTGCGTGAAATGAATGCTGAAATCAAAGTAGGACGTATGGCGAAAGAAGCCTTTAGGTTAGTGCGGCGAAATATGTCGTTAATGGACTACGACAGCAGAGGAGCGACTCGAGTGCGCTTCTCGTGGCCTTCTCACCATGTGGGTTCGACGCTAGGAGACTGGGAATCCGTGGCCTGGTCAGGTGAGTACCGATTTCAGATGGGAAGAGCTGATGGTAGTGTTACGAGTGTGGCCCAGATCCCAAGAAACCATTGACGCAGGTTGTCAACAAGGCACTGCGCAAGATGACGGTGGCTCCATGATGGTGCGGACTCTGTGTACCCGGTCCTCTCCTCCTACTGAAACGATGGCTGACTGGAACTGATTACGTTCCACTACTTCGAGACCATTTGTTCCATTCATGTACTTCATGTTCCCAAACAAACACACAAATTTTATGGATCACAGTGCGTCATGCCATCAGGCCACAACTGTTCCAGACTGTTTTGACGAACATTTTGGACAAATCGAGCGAATGGTTTGGTCACCCAGATGGCCCGACATTAATTCCATCTAATATTTATGGGGCATAGTCGACAGATCAGTTCGTGCACAAAATCCTGCTCCGGAAAAACTCTCGTAGTATGTATAGAGGAAATGTGGCTCAATATTGCTAGCAAAACGATCTGTCACACCTCACTTGATTAGTGCTCTTTGTTTCCGCAGTATTTTCGGAGCAATTTTTAGGTGATTCACCCTGTGTTGTATATGGTCCTACCACCAAAGCGCTGAAATCTGAATTACAGTTAATATTGGCCATTGTTCAGACATTTTGTGTAAATTTGTCGCCATAACGCGTGCGTGGTAGAAAAATAGAACTGTTATGCTCATGAGTAGAAAGATAGAGATCACGGTACGTACTCTCACTCATGAGGCGAATGCATCGTCGTGACCTCATATTTAGTGCGCGAGATTCAACACCAGTTTTTATCAAAGATATTGTTTAATTTTCTTAATTTTTCTTCAGCGTTTATTCCACGTTTAGCAAAGCCTTTTAATGACGAGAAATCGCAGACTTACAGCACTGTACTCTTATTTTATCGGTATTTGTATTTTTCTATGGCAGAGAATGTAAACCAACATTGCGTTACAATAAATAAATGCGGAAAACCGCTTGAACACCACAGTCAGACTGACCGATATAGCACACGTGTAGTTATTAAGCTGGTGTAGGTCTTCTATCCAGGCACAGCCAACCTTCATAATATGTAAACAGCAAATACGAACAGCTCGCACTTCATGCAATGTGATTTCAAGTACAGTTTCTAAGCATGTTCTTTATGTATTGTGTTCTTTCGATCATTCTCCACGTTTCATTTTATTTTAAATTGGTAACTTGTGTGAATATCAGCTGTTTAATGCCACCTGCCGCTGAGTTGCACTGTCGCCTTTTCCGTGAAAGCATCTACATCAAAGGTACTGCAGCGAAAGAGTCAATGAGAGTGCTACCGGACTCACACTCGACTCTCAATAATTAACTTTCCGATTAATGTGGGTAAACGTAAATACCTTTTGATGAGAAACGGAATGTGTTGAAACTCAGCTCTGCACCAGAGCCGGATGTTGGTGCAGTTCAGTCGTTCGTTATTTGGTGCTCATTTTCTTTCATACCATTCGGTAATTTGTTCACTCCTTTTGCCCTTTTCCTCTTAATCACAGCACAATTCAATTATATCGTTACATCACAGGGCATACAGTTTCGAAGCTTCCCTTTACAAACAACTTTTGAACGAATCCGAGATACCACGTTGCCACTAACGGCAATAGAACCAATCTGATTTGTCTGGTCTTCTAATTTGACAGAATATACGCTTATCATCTGTCTGTTTTAGTTCTTAAGACTGGAAAGCACAGCTTAGCTAAAAGAGTTTATACATGTCTATAAATAATTCTTTCCCACGTTACAAGGACGAACAAATAGGTTCATGTCTTCATCTCTTGCGTTAACATAGATGTTTGTAACGCAGGTTTTCTGTGTTTTAGGCTACTGACGTTCGGAGCTTACATGATAAAATAACTCGATGATACACTGTTTACAAAGGTATCTCACTATTATTGTAATTGCAGTAGAAGATACGTACATTAACTGGAGGTACTTGCGGTGACATATCAAATCGATAACATGCTATAGAATCAGAAGAATTAATCCTAGTTGCTTCTAAATCGACATCAAACAAATTAAAACAAAAAGGAAGAAAGCAGCGGAATGGACCAAGAGAAGTGAGACAACAACCTTTGTTATTCATAACAAAACATCAATATTAGTACTAAAATTTATATTAAATCTTAGAACCAGACATGATTAAGGTAGGTTAACATTCTGTTCTGCTCAGATGTAATCGTTAGGTGCATATTGTTCCCACAGACAGTAGGCTATAGTGCATAAGTATCGCTGAATCTGCTACTTGTAGCTCGAGATTATTTTTCCACAGCATATATAAGTATGCATTATAATACAATCTAAGAGAACAACATAAAATTTTATACCATCTCTCACTCACCTGATTTTGAAGAAAACTGGTCTTAAAATTCAGCTACAAAGTGAGACGTATTTATAGTCGCATTCGTAATAAGTGCAATTCAAAAATCTTTTACAGTGTACTGTATTAACGTTTTGTGGTTTCACTGAATCGACCGCGACTCAATTCGCAGTACTGGTACAGCACTGATGTCTACAATAACATAAATTTCGAGTGGACATTCAGTCTTTATACTCCTTCAAACTAAGACCCAATAAATAGCGTCACAGATTATCTCGAAGTTTCATCGTCCCTTTGGTTCCTCTCAACTCCCATGAGATTTCTTAGAACCACTTTCATCAAGCTATGTAACTGGACCCTTCAAGAGAAGGGTCACCGTTTAGAGTTTTCCTCCATAACGACATAATGCTAAACATTACAATGTAGGTAACATTTCACGTTAAGGATCACATCTCTCTTGCAAAGAAATGCTGAATATTTTTTAATCGATTTGTATCCTCTTTACTGCTTATTGCAACCACAGAGTCTGAGCTGTTGGGCTCATAGAATATGATTATCATGAGAAAAAAAAATATCTTAAGCGCCCAAAATTAATATTTCTTGTTACCAGTCAACGGTTCTATATTCCCACGGCGACATTTTGTCCAAGGGTCGAAACGATATTAAAATCAGAAATGAAAATATTCGAAACACTATGTTTTGGTAGCATTTTTTGATAGTAATATTTGGTATCTGTTACGCCAGGACATAAAAAACAGTACATTGTACTCTACAGTTCCGTAACAGGTAAATTGAACCTGAGTATGCTTTTCAATATCCTACAGACTATCATTTTTCTGTAGCTAATATTTTCACAAGATTGGACTGGTGCTGTCGTTTTCTTTTTTGCCTATGACGCGTAAGTATTGGGAAAAAGTCTCAATTCCATTCACCTTTTGCATTCAGAGACCAACTTCTATATTATTGTAGTAATTATTCGATGAATTAAATTTTGTAGTCTCGCTTTCACTAAACGCATATTTCCAATTTCATAACTGCGAGAGGAGCTCCCTGTTAACAGCTTCCCCTTTTTTTGGTTATTAGTCATCTAATCATCTTACTGGCTCGGTGTGTCTCGCCACGAATTCCTCTCCTGCGCGAACTACTTGAACTACTTGCAACCTAGGTCCTCAATTATTAGCTCGATGTATTCCAGTCTCTGTCTTCCTCTATAGTTTTTGCCCTCTACAGCTCCCTCTAGTACCATGGAAGTCATTCCATTCTGCCTTAAAAGATGACCATGACTTGTCCATTCTTCCTGCCAGTGTTTTCCACAAATTCATTTTTTCTCTGTTTGTGCACAAAACCTCCTCATTCCTTGCCTCATCAGTCTACCATTCGGCTGTGAGTAGAGGAATGTTGATTGTTGACCTGCGGCCTGGATAGTGTGTTGCTTTTCGTTAAAGCGCGTAAAGAGCTTCGTGGGCTCATACCTTTTTGTAATGTTCAGCGTAACAACCCCTCACGTTCAGATAGGCTGAAAGAAGTCTGGTACTTCAAGAATAAATCTCTGCTTCAGAGTGGCTGTTACAATTTATTAAATGTCATCAACTGCGACAGATGTTTGGTTTTCCAGTGTAAAATGAAACTGAGTGATCACTGGTACTTATGCCATAGGCATCACCACCATCATTATCATCATTAGTTATGTCATACCTGCTCATGTTTAAAGGTCTCCTCTAGAATTTTTTGTAATTTGAGGTCTGCGTCAATATGTACCCATGCTGCTCCTGCGTGTATTATATATTATTTGGTGTATTATATATTATTTCATTTTATTCAGTATGTTTACAAATTAAATGTTTGTACATTGAAGTTATACAAGAAGATAAATGTGTAAATGTTTTGCCTGTATCTTTGCTATAACAGAGAGTGTTTCCGGTTATCGAAACTCAACAATCAAGTGATTTGGATGTGATTACAGGAACGTTGACTGCTGAGTTGTGGCCTGGGTAGTGTGTTGCTTTTTTTGCGAAGTATAGACACCGACATATAAATCAATATGTGTATCATATCCTATGAACTGTCAAAAGACAATGATTAATACTGAGTAAACTGTAAACTGTGCCCTCTGGTTTCTGTAACAGTGGATTCGGACAGTTTTCACATATGCAATGGACGCAGGTCAATGGATCACTACTGGAACAATGTGTGTGCACGATATCAGGTTTGAACGTTTCGGTGACTGTGTTCTGATGGACATCAACCAATAACTGAGGCGTACTAATCACCGAACTGAAACTCTTTCGGGAGTTCCATTCTATAGAAGAACATATTTCGTAAACTTTTGGCATAACCTGGCTATAAGAAAGCATCGGCTGGTGGGACACATCCCCAGACATCAGGGGATCACCCACATAGTACTGTAGGGAAGCATGGTGGGTAAAACTAATAGAAAGAGACCAAGAGATAAATACAGTAAGCAGATTCAGAAGGATTTAAGTTGCAGTAGTTACTCGGAGATGAAGAGGCTTGCACAGGATAGAGCAGCATGGAGAGCATTATTACGCCAGTCTTTGAAGAGAAGACTACCAAAATGCGACAAAAACATTTCAAACTGTACGCACTTCAAATGCCATTCCACATCCAGCTCAAGAAAATGGCTGTGACAGTACCACATTCCTAGCATTACCGGTGACAGATGTATAATGTGACCAAGTAGAAACAACATTCTGGATTACAAGAAGTGTAGTTATTTTCATTTTCAGATGTGTTGCATGTATTAAAGCTCTCTTGAATAATCTAAGTTTTAGACCGTCTCCCTCTTGTGGATTATCTGCCGTCTTGAAAAACCGCTAAGAAATGCCACTTTTTTCAGTTTCACCAGTGTATTTTAAGCAAAAATAAACAGAAGTCATTCTTAGATAAAGTCGGAGCAGCTACTGAAATATGAGGCAGTGAAAATATACAAAAATATGAAGAAACCGCAGAAAGTTCGATATGTTAGTTGCTTTTCCTTAATAACTTTTTGTGGGTGTAGCTTTGTGCAGAATCATTAATAACGATTGTAGTAAAGTGTTTAATTTCATTCTAGAGTGATACAAAATATTTGTATCTAATCTCTGTACACACTGAGTAATACCGTATTAACAATTTTGATGAAAGTGCACTTGAAAGTGAAAATAATATCTTCAGTCAAAAGCAGGAATTCCTGAATGCTGTTTATTCATGTAGTACATAAGTAATTTCTGAGCAATTTGTATTTTTGAAAAATGAATACATATATTTTCAACACTTGTACATATACTCATACGAAAAATGGTTCTTAAATTTTATTTTAAGGATGTGTACAAAATTTCAACTTACAAATGCCTCAGCTTCTGTTGTTTTACCTCAGATGTGGTTATATGTACTTTACTTGAATGGAAAAGCAAATGGTTTTTCACATATTTCTCAAAAACAAATTTAACCCCATATTTAAATGAGTACAGCAAGGGTGGGCATGAGAACTGCCCGCATGATTGCCTGTGAACACTGAGCTGAGGGCAATGCTGAGCAGCTGTGAGGGCATGTAGTGCTGGTAGCAGAGCTGTTTGATGTGGATGGCCCCTTGGTCATGCTCACTGCATGTGGGGCAACCGTGCTTTTGTGAGAGAGCTTTGCACACACAGCTTGGTATGGACAAGCTAACGAGCATAGTGCAGGTGAAACACTTATTCATTCCAGGTCACTTCTTGCGTATGTGGTACCTGTAAACTCAGCAGCGGTACATGGTTATTAGGAGGCCAATAGTATGCGGCACAACATGCACGATTGAGATGTAGGTGTAAAACATGCTTACCCAAAGTTTGTGTATCCTGTACCATGCAACAGTTGGCCAACTGGATGAAACACAGTTTAAAACCATTGTAACATATTCTACTTTTATGGCTACAAATAAGATGAAGATGTAAAGGGTTAGGAAACGAACACATTTGTATTGTGTATGTTACCATTTATTTACACAGACATGTGTAGTTCTGAGGAGGGGTACTATGTATTAATAGGATCTAGGCATTAATTTACATCATCCTGGATGTTTTTAAAATGATTTGTACTAGTATCCCAATATTTGGTGTGAAATTACTAGTCATTGGGAGCACTGCACAAGTCAGATGAACATCAGTATGACTACTCCTAAGCTTCTCTTTTGTCAGTTTCACTATGGAGAAAGCACTTTCACACAAGAATGTTGTCCGAAAAGAACTATGAACACGAGCAGCTATTTTAAATAACAATGGAAATTCTTCACAAGTGAAATATTTGTAGGAGCTTTCCAAATTTTCTCCAGAGTGAATCTTGTCCTTCAACACACAATTTCATTGAAAGTCAATCAGTCCTTACTGAATATCTGAAGGCATGTTTTCAACATTAACTGCAAAAGGAGTCCTCAAATATACTATCAAAAATGCCTTCGAGAGGCTGTAGGACCGTTACAGACCCATCAAAATGTTCTTTGAGCCACTCCTGTTCCAAATTGTTTTCACTAGCAACTAGTGCAACGCTTGGAAAGTGTACACACGACATTTGTGACAGTTGCTTTGCCCACAAAAGCAGTTTTCTCTTGAATGCCAAATCAGTGTCAAACATTTTGTCAGTCATCTTATTTCTACCTTGAAAAGGTAGAGTTATACAGATGCTTGGCTATGTCCATTAAAATCACAAGGTCTAAAATCCACTGTGAGTCTTCCAATTCCCTCGCCAATTTTCCTTTCACATCCATGAGTAGCGCTACATCTTTACGTACATTAAAAAATCTTTTCAAAACAACACCTTGACTCCAACAGCGTACTTCACGAAAGAATGGAACATCGCAATATTCACAATCGAGATCTGCCAAGAACAATTTTAATTGTCTGTGTCCCAAACCGTGTGATCTGAGGATGTTAACTGTTTTTATAAACATGTCCATGATGCCAACTAGTTTGGCACATTAATACCGTGAAGAGTGTGATGTATAGCTTGTAGTTCCTACTGGGCACCGACACCTTTCAACTTCTTTTGTATCATAGCAACAGCAGCAGACTTACGAGTATGTGACGGAACATTGCAGGCATCCCATCTGTTGCAATCGATAAAAGTTTTTCCCAACATAGCTCGTATTTCTGTATTATACGCTCTATGCACGAAAATATATCATAGGTCATTGTTGTCTAATGTATTGGCACTAAATCGAGGACTTCCGCAATCACGTTAAACTGAGCATCAGCACCTCACAAAAAGACTGAAAGTTGAGCAACATTACACACAACAGTGCTTTTGTCCAATGCTAATGAAAAGAAAACCAAATCTTCGCTCCTGTTTCGCAATTGAGCTTCCACATTGTGTGCCATTTCTTCAATGCACCTGCAAACCGCTATCCATGAAACAGGAACAGTTTCAGAAATAGGAAGACTTGCTGGGTACAAAATTGTTGCAGCAGGAACAAAATATTCTTTCACAAATTCTCCATCACCAAAGGGCTGTTCTGTTTTACCTAATGTGAGAACTGCATGTTAATTTAATGTCATCGTTGCACCAATGTGGATGATGGGGTTTTCGTCCTGTAAATATTTACAGGAGAAGGTAAAAGTGATGGAAAATGCACATAACATATTATTAGTAACCGTAATAATGTGAATCAATGTCATATTTATCTCTATGTATACATATGTATTTCTTCCTTTTCTGCTTCATTTTAGTGAGTTTGGCTTTTCTTTCATTATTATTCAAGCAGACCACATCCTTCATGTGAAGCAGTTGATGATGTTGTTCGTATTGTACTTCTTCCTTGAAGGCAATGTTGCATTGGATGTCAAACACATAGGCGCACATTGTGTTCCATGAAAAAAGTACTGCTCTTCAGACTGCAGATTAACAATTATGGGTTCAATAGAATTTCGTTTCAACGATTTTAACTCCTCATCGGCCATTTTCCACCCACTAGTTCTGTTCTATCACTAACACTGAATGTGATGTCTACACAGTCAACAGGAATGACAGGAAGTAAATGGACTGAGTGTCTCTGCAGTGCAGTGATGTGCATGGCTAGGTGAGTAGATGGTGGGGTACTGCTGGCTGGCAGAGTGGGGGAGAGCTGCAAGCAGACCTTGGAGGCATCTGCAAGTGACCACACTCATGAAATGGTATTTGCGCAGCACTGGAGTAGAGTATCCTCAAAGATAAACTATATGATAAACATATTATTCAATTTACTTTACTGGCAGGAGGTGAAAAATAACAGCACAATTACAATGATTATGGCTTTATTCTTGACTATGTTGCTGTTGTCCTTCTTAAAATATAGACAGAGATGTAACAGTTAAGGAATTTGATATTTCTGAAATAACTTTATGGAATAACTCCTGACACAAAGTCAATAAAAACAGTGCACAAACCAAATTTTCTAGCTGTAAAAATAACAGATTCGATTAAAGCTGTTACAGTTGATGAAAAGTTCATCATATTTGGTGAAAAGTTTTAATCATTTTTTATTCCATATAATTAGGGAATCGTAATCACACTTACTGTCTGAAATGTGAAAAGTTTACTGAAACACATAATTTACATAGAGTAACAAGTAAACAGGGAACTGAAGGTCTTCATTCAATTAATAAAACTGAAATAAATGAAATTTGTCAAAAAGAAACATAGGTAATGGATTAAGAATTCGTGAAGAAATTCTAAAAGAGAAAAAGTAATTTATTTTGGAGTAAATAATTTATGACAAGCTGATTAAGTTGAAATGGATTACATAAAATGAAAAAGAATATCAAAAATAAAAAACTTATAAATGTGTAATAACTGTCATAGACCATTTTTTAGAATTTCCATGGGCTACTCCAATAGAAGATAAAACATGTAAAAATATGGTTGATTCTTTTGAAAAAGTATATGAGTTAAGAAAACTAAAAAATTTACAAGGAATGGTAAATAATTTTGGAATAGAGAATCTCAAGATTGCTGAAAAAGTTAATATTAATCATTATTCAACTTTTAGTGAATTAAAAGCATCTGTTGATGATCAATTAAACAGAACATTAAAAGAAGAAATGTAGAAAATATTTACTTACTACAGTATTATACATGTGTTGAACTAGTTACAGAAATAGCTGATGAAAATGATAATACAAACTATTCACAGAAAATATTGAAAGAAAAGAAGTAAAGAAAGAAATTTAGATATTTTATTGCAAGATTTTTATGTAACAAAGTTGTTAGATACTAATGCCTAATATAAAATTTGTGGCAAAGTAAGTATAAGTAAATTAAAACGAAATTTCGTACTGTATGTGCAGCAGATAGGTTACCAGAAATTTTTGAAAGAGGAGACATTATTCCTACTAGCCTATGTGAATGTAAATTGAAAGAACTTAATGAACAAGCAATGAAAGAAAATTTTTAAGCAAAAGTACTGTTCATACAGAATTTTCTTAAGGTTTATCTTGTTGAAAAGTTTTTAAAGAATAAAGATAATATAGCATATGTTAAATGGTTAGGTTTTGGTATTTCACATAATAGTTGGATAAATAAAAGTAATGCATTAATAAAAATATTTAAAAAATTCCCATATAAATGGAGATAGTTATTGATAAATTAAATATATCTGGTGTTGAATATGATTTTCATTGTGCATGTCACTTTTCTGCTAAAGAAAATAGGGTATATTTTTACATTGAAATAAGGGGTAATAAAAATTATCTAAGTTCAGAAATAAATTCATTTTTATATTCTAAGAAATTTTGCTAGATTAGTTATACCATCATACAATTGTTCTCATGAATAATTATTCAATGTACTGAAATAATTACGACAGTAATTAATTCTTAAATTTTCTTTCATCCATTAACATAAATACACTGTATTCGGTAGATAGTTACAAATTCTTCACAATTTCGATATATTATTATTCTTATATTATTTAAATCTTTCTAAATATCTTTAAATTTTGTTTGTAAACAACATAATCGTAATTATACTCATATAACTGTAAAATAAATTTCGATCAGTTTTCTGAGGATCAACATAATGTCATAAACTATATTTTGTTCATTCCCTTCACATAAAATTTGTACAGTTTCATCATAAATTTCATCTGATTGAAATGTATTTTATGCCAGTCTTTGATCACAATATGTGTTCTTTAGATGATGACTGGTTGCAGTCCGTAATGACCATCCTCAGAACTTTTTTACACCATGTCCTAAAGAGATAAGGCCATAATAGTTTCGTCAAAACATATAAATATAATCTGCATAGCATCGTTATAAACATCTAAAATAAAGTGTAGAATATGTCGCATCATCTACACAATATTATCTGATTCTTATCTACTATTGTCCTTATCATTATTTTTATATTTTCAATTGATTTATTTAAGCTTCATAGGGTTGTTTTACAATAATCTTTATTTTATTTTTCGAAATATTTTCTAATTGAACGTAAAATATTATGAGTATCCCATTTTATAGATTGTTTTACTTCTATTTTTTATTTTAATATTAAAGAATATCATTAAAATTAATTAGTACATACTGTCTCTTTTTCATTATAAGTTAGTGCTCCAAATTAGTGGGTCCTAAATTTTATACAATTCGTTTCTCATCAGTATCTATGTGTTTAAATTTACATTCATAATTTTTTATTCTAAAAGGTAAGCCTCATATTATGCTTCAACCTTGTCATTAATAATTACCAATACATTATAGCGTTATATATAATATTGTTATTGCTACGTCTAGAACTGAATCCATTTACATATAACAAAATGTTATATATTTTGACTAAAACGTTCTTGGTTTATAAATGGAAAGTGAAATAAAATGATTTGTCCAAGAAATCCATAAAGAAGAAAATTAACAAAATCAATATATCTTCAAGAATGTATTTTAGTGATTCTATCTACAAAAGAAAACCATGAATATGCAAAAATAAATGTGAATAGGTAAAGAACTTGGAATAAAACATATGTGAAAATTGTAAAAAGTAATTAATTATTCTTCATAATATATTTATTAATTTGGACCATACTCAGCGAAAAAAGAGAAAATATCTTTCAATGACATAAAACCTACAGAAAGCTATTATCAAATGTTGAATGTTTTTGTGGAAAATTTCTTTTTAAAATGTATCAAAAAAGACATATAACATTACCATACAATGAAAAGCATCTGAAAGAAGGTTAATTTTTTATTGCATTATTTCTTGCTTTGTTAATCCTCTTAGCATCTGCAAATTCCTGTAAGAAATCATTGTGTACATCGATCCTTCCAATTTGGTTCAATGTATTGGAATCACATAGTTATGTATTAATTCCATCTTGTAATATGACATGTTTATTATCATCAGAACTTGAAACAGTTTTATTTCATTCAAAGATGAAGAATTCATGAAACTTCCCGGCAGATTAAAACTGTGTGCACACAGTTTTAATCTGCCAGGAAGTTTCATATCAGTGCACACTCTGCTGCAGAGTGAAAATCTCATTCATGAAGAATTCATGTTTGTATGATCTAATTAAATTCATTTTTTCTATATTGTTTTATTTAAATAGCTAAATAAATTTTATAATCATGAAAACTTATTTCACTTTCTATAACAGATTTTGGCTCATTGGATTTTTTCTCTTCTTTACCTCCAACTTTATAAGGATGCATTTCCAATCTTAAAGTAATATGCTACAACATTTTTTCCACTATTTTTTTCACAATTTTAATTTTTGCTAAAACATTCCTATTTACATGTGGCATTCTGTAGTCTTTTCTTTCAAATAATATCTTGTTTGATAATCGTTTATCATAGATTTGATATCTTTATAAGGTCATGAGTTACTATATGATTAATTAAGGCATCTGCATGTATTTAATATAAACCAATTTCTTCGCCATATTTTCGTTGAGTAATTTTATAATGAAAATCTTGCATAATTATTTTTGAAATATCTAGAATATTTAATACAACATAAAATGACTTATTCTATTCTTGCATATGAATTGCAACTAGATTCTCCTAATATACAGTAGAATGGTCATAGTTTAGTTTTGAAATATATTTTTATACTCTCTGGATCTCTTATTAACTTCAATTTTTAGTCTATTTCTTGCATTTTCCATTGTTTTCCCAAATACTGAATGTTTATTAATTTACACAAGTTTTTTCGAAATCGTCTTTGGCTTTAGTTCAAATTTCGGTATTAAAATAAGTATTTCTTTAACCAATCTGATTGTATAATAATAAGATTCTATTGAATTTCCTTAGTTTTAAACCTAGATTTAAACACTGTTTAAGACATTTATAACAAAAAATAAAATTTTCTTTACTATCTAATGCTGTTAAAAAATTTTCCTCCTTTCAGTGCTCATGGTACATCTTTATGTAAATCATGTAATCCTTTTAGACATTCTAACATAAAACCACTTTTATTATCAATTTTTTATTTTAAGTTTTTTTCAGAATAAAAACCATTTGACTCTAGCCACTGAAATGTTTAGAAGATAAAATTGAGACAAACATATAAATTATTTGAAGCTGGCTCAAATCATTACATTTGTTTATTATATGATTTAGCATATCTTTAAACTTTTTGAGTAATTCCACCACTAATTTCTTTTTCAAGAAATAAAATCATTTAATGGATTTTGTGGTATCAGGCATTTCCCAAGGTATTGTTATAGGCCCTTTGCTGTTCCTCTTATATCAACGATTTGGGAGACAATCTGTGCTGCCGTCTTCAGTTGCTTCCAGATGACCCTGTCGTTTATCGACTAATAAAGTAATCAGAAGATCAAAACAAACTGCAAAACGATTTAGTAATCTTCAACTATTTTCCTAAACAAATACATTTTTGTTCATCATCTGGAATAGCATTAATATCTTTTTTGTCTATTCCTAATTCTTTGACAAACAAATGAACATTGTAACTTGCAAAATTATGAAAATATACCAGAACAAAATTAGGAATTTCATAATGAAGATTACAATCTTCTTGTGCAGATCCACTAAATTTTCCTGTTAATTGACAATGTTCTCATACCTTCTCTTGTCCTCTATTAAATTCCTTTCCACAAAGAAAATTTTTTTCTAAATTTTATAATTTATTTTACATTTATTGAATTAATTTGTTCATATATTTATAAGAAATTGCTTTTGCTTTTTGTGTTCACACTACAATTAATTTTTTGATACGTCTTTATTAGTGCACTAACATAAACATATTTGGATTTTTTATATAGTAACTTAATGAAATTGGTAAATATGTTTGAGACTGATTGTTATAAGCTTTTTCATCATTTGGTTGAAGGAGTTAATATATTTCAATAAACAATCGAAATTGGATAAATTACAAAATGTACTCAATTTCTTCGTCTTCTGCAGGCATATTTTTTCCATCTTTATTATCTTTATTATTGTGTTCACAGTCATAATTATTTCTTTTTCTTGTGACTGAAAATATCTGAAGCATCTTGTCTAATTTGTTTGCATATTTTTGTACTAATTAAACTTGGTAGATTTTGTCTTACAGTGACAATTTTTATCTCAAATCAAACTAAAGTAAATGTTTTATTTTTTATATGGCAAAGTTGATAAACAATAAATATATCACCACATGCCTAAACTTTAATTCTTTTCGAACTTCGGAATATGTACTAATTCGACAGGAAAATTAATTATGTACTTCTTCAAAATTCTCATCTAATTTCCTCATAATGCTCTGCTGGATACAGAGCTTATTTTATTCAGTAAAGTAGACATTTTCGGTCTGTAATTTTTACATTATTTATAGTTTTTCATCTTAAATTTCTTTTGTTAAATCGATTCAAAAAAGCCTAGAACTTTATTGTGCCTATTATCATTCAGTTCTAAATTATTTGAATGAAGTAAAGACTAACCAGAATTTTTCTTTGAATTTATTCCATTTCAGTTAATTGTTTGTTTATTGACTTTTTAAATATTTCTCTAATTTAGTTGTTCTTAGTCAAACTTCATTACTTGTTTTACAATTACATTATTGTATTTTGCCTTTATTTTCAAAATACAAAAAATTCATATTAGCTTTAATTGCTCTTCATGTATTAAATTGTTTTTTAATTTGATGATTCCTCCTTCTTCAATTTGATTAAAGTATCTTGCAGTTTATCAATATTATCTTTATTGTTAATTCCATAAACTATTATCTTGATTCAAAAGCAGAAGGTTTTCTATCGATGCATTTAGGTATGTCAAAAATTCATCAACCTCAAAAAATTGAAACTGAGAAAACTTTTCGATGGATTTTTTGTTCAGTTTCATGATATTAATCTACTAGAAAGTGTTGAAAACTATTCTTGTTATTGATATTATTAATACTGCCCTCAGATCTACTGATAAGGTCTCGTCTCGTACCTTCCAAACTTTACAGAAGCTCTCCTGTGAAACTGGCAGATCTAGCACTCCTGAAAGAAAGGATACTGCGGAGACATGGCTTAGCTACAGCCTGGGGGATGTTTCCAGAATGAGGTAGAGCACTTGCCCACAAAAGGCAAAAGTCCCGAGTTCGAGTCTCGGTCTGGCACACAGTTTCAATCTGCCAGGAAGTTTCATATCAGCACACACTCTGCTGCAGACTGAAAATCTCATTCTGGAAACATCCCCGAGGCTGAGTCTAAGCCATGTCGCCGCAATATCTTTTCTTTCAGGAGTGCTAGTTCTGCAAGTTTTGCAGGAGAGCTTCAGTAAAGTTTGGAAGGTAGGAGACGAGATACTGGCAGAAGTAAAGCTGTGAGGACCAGGCATGAGTCGTACTTCGGTAGCTCAGATGGCAGAACACTTGCCCACAAAAGGCAAAGTTCCCAACTTCGAGTCTAGGTCAGGCACACAGTTTTAATCTGCCAGGCAGTTCAAGATATATTATGTTTAATAATGCCCCTTTATAAGAAAAAAAATTATTAAATTATTTATTTCTTAAATAAATGATAATTTTGTTTGTGGATATAGAGAGAGATTATTTTAGAAAGCTTCGTCTCCTTCTTTCGTTTTGGACATGTTAGTAACACATTACATCGCTTCACCTTAATTTCTTCTGCTCTTTCTCCTTTCCCAATATTCTTTCATTCTGATACTTTGCAACCTTCGTCGTTCTTCTGTCCAAGAAGATTTTGTTCTGGGTCTTGTTCTGTCCCTGAACGCTATTCAGCCTGAATTTTGATTTAAAAATCATGCTGTATCATTCTCTGGTTCCTGTATTCTCATTTCTTCTGGATCTCTTATATTATTCTTACTCTAGGTGTTGACTGTTAGGTTATATGCTAAGTTCGTTTTGTTTATTTATGCTCCCATCCCTTCTTATTCGGTCAGTACAATGACTACCCATTCTCCAAGTTATTTGAAGCTTTCCACCTTCTGAATTTTCCCTCCTCCTATTGTCATCCATCTAGGAGCTGTTGTAATATTTGTCATATATTGTGTCTTCTCGATAGAGATCTTTAGGCCTGCTTTAGCTTCCTGTCTCTGCAGTTCTGTGGTTTGTTAACTGCCTCTTCTAGTGATTCGGACAAGATCACAATGTCATCTGTGAATGCTAGACCTTTACTGGTACTCCTTTATTCTTACCACCTAGTTGTATTTCACCCATTACTTTCATTCCTAGCAGTCACTTTGTAATCACCTTATCCAGGACTCAATTAAAGAGTAAAGGAGGGAGTCCATTTACCTGTCTCACCCTAGTTTTAGTTTTAAAAGCCTATGACAGCTTTTTTTCTGAATTTGACCAGGGATGTTGTGTGGCTTAGGGTCTGTTTAACCAGTTCACAAGATTTTCAATCCATACTCATCAACCATAAAACCTACAGAATCATACACTTTCTTGAAAGCTACGAATTTAAGCACAAAGGTTTTGTTCCTCTGTTATTATCAGATTCAGGTCTCTCCTTTCTGAAGCCTCCTTGGTACTCATCAATTTTTGGATTTAGTTGTTCTTCCAGTCTAATTAGCAGTGCTTTTCAGAATGCCTTATAAGTCACAGGTATTAAAAAAATACCCTTGTACATCCCAGGTTCCACCTTAATGGTCTTTCTTGTGTATAGGATGTATTTAGTGTCAATGTCCAAGCCTCTGGAAGCTGCTCTTCTTTTCAGATTTTTCGTGTAATTTGTGTTAGGTCTGGGATCACATACTTTAAGAGTTCTGCAATGATCCCATCTTCCGAAGATTCTTTATTATTTTTTAGGGTTCTTATAATGTTCTTAACCACTTGTATAGTTTGTGGATTCGAGGAGGGGTTTGGTTCTTTCTCACTGTAATTGAATGTCTCGGATGGCGCTTCATAATTCAGGAGATTTTCAGAATATTTTGCCAAGATCTGACTGTTTTCCATGTCTCCATACACTGTCTCTTCTTTATTCTTAAAGCTGAGGTCTGGAGGATCATAATTTGCAAAGGAGCTAATTTGGTCTTGAATGTTCTATAGAAGTCTCACTTGTTGTTTCTTATCTGGAAGTCTCCTTCTGTTTAAATTAAACGTTCTTGCAAATATTTCCTCTTTAGATTTCAGATAATTTTAGCAGTGGTTTTCCTTATTTCTTGGAAGTACTCTAGATCTTATGGTGTGTTATGAGAGCACTAATCAACCCTCACTTTCCTATGCTTTTCGACTGCCTTATCTCCTTCTACTGACCACCATGCATGTTTCTTCCGGTTCTCCAGGCGCACTGTTTCCTTTGTGATATCAATCAGTGCATTTTTAACTGTTCCCAATCTTGATAGTTCTTCTGTTTCAAGCTCGCCTTATAATCTTTGCTAGTTCTAAGTTTCTCTGTATCATACTTCACAATACAGTTAGTGTTTCTTGTCTGATGGGCTATGGTAGACTTTTGATTTTTATTTTGGATAGAAAGTGATCTGTATCTAAATTTGCACCTGTGAGGACTTTGACGCTTTCAGTTTCCTTCTCTGAATCTCTTGATATCACTACATGGTCAAACTGAAACTCTCCTAGTAATGGATAGGGGGATACTCACGTTGTCTGTTCTCTTGAAAGATGTTTAAATGCCGTTGATTTCATTATCACATCAAAGGTCATACAATTTTCCAATAGTCGTTCGCCATTCCTATTAGTCTTGTGGTGGGCTGTATAGTTCCCAATTGTTTCAGAATTTCCTTATTATCCCTAGCAGAGCACTGAAGTGTCCTAGAAGTATGATAACATTCTTAGTGGGAATCTAGGATAGTGTTTCCTCAATGTCTTCTGAAAATTCTTCTACTTTCTCTAGGTCAGTTCTATTAGTCTCATTTGTGGGAGCATGTACATTGACCATGGTATAGGTTTTATTTGCTCCCAAAAAGGTATAAGTTTAAGGTCAACTGTTTCTGGAGCTGAAGTCAGTGATGGCACAAAGGAACTTTTTTATTGATTGTAAAGCCTGTGCTCAGTTGAGGTACATTCTTCCTTACTCTCTTGGTACGTTTACACTTCAGAATGTGATATTCTATGGATTCAATTACTGCTGCACCTGTATATCTTGTTCCTTGTAATTCAGTTACAATGATCTTTTGCTTTGCCCACGTATCACTAAGATATTTCAGTTTTCCAATTTTGAGGAGTGAGTTCACTTCGAAGGAAGCAAAGTATGGCATTTTCTTGCTTTTCAGTCTTTTGAATGTTCGTATGAGCTCCCCAGAATCCGTTGGCTCACTAATGTTGTCATTGAGAACGGTGGATTAGGTACTACCTGCTGTAGTGCTTTCTATAAGCGAACTTGCCATCATGCTGAATCGAATGATTTATCTTGAGGGCCACACCTAGGTTTTGACAGGGTAACCACTGAGGTAGTTAGCTTCAGAGGTGCCTTGAGATGTGACTAGGCTTCTCATTTGCAGCTAATTTGGGCGCCAACCATCCTCCTTAATCTGGGCTTGGGACTGGCAGCAGCACTTCAGAAAGCTTATTTATAGAGAAAAAATTTATCTGATTTTATTTTTTAATACATGATTGATTTGTGGATATAGATAAACACCCTCCTGGGGAACATATTTACAAAAAATTATTACATTTATTTTTTTAATTAAATGGAAATGTCTTTCACGATTATACTTAACAGGGGGAAACCGCGAAATTAACAATCTTTGTTTCATGTCAAGAAATTTTTAAATGCGGAAAACACCAATTTCAAAATATTGGTTTTAAATCTGAGTATTCTTAAAATATATGCTCTTAGCACGAGGACCCCCATTCATATACTGGTGGATTCGCTTTTTTCATTCGCTAACAATTTATGTTTTTGCATATGTGGAAACATGGTACCACCAAAGTGAACTTATCCACAAGATTGTAGCCTGGATCGACGAGCTCTTTGGGTGATGTCTGTGCTCCTTTTATTTTCTTCTGTAGGGTAGTCATCGAAAACTGACACAGCATTTGAGCATGGTTTAACTATACATAGGTCACAAATCTCTTAAAAGTACCAGAAAACATATGCTCCGATTCCAGTGAACTTGTATGTAGGAGGAAGGCACCACCTACATCAGTTTCGGTCTTCCCCGTTTCTATGTCTCTTTCGTAAAGGCATGGTGGCAGAGTAAAATGTGCATCTAGCCCCTTTGCAAAGGCCTCCACCGGATATTACGTGATTTTCATTAACTACTTGTATATAATTGTTGCATTCATAATGATTCAAGGATGATATTGCATTTAGGAATACTAGAATGGGGATGAAATTTTCAATTTAGAGTGCATTTTCACTAAAATTGTTAATGCGACATTTCTCCGCGTGTGTAGGGCGTAATTACCAATGTTTTGTATGAACATAGAATGAAATCCCTACAACAATGGTTATTATATGTTCTGTACAAAACTACGCAAACGAATAATTGTTACAGTGAAATCAGTCACGTTGCTAGCTCTTTGTGAATTCTTGACGTTTTTGCAGATTTTCACAGCCTCGTATCTCAGTAGCTGTTCCGAATTTTCCAATACACTATGTATGAAACTTGCAGGTAATTTAACGTTTTCTAATACAAATAGAGGTATATTTTTACCTAAAATACACTGGAAGCGAGATGGGCAGGTAAACAAGAACGGGCTATTCGTAAGCGGTTTCTCAAGATGGCGGATTACGCACAAGAGAAAAAAGTGGTAGAACTTTGATTTTTCAATGGTAGGCTTAAAAATACAACAGATTTGAAAATCAAAATTACTCCACCTTTTGCACCCTAAACCTTTTCTTTCAGAGCTATCCGTACCGGGCTACGCTTATCTGATATTAATTTCAATGCAGAATCGCGAAAACTGGCATGGCACGTCATCGTCACCATACTGTCAGTAAATCGTGCAACGATGTGATGCCTCGCCAATGCCGAAACATTCAGGTAAAAATCGCGAAAGCAGTTCAGGCTCGCAGTTTCAAAAGTAATATGGTAACTACTTTACCTAGAATGTAAAATGTTGCTCCAGTAATAATTCTGTAATTCTTCTATACACGATAACTTTGTCGTTATCAGTATCAATGTACAAATGTAATTTGTGCTCTACATCCTCACAATTTTATTGCTATCTAGTAAAATAATAGCCACAACTGTTTCCTTTCATTCAGCGTATATGCCAAGATCCGCAAAATCGGATTTCTCACATTATAAATAAATGATACAAATCATATTTACAGCCCACCATTAAATGGCATGCGATCGACCCTAGCGTACGTGTGCTTTGTTATTATTGTCCGAGAACCGCAGCCCACGCGTTATTCGAATTTGACAGCCAACGTACTGGGTGCATTTCTGGGTGCTTAAATGCTTATTACGCAGCATCATTGATTCTAGATACTTGTGACAATATTAAATGCCAGAACATGTTTCTTTAACTCTCTTCATCCAGGTTTTCGCATATTTGAGTAAAGTTATAGGGCAAGTATATGAGAACAATTTTATTCCTTTTGATTTGTACAGTAAATTTAGTGTCATATATTGGTCACAATCATTCCAGTGTAATTAATCAGTGTAACACTCGTACGTTCAAGCAGTGTAATGTATGGAGATTATAAGACATTACATTTCCTTTCCGGCAATTGGTTGCTGATTATTTCAGCTAATGGAAATACAGTTTCTGAAAATGAATAAAATACTAAAAGTAACTAGACTAAGTTACCATCTGATTACAAAGTAAATCACAGTATTTAAATTTTGGTAGACCATTACTATTGTGTTGTAGTTGTAAAGACCTTCTCTTATCACATAACTTATATTGCATCCATTCAGGTGGCTACATGTGTCGCCTGCATCCATTTCATTTTCGTTACATCATTACGTGTCATCCTATCTTGTCTGATACACTTGTTTCACTTTCCATCTCTTCTAGTAATTCCCAAAACGCTTGTCTACATTTATCGTTGAGCGACCGTCAGATTTTTGGTAAAGATTTCACTGCCGTAAGTCGAAACAGGTAACATACTGATTCTAATTTTTTTCGGTTCCCTCTGAGACACAGTTGTGATAATCTTGCACAGTGTACAAAGGACACTCGAATCAATTTTGCCTCACTTTGTATTTCTTTCACTGTCTTCAAATGGCCAACACATAAAGCCGCATTAGCTGGTACTGTGTCATCAGCGTTAAAATCTGGTAACATAATGTGCTTTGGACTTTATTTTGTACTGTAAAAGGCAGTCATACCCACTTTACAACTCCCGCTGTTAGGATCTTTCAGTATGTGACCAAATTTACCTAAATTACACGCGAGCTGTACTGTTGTAGTACCATAACATCACAAAATATGGGTGGATCAGCCATTTTCATTAACACTTAGGCCGATTTACTCTTCGGGTCATCAGTTTAAACAGTAAAAAAATTTTCTAGGTCTGGATATGGAACCTCTATGGTCTGAAAGCTATTTCAATTGTGACTTTCTCATCATCTCGAGGAAAGGTAATGGAAGCTGTAGCAGTGACTTCTGCAAGATGAATCCGTTAAGATGTAAAAAATTTCCAAGGATGATGAAGAAGGTTAAATGTATTAATTTGAGGTAAGGGACCCTAGTCCGGAAACGACAGATTCGAAACTTATGGGCGAAAATCTACTCAAGTTCTGCCTTATCCCCATGCAGTGCTCAAACTAAGGACATCAACGTCTGACTCCTGGTCATGACGTACATAATTCCCGCTGAATACCCTGAGGTAGTTCCCCCTATTGTAGGACTGGTAACGGTACACATGTCAGAGAGAGCGAAAATACCAAGTCTGCGGTACAGTCATAATGAAATCTAGTTACGTGCACAAGTTCCGCAAGCTGCTACATTTACAACACTTCTTGAAAACGGTACACGCAGTGTCAATGCAGGCGTGGCATTGGCGTACAGTGTTGTGTCGCACCCGTTCTCGTATCCTCAGTGTCATTTCCACAGTGTCTCAGGCAGCGAGAAGTCTGGCCAGGAGATCCTATTCACTCCCGACAGGCGGCTAATACGCAAGACTTGTCACATGCCCCAACAAGAAGAAATCAAGTGGGATGAGATCAAATTAACGTACTGTCCACGAAATTCAACCTCCTCCGTTGCTCAGGGATCCAGATTTAGAAAAACCCTCAGTCCAAAGTGTGGGGGGTCTCCATCAAGTTGGAACCACATCTGCTGACAATTAGCAGGTGGAATATGTTCCAGTTACCTCTTTTAAGCTCTTTGTACTCTGGCGCATTTAAGCGGGCAGGAAGAAGATGTAGGTCTAGCACGTGATCATTGACTATGCCTGCACACATACGTTGATGGATAATCTGTGTCGATGACTCTTCATAACTTTAGCGTGGGGTATCTCATCGGCCCAAACGTAACTGTTGCAACTAGTTAGCATCCCGCCTCTGGGGAAACAGGCTTCATCCTGAAAAGTACGCAGCAAAGTGGGGCTAGACTTTAACGCACTTTAAGAACTACTAGCTGAACATGACACGAGGTCTGAAGTTATCAGGGGTTAGAGCATGCACTTTATGTGGATGATAGAGGTGTAGCTTCATCCTCCGCAATATTCGCCACACAGTACGCTGTGAAACATTCATTTCACGTGCAAATGATCGACTGCTGACTACAGGCGTCTAAGCTGCTCCAGTAAGCACTGCATCTTCGAAGATGGCAGTGCATGTATTTTGTTGTGCTCCTCGGTCGTTGTACAGTAGTACCAGTTGTCTGTTTCACTAAATCGCTGGAACAATCTTGGAAACATGGGGTGAGTCAGATGTCTTCTAACGGATATTTGGTTCTCTATAACCTTTCCACTTCCATGCTGCTTCCATTTACTTGACCACAAACGAGAATCATGTATGCAAGTTCCGACACAGGGTGGTAGTATTTCAGCTTGTAAACACACTCTGCAGTATACTACAGTATAGACAATGTACGGAATTACTGGACTATTTATTGTCCCAGCCTCTACACCTAAGTGTCCGTCGGGATTGACTATCCAGTCATCTTAGCCACAATAGTATTGGCAGGTGTAATTCACTGTCACACATAGCAGAGCAATTTTCGCTTATACCTTTCGACTCAGTCGATTTCCGAAACGTGTTAGTAACCTCAAGTTGATAGATGAAGAGCACCGTTTCAAAACGTATTAAATGCATCCCAGATCAAAATATAGTTTGATGCGTTTTCACTCCAACTGTTGTATGCTCTTGAACGCTGCTGAATGACAGGGGGTAAATTCGTATCCTTTCCCATAGTAATTTAGCCTTGAAAAACCCGAATCAGATCTAATAGTATTGTGTACACCGGAAACGACTCTTCAAAACATATTATTTTCAGGACAAGTTTACCAGCCTGCGTTAATAACCAGATCTTTTGCCTGCTGTTTCCACTGTTTTCATCCTACAGCTAACAGCATTAACTATACGACTGTGCACTTTCGATCACCGTGGAGGGATGTTGACCCATGAGATAGCGATCGAAAGGAAGTAGAAAGGGAATTATAGTTCCGAAAACTAAAAGACTGTGTGAAATGGAAGCGCAGTAAGTAATAACACCTGATGTATTTTATGAATGATTATTTTCAGTGAAATTTGTAATGTCGATGAACTGATGCGTCATTCGCGTGGGAAAGATTACATCTACCATGTTTTTATATTTTCACTGAGTTTTACTATCTATAATTATGGAACGACGAGACGTATTTGGCTTTAGCTATTTTAACAGAGATCCCCAATTAAATAATTTCGAACCGCTTTGTAATCATAAAGAAGCCAGAATCAAGCCTGGAAGCATTCCAGGATTCTACCTGGCGAAAGCAAAAAATAAATAAATAATAAAAATAAAAAAACAAAAAAGAAAAGAGGTTTTCAACGTACCGAACAGCGTGGAGGAAGATCGCAGCCTCAGTTATGTGATGAAATGATGAAAGTCATATCTCCAAAACCATAAAGAACTGGGAAGTATTAAAGCGCAGTCGAAATTTCATAGATAAACAGAGAGAATTAACTAACAACAAGATTTGAAGACAACTGGAAAGAGGTTGATGGTTTACAATTTTATGTTTCGGCACTAAACATCGATCAGACATCAGCTGAAACTGATAGGCCGATTCATAATGACAATGACTGTCACTGTTGGAACGAAGAAGAAGGACTGAGTGCGATACTATAACAGAGCGATCTAACTTAAACAGCACGTTAGTAACTTTGTTTTTTTACTTTTCCAACAGTAAAATCGGTAGAATACTTAAATGAACTTTTCAAATCGTATTATGTGAAAACATGATTCGATCAAATCGTATTTTGCTACGTGAATATGGTTGAAAACGGATTATGTGCAATCAAGAAGTTAAAGGGGCACCTTAGTATAGTGGGAAATGATTTCAGGCATGACTAGTTCTCGAACATTATCTAAACGCACAGGTCCTGCCGTCGAGAATTTCGACATATTTCAATTGGTTAGGAAGAGGAACAGTATTTCGCTTGCTGTAAGATTTTTATCTATGCACTGAATACGATCTGACACGACGCTTCTCACATTTACCCTTCTCCACAATCTCTGAAAATTTATAACATTATCGCGGTGCATTCTGAAGTGTACAAAACGAGGTTTAATGAATGCCTCGTTTGTTGAGGTCTGTTAGCGCATACTTTGTTAAAGTCGACTCGAAAGCATTTATCCAAATCCGTGAATCCGAGGAAAAATTGTAAATAGTGCTCATTTCTCTATTTCATTACTTTGTTGGCGACCAGTGCTGCATCGAGCATACCTGCTTGTTACTTTGACGGATTACAATATAATGCTATATGTTTTGTGAATATTGTAGGGAATGTTTTGTACATTACGGAGCTTTTTAGCTTTTGACTGTTTTGCTTGTTATGTAGCATATTGATTTTTGGTCAACTGCATTCCTCATCAGAAATTTAGTTATCTATTTCGAAAATTCCTTTTCTCTGACTCAGTTTGCAGCCTTAACCAGGACTATGTAATACTCTCAACTCCATTTGTCTTACATTTCCTCGTACCTTGCATGGCTTTGAACAACTCATGTAATATTTTCGAAATATCGTTATCACTATGTTAATGACGGAGTGGCTGATTCATCTATAGACCCTTACAATAATTTAGATACCGTGTAACTCTCCACAGCCTTCTCTCACCTATTAGTCACTGGCATATATGCTTCTTAACCGATGAAATATAGTTCTGTCCAAGATAATATCTTGGTTCGTTTTCTTTACAGTTTTGTTACAAATTGTTTCTAAGTTTTCAGTGTATCCTCTCATATGTTCTGGAAGATGAATGGTTTCTGGACAAGGGTTTATCTGTTTTCTTGCAGCTTCAGATTACTTAGTATACTCAGTTTTTAAGGGCTTACGCAGTCGTCACTGTTAGAAGTTAGCTGTCGTACTACAGGATGCGGCATAGCAACTTGCGACCTTAGAAATTCATTTAAACAGACGCAATGGAGATATGTAATTAATTTAACAACATCAAGCATGACACTTAAATATTATTTTTACACAGTTATAAAGATGATATCAGGCAGATGGCGTCCATTACATTCAACACACTACATTAATCTAAGTTGGAAGTTTCGTTTAACTCTTTCCAGCTTTGGGTATGTAAGCAACAGATTGACATATATTGTTCTTCAGATGACCCAGGGTCCTAGGACGATCACTGTAAACAAATAATTATAAATAGCTCCGTAAAAAGTAGTCGCAGGAGGCTAATTGAGGCCACCAGCGCAGATCGCTCCTCGAGCAGATGAGGTATCCTGGGAAGTGTCTCCGCTCAACAGTCATTGACACATGATCTGCGTGCCGCGCCACAGTCCTGCTGGAACCATACATATCCCATATCCATCTCGCTGAGTTCCGGCAAGAAAAGCTCCTGAATCATGTGGACATAACTGTCAGAAGTTACCGAAACTGCCCGTTAACTTTCTTCAAAAAAATATGGTACAGTTGCTCTAACTAGCCCATACCAAATAGTTACACCTTGTGAATGTAGCGAACTAAAAGTTGTTTGGGCGTAACTGGACTCCAACAACGGCATTTCTGTTTACTTACAGATCTCGAAAAATGGAACTGAGCCTCATTACTGATGAAAACAACTGTGTTGCGAAGCATGGCAAGAAGCACCTCACATTCTTTTCCTCGAGCAACAAAATCTCCAGTACCACACTAATTTTTAGGGAAGAAATTTTAGTTCTCCATGAAGGATTTGCTGACAGAAGCAGACAACCTAACAGCAGCTGCAAGATTTGGAGCAGAGCACTGAGGAATATGAAAAGTAGAAAACCTTACCATATCCACGTTTAGAGGCGTCTTTGCTGTTCCTGGAAACCCAGTTTATTTTCTACTTCACATCACTGGTTTCCCTGACGTTATTTACCTCTGAATCAACCGACTGCCGGCCAGGAAGGCGACTACGGTATACAGTACAGAAACCGGTACGGATTGCACGTTGCGTGGCGATGACTGAGCGACAGTTGGAGAACTGTACCTCTGCAGCGAAAGCGCGTTGCACTTTTGTCCACTCCATGATGCTAACTAAACCAAGCGGAGCTACAACTTTCCGCTCCACCCTCTTGAATGTGCCTATCCGCACCCTTCTGGGAGCAACCGTCGCTTCAGGGAGCGAAATTCAAATAAGCAATTTACTCTTCCACATCCTGTACTGTGGTGTGTGGCACATTGACAGATTTCTTATGAAAGCGGAAGCAGTTGCATTGGTCACTCAACGCACGTGCTTTTGGGATCGCTACACAGAGCACGAAGCCATATTAAGTGCCACGAGTTTGACGATTCTGACTAATTGTTATTGCTTAACACAGAATTACAAGAAAAATACCATTATTTACGGACCTTCAGCATACCGCAGTTGAAAAAGTCATACTTTCAAGGGAATTCCATCCATTTTATCACATACCATTATGTGGGATGAAACTAAAGTATTATTTATACATTGCTCCTGCATACTGGGATTCTATTGTAATAGTGGCAGTCGAGATCAGAATGTGCATGGAACAGGAGTGCTCGATCCTGAAAGTCGAGGAGACTTGCACCACTATTTCATAGGTCCCTAGAATCACTGGTCTCTTGCTGTTACAAATTATTTATTGACGCGTTTCGGACACACTCATCATTCAAACATCTGACTAACAAAAGTACAGAATCATAAACAAAAGTTCTGTACTTTTCTTTTGCAGGTGTGCGGATGGTGGTTTGTGCCAGAAACGCATCAATAAGTAATTTTTGAACAGCAAGAAACCACTTATTCTAGCGATCTACTCAGCAGCGGCATAAGTCTGCTCAAGTTTTCATCATGGTCGCAGGCTTCCTGAGCGACTATATGTCGCACGTTAACTCGATCCGAAAGAGTTACAGAGAAGTAATCAATCTACCATCAAAAGTCAGCTACTAATTTTCCTACACCGGAGACACCGACAGAATGTCTGGTAGCGTTTGCAAGATGAAGGGCGTAATTCGGCCAACTACATACCATACCAGGTGCAGTGCCCAGGGTTGTCCGGGATGTTTAATATCTGCTACACAAAGTGACTGGCCCCTTGCCTTGTTCATAATCATAGCGAATACAAGCCGCATGGGAACCCGCTATCACTTTAAACCAAAGTTATTGTTTGAATTACTGAATGTTAACTGAACTCCTCAACCTTTTTATGGCACTGCTGATTTTAATAATAATAACTTTGAAACACTAAAACATCTTATAGGGTGTATGTCGTATGTAACAACAACGACTAATCAATTAATAAGGGTTCCGATCGCGTTTCTGTCCAGTTCTCGAGCTTTCATCTTCCTGGGATCTAGTGACTTTTGACGGCGGTATCTCCCAGACAGGTATAGCCGCTGTGATTATTCTAGCTATAGGAATTGCCGTCAGTTTGCTGGTACATTTCTTTTGTTAGGCAGTTAATTTTACATTAAGTTTCTTCATTGTTTCATCTGAATTCAGAAATTTGCTGTGAATCGGCCATGGTCTTTTTGACATTTTTGGTAGCGACATGTCTCCTTCCATATTTTATAGGAATGTATTGTACATATTAAAAATATGTAGCCCAAGTCCGCCCAAAACCATCGTTAGGGTATCATGTAGATATCTGAAGCAAATCGACCAAGAGCTTTTAGAGATTTTTGGTGACAGCCTTTTCCGTTTATATGTTACGTACAAATATTAACAGTTATTTTAATAATAGAATAAATTATGATATAAAATTTAGTTAAATAAGAATAATACAATTTTCGTGAGTCATTAATAGTCTTGATTGTTGACACTGTGAGTTGTCTGCAAGCTGACGTAATATGTCAACATGGGAAATTATGAACTTTGAACATAAGAATTCGACTGCGAAAATGTACTGCAAAATCTGACTGCGAGACAGTAATTTGAAAGTGCGTATCTGCTCCTCTGTCTGTTTAACACTTGTGCTCGGAAGAATACTGTCTGCATTCAGACTATGAATAATTTATTTATTTATTTCGAGTCAAAAACATTACAACAATATTTACAATATATACAATATAACAAATCAGGTCAAATCATAAAAGAACAAACTAAACGGTATTAGCCCAAAATTGTGCAACGGCAGCAGCATTGTCTGAAACATCAACAAGCTCTTGTGTGGAACATGATACAGGACATCTAGGACAGTTAATTAAATGTTTGGTTGTCTGTTCTTCTCCGCAGTCACACAAGGTGGAAGATTCCTTCATGAAGCCCCATTTAAACAGATTGTCCTTAGTTCGTCCGACGCCACTCCTGAGCCGATTTAGAGACTTCCACACTGTCCAGACTTGATTTCCACCAGGAGGAAGGGTCTCAGAAGGAGTCATCCAATCATTACTGTCAGATTTTGCTGTCCACTGAGATAGTCTGGCTGCTCCAGTCCGACCGGTGAGGGGTGTAGTAGTTCTCATGAAGCTCCTCCTAGATTTGAGTCTACTAATTGGTGGCTGGTATCCATGTAGCAGGTGATCGGTGTTATGATCTGCTTTATGTCTCTCAAGTTTGGCTGCGACTTCACGCCTTATGTCTGGAGGAGCAATACCTGCTAGTTTATGGAGTTTATCAATAGGTGTAGCTTTGAGGCATCCCGTTACTGTCCTGCAGGTTTCGTTCAGGGCCACATCAACCTGCTTTGCATGAGATGACTTGTACCATACAGGACATGCGTATTCAGCTGCGGAATAGCACAAGGCCAAGGCTGATGTTCTTAGTAGTTTGGGATCTGCACCCCAAACGCTGCCAGTGAGCTTCCGCAGGATGTTGTTACGAGCAGCAACTTTCTGCTTAGTGTTAGTGCAGTGTTTTCTGTAGGTCAACGTTCGATCTAAGGTGACACCCAGATATTTGGGGTAGAAACAATGTTCAAGCTCTTGATCTTCCCAAACCACTGTAAGTTTTCTATAGGCCTCTCGATTGCGTAGGTGGAAAGCACAAACTTGAGTTTTAGCAGGGTTCGGTCTTAAGTTATTGACTCTGTAGTACTCAGATAGGTCCTTGAGAGCAACAGTAAGCTGGTTTTCTACTGTGTCAAAATCTCTGGCTTGTGTGACTAAGGCAAGATCATCTGCATAGATGAAACTCTTTGTAAGAGAAGGTTGAGGCTGGTCATTTGTAAATATATTGAACAATATGGGGGAAAGGACACTACCCTGAGGCAAGCCATTCCTTTGACTTCTCCATCTACTCTTTCTTCCTTGGAACTCCACATAGAATCGCCGGTTTTCCAAAAGTGTCTGCACAGTTCTGGTGAAATTAATGTCTCTAGTGATGTAGTAGACTTTGTGCAATAATTGTCGATGTTGAATGGTGTCATATGCTGCTGTGAGATCCACGAAGACAGCCCCGGAAATGTATCCTTTTTCATATCCCTCTTCAATATGTTCAGTCAGATTAAGGACTTGTGCTGTACAATTCTTTCCAGGTCGGAAACCTGCTTGTTGAGGTATGAGTTGTTTTTCAACAATGGGAGTGAGTCTATTTAGCAACATTCTTTCATAGATTTTATACAAATGGCAAAGGAGCGAAATCGGTCGGTAGTTCTTGGGATCAGCTGCACCCTTTCCAGGTTTTAGTAAGGGAATAACTTTAGTTTTCCTCCAGATGGCAGGGATCTGTTTCCGCTTCAGACAACCATTATAGAATTGCAGAAGCCATCTTTCCGTGATGGGACCAAAATGTTTAATTTGCTCAATCATTAGGTCGTCTAGACCAGGCGCTTTACCATTTTTGCATTTCTGAATTGCGGTTCTGAGTTCTTGTAAGATGAAGTCATTTGATAGATGGTTGTTTTCACGTTCAGGTTCTCTTTTGAGTTTTGTTCTATCTTTAGAACAATTGACCCTTCCATTCTGAACTAGATGATGAGCAATTTGATCTGGTGCAATGTTTGCATGGCCATGATTGTGGACAGGGTCGTTGTTCAGGCGTCGCAGCAACTGCCAGGCTTTCTGACTGCTTTTAGACATATCAAGGTTCTCGAGTAACTCTATCCATCGTTCTTTTTTGGATTTGGCTAAGGCTGAGGATAAATTTTGGCCAGCAGTTAAGGTTTCAATGCTGTAAGGATTATCATTGAAAAGTTGGATATAGTTATGTAGATGCTTCACGGATCTATGAATAATTAAACGTTTAAACTAAAATATTGGCCCTTGAAAAACTCAGTGTTCACATTTTTTATCATTCACTTCTGTCTTACCTGTTGCACAATGGAAAAATCGTGACGCTGTTCTTGTCTTTAAAGAGGGTCGTATTTGCCGAGCTACAACTAATTACTGAGATGTGCATCGTGCGATGCGCTCTCGTTTGAAAACAAAAGAAGCAAAACGTACATTGTTCTTAATAAATGTTACTAACAAAAATGGTAACACCTAGTTTGGTATGGACTTTGAATGTAGATAATGACTTGGGTTGAATTATAGCACACAATGGATTAGTCTTCTGATTTCAAACGTTTTATATTGAAAAATATCTCTTTCGGTATTTCAGAAACATTAAAACAAAGAAATTACCGTTCTGCAGTGGACAAACGTAACTAGTCTTTAACATCAAATGAGTTATTTGAAAACTGCAACTTGTAAAAATGACATTAAATATTCAACAGTTATTCCTAACCCAAAATTCAAATTGAAAATTATTCTTGGCTGTTTCTCTTTCCCTGTACTCAAGTCTCTGGTTGCCTGAAGAATGCGTAATGCAAGCTGCCGCTATAAAGTAGAAATTCTAAAATCAATTACCTTAAATGAAGTCCTCTACTATTAATCATCAAAATAATCACAATGAAATATTCTTCTGAAAATGTTTCAATTTCTTTTCTTATCTCAAACAATTAATCAGTAAATTAACATGTTCTACTTCCTCAGAATATAACTGCAACCGTACCACTGGGCCAATCCAGTACTACCACTTATGACACATCACTGCCAAATACTGTGTCTACTCATATCACGATTAACGGTGCGCATCCACTCCAGCTCATCTTGCAAAGTGGAGATGGTCCAAGCAAGTCTCCAGGCGACACGGCATCTCCGACAACACTGCGCGCTTACATTCTCAAACAGTACAAAGGCGACTACGCGTTCATGGCATCCAAATATGTTACTTAATTGATCATGTGCCTATTACCGCTTTGCTTTATATTGTTGCTGTTTTAAAACCCGCCTTACTCCATTTGAGATATGTTTTCTCTACACAGTTGCAGATCATGTGGATTTAATGTCCATAATCTGAGAGTATTTCGTGTAAGCGGAGACACTACCTGCGTGGTACTTTTAAACAAAGTTAGCCAAGAGATTGGTTAATCCCTTTCTAATGAAGCCACAGGCACACGGACTTTAAAACAATAAAAAAGAAGAGAAAATATTTCCACAGCTCTGATGAAGAGTGTAGGGTGGGTAACGCTGCCTTCGTAGGAGCTTTTTCTGAAGCTCCACTCGCTCTCTTAGTCTGTGAGAAAATGACGGGAAAAAAATTCGTCTCTCATTTCCGCGGCGCGCATGAACGCAGAAGTTGCCGGCCGTAGGTTTTTTTTTTTTCCCCTTGCAGACTGGGGCGTCCCAAGTTCTGGAGAAGGCGCAGGTATCCAGGGGAGTGAGCACCGAGTGGGCGCCAGCCGAGGAGCAAAACCCGATTACTCCCTCCTGACAGCTTGACTTTAAATCCAACAGGGCCTCCCTCCTGCAGAAAAACAAATAACTTTATGGATTGTGGACTTTCGCTCAAAGCCGGCTTAAACAACTTGGCGAGTTTATCCCGACGGAGGCAAACAGACGGAGAAGACTAGCAACAGGCCGACGCGAGTGCGTGAACTTGAAGCCGAGCGCGAGGCAGAAGTTTAAATAGCTTCCCCTTGTGCGCGGGGCCCAGCCTCCGTCTGGAGATACCCCCTGCACTGCTTGCGTGCCTAGGTCGGGCACGTGTTGCTGGCTGCCCCTCTGAAAACATGTGCTCACGTGCTAAATGCAACACGTCTTTCGCGAAGGCTTCTAGGAGCGTCGAGACGTAACATCTTCTGGGTCTTATGCTTGGACAGGTATCCCATTGCAGCTAGGAGAAATGTATTCGAAATTGTTTTCCTACAGCTGTAGACCGTATAAATCTATGAAAAGAGTAAAATACCATTATATTTATTTTCGGAGTCATTCCATGACAAGTGGTCTAGAGGTTCCCACGAGACCATCACTTGTTTTCATGAAATTGTGTGTGAACATTTGCACATATTCCCAATAAAAATTCACTAAGTTTCAGGACACTAGTTCGATGCTTGGCGCTGATTCAGTCGTTTGTTCATAACGCAGCTTTCAATAGTGCACCCCTCAGTTTTCAGCAACTTTGTGACATGCGAGTACCTCTGGTAGTGTTTTCTTGAAAGAAGCGAAACTAGATCACCATCTTGTACAACTTCTTGCGTTCTCATCAGTATAATAATAGAGAAAAGTTTTCACGAACAGCTTTCATCTAGATAATTCGAGGCAAAGTAAGTGAAAAAATAGCTATTTGAAAAAAAAAGTGAAGTGTAGCTTTTGCTTGTGATACGTTATTGAAACAAGGTCTTCGAATGCAAAATTTTATTCAACTACCACTTTACAGTGGTTTACAAATTGAGAGAAGAGCTGATAATTTTTCTAAAAACGCCCAATACTGGTATTTTCAGGCTTCTTTTACAGAAGGGTATTTACTGAAAACTCCTTTGATCATTTTCACTAGAAATACCACGAATAAAACTAGGTTTGGTTTGCCAGTTCGAGCATATAACATCCTAACAAATAATGACAAAGTGAAGGTGCAGTGAAAATACGCCCATATTCTACTAGTGCTCAAATATGACACTTTTTTTACTCTGTTTGACTATCATTTCATACTCTCTTCATCATCATGACCATCATTTACCAAGTCCAGTTTCTTGGATGTGGTGTACAAGCGCTCACCATCTACTTCTGTCTTGCTGTGGCCGAAAGGTTCTAGGAGCTTCAGTTCGGAACCACGCGGCCACTACGGTCGCAGGTTCGAATCCTGCCTCGGGCATGGATGTGGTTGATGTCCTTAGGTTAGTTATGTTTAAGTAGTTCTAAGTTCTAGGGATTTGTTTACCTCAGATGTTAAGTCCCATAGCGCTCAGAGCCATTTGAACCATACTTCTATCTTCATACGTCTTCTGTTCCAGGACAACTTCCCATTTGTGTCCCTTCCCCTCCACATCTGATCTCACAGTCTATATCTAGCGTTTTCTTGACCTCCTTCGTGTTCTTCTCCCTAAGAGGTTCAGGCTCACATACTTATTGCCAGGTCTGTCGCTGTTCATTCTCCTTATGTACCATGCCACTTAAGCCTGAGACTTTTTATGACAGTGGTAACAGGAATCTGAATACCAGCTACTTTCCCTTTCACCTCATTCCTGGTTTTGTCCTTACTAGTTGTTTGATTCACAGTTGTAATGAATCTCATTTCTGTTGCCTGAATTCTGTTAAGGTCTTTGTTTAGTAGGGTATAAGTTTATAAACCACATGTAAGGATTGGTGCGAAATAGTTGAGGAACATTTAGACGTTTTATCTACAAAAATCGACACATTTTCCGTCAGCTTGTAAACAACTAGGAAGCAGTAGACAATGAAGTTTTATGGTATAATCGAAGACCTTGTTTTGTTACGTTGCCACATGAAAAGTTCCAAGTATATCACGCGCCTACTTCCGCAGATATAAAACGCGAAACTCCACATCTTTTGTTGAGGACTATTTTTTGTGCCGACTTCGCTTCAAATTTATGAAAATTTTTCATGAAATCTTTTTCTGTTACTCCACATAAGACAACGAAGAATTAGTACAAGCAGGTCTATTTATATTTCACTCAAGGGAATACTGTCTGGAAATATTATGTCTCGTATTTTCTGAAGACCCTGGATTCTCGAGTGTGCTATTGAAAGCAGTATTACAGGTCAATCGAACGGCTGTATCTCTGCGTGTATTAAACTAGTGAGAGTGAAACTTCAGCAATCTGCATTGGGAAGGTGTGCGAATGTTCACATGAAATTACATCAAAATCTGTGACGCTCATCTGGAAACTCTTTCCGGAATGGGCTTTTACTAAACATTTATTCTTTCCTAACCATAACCCTTCCCACCCGCCGACTCTTTAAAAATTCGGACTACTTTGCACAAAAACAACTTCAAAAACCTTATATCTGGACAAAAGATTTAACGTGATGCTGTAGGCGAGAAAAAGTTCAGAAAAATTTTGAAGTTATTTTTAAAGATTGTTGCAAATTACTCTCATCATCGAACACTGGATCTGAATTATTTACGCTTCGTTTTAAGAGAAGTTGCAAATTACTTTCATCATCGAACATTAGATCTGAATTATTTGCGCTTCGTTTTAAGAAAATGCTGGCTTTTGGTGCATTTCGCTGTTTATACGCCACATCTCCTGAACTATAAGCCGTACAACCAAGTAATTTTTCACTTACATTCATTGGTATATGTGGATAATGCTTGCAGTATGTGTTGCGAATAGAGTAAGTGGAAAACAAAATTTCAGATCTCATGCCTGACGCTAAAGTTTACTGCATGAACAGCGACAATGTAGTAAATGAAACTGATTTCTTCCCTTTTTTTTAGGGGAAGGGGAGAGGAGGGCGAGGTGAAATGATATTACCTAGAATAAGTTTCGAAAAGGTTTGAGGATCAATGTAAAATTTATTGGAAGTCGCTAAATTCGCATACACTGGACGAATATAATCTGGGCAATTTGCGAGCTGTGAGTTACGCCACCTGAAACAAACTAAACGTCATCATAGGTTTCCGAACGCTCCTATATAAGGCGGAGCAGGCCACAAGAAGCCGCGAGAGGTAGACCCGCCAGTGAAAAAGCAGGTGAGCAGCCAGTAGATAAGCAATAACACCACAATGGGTCTGTGAGAAGAACACGATCTCTTCGAGCGCAGACTAATCATTCTATGCTGCCAGAGCAACGAATCCATCAGAGACATTTGACCCTGCTGCCAAAGTCGAATGATGGTGACGTAGAGACATTTGACCCTGCTGCCAAAGTCGAATGATGGTGACGTACGAAGGAACAAGCGCAACTATAGGAAAATCAGGCAGAAATCATGTATTGACGGAGAGGAACCGTCGAGCACTTCGGAGAGTGTTTGTAAAAATCGCACACTATCAGTGGACGGAATCATTCGTGAGTTCCAAAGTGCTGCCAACAGTCTAGCTAGCACGATGACCGAGCGTAGGGAGTTAAAAATAAAGCGGTAGAATCTTCGAACAGCTCCGTATAAGCCACGCATTCTTGCTGTCAGTTTCATGCGATGCAAGAGGGACGCCACTGGACAAGAAATGAGTGATTTGGAGGGACGTTCACGCTATATACCGTTGCTATCCAACGGAAGGTTTTGAGTTTTGTGAATCCCTTGAGGACATTACCTGCTATCGTGTATAGTGCCAACAGCGAAGTACGAAGGATGTGGTTTTCGTGTTCAGGATTTGGTCCTCTGGTTGTACTTGACAAATTGCTAATTGGGAAAAGATACGAACAGATTTCAGAGCACTGTGTACTGCGTACATTAGAGGAAGGGTTTCGAGACGGCAACTACACCCTGTCAATAAGTGTCATCTGTGAGGCAATGGTTTGCGGTCAGTAATATTTCTGAAATGGGCACCAGAGAGGCGATCCCGACGTTGCGGTTGATAATGGATAGAAGACTAAAGAAAAGTCGAGACACGTTCATGGGATCTGTCGACTTGGGAAAAGCGTTCCACAATGCAAAATGGTGCAAGATGTTCGAAATTCTGAGAAAAATGTGGGTAAGCTATAGGGAGAGACGGGTCATTTGCAATATGTACAAGAGCGAAGAGAGAATAACAAGAGTGGACGAACAAGGACGATGTGCTTCGATTAAAAAGGGTGTAAGACTGGGTTGTAGTCTTTCACCCCTAATTTTCAGTTTGTACATCGAAGAAGCAATTATGGAAATGAAAGAGATTTAGGAGTAGAATAAATATTCAAGATGAAGTTTATGATATCAATGATACGATTCGGAGATGAGATTACTAACATGGGTGAAAGTGAAGAGCAATTATAGGATCTCCTGAATAAGATCAACAGTGTAATGAGTACAGAGTAGGGATTGAGAGTAAATCGAAGAAAGACGAAATTAATGAGAAGTGGCACAAATGAGAACAGTGAGAAACCTAGAATCGGGATTGAAGTTCACAAAGTAGATGAAGTTAAGGAATTCTACTACCTAGGCAGCAAAATAACCAGTGACGGACAAAGTAAGAAGGAGACTAGCACTAGCAAAGATGTCATTCCCTGCCAAAAGAAGTCTACTAGTATCAAACGTAGAACTTAATTTGAGGAACAGATTTCTGAGAATGTACGATTGGAGCACAGAAATGTATTGTTCAGAAACATGCGGTGTGGGAAAACCGGAACAGAGGAGAATCAAAGCATATGAGATATGGTGCTACAGAACAACGTTGAAAAATTAGTTGATAAAGAGCAACGAGGAGGTTCTCTGAGGAATCGCGGAGGAAAGTGATGTGACAAGAAGAAGGGACAGAATGATAGGCCATCTGTTAAGACATCAGGGAATGACTTCCATGGTACTAGAGGGAGCTATAGAGGGCAAAAACATAGGACATAGATGGGAGTACATTCAGTAAATAATTGAGAGCGTAAGCTGCAAGTGCTACTGTGAGATGAAGAGGTTGTCGCAGAAGAGGAATGCGTGGCGGATCGCATCAAACCAGTCAGAAGACATCTGTATATAAAAAAAGAAAAGAAAAGTGTATAAGAGTAATGAGGACAAGATAGGAAGGTCGCTAGTTAAATATGGGCAGCTTCACTGCACACCTAATTAGTTATGCCAACAACAGTTAGCGTATGCAAGACGTACACGCGCGTTTACTATTGCGTAGATGAGTCACGGTTTCACAGTGATGCCATGTCCCACAAGAAACTATGCTTTTTCCTTTAAAGAAGCGTACTTCCTACATAATTTTGAAAACAGCTAGTACTGGAATTGCTGTGATTCAAATAACACTTCCACAACGTAGAACAAATCGTGTAACGTCAGCCCGCACAGTTTTGGTATGTCCTAATCTAACAACGATTATTAAAACAACTTTTCTCAGTAACGTATGAAAATATATTTGGAATGATGTTTCATCATTAGAATACTGCATACCACGCCACAGCAAGATCAATTCTATAAAATTACAGTCATTCAAAATTCGTTAGAAGACGACGAAAAAGATCGCTCCGGAATACTCGCACTGCATTGATAATTTTGTAACTTAAGAATGATATTATGTAATTAAGTAAGTACTTTTGAGGCGGATTATAAGGAACCTAGTTAAAAATCTTAATTGTTCCAGCTTTTTTAAAAGTAGCAACAAATGTAAGGAAGCGCTGAGCTAGGTTACTGTTATACCAAATGAGCAGAAGTCTGCGCGGGTAAAAACAATGCTCTCCGCGTCCTCACGTTAACCTTTTCCTCATCCGCAATTCTCTTATCCGTACCCGTGAGTATTAAGGTATTTCTGTTCAGTAGGCTTGCGCTTGATCTGAATTATCGGCTGCTATATTTCCCTCTTTTTGGTTGAGAAAATGTAAGTAAGTCATGACCACATGTAGCAGAACACAGTCTGTCATACTTTGTAGACTTCTAAACGTAGTATGTTTTTTTTATCTAAAACACACTGTTGGAAATTATGTGTAGAGTATTTCTCCAACACTGGGGAGCTAAACGAAGTTCTGTTCCTAGTTGTCGTTACATCATGCATACTTTTTCATAGCGATGAATTCAGTTTCTAAAATGTATGTTAATTCGCAACAATCTGAAATGGGATTAACGTGGTAATCAAAACGATAAACACCATGTTGCATCAAATTAGCATGTACTGTTTAATTTAAAGTTGAGTAGGTGCGGAGACTTCCATTTTTGGCAGTACATGTCTGTTTACCCACTCGTATCTCGTTTCGGCTGTAGTTCGGGAATCACTGCGTCCTATTTCCGAATTTTTGGGCGTACCAGTACACTGGTATTGTTGTCTAACCGATCGGGTTATGGGAAAGTTGCACGTGACGTGAAGCCATATGTACCATAATCTTATCCATTCGACTAATGTCTAAGTTTTATAAAAGTGTATACTCATAGGAGTCGTACATGTGGACAACGTGTGACACCACCTTTTCCCCCTTAAATAAAAGATACAAATTCGTTTTGTCAGAGAAAGAAGGACTGAAGAGAATCCTTCAGAGGTATGCAGGGTTAGCTTGCGTCCGCCGCAGCTCAACGGTCGCTCGGTATACCGCTCACGCACCAAATGTTTGTCTTCAGATCCCTGTCTGGGATGAGCTGCAGTCCCCTCTGCGACAGATCACGTGTGAGACCATGTGTTTATGCATGGATTCTAAGACATTCGGCAATGAAACACATCCTGCCTACAGTATGTGCTGAGGGCGTACTGCACACGAGTAAAGGATGTGACTGTGTCCTAAGATGACTATCGTGCATACTAGAAACAACGTCAAGTGAGAACCAGAACTGCTGCACAGATGTTTAAAATGTTTTATGTTTATTCTGCGTATATTACAAGAAAATTTGATAGAACAAGCAGATACTTTTGTTTAATAGGTCCAAATGATTAACCCTAAGGATTCTGTTCACTGGAGCCGTGTATGAAAATAAACTGTATACAGACTGCTTCGTGTTATACTGCTATCAACTATTTTTTCTTATAGATTGTAACTTGTACAGTACTGTTTGGCTACATCGATTAGTAAGCACAATTGTATGGTTCATCTGACACAGTTACGAAATGGCTGCCATTTTCACTATGTTTGCTGCTTCTCCCACTTAATTTTCATTTCATTTATGTAGCGAGTAAACTGTTTATGTAACTAATGTATGTCTCCCTGGACTCGAGCCGAGTGATTTCTTCGAAATGTCGCGAAGTTTAGATGAGAGTCTTTCCTACAGACTTCAGGAGACGTGTTGAGATGTGGTTTTAGTTATCCACATATAGGCGCTGCTGCGCGCTAGCTGCTCCCTCCTCCACCTTCTCCACTCCCCACTCCCCCTGTGCCTTCTACCTCCTCGTCAAGAAAGACAAGGAGGTCGTAATAACATAATGTTTACCAATCAGAGAACGTTAGATTAACACGAAGATTTAACTGGATGCTGTGAGACCTGAGTTCCCCCAGCGTATAGAATGTTCAAAGAAGTTGCGGGAATGCATCGAGGTGATATCGTCAACATGTGTTCACCCAGTGGTTTTCAAGGCAAAACTGCAGGATTCAAATGGTTCAAATAGCTCTGAGCACTATGGGACTTAACTCCTAAGTTCATCAGTGCCCTAGAACTTAGAACTACTTCTACCTAACTAACCTAAGGACATCACACATCCATGCCCGAGGCAGGATTCGAACCTGCGACCGTAGCGGTAACGCGGTTCTAGACTGTAGCGCCTGAAACCGCTTGGCCACACCGGCCGGCAAAACTGCAGGAAGGAAGCGCTGTGCAAGTGAATTTAAAACCTTGATTTACAGAGTAATGGGTACCTTGCCCTTGGCAGTCGCCTCCATGAGCTCCGGGTAGGCGATAATCCGGAATCTTTGATGAATGGAGAGATCATCAGGATATTTTCCAATTACAGGCCACATGTCGTGTGGATACACAATGTGTGTCTTTAATGCAGGGTACAGTATCCGTCAGTAATTCGCGGTCACCTCCCAGCCCGAGTATCGATATGGAGGGATAGTAAGAGATTCTCCTGCTTCATACCACAACCGTAGTTTACTCCTGCAGAGCACGCTGCCATCGCTGTAAGCCAAGCCATGTGCGCTCACTCACTGTTGCGACCATGTACCTAATTTCCTCTCTTCTCTGGTAGTTCTCGCTAGTCGTTGAGGCCTCCAACAACTGATTTTGTTAGTAGATTGTACCTTGCCTGTGTTTATGTTTCTCGATTTGGATCTTACGCTGCACTTTTTTCGCGTGCTAGAGACAACTCCCGTTGTGCTCTTAACTTTGCTTTTGGGCGCTCTTTCACTTCATGAACGCCGTCATCGTCAGCTACAGGAACGGCATGTTCTACTGGTCTCCACATCACTGCTAGTTGGATTGATCGTAAACTGTGTTCTACCTAGGCAGACTAGGATAGAAAACACTGGTTGCCATTGCCTTCTGCATCCACATGCCGTTGATCATTGCTGAATCTATTAGCCTTTACTGGCAGTTCCCCAAACGGAGGATTGCCCTGAAACTCCTTCAGTAATCCGTTCTCTTTGTCAGTGTTATTGACAGAATGAGGTTGACTCCTTCCGCCGGCCGGCAGCGGTCACTGGTGATGTTTTTATTCAAAATTTAAGTAGTGTCGCGTTTCAAACCCGGTAACTAAAACGCCCCCCTCCCCCCCCCCCCCATGAACCATGGACCTTACCGTTGGTGGGGAGGCTTCCGTGCCTCAGCGATACAGATGGCCGTACCGCAGGTGCAACCACAACGGAGGGGTATCTGTTGAGAGGCCAGACAAACGTGTGGTTCCTGAAGAGGGGCAGCAGCCTTGTCAGTAGTTACAGGGGCAACAGTCTGGATGATTGACTGATCTGGCCTTGTAACAATAACCAAAACGACCTTGCTGTGCTGATACTGTGAGCGGCTTTAAGCAAGGGGAAACTACAGCCGTAATTTTTCCCGAGGGCATGCAGCTTCAATGTATGATTAAATGATGATGGCATCCTGTTGCGTAAAATATTCCGGAGGTAAAATAGTCCCCCATTCGGATCTCCGGGCGGAGACTACCCAAGAGGACGCCGTTATCAGGAGAAAGAAAACTGGCGTTCTACGGATCGGACCGTGGAATGTCAGATCCCTTAATCGAGCAGGTACGTTAGAAAATTTAAAAAAAGGAAATGGATAGGTTAAAGTTAGATATAGTGGGAGTTAGTGAAGTTCGGTGGCAGGAGGAACAAGACTTCTGGTCAGGTGAATACAGGGTTATAAATACAAAATCAAATAGTGGTAATGCAGGAGTATGTTTAATAATGAATAAAAAAATTGGAGTGCGGGTAAGCTACTACAAACAGCACAGTGAACGCATTATTGTGGCCAAGATAGACACGAAGCCCACGCCTACTACAGTAGTACAAGTTTATATGCCAACTAGCTCTGCAGATGATTAAGAAATTGATGAAATATATGATGAGATAAAAGAAATTATTCAGGTAGTGAAGGGGGACGAAAATTTAACAGTCATGGGTGACTGTAATTCGAGAGTAGGAAAAGGGAGAGAAGGAAACATAGTAGGTGAATATGGATTGGGGGTAATAAATGAAAGAGGAAGCCGCCTGGTAGAATTTTGCACAGAGCATAACTTAATCATAGCTAACACTTGGTTCAAGAATCATGAAAGAAGGTTGTATACATGGAAGAACCCTGGAGATACTAGAAGATATCAGATAGATTATATAATGGTAAGACATAGATTCAGGAGCCAGGTTTTAAATTGTAAGACATTTCCAGATGTGGACTCTGAACTGAATAAACTGCAAAAAAGTGGGAATTTAAGGAGATGGGACCTGGATAAACTGACTAAACCAGAGGTTGTACAGAGTTTCAGGGAGAGCATAAGGCAACAATTGACAGGAATGGGGGAAAGAAGTGTGTGCTCCCTGCCGCCGTTGGATAAGCAGCTGCAGCAGCAAGTCGTATACCTCTAGCTTACTTACTTGTTACATAGTTTAATTCTCAATTTCTTTGCGTGTTTTTGGGTACTTGCATTGTTTAATTCATAAATTTCGGGCGTATTATAGCATTAGAGAGTTGTAGCATCGCGCTTTAGTACCTGAATAGTGAAAAGTCGCGTAGTCGTCTGTCTTCTGTTTTTGTTTTTAACGGCCAGTGTCGGTTGGTCACAGCCAGTGTGCTCCCTGCCGCCGTTGGATAAGCAGCTGCAGCAGCAAGTCGTATACCCCTAGCTTATTTATTTGTTACATAGTTTAATTCTTAATTTCTTTGCGTTTTTTGGGTACTTGCATCGTTTAATTCATAAATTCAGGGCGTATTATAGTATTTGAGAGTTGTTGCATTGCGCTTTAGTTTTTACTTCGTAGATTCTTACTTAAATTGCGTGTGAGTTTCGTATAGGAAGTGTAATTTTGAGTTTTAGCTACTATAATCGTAAATTCAGGCAGATTGTAGCGCAGTCGTTAGGCATTTGTACAGGTTAGTTAATACATTTTTTGCGTGTTTCCCTTGCGTTTTCTAGGCACGGACTCGTGTTTCAGTAACTGTTGTTCAACATCGATTAGAATGGACAGGGACTGTGATTGCTGTGTTCGGATGAGGGCTGAGTTGGCACCCCTTCCCTCACAGCTGCAAGCTGCGCTGACTTCGGTAGCGCGGCTTGAGGCTGTTGCCAATGGGCACCACTGTGGGGAGCCGGACTTGGGTATCACGGGGATGTGAACCTCGTCCCGTCTGTCCCCAGATCGGTCTGCCGCTGTGGTTGCCCTGGTTGCTGCCCGCAGTGGGGCTGTGGTCGCTGCTCGCCTGTGGTTGATTGGGAGGTCGTTACAAGGCTTGGCAGGCAGCGAAAGACGTCCCCGGAGGCTGATCAGAAAGCCTCCCCAGTGCGTCTGACAAACAGGTTTCAGGCACTGTCTCTGGCTGAGCCAGATGCAGCTGCCTGCCCTGTTTCAGAGGATGATTCTCAGCCTTCAAGGTCCGGGCAATCACAGAGGGTGGGCTTATTGGTAGTTGGGAGCTCCAATGCTAGGCGCGTAATGGGGTCCCTTAGGGATATGGCGGCTAAGGAGGGGAAGAAATCCAGTGTGCACTCCGTGTGCATTCCGGGTGGAGTCATTCCTGATGTGTAAAGGGTCCTTCCGGATGCCATGAAGAGCACAGGGTGCAGCCAGCTGCAAGTGGTGGCACTTGTCGGCACTAATGACGTGTGTCGCTTTAAATCTGAGGAGATTCTCTCTGGATTCCAGCGGCTATCTGATTTGGTGAAGGCTGCCGGTCTTGCTTACGAGATGAAGGCAGAGCTCACCGACTGCGGACCTTTCGTGCAGAGCCGCGTGGAGGGTCTGAATCAGAGGCTCAGACGGTTTTGCGACCGTGTTGGCTGCAGATTCCTTGACTTGCGGCATAGGGTGGTGGGGTTTTGGGTTCCGCTGAATAGGCCAGGAGTTCACTACACTCAGCTGGCAGTACGGGGTGGGCTGCAATCTCAAAGGGTGCATGGCAAATACAGGACGTGCTTGGATCAAGGAACAGTCGGAATTGTAGTTGTAAATTGTTGTAGTTGTGCTGGGAAAGTCCCTGAGCTTCAAGCGCTAATAGAAAGCACAGAAGCTGATATCGTTATAGGTACAGACAGCTGGCTAAATCCTGAAATAAGTTCTGCAGAAATTTTTACGAAGTCTCAGACGGTGTTCAGGAAAGATAGAATAGGCAGAATTGGCGATGGAGTGTTTGTGTCTGTCAGTAGTGGTTTATCTTGTAGTGAAGTCGAAGTAGATACTCCGTGCGAATTGGTATGGGTGGAGGTTATACTTAACAGCAGAAGTAAGTTAGTAATTGGCTCCTTCTACCAACCCCCAGACCCCGATGATATGGTTGCTGAACAGTTCAGAGAAAAATTGAGTCTCGTAACAATTAAATACAACACTCATACGGTTATAGTTAGTGGGGACTTCAACCTTCCCTCGATATGTTGGCAAAAATACTTGTTCAAAACCGGTGGTAGGCAGAAAACATCTTCCGAGATTGTCCTAAATGCTTTCTCCGAAAATTATTTCGAGCAGTTAGTCCACGAACCCACGCGAATTGTAAGTGGTTGCGAAAACACACTTGACCTCTTAGCCACAAACAATCCAGAGCTGATAGAGAGCATCATGACTGACAAAGGGATTAGTGATCACAAGGTCGTTGTAGCTAGGCTCAATACTGTTTCTTCCAAATCCACCAGAAACAAACGCAAAATAATTTTATTTAAAAAAGCGGATAAAGTGTCACTAGAAGTCTTCCTAAGAGACAATTTCCCTTCCTTCCGAACTGACTATGCAAATGTACACGAGATGTGGCTCAAATTCAAAAATATAGTAGCAACAGCAATTGAGAGATTCATACCTCATAAATTGGTATGAGATGGAACTGATCCCCCGTGGTACACAAAACAGGTCCGAACGCTGTTGAGGAGGCAACGGAAAAAGCACGCGAAGTTCAGAAGAACGCGAAATCCCGAAGATTGGCTAAAATTTACAGACGCGTGAAATTTCGCACGGACTTCAATGCGAGATGCCTTTAATAGGTTCCACAACGAAACATTGTCTGGAAATTTGGTAGAAAATCCAAAGAAATTCTGGTCGTATGTAAGGTACACAAGCGGCAAGACGCAGTCAATACCTTCGCTGCGCAGTGCCGATGGTACTGTTACCGACGACTGTGCCGCTAAAGCGGAGTTATTGAACGCAGTTTTCCGAAATTCCTTCACCAGGGAAAACGAATGGAATATTATAGAATTTGAAACACGAACAGCTGCTAGCATGAGTTTCTTAGACGTAGATACCTTAGGGGTTGCGAAGCAACTCAAATCGCTTGAGACTGGCAAGTCTTCAGGTCCAGATTGTATACCGATTAGGTTCCTTTCAGATTACGCTGATACAATAGCTCCCTACTTAGCAATCATATACAACCGCTCGCTCGCCGATAGATCTGTACCTACAGATTGGAAAATTGCGCAGGTCGCACCAGTGTTTCAGAAGGGTAGTAGGAGTAATCCATCGAACTACAGACCTATATCACTGACGTCGGTTTGCAGTAGGGTTTTGGAGCATATACTGTATTCTAACATTATGAATCACCTCGAAGGGAACGATCTATTGATACGTAATCAGCATGGTTTCAGAAAACATGGTTCTTGTGCAACGCAGATAGCTCTTTATTCGCACGAAGTAATGGCCACTATCGACAGGGGATCTCAAGTTGCTTCCGTATTTCTAGATTTCCGGAAACCTTTTGACACCGTTCCTCACAAGCGACTTCTAATCAAGCTGTGGGCCTATGGGGTATCGTCTCAGTTGTGCGACTGGATTCGTGACTGGATTCGTGATTTCCTGTCAGGAAGGTCGCAGTTCGTAGTAACAGACGGCAAATGATCGAGTAAAACTGAAGTGATATCAGGTGTTCCCCAGGGAAGCGTCCTGGGACCTCTGCTGTTCCTGATCTATATAAATGACCAGGCAGACAATCTGAGCAGTTCTCTTAGGTTGTTCGCAGATGATGCTGTAATTTACCGTCTAGTAAGGTCATCCGAAGACCAGTATCAGTTGCAAAGCGATTTAGAAAATATTGCTGTATGGTGTGGCAGGTGGCAGTTGACGCTAAATAACGAAAAGTGTAAGGTGGTCCATATGAGTTCCAAAAGAAATCCGTTGGAATTCGATTACTTGATAAACAGTACAATTCTCAAGGCTGTCAGTTCAACTAAGTACCTAGGTGTTAAAATTACGAACAACTTCAGTTGGAAAGACCACAGAGATAATATTGTGGGGAAGGCGAGCCAAAGGTTGCGTTTCATGAGTTCCAAAAGAAATCCGTTGGAATTCGATTGCCGGCCGTGGTGGTCTCGCGGTTCTAGGCGCGCAGTCCGGAACCGCGCGACTGCTACGGTCGCAGGCTCGAATCCTGCCTCGGGCATGGATATGTGTGATGTCATTAGGTTAGTTAGGTTTAAGTAGTTCTAAGTTCTAGGGGACTGATGACCACAGCTGTTAAGTCCCATAGCGCTCAGAGCCATTTTTTGGAATTCGAATACTTGATAAATAGTACAATTCTCAAGACTGTCAATTCAGCTAAGTACCTAGGTGTTAAAATTACGAACAACTTCAGTTGGAAAGATCACAGAGATAATATTGTGGGGAAGGCGAGCTAAAGGTTGCGTTT